>NC_056034.1:26059697-26689845 GCF_004379255.2 Salvia splendens
TTTTGTTTTTATGTAATGTTGTCTATCTATCTAGTTATACCGAATGCGCTATGCCAACTAAAGTAAGAAATTGAATTCGGGTCCCAGCAAGGGAAGAGTCCCTATTCGGACTAGTGTACACGTGGACTGTGTGTCATCGAGAGGGTTGGCCGGTCCGATGTCCGTGGAAAGTGGCCACTTTCCCGGCACAAGAAGGAATGTTCAGATATGGCGGATTAAAGAAGGTACAGAACTGCCATCAAACTTTTAAGCAAAGGATTTTAGTAAGCTTGGGCCTTTTTAACAAAAAAACTCCCAAGTGTTATTGTTATAATGGCTTGACAATATTTCTTTTATACATGTATATTTATATCTTTCGGCAATGTATTCACTGAGTACGTTTTTTACTCAGTCCTACTTGTATTTCTAAATCTGTAAGTTGAGCCACGATGAAGGGAGAGTGCTTAATAAAGTGGGCTTATTTCTAAATCATGCAGTACTCTCGGAGGTTCATGTCTTCATACATGGAACCGTGTTTCAGTCGTTTCCGTTGTGCTAATTTCTACTTTTTCCTAAGACGTTGTTATTTAAATAAATCGTGTTGTACGAACCTCTAAACTCGAATTCTTGTGTGGTCGAGTGTGAAGGGGTTGGCAGCGGAAGCGCATGATAAAATCAATTACATAATAATTTTGATCTATTTAGTAGATTATTTAGAAAAATTCTATTCGCGCAATTAGCGCATGTATCATGCTTATAACTTGAATTAAAACATGCTTTAAGTATAATTGAAACCTAAAAAATGCTTTTATAAGGTGATCAGTCATATAAATGTATAAGCACAAAATAAATCAAAATAACCACATGAGTCAAAGCATAGGAAGAACTCTACGAAAGAAATAAAAATAACCACATGTATTGTTTATTTTTTATAGTGAGTGCGTGTAGGGCACTATCTGTATTTTGTATTTGCGGTGCATGTACTTTGTTTATAGGTTGTGTAACTTAGTGTGTCGTGTGTGTGCAGTACATGTATTTATGTGTATATTGTATCTCCCTCGTAGAACTCTACGAAGTGTTTAGCTATTCATGTTCGTCACGAAAGTCAAATAACAAAAGGAATGAAACATCATGAAAACGAAACTAACTACTTGGGAATATTGATTGGAAGCTCCTTCTTCAACCTAGGAATGGATTGGGGAAGTTCAATCTTGAATCCTTGCTCTCAAAGTTGTTTTTCTCTCTCTTGGATTGTAGGAATGGTGAAGAATGGTATGAAAATCCTCCCAAATATCATATATTTTGTGCCATAAGTTTCCAAACATGATTAGGCATCAAAATCTCGATCTGCATTTCCACCTTTTCGGAGCGAGCCGCTCCCAATTTCTGACCGGGAGACTGTTTTTCGGCAGAATTCCGGAGCGGGCCGCCTGGCTTCTGCGCGGAGGTTGAGTGGGCTGCTCCATGTTTCTGGACAGCGCACAATCTTCGTAAAATGAGCATAACTTTTTCTACAGAACTCCGATTGAGACGTATAAGATACCCACATGAATCTCTTTCAAAGACGAAGAGAATGATATTCATTATGAACTAATTGGACTTCAAAATCGCCATAAAAATAGTCTCTAACCAAGGGTGCTGCCCATCCAAATATTATGTACATTTTTCTTCACATTCTTCACAACATGGTCAAAATACCAACATAATGGAAAAGTGGATATGAACATGCCTAATAATAGACGAAATGTGATTGGATTCATATAAAACTACCTTCTAAAACCATTCAAAATCCAAATATATCAGTAGGGTTGATAACTTATCTATAGATGGAAATCTATGAACAAGCACGTCATTTTTGTTCATAGAATTCCATGTATAGATGAGTTATCAACTCTACCAAATATGCTTTAAGTGTATAAGAGTAACAGTACGTGCCTTTAGGCCTAAAGTAAGAGAGAAATACTTGTATGAAATTTCCTAGAAGCATAAGACTATAAATAAATCTATAATATTATTAGTAGGCGAGTATGCACCTATAAGAAGAGAGATGTATTCACTAAATGCTATCTTTAAGAGAGAGAAACAGAGAGATGACTTATTTTATTTATTTAATAGACCTAAAAAGCTGCACCACTGCCATTAATTGTTTGCTTTAAGACACCCAAAAAGTTGTGCTTGAATTATAACATTAAAATATAAGTGACTCATTCATCTTCCTCATCCCTTCTTCGCTTATTAAACACGCCGGAATTTTGAGCATGAAACACCCGACGCCCCACCGTTGCCCCTCGTGCACTTCAGCCTCCCCGGCTCGCCCCAGCCCGCCCCATCAATATCGTTCGGCTGGCTGGGGCGACTACAGGACGCACCACACTCCAAGCGCGGCCTGAGCCTGATTTTCACAACAATGAGCGCATTGTCTTTGTTTTGCGTTTACAGTGCTTGTATTTTTTTTATAAGTTGTGTAAGTGTGTGTGTGTATTTTGTGTATAATATGTTTATTTTTTGTGTATTGTGTAATATGTGGAGTGAGTGTATTTTCCCTATGTATGTATTTTATCTTTATAGTGTGTGTGTTTGTATAATGTATGCGGTGTGTATATTGTATATATTATGTGTGTAGTGTGTGTACTGTAGTGTTTCTAGTTAGTGTAGTGTGTGTATTGTGTGAAGTATGTGTATTTTGTATGTTGTGTGCAGTGTGACTATTTTGTGTATAACGTGGGTGTTTTGGGTAAGGTGTTTGCATATAGTGTGCCTAATTTATGTATATTGTGTGTAGTAAGTATATAGTGTAGTATGTGCATTGTGTATATTGTGCGTATTGTGTGTATACTTTGTGTTTATTGTGTTTATTTTGTTTATAGTGTTTGTAGTGTGTGTGTTTTGCGTATTGTGCATATTTTGTGTTTGTACTTTGTGTATAGCGTGTGTACTATGTGTAGTTTGTGAATTTGTGTTGTGTATGTGTGTATTAGTGTTGCGTGTGTGTGTGCAATGCTTGAATTTTGTGTATAGAAAAAGTATGTTTTGTGTAGTGTGCGTATTTTGATTATATTGTGTTTAGGGTGTGATATGTGTGTATTTTCTTTACATGTATATTTTCTGTATAGTGTGTGTTTTGTGGTTTCTGTTTGTTTTGTGTATAGTGTTGGGTATTTGGTGTAAACTATGTGTAAAGTGTGCATATTTTGTCTATAGTGTGTAATTCGTATTTTGCGTAGTGTGTGTAGTAAGTGTATAATGAGTATAGGGTTTAGGATTTTGTTTAGTATGTAGTATATGAAGTGTGAGTATCTTGTGTATGTCGTGTGCAATGTGTGTAAATTGTGTGTTTTATGTATATAGTATGTTTTTGTTTTGTGAATAATGTGTGTAGGAAGTGTATATAGTGTGTGAAGTAAGTGTGTATATGGTTTAGGATTTAGGGTAGTAAGTGTAGTGTGTGCAATGTGTATTTTGTGTATTTTGTTATAGTGTGTGTGTGTATATTTTATGTTTAGCCTATGTATTTTGTTATAGTGTGTGCTTATATTTTATGTTTAGCCTATGTATATGTGCAATGTATAAAGTGTGTAGTGTGTGTGTCCAGTGAATGTATTTTTTGTATAGTAAATTTATAGTGTGTGCTATGTGTGTATTTTCTGTGCATGTATACTTTTTGTTTTGTGTAGTGTGTGTATTTTGTGTATTTTGTGTGTAGTGTGTGTATTTTGTATGTGTAGCTGTCTGTATTTTCTGTGTGTATTTGGTTTATAGTGTATGTAATTTGCGTATTTTGGGTATCGTGTGTAGTATGTGCAGTGTATTTTGTGTATACTTTATGTGTTTTGTGTATAGCGCGTGTTTTGTTTGGTTTGGTTTGGTTTATGTATAGTTGCAATGTATTGTGTATAGAGTGTTTTCCGTGCATGTGTTTTGTTTATAGAGTGTGTTTCATGCGTAGTTTGTGTATAGCGTTTGTTTATAAATTGTGTATGTGATCAATTGCTAACTAATTAGCAATCCAAAATTAAGACCAATTTTTAACCATTAGATTTGGAGATCTGGTGGTTGATATATTGCCAAGTGGATTATATTTTAAATTTAAATAGTTATTAAACAAAATTAAAGGGCATTAATGTCAATTCTCTCTTATTAAAATTATCCTAAAACTTTAAATTTATGTAACTCTTTCGATTTAAATTATTTTTTCACAAAAAATATATCAAATTAACGGTAATTTTATAATGATTCTATCGAGATCTCAATTACATATGTTCCGACGACGTTCGGATGAAGAAATTTGATTATTTTTATTTTAGTTTTCGTATATAAAAAAAATCTCAATATACTGCATGTAAAATCTCAATAAAACTGTGTTGATATTTTCGTGTACTTGTGTTGAAATACTCATGTCATTGTGTTGATATTTGTAATACGCTATGTTGATATAAAAAAAACACGAAAATTATGATATGATAACAAAATGACGATCTTACCCTTTTGTTGATATTTTGTATACTATTTATTGAAATTCGTAAGATTTAATCTCATCCACTAATTTTAAAATCTAAGGGTGGAGATTTGGTCTTGATTTTGGATTATGATACTATTAGCATTATAAGAGGACCCTAGTGTATGGAATATATGTAGTGTGTATATGTGTTTGCAGTGCGGCTTGTGTTGGGGTTGGCAGCGGAAGCGTGCGTTCTAACGGATCACGTAAAATTCTGATCTATTTAGCATATTATTTAGACAAATTCTATTTGCGTAATTTTCACATGTATCATGCTCATAACTTGAATTCAAACATGCTTTAGCGCAATTAACACCTAAAACATGCTTACTACGGAGTTAGCCAATTTACCTCGTTGATTCACTGAAGAATCGAAGATGGCTCGCGTCTTCTCCACGTGAAGATCTTGAGTACTAAACCACAGATCTTCTAACTAGTTCCCGGACTGTAATCTGATATCAGTGTGGGCTGATCTCACCAGAATACTAGGACTCAAATAAAGAAGATGGAAACTGCTCACGGAGGAGAGCAAAAATCGTCCCCTATGTTGGATAGGAGCTGGACGAAAATTTTGTGGACAATAATGTGTATTTTCTGTTTCCTTTATTCTCCTATTTATATTTAGTCACATATTGGGCTCAGTCGGTGATCTATGGAAGAATTTGGATATGGCCTCCGCCAATTAGCTTTTTACTAATTAAATTGAACCCACAATTTAATATAAGCTTATATTGGAATATTACGAACAACCACTACAGAAGTAATATTGCACTGTCCATCCAAATCCGAAATTATTTCCCGTGCTTAAGATAGAAACATCCATTAATTAATTAATGCCTGCTATGGACTTAAATAATTAACATATTATTAACTCCAAGAGTGGACTTAGCAAGAAATACTTATTCATTATTTATAGAGTAATCAAACTCCAACTAGCTAGGTTCCGAATAATGAAACCTTGTTTCGAGCTCATCTTGTGGATGTTATCAAACGAGACTCACCTCGAACACGATTCAATATAATAGCAATCCTAGCACCGCTAGATATTAATCACCACTACCCAATATACCACGATTCTTGGGTTGCGAAAAACCCGCACCTTTTGGTAAGTCAAAGTAGTGAATAATCAATATCGTATGCTCAATGCTAACGTACATTGATTAAGAAATTAATTATGAAGACCTCATCTTTCAGTAGATAGCATAAAGACTCGTTTTGCTGTTAGATCCAATTCAGTGTTATACCACATCAATGTCATCTTATTTCAGTAAGGCTTAGAAATATGCGGACTGACATTGCAACCTTTCACGATAGGTAGTCTAGGCCTATCTAGGTTGTGAAATTATTCTTTTTCTTTGTTTAGAACTGACCGTGTTACCTTAAGGTGGACGACGCCCACAACCGGTCTACTAAAACAAAGACATAGACTTTGTTATGTTGCTTATACATTTAAATATGCAATAAACATACATTAAATATAAAACATAACAACATTATGACAAAAATAATATGTTTCATTCAATTGGAAAATATCATATAGAGTTTTACAGTATTCAATCACTCGAAAGGTGATTTCTAGTATACAAACTCTAACAGCTTGCGGGTATCAATTTTGATGGCCAAACACTCAAATAGTTCCAAAACTAGTCCAAGTACTAGGAACATGTGATGGCTACGCCATGGGTTTTGTTTTTGCAGGCTTTGGAAGGCCGCTTTGGCCACCATTTGCTTGGGGACTCGATGACTAAGCTGCTATCTCTCAAGCAGATAGGTTCATTTTCTGACTATCATGACCGGTTTGAGATATTGTTGGTTAGAGTATCTCACTATTAGTTATAGTATTAATGGGTTGCGACCGTATGTTTAGAAGGTTGTGAGCTTATTTATGCCTCAAACTTTAATTCATGCTTATGCACTAGCTAGACTTCAGAAGATGTCTAGTTCTGTGAGGGAGGGATTTCCTAAGAATTCTAGGAAGATAGGAGGGAGTAGTGAGGCAAAACACACGGGTTGTAGTGTGAGTAATACGCCACTTTTGCCTACTCCTACAATTAAGATAGGAGACTCTTAACCCTGGAGGAGATGGCTAACAAAAGAGCTAAGGGCCTATGCTATGGGTGTGATGAGAAATTTTATAGAGGCCACATATGTGCTAGAAATTTATATAGTATAACACAACAAATAGTATAAAATATCTAAAATAATCTAAATTAAAAAAAAATTACAAAATGAATGGAAGAGAAAGAAATATTAAAAGATCTAGATTGAAGAAATCCACAAATTTTTTATGGAAAGTCTCCTTTTAATTTTCACGTGATATGTATTAGGATTAGGTTTTTTAAGTTAAATACATACAATATATATATATATATATATATATATATATATATATATATATATATATATATATATATATATATATGGTAGTGTTAAACTCCTTTTTTCCCCTTAGATTTAAGTTTCTTCTCAATTTGGAGCGTTGGATCTGGAGGATGGACGATCCGGATTACAATCATAGATAAACATCCCGCAGTTCATTATTTAGTGTATTTCGTGCATTATGAGGGTGAATTAGTAATTTTATGTTCTCAAAACTGACGAAAACGTATTGTGCGAGATTTAAGCGGGATATACCCACTACTTTCCATCTACTCAACACCTCATTCATTATCAGACATATTAACTCCCGCTTCTCTCTCCCGCTCCTCTCTCCCGATTCGTCTTCTCAATTTCCAACCCATATCAAAACCCTAGCCGCCACCACTCAAGGTCTCGCCGTTTAATCTGAGAATCAACCGGTGTTTCATTCGATTTTCAATAATCCGTTCTGTTCTGAACAAGATATCACTGCGGTCTAAGAGGAGGTAGGGTTTTGCGAATGTTATTGTACTGGTTTAATTTACGAGTTTCAACAAGCGTTTCTTCAAGTTTCACCCGTAACACACCACCCACACCATGATTCACCCGATTACCACCAACCGCGCGTATTTGTTAATACAATCTTATAAGTTTTTGTTTGTTTGGATTCCTGCGCAGTTGTTAAAATGACAAAAAGAGGACGGCCGACAAATTCTCAACAATCCCAGCAAGAGGGTGAGCTTCTGTTTTTATTTGCAATTCGAATACCCGGATTGTTGCTATGATTTTGTGCTTGATATATTTGGATTTTAATCCCACATGGTTTAATAGAGTTTGTACATTATTTTCATAATTGTGTGAATTAATTTAACTTAAGTATCCAATATCCGTATGCTGGTGGATATTATTGTATAAAATAATTCAATGTTGGTGTGTTCATTACTTTAATGGATCTGCACATTATATGTGTATTTTGATATGCATCAAAATATCATGTATCATGCATCATAAAGAACATTAAAGAAACTGCGGTTGGTCATTGTTCAAATAGCGAAATTATAAGATTTATGCTTATTATTTAAATGAGTTTGTTCATTAATTTATATATTTCTATTCATTATGTAACATGTAGCATGCATCTTGTCAAGGTTGTTTTAGATTGTGAAAGAGTAGATTGAAAATTTGTTTGTTCATTACTTGTTATAATCTCTTCATTATTTACCGATGTGATTATATTATTTAATTATGTGAATGGATTATGTTCATTTCTGTTTTAAATTGTCAAATAACAAATGGAATAATTGTGTATTCATTACCTCATACAATCTCTGCATTACGTTCATATGTTATTGGGGTGTTCATTACTGTAATGGATCTGCACATTATATGTGTATTTTGATATGCATCAAAATATCATTTATCATGCATCATAAAACTGGTGTTTGTAATTGTCGAAGAGTATATGTAATATGTGTATGTGCATTACTTGTTATAATATATGCATTATATACCTATATAAATACATTATATTCAACTGTAGAACATTAAAGAAACCGCGGTTGGTCATTGCTGAAATAGCAAAATTATAAGATTTATGCTCATTATTTAAATGAGTTTGTTCATTAATTTGTATATTTCTATTCATTATGTAACATGTAGCATGCATCTTGTCAAGGTTGTTTTAGACTGTGAAAGAGTAGATTGAAAATTTGTTTGTTCATTACTTGTTATAATCTATTCATTATTTGCCGATGTGATTACATTATTTAATTATGTGAATGCATTATGTTCATTTCTGTTTTAATTTGTCAAATAACAAATGGAATAATTGTGTATTCATTACCTCATACAATATCTGCATTACGTTCATATATTATTGCATTATTATCCTATATCCATGAATTATGTTAAATTCTGTTTTATATAGTCAAAGAGTAAAGGTATTAATTGTTACATTCTTTGTATTAAAACTATATATCACTGCATTATTTACCTATGTTAGTACATTAAGACTGTGGTTGGACATTGCTAAATTATTATAGTGATTTAGATGTTCATTTGGTGCATGTATTTTACAATATGTATCTGTTTGGTATTCCTTATATTGCACGTTTCATGATGTATGTTGCAGCGCTTGACAGGGACGAAGCAACTCAGGATGAACATAGAGGATGCAGTAGATGATTTACTGCCTGTTGGAATAGCCCAAAAATTCCAGGATCGACTAACGGAAGCAACAACAAGTAGTGCACAAACCGAGTTTGACGACAAAAAGAATAAAGGCAGAAAAGATGACTATTTGTACTGTCGACGTACACCTTCCGAGTTTTTGGCATGCTTGAAGAGTCTAACGCCGAAGCAAAAGGAAGCCGTGGCCGAACTTGGATTTGAGGCTATCTTGTGCTTTGAGGCGAAGGAGATTCCCGGTCACCTTGCCCATTGGGTGCTCAACGCGTTTAATCTTGCGCGCTGCCAGATTGCATTGTCGGGGGAGTAAACCTTGTTTTAGATTGTGAATGAGTAGATTGAAAATTTGTTTGTTCATTACTTGTTATAATCTCTTCATTATTCACCGATGTGATTACATTATTTAAATATGTGAATGCATTATGTTCATTTCTGTTTTAAATTGTCAAATAACAAATGGAATAATTGTGTATTCATTACCTCATACAATCTCTGCATTACGTTCATATGTTATTGGGGTGTTCATTTGTCACGACCACATCTCCCTAGTCAAAGAAAGTGTAGCTATATCGCGACTAAAACTTACTGAAACTGCCTCAACTCATCATAAGATGCTTAAATCAAAGGAAACATTGTCTGAAATGTGTCGAGGGTACAAATCATACTGAATAAGTGTAGTTATGGAAAAATTGTCTTTGCTAAATGAAAGTTCTAAATTTGCGCAACAGAAGAGTACCAAGACAGATGTAATATGTATGAAGACATACTACACCAGCTATCTTCCTACTTATTTGGTCTTCTGTCCCAACACCTCCTCTGCTTCGACTGATCAACCTGCACATTAAAGAAAACAATATGCAGGGCTGAGTACTTGATATACTCAGTTGGCTTATGCCGAAAACTGTTTTCTTTTAGTTGTCAGCCAAGCTGAGTGAACACTGGTTTTTTTTCTGAAAATAAGTCCCGGTCACTAAAACTGTTATTTCTTTCTGAAAATAGACTGCAGTCTTTTAAACTTCTGATGATATACCATATCCAATGCGTGAATCGGGAATGTGGCCACATTCCACGATCACTGGGCCGGCCAACCTGGCGCTAGCTCACGACCCCTGGACCGGTCAACCTGGCGCTAGCTCACGACCCCTGGACCGGTCAACCTGGCGCTAGCTCACGGTCCGTATGTGTACACTAGTCCGAGTAGAATTTACTGACCTACTGGGACCCGAATTCGATTTAACTGGGTTGGCATAGCCAACAGATAGGCAATCATAAAACAAAACATGGCATGACAACTCATTCAAATAATCATGTTTTCACATAAAACACGCTTTAAAAGAAGGAAGAGAAGGCCCACCTCGTTTGCTTAACTCTTTCAAACGGGCACTCCCTGACTTGGTATTACTCGTCGTGCGACGAAGTTCCTTTACAAAAATGATATACTTAAGTTAGGCTTTAAGTAATTATTTATCTTGCATGTATGCATGCCTAAGCGTGTGCTTATTATTTTACTTCTTGCCTTCTAAATTTAAGTACTTTAATTAAATCGGCGATTTAATTTATTCTGAATCTGGTCGATCCGTTCGGGTATAAAAAAAATTCTCAGATTATCTTAAGTATTTTAAAAAAACTTTCTGTGACTAATAAGTCCGCTTTAAACAAAAATACATCCCATAAATACAAAATACAAATAATGCGCAGCACACTCACTACAAAATAAATAATACAGACTAACACTAAACTTGCACACTATACACAAAACGGACACACTACATGCACACTATACATACAACACATTGCAGCCAAATATACTAATCAAACTATACAAAAAACACACTGCACAAAATACACAAATTATACACAAAATACATACATTACTCACATCATACACAAACTACACTACACATTACATAAACTATACACAAGATACCCACATTGCACATATTTTAAACCAAATATACACTATATACAAAATACACACTAACATTACAGAAACTATACACATGATACCCACATTACACATATTTTAAACCAAATATACACTAGATATACATACAGAAAATGCACATTATACATAATAAATAAAGTGTAACACACAATACATTATAAAAAATATACAAAAAGCTGAACAAAAAATGCAGTATATACGCTACAAAAAACACACAATATACATGTAGAAAAAATACACACATATCAGACACAATAACACCCTATGCATAAAATACATGCACTAGACGCACACTAAAACACAAAATTCACATTCTATACACAATACAAGCATATCACATACATACTCAAAATACACATATACAAAAAATACAAACAAAGCACACACAATAAACACGCATTGGACACACGCTATACACAATGTTCACAAAACAAATAGACTAAATACACAAAACAGACAGAACCCTAAAATTACACAGACTATAAACAAAATACAAACATTTCACGCACAAAATACACACTACATTATACAGAAAATGCACATTATACATAGGACACAAAATACACGCTCAATAAAGACTATTCACAATATAAACAAACTATACACTAAATATACATGTACAAAAATACACCCGCACCATACACAAAGTACATGCTCTATACACAAAACACAAGCACATTCATATACACACATAACACAAAATACACACAACATAGATTGCACATAATACACAAGACGCTATACCCAACGTATATACACAATACACAAGTACATATAGCACACAATACACACTGTGCTCAAAATACATTGCACACAACACACACAACACACACAAAATATATACAATGTACACAAAACAATGCTACACAATATACACAAATACACACCATATGCTCATAATACATGTATTGAACACAATACACACAATACACATACTACTCACCCCACATACATTATAACAAACACACACTATATAGAAAAAATATGTACGTTAGAAAAATACAACACTATACATATTGCACAATATACACAAACTAAACATATTATACGCAAAATACATGCACTGTAAACGCAAAACAAAGACTATGTGCAACACAAACTACAGAAAAAATACACAATACACACTACATAAAACACATTATAAAAAATAAACTCGCATATAGAAAATACACACTGCACATAAATACATGTACTGCAAATACACTGCCCACTCAGTTACACAACCTATAAACAAAATACATCCCATAAATACAAAATACAAATAATGCGCAGCACACTCACTACAAAATAAATAATACAGACTAACACTAAACTTGCACACTATACACAAAACGGACACACTACACGCACACTATACATACAACACATTGCAGCCAAATATACTAATCAAACTATACAAAAAACACACTGCACAAAATACACAAATTATACACAAAATACATACATTACTCACATCATACACAAACTACACTACACATTACATAAACTATACACAAGATACCCACATTGCACATATTTTAAACCAAATATACACTATATACAAAATACACACTAACATTACAGAAACTATACACATGATACCCACATTACACATATTTTAAACCAAATATACACTAGATATACATACAGAAAATGCACATTATACATAATAAATAAAGTGTAACACACAATACATTATAAAAATATACAAAAGCTGAACAAAAAATGCAGTATATACGCTACAAAAAACACACAATATACATGTAGAAAAAATACACACATATCAGACACAATAACACCCTATGCATAAAATACATGCACTAGACGCACACTAAAACACAAAATTCACATTCTATACACAATACAAGCATATCACATACATACTCAAAATACACATATACAAAAAATACAAACAAAGCACACACAATAAACACGCATTGGACACACGCTATACACAATGTTCACAAAACAAATAGACTAAATACACAAAACAGACATAACCCTAAAATTACACAGACTATAAACAAAATACAAACATTTCACGCACAAAATACACACTACATTATACAGAAAATGCACATTATACATAGGACACAAAATACACGCTCAATAAAGACTATTCACAATATAAACAAACTATACACTAAATATACATGTACAAAAATACACCCGCACCATACACAAAGTACATGCTCTATACACAAAACACAAGCACATTCATATACACACATAACACAAAATACACACAACATAGATTGCACATAATACACAAGACGCTATACCCAACGTATATACACAATACACAAGTACATATAGCACACAATACACACTGTGCTCAAAATACATTGCACACAACACACACAACACACACAAAATATATACAATGTACACAAAACAATGCTACACAATATACACAAATACACACCATATGCTCATAATACATGTATTGAACACAATACACACAATACACATACTACTCACCCCACATACATTATAACAAACACACACTATATAGAAAAAATATGTACGTTAGAAAAATACAACACTATACATATTGCACAATATACACAAACTAAACATATTATACGCAAAATACATGCACTGTAAACGCAAAACAAAGACTATGTGCAACACAAACTACAGAAAAAATACACAATACACACTACATAAAACACATTATAAAAAATAAACTCGCATATAGAAAATACACACTGCACATAAATACATGTACTGCAAATACACTGCCCACTCAGTTACACAACCTATAAACAAAATACATCCCATAAATACAAAATACAAATAATGCGCAGCACACTCACTACAAAATAAATAATACAGACTAACACTAAACTTGCACACTATACACAAAACGGACACACTACACGCACACTATACATACAACACATTGCAGCCAAATATACTAATCAAACTATACAAAAAACACACTGCACAAAATACACAAATTATACACAAAATACATACATTACTCACATCATACACAAACTACACTACACATTACATAAACTATACACAAGATACCCACATTGCACATATTTTAAACCAAATATACACTATATACAAAATACACACTAACATTACAGAAACTATACACATGATACCCACATTACACATATTTTAAACCAAATATACACTAGATATACATACAGAAAATGCACATTATACATAATAAATAAAGTGTAACACACAATACATTATAAAAAATATACAAAAGCTGAACAAAAAATGCAGTATATACGCTACAAAAAACACACAATATACATGTAGAAAAAATACACACATATCAGACACAATAACACCCTATGCATAAAATACATGCACTAGACGCACACTAAAACACAAAATTCACATTCTATACACAATACAAGCATATCACATACATACTCAAAATACACATATACAAAAAATACAAAGCACACACAATAAACACGCATTGGACACACGCTATACACAATGTTCACAAAACAAATAGACTAAATACACAAAACAGACAGAACCCTAAAATTACACAGACTATAAACAAAATACAAACATTTCACGCACAAAATGCACACTACATTATACAGAAAATGCACATTATACATAGGACACAAAATACACGCTCAATAAAGACTATTCACAATATAAACAAACTATACACTAAATATACATGTACAAAAATACACCCGCACCATACACAAAGTACATGCTCTATACACAAAACACAAGCACATTCATATACACACATAACACAAAATACACACAACATAGATTGCACATAATACACAAGACGCTATACCCAACGTATATACACAATACACAAGTACATATAGCACACAATACACACTGTGCTCAAAATACATTGCACACAACACACACAACACACACAAAATATATATACAATGTACACAAAACAATGCTACACAATATACACAAATACACACCATATGCTCATAATACATGTATTGAACACAATACACACAATACACATACTACTCACCCTACATACATTATAACAAACACACACTATATAGAAAAAATATGTACGTTAGAAAAATACAACACTATACATATTGCACAATATACACAAACTAAACATATTATACGCAAAATACATGCACTGTAAACGCAAAACAAAGACTATGTGCAACACAAACTACAGAAAAAATACACAATACACACTACATAAAACACATTATAAAAAATAAACTCGCATATAGAAAATACACACTGCACATAAATACATGTACTGCAAATACACTGCCCACTCAGTTACACAACCTATAAACAAAATACATCCCATAAATACAAAATACAAATAATGCGCAGCACACTCACTACAAAATAAATAATACAGACTAACACTAAACTTGCACACTATACACAAAACGGACACACTACACGCACACTATACATACAACACATTGCAGCCAAATATACTAATCAAACTATACAAAAAACACACTGCACAAAATACACAAATTATACACAAAATACATACATTACTCACATCATACACAAACTACACTACACATTACATAAACTATACACAAGATACCCACATTGCACATATTTTAAACCAAATATACACTATATACAAAATACACACTAACATTACAGAAACTATACACATGATACCCACATTACACATATTTTAAACCAAATATACACTAGATATACATACAGAAAATGCACATTATACATAATAAATAAAGTGTAACACACAATACATTATAAAAAATATACAAAAGCTGAACAAAAAATGCAGTATATACGCTACAAAAAACACACAATATACATGTAGAAAAAATACACACATATCAGACACAATAACACCCTATGCATAAAATACATGCACTAGACGCACACTAAAACACAAAATTCACATTCTATACACAATACAAGCATATCACATACATACTCAAAATACACATATACAAAAAATACAAAGCACACACAATAAACACGCATTGGACACACGCTATACACAATGTTCACAAAACAAATAGACTAAATACACAAAACAGACAGAACCCTAAAATTACACAGACTATAAACAAAATACAAACATTTCACGCACAAAATGCACACTACATTATACAGAAAATGCACATTATACATAGGACACAAAATACACGCTCAATAAAGACTATTCACAATATAAACAAACTATACACTAAATATACATGTACAAAAATACACCCGCACCATACACAAAGTACATGCTCTATACACAAAACACAAGCACATTCATATACACACATAACACAAAATACACACAACATAGATTGCACATAATACACAAGACGCTATACCCAACGTATATACACAATACACAAGTACATATAGCACACAATACACACTGTGCTCAAAATACATTGCACACAACACACACAACACACACAAAATATATATACAATGTACACAAAACAATGCTACACAATATACACAAATACACACCATATGCTCATAATACATGTATTGAACACAATACACACAATACACATACTACTCACCCCACATACATTATAACAAACACACACTATATAGAAAAAATATGTACGTTAGAAAAATACAACACTATACATATTGCACAATATACACAAACTAAACATATTATACGCAAAATACATGCACTGTAAACGCAAAACAAAGACTATGTGCAACACAAACTACAGAAAAAATACACAATACACACTACATAAAACACATTATAAAAAATAAACTCGCATATAGAAAATACACACTGCACATAAATACATGTACTGCAAATACACTGCCCACTCAGTTACACAACCTATAAACAAAATACATCCCATAAATACAAAATACAAATAATGCGCAGCACACTCACTACAAAATAAATAATACAGACTAACACTAAACTTGCACACTATACACAAAACGGACACACTACACGCACACTATACATACAACACATTGCAGCCAAATATACTAATCAAACTATACAAAAAACACACTGCACAAAATACACAAATTATACACAAAATACATACATTACTCACATCATACACAAACTACACTACACATTACATAAACTATACACAAGATACCCACATTGCACATATTTTAAACCAAATATACACTATATACAAAATACACACTAACATTACAGAAACTATACACATGATACCCACATTACACATATTTTAAACCAAATATACACTAGATATACATACAGAAAATGCACATTATACATAATAAATAAAGTGTAACACACAATACATTATAAAAAATATACAAAAGCTGAACAAAAAATGCAGTATATACGCTACAAAAAACACACAATATACATGTAGAAAAAATACACACATATCAGACACAATAACACCCTATGCATAAAATACATGCACTAGACGCACACTAAAACACAAAATTCACATTCTATACACAATACAAGCATATCACATACATACTCAAAATACACATATACAAAAAATACAAAGCACACACAATAAACACGCATTGGACACACGCTATACACAATGTTCACAAAACAAATAGACTAAATACACAAAACAGACAGAACCCTAAAATTACACAGACTATAAACAAAATACAAACATTTCACGCACAAAATGCACACTACATTATACAGAAAATGCACATTATACATAGGACACAAAATACACGCTCAATAAAGACTATTCACAATATAAACAAACTATACACTAAATATACATGTACAAAAATACACCCGCACCATACACAAAGTACATGCTCTATACACAAAACACAAGCACATTCATATACACACATAACACAAAATACACACCACATAGATTGCACATAATACACAAGACGCTATACCCAACGTATATACACAATACACAAGTACATATAGCACACAATACACACTGTGCTCAAAATACATTGCACACAACACACACAACACACACAAAATATATATACAATGTACACAAAACAATGCTACACAATATACACAAATACACACCATATGCTCATAATACATGTATTGAACACCATACACACAATACACATACTACTCACCCCACATACATTATAACAAACACACACTATATAGAAAAAATATGTACGTTAGAAAAATACAACACTATACATATTGCACAATATACACAAACTAAACATATTATACGCAAAATACATGCACTGTAAACGCAAAACAAAGACTATGTGCAACACAAACTACAGAAAAAATACACAATACACACTACATAAAACACATTATAAAAAATAAACTCGCATATAGAAAATACACACTGCACATAAATACATGTACTGCAAATACACTGCCCACTCAGTTACACAACCTATAAACAAAATACATCCCATAAATACAAAATACAAATAATGCGCAGCACACTCACTACAAAATAAATAATACAGACTAACACTAAACTTGCACACTATACACAAAACGGACACACTACACGCACACTATACATACAACACATTGCAACCAAATATACTAATCAAACTATACAAAAAACACACTGCACAAAATACACAAATTATACACAAAATACATACATTACTCACATCATACACAAACTACACTACACATTACATAAACTATACACAAGATACCCACACTGCACATATTTTAAACCAAATATACACTATATACAAAATACACACTAACATTACAGAAACTATACACATGATACCCACATTACACATATTTTAAACCAAATATACACTAGATATACATACAGAAAATGCACATTATACATAATAAATAAAGTGTAACACACAATACATTATAAAAAATATACAAAAAGCTGAACAAAAAATGCAGTATATACGCTACAAAAAACACACAATATACATGTAGAAAAAATACACACATATCAGACACAATAACACCCTATGCATAAAATACATGCACTAGACGCACACTAAAACACAAAATTCACATTCTATACACAATACAAGCATATCACATACATACTCAAAATACACATATACAAAAAATACAAAGCACACACAATAAACACGCATTGGACACACGCTATACACAATGTTCACAAAACAAATAGACTAAATACACAAAACAGACAGAACCCTAAAATTGCACAGACTATAAACAAAATACAAACATTTCACGCACAAAATGCACACTACATTATACAGAAAATGCACACATATCACACACAATAACACCCTATGCACAAAATGCATGCACTGGACGCGCACTAATACACCAAATTCACATTCTATACACAATACAAGCACATCACATACATACACAAAATACACACTACATAAATTACAAATAACAAAGTATATACATAGAATACACACAATACAGACTGCACACACTATACATAAAATAAACGCACTAAATACACAATACACACAGTTTACATACACGTACGCGAACAAAACACACAACACAATATAAACTAAACAAAAAGACTAAATACACCATACACTATAAAAACGCACACAACACAATATAAACACAACAAAAAGACTAAATACACCTACACTATACAAAAAAACATAGGTCATGTGCTTCTAAAAACACACAATATATAATAAATATACAAAATACACAAAATACAAACAAACACTACACACAAATTACAAATGAAACACTCTATAAACAAACTAGATGCACTACAAACACACTACACACAATGCATTGCAACTATACACAAACTAGATAGATTAATTACATTATACACAAAACACACACATTACACACACTATAAACCAAATACATATACTAGACACTATACATGCAGAATTATACATACAGCTACATACATAAAATACACATATACAAAAAATACAAACAAAGCGCACACAATAAACACACATTGGACACACGCTATACACAATGTTTAAAAAACAAAAAGGCTAAATACACTATACACAAAATAGACAGAACCCTAAAATTACACAGACTATAAACCAAATACAAACATTTCACGCACAATATACACATACTACATTTTACAGAAAATGCACATTATACATAGGACACAAAATACACGCTCTATACTCAAAATACAAGCACCGCACATACACACACTACATAAATTACACATAAATGCACATTATACATTGGACACAAAATACATGTACAAAAAATACACACATATCACATAAACACACAATAGACAAAATAAAAGCACTAGATACACAAAATATAAGCACCGCACATACACACACTACATAAATTACACATAATACACACGCTATCGACAAAATATATAAACAAAATACATACAATTCATACTCTACACAAAACAAACGTGACTAATACACAATACACAAAAAAACACAGTTTACACACATACACATACACAAAACACGCTACGTTACACACAATATACACTCACAAAATCCAGACACTATATTACACACACAATACAATCACACTACAGCAAACATACACACTACAAACACTTTACAAACATATACGCACTATACAAAAATATACACACTCCACGAACTTTAAACACACTAGATACACTACACTTAGGTGGCACATACTACACTCATTATGCACACGATAAATAAAAATGCAAAAAAAAAATAATAAGACAACTTTTGAGGGGTTTAGATGTTTGATGTTAAACACACTTCATGGCCTGAGCACGAGTCTTTATGTCGGCTCCTCTTTGAGTGATACCTATCAAGTAAAAACTAGCATACGTAAGAAATAACCAAAAGCTTATTAATTTTAACTCGACGAATATCAGAAAAACATCAGGAAAAAATATGAGCATTTGCATCTCATAACTACGTGTAAGAGTTACGATTGTGACAAATAACTACATAGCCAATCAAAGAAATGCAAATAAATTTTCATGGTTATGATTGCACCAAACTATTATTTCCTGAAAGGAAAAGCACAACACATTCTTTAGGAGACTTTGATGCTGTCGCAGCAATATGGGTGACAATATAAATAACTTGTTGCAGGACCTTCTCAACAGACCATTCTTACGTTAAGTTCAGTAGTCCAAGTAGTCGGTAACAACAAAGAAGTTATGTAAAAAATTTAGATTTCTAGATGCAGCACCTAAACATCTCTTGGGATCAGCATTTGCAATTCATAGCACACCTTTCATCCCTTCAACAGCCTGTTGCCAAAAACAACATTAAGTTTCTCAAGAGAAAGCTATAATTGCCCAAATAAACGTAGAAATGACACTGGACAAACAAAACAGAATCAGAGATATTATCAGTAGACAAAATTAGAAAAGTAGATAAAAAAGTTCTAATTCAAGCATTAAGTAAAGTGCTAATACAATTTTGAAAAACCAATAATTATATGAGATCATGTGAACATACAATTTTTAACATTTTAAGATATTACCGACCAGCATCAACGACTCAGTAATGCAATCTTGTTAGATCTTTTAAAAAAAATGTCAATCTATTTGCTTCCTCAGTACTGTACAAACTTTTCAAACTAAAATCCAAAGAATTATCTACATAGTAAGTTAGTTAAGATGTCCAAAATAGATTAAATGGGATTCGAAGACTGTTGATTCCCAATAACTAATATTAAAAAATTATCACACTATTTGGTTCTTCGGACAACTTTTTTCAAATGCATCGATTAACAAATCTGAGTAGATATTTCAAAGACATACCTAATCTTCCGAAAAGCATTCCATTGAAAAATATTCCTCATCATTACCCCCTACCCTGTTCAGGAGAACCATATTCTATGATTTTTAAAGCTTCATTCCAGTCTGTGAGCCCAACACCAGACTAAGTCTGCGGCATTGGTAGTCTATCTGTGTGGATTTCAGAAACGCCATAGTTCTCCCTGAGATTTCAAAAAAAAACATAAATTAGTAGAAAGTGAACACATCTTATAAATTATTAAGAGATGTGTTCAAGGGAAAATAGGAAATCAGTTTGGATAGTGGTGTTGATTATAGACAATCAGTAATTCAGTACATAAAAGTTTGAGTAATGATTGAATGTTGGGATGCCCATGGGTCTTGACATGTCCCCACTTTGTTCAGTTGGATCAGACCTATGGGCCAATGAGGTCATTAATAACTAATTACCATAACCAAAAAAGGAAAGGACCAATGAGGTCATTAATAATTTTTCCCTTATCAAGAACCTATATATTCACTGGCTGTAACATCATTAGAGAGCTAGATATTGGAAAATCAATAACAATTTGTAATTTTAGCAATTCCACAAGCAAACTGAATTAACAAATGTTCTAATAACAAGTGTCTTGAGAATACTCAACAAGTATGATAACTCTCATTTTTTTTCATAATATCATTAGATAAATTCAGACAGCTAAGCACACGGCATGCTGACAAAAAAACAAATATGATAACTCTTTTTTTTTCATAATATCATTACAATGAACACACATAAATATGACCTAAATATACAACTGTCATAAATAAGGTCATGCAGTAATTTGAACCCTAACCTTCAAGCCGCTCTTTCCACACAACACTTTTTAGTTGAGTAATCGTCTCTGAATCAATAAGGGATCCTAATCTGCTCCAAATCTCTTCCAAACTCATATCTGTTAGCTGTAAAGAAACTAGGTTAGTTTGTCAAATATACAGAGTATCGGTTATTAAAACAATAAAGAAAGCATAATGTCATAAGCAATTATATAATATGTCTTGGTTCTATAAACAAAATATAAAATTGTCATAATAATAATAATAATAATAATTATTATTATTATTATATGTTTTTGTTTTAATTTAGTACGTAATAACTAATTAAGAAAATTTTAATGAAAATTTGAAACTGTGAATTATATTCTACTACATTCATATACTAATAATAACTATAATTATTATTATTGATATTATTATATTATTTAGAAATCTGAATCTAATTAATAAAATCATACATTATAATAATAATAAAAATATTATAATTATTATTATATTTTCATTAATGGCACGATATTTTTTGGTGGAGTAGCTCGGTATGATAAAGTAGAATGAAGAAACAGTGATATATTTTAACAGCCCATTGTGCTACTCTTGGGATCAGCAGTTGCTTGTGACAATTCATAGCACACCTTTCATACCTTCATCAGCCTGTTGCCAAAAACAACAATAAGTTTCTCAAGAGAAAGCTAACAGAATCAGAGATATTATCAGTAGACAAAATTAGAAAAGTAGATAAAAAAGTTCTAATTCAAGCATTAAGTAAAGTGCTAATACAATTTTGAAAAACCAATAATTATATGAGATCATGTGAACATACAATTTTTAACATTTTAAGATATTACCGACCAGCATCAACGACTCAGTAATGCAATCTTGTTAGATCTTTTAAAAAAAATGTCAATCTATTTGCTTCCTCAGTACTGTACAAACTTTTCAAACTAAAATCCAAAGAATTATCTACATAGTAAGTTAGTTAAGATGTCCAAAATAGATTAAATGGGATTCGAAGACTGTTGATTCCCAATAACTAATATTAAAAAATTATCACACTATTTGGTTCTTCGGACAACTTTTTTCAAATGCATCGATTAACAAATCTGAGTAGATATTTCAAAGACATACCTAATCTTCCGAAAAGCATTCCATTGAAAAATATTCCTCATCATTACCCCCTACCTTGTTCAGGAGAACCATATTCTATGATTTTTAAAGCTTCATTCCAGTCTGTGAGCCCAACACCAGACTAAGTCTGCGGCATTGGTAGTCTATCTGTGTGGATTTCAGAAACGCCATAGTTCTCCCTGAGATTTCAAAAAAAAACATAAATTAGTAGAAAGTGAACACATCTTATAAATTATTAAGAGATGTGTTCAAGGGAAAATAGGAAATCAGTTTGGATAGTGGTGTTGATTATAGACAATCAGTAATTCAGTACATAAAAGTTTGAGTAATGATTGAATGTTGGGATGCCCATGGGTCTTGACATGTCCCCACTTTGTTCAGTTGGATCAGACCTATGGGCCAATAAGGTCATTAATAACTAATTACCATAACCAAAAAAGGAAAGGACCAATGAGGTCATTAATAATTTTTCCCTTATCAAGAACCTATATATTCACTGGCTGTAACATCATTAGAGAGCTAGATATTGGAAAATCAATAACAATTTGTAATTTTAGCAATTCCACAAGCAAACTGAATTAACAAATGTTCTAATAACAAGTGTCTTGAGAATACTCAACAAGTATGATAACTCTCATTTTTTTTCATAATATCATTAGATAAATTCAGACAGCTAAGCACACGGCATGCTGACAAAAAAACAAATATGATAACTCTTTTTTTTTCATAATATCATTACAATGAACACACATAAATATGACCTAAATATACAACTGTCATAAATAAGGTCATGCAGTAATTTGAACTCTAACCTTCAAGCTGCTCTTTCCACACAACACTTTTTAGTTGAGTAATCGTCTCTGAATCAATAAGGGATCCTAATCTGCTCCAAATCTCTTCCAAACTCATATCTGTTAGCTGTAAAGAAACTAGGTTAGTTTGTCAAATATACAGAGTATCGGTTATTAAAACAATAAAGAAAGCATAATGTCATAAGCAATTATATAATATGTCTTGGTTCAATAAACAAAATATAAAATTGTCATAATAATAATAATAATAATTATTATTATTATTATTATATGTTTTTGTTTTAATTTAGTACGTAATAACTAATTAAGAAAATTTTAATGAAAATTTGAAACTGTGAATTATATTCTACTACATTCATATACTAATAATAACTATAATTATTATTATTGATATTATTATATTATTTAGAAATCTGAATCTAATTAATAAAATCATACATTATAATAATAATAAAAATATTATAATTATTATTATATTTTCATTAATGGCACGATATTTTTTGGTGGAGTAGCTCGGTATGATAAAGTAGAATGAAGAAACAGTGATATATTTTAACAGCCCATTGTGCTACTCTTGGGATCAGCAGTTGCTTGTGACAATTCATAGCACACCTTTCATGCCTTCATCAGCCTGTTGCCAAAAACAACAATAAGTTTCTCAAGAGAAAGCTAACAGAATCAGAGATATTATCAGTAGACAAAATTAGAAAAGTAGATAAAAAAAGTTCTAATTCAAGCATTAAGTAAAGTGCTAATACAATTTTGAAAAACCAATAATTATATGAGATCATGTGAACATACAATTTTTAACATTTTAAGATATTACCGACCAGCATCAACGACTCAGTAATGCAATCTTGTTAGATCTTTTAAAAAAAATGTCAATCTATTTGCTTCCTCAGTACTGTACAAACTTTTCAAACTAAAATCCAAAGAATTATCTACATAGTAAGTTAGTTAAGATGTCCAAAATAGATTAAATGGGATTCGAAGACTGTTGATTCCCAATAACTAATATTAAAAATTTATCACACTATTTGGTTCTTCGGACAACTTTTTTCAAATGCATCGATTAACAAATCTGAGTAGATATTTCAAAGACATACCTAATCTTCCGAAAAGCATTCCATTGAAAAATATTCCTCATCATTACCCCCTACCCTGTTCAGGAGAACCATATTCTATGATTTTTAAAGCTTCATTCCAGTCTGTGAGCCCAACACCAGACTAAGTCTGCGGCATTGGTAGTCTATCTGTGTGGATTTCAGAAACGCCATAGTTCTCCCTGAGATTTCAAAAAAAATATAAATTAGTAGAAAGTGAACACATCTTATAAATTATTAAGAGATGTGTTCAAGGGAAAATAGCAAATCAGTTTGGATAGTGGTGTTGATTATAGACAATCAGTAATTCAGTACATAAAAGTTTGAGTAATGATTGAATGTTGGGATGCCCATGGGTCTTGATATGTCCCCACTTTGTTCAGCTGGATCAGACCTATGGGCCAATGAGGTCATTAATAACTAATTACCATAACCAAAAAAGGAAAGGACCAATGAGGTCATTAATAATTTTTCCCTTTAATAGTATGCAAATATAAATTATAGCAACAATTTACAATGAATGTATTGCCTTGACACACAACAATTTGGAACAGATTTGGGTCCAAAGTCATTCCTCTCGATCATTTAAGTATATTATAGAGTATACATAAATAACAAGTTCAACATACCTCGGAGCTTCCTGACATATATCCAAATATCATCACCTACATAATTTTCAGAATTATCAGGAAAGACAAAACAGAAGTAATAACTATGCTATGCATTCACTCGCCACAACTTCCTTAGCTTAACAAAACTTTGGATACTGGTTTAGATATTACATTTAAAAAAAAAAGAAATTCAATCCAATTCAAAAACAGCCGAAATCACATGCCAAAGACATATAGCCAGAAGACTATTAACAACATATCACATAGACAGTTAACAAATCAGTTACCTTCTCGGCCAAGCAAGGAAGAAAGATGGTTGGTTTCCTAAACTTTTGTCATAGTGTAACCCTCATTTCTCAACATATCTAGAAGCTCGTGAATAAATTCAAGAACCTTATCAAAGTTGTAGAAGGTCAAGAGAGATAGTTTAAATATGATAGATAAGAATTATCCGAACATATATATTCACTGGCTGTAACATCATTAGAGAGCTAGATATTGGAAAATCAATAACAATTTGTAATTTTAGCAATTCCACAAGCAAACTGAATTAACAAATGTTCTAATAACAAGTGTCTTGAGAATACTCAACAAGTATGATAACTCTCATTTTTTTTCATAATATCATTAGATAAATTCAGACAGCTAAGCACACGGCATGCTGACAAAAAACAAATATGATAACTCTTTTTTTTCATAATATCATTACAATGAACACACATAAATATGACCTAAATATACAACTGTCATAAATAAGGTCATGCAGTAATTTGAACCCTAACCTTCAAGCCGCTCTTTCCACACAACACTTTTTAGTTGAGTAATCGTCTCTGAATCAATAAGGGATCCTAATCTGCTCCAAATCTCTTCCAAACTCATATCTGTTAGCTGTAAAGAAACTAGGTTAGTTTGTCAAATATACAGAGTATCGGTTATTTAAACAATAAAGAAAGCATAATGTCATAAGCAATTATATAATATGTCTTGGTTCAATAATCAAAATATAAAATCGTCATAATAATAATAATAATTATTATTATTATATTTTTTTGTTTTAATTTAGTACGTAATAACTAATTAAGAAAATTTTAATGAAAATTTGAAACTGTGAATTATATTCTACTACATTCATATACTAATAATAACTATAATTATTATTATTGATATTATTATATTATTTAGAAATCTGAATCTAATTAATAAAACCATACATTATAATAATAATAATAAAATATTATAATAATTATTATATTTTCATTAATGGCACGAGATTTTTTGGAGGAGTAGCTCGGTATGATAAAGTAGAATGAAGAAACGGTGATATATTTTAACAGCCCATTGTGCTACTCTTGGGATCAGCAGTTGCTTGTGACAATTCATAGCACACCTTTCATGCCTTCATCAGCCTGTTGCCAAAAACAACAATAAGTTTCTCAAGAGAAAGCTATAATTGCCCAAATAAACGTAGAAATGACATTGGACAAACAAAACAGAATCAGAGATATTATCAGTAGACAAAATTAGAAAAGTAGATAAAAAAGTTCTAATTCAAGCATTAAGTAAAGTGCTAATACAATTTTGAAAAACCAATAATTATATGAGATCATGTGAACATACAATTTTTAACATTTTAAGATATTACTGACCAACATCAACCACTCAGTAATGCAATCTTGTTAGATCTTTAAAAAAAATGTCAGTCTATTTGCTTCCTCAATATTGTACAAACTTTTCAAACTAAAATCCAAAGAATTGTCTACACATTAAGTTAGTTAAGATGTCCCTAATAGATTAAATGTGATTCGAAGACTGTTGATTCCCCATAACTAATATTAACAAATTATCATACTATTGGTTCTTCGGACAACTTTTTTCAAATGCATCGATTAACAAATCTGAGCAGATATTTCAAAGACATACCTAATCTTCTGAAAAAGCATTCCATTGAAAAATATTCCTCATCTTTACCCCCTACCCTGTTCAGGAGAACCATATTCTATGATTTTAGCCCAACAGCAGACTAAGCCTGCGGCATTGGTAGTCTATAATGATTGAATGTTGGGATGCCAACGGGTCTTGATAAGTCCCCACTTTGTTCAGCTGGATTAGACCTGTGGGCATTAAAAACTAATTACCATAACCAAAAAGGAAAGGACCAATGAGGTCATTAATAATTTTTCCCTTCAATATTATGCAAATATAAATTATAGAAACAGTTTACAATGAATGTCTTGCCTTGTCACACTACAATTTGGAACATATTTGGGTCCAAAGACATTCCTCTCCATCATTTCAGTATATTATAGAGTATACATAAATAACAACAAGTTCAACATACTTAATTGTGCCTCGGTAAGGATCCTGACATATATCCAAATATCATCACCTATATAATTTGTAGAATTATCAGGAAAGACAATGTTCAAAACAAAAGTAATAACTATGCATTCACTCTCCACAGCAACTTCCTTAGCTTAATAACACTTTGGAGATGCTGGTTGAGATATTACATTTTAAAATAAAAAAGAAATTCAATCCAATTCAAAAACAGCCAGAATCACATGCCAAAGACATATAGCTAGAAAAACTCTTAACAACAAATAAAAGCATATCACATAGACAGTTAACAAATCAGCTACCTTCTCAACCAAGCCAGGAAGAAAGATGGTTTCCTCTACTTCTGTCATAGTGTAACCCTCATTTCTCAACATATCCAGAAGCTCGGGAATAATTTCAAGTACTTTTTCAAAATTACAGAAGGTCAAGAGAGATAGTTTAAATATGCACTAGTTGTAACATCATTAGAGAGCTCGATATGGGAAAATCAATAACAATTTGTAATTTTAGCAATTCCACAAACAAACTGAATAAACAAATGTTCTAATAACAAGTGTCTTGAGAATACTCAACAAATATGATACCTCTCATTTCTTTTTCATAATATCATTGGATAAATTCAGATAGCTAAGCACACGGCATGCTGACATAAAAAAACTAATCGAAGGTTAAAAGAAAATTTCAAGTTACAGAACAGAAACTAGAATTTATGTTGAAAGAACCTTCTGCAACATCTCAATGCCATCAACTTGATCTTTGAAGTCAGCACTTAAGAGCCTCCGATGAAGACCCTCTCGAAAGTATTTCATGACATCATTCTGTTTGAGAGGTAAAGCAAAGTCACTTACAAGGATCTATAAAGAATGTAAAAACAAGTCAACACTAATGGTCTAACACCATTTACCCAAACCCAAAAGCTGACAAAAGTTCTCAAAAGTTGTATGAAGGCTTCCTCTGGGGTGTGGAAAATCTAATCCCCAAAATTAATAAAGATATCTTAAAATAGATTGGAAACCTCAAGATCTTGAATTTCCTCTATGATGCGGGATATTTTGCCCAAAATCACAATTGAGACCAAACATGCAATCATTGTTTTCAGTAAGCTGCAAATTATATGGTTGAGGGACAGTTTTACACCCAAAAAAAGTGGGATACAATGAACGTACGATGCAAAATCATAATTTAAGGTGGAAAACACACTTTAAATATGACCTATATGCAACTATCACAAATAAGGTCAAGCAGTTGTTTGAACCCCAACCTTCAAGCCGCTCTTTCCACACAACACTTTTTAGTTGGGTAATTGTCTCTGCTTGGATAAAGGATCCTAATCTGCTCTAAAACTCTATAAACTCATTTCTGTTGGCTGTAAAGAAAACTAGGACAGTTAGTCAAAAATATCTTTCGCCGTGTCCCTGATAAGCCAGTGTCCCTGATAAGCCATCATACAACAGGTAAAAGAGGAAAAGTAAACAGCAGCTCAGACCTCGACATCTTCACGCTCCATAGGTTTAGAAATTTTTGTTGTTTGTCATCCTCCATCACCCTTTTTGTTGGTACCAGATTTTCCAGACATGGCTTTCTTAGTGGCAGCTGGCTAAAAAGAGATGTGCATACAAGTAAAATGGGAGAGTTAATAGTGATTAACCATATATGTATGTGAAGTAGCTAGATGTCTATAATACTTGCTCCTAATGTGTCTCGTTATGTAATAGTAATATTTTACATTGCACTTACCTCTGCAGCAATAGGCTTCTTTCCACTAAGCATGAGTATGTTGATTATCCTTACGGCGAATGATGTATTCCAATTCCATAATCCTCTGCATAAGTAGGAGAAATTTTTCATAAAGAATACTAGTAATTAGTAAACAACAATGTTATGGATGGCGTTTGGCGGCCAACCCAAAAACCGCCAGTATGACGGGATATGGCGGTCGATAAAATATTATGAACATACATATATATCAATTCAAATAATAAGAAAATAATAAAAAAAATGTAATATATCTGCTATTAAAACAGTCTAGAAAGCATAATGTCATAAGCAATTACTCCGCATACAATATGTCTTGTTCAATAATCAAAAATATAAAACCATCATAATAATAATAATAATTATCATTATTTTATGTTTTTGTTATAATTTAGTAATAACCAATTAAGAAAATTTTAATGAAAATTTGAAAATTTAAATTACATTCTAACTACATCAAAATACTAATTAATAATTATAATAATTATTATTATTATATTATTATTTCTTATTATTATGCTATATATTTACTTATTAAGAAAATCTGAATTTAAATAATAAAATTATGCATTATAATAATAAAAAATATTATAACAACTATTATTATGTTTTTCATTAATAATTCATTAAGAAAATCTTAAAATAATTTTAATATTATTGATTATATTAAAATTATTATTATAACTATGCATTCACTTGCCACAACTTTCATAGCTTAAGAAACAATGAATATAGTATAAAAAGTCTAAATGAACAACCCAACAATAGTAAGTTATAAGCTTACCAAGAATATTATAACCTATAGCCAAATTATTTAACACAGCTTTGGGGTGTCCCCATGTCGTTCAGCAGTTAACTTGCGACAATTTGCAAGGATTTTAACTGGCTAATTATCTGCCAACAGGAATACATGGAACGATATAGCACACAAAAACAATAAAGCACTAGAGACTTATGCAATGAAGAATAAATAAGGCTGTTGGCTAACTCGTTACCTCAGCTCCATAGTTATCTAATAAGACTCCAACATGGTCAGCGGACTCGGTCCTCGTTCTGTTGTTCCTAGATCGCAAACCCTGTAAAATGTAAGGAATAGTCGTTGCAGCAGAATATGTTTGGATGACTTGGTTCATCAGTTCATGCATTTTTCTCGAACTTTTCAATGTTATGTCCAGACTGCAGTCAAAGATAATAAGACATTAGATACTGCTTGAGATATTACTTGCTGAAAAAAAATAAAAAGAAATTCAATCCAATTCAAAACAACCAGAATCATTTGACATTAACTTACAGACAGAAAACTCATAACAATAAAGAAAAGCACATCACATCAGTTACCTTCTGATAGTGTAGCCCCTCATATCTCAACAGATCCAGAAGCTCTTGAAGAAATTCAAGTACCCTATCGAAGTTAAAGAAGATCAAGAGTCAAGAAAGGATCCAAGATTGTTTAAATATGTTAGATAAGAATTATCAGGACATATGTATTCTACGATGCAGGATATTGTGTCTAAAATCTCAGAATGAGACCAAACATGCAATCATTGTTTCCAGTAAGCTGCAAATTATACGGTTGATGGACATTTTTATAACCAATAAGTGGGATGCAATGAACCCACGATGCAAAACCATAACTTAAGGGAGAAAACACACATAAATCCAGTAACAAATTTCCATGTAAATCATACGGTTGAGGGACATGTTTACACCCAAAAAGTGGGATACAATGAGCCCACGATGCAAAACCATAACTTAAGTAATAATTTGAACCCTAAATAGACCTAAATATATAACTGTTACAAATAAGGTCAAGTAATAATTTGAACCCTAACCTTTAAGCCGCTCTTTCCACACCGCACATTTTAGTTGAGTAATCGTCTCTACTTGAATAAGAGATCCTAATCTGCTCTCAATCTCTTCCAAACTCATTTCTCTTGGCTGTAAAGAAAAATGGGTTGTTAGTAAAAAATATCTATCGTGATGTCCCTAATAATAATGCATTCAGCTATCATACCAAAGGTAAGAGGGGGAAAAGAAAACAGCACCTCAACATCTTCAAGCTCCACAGGCATAGTTGAGTGATAATCTCTACTTTTTTCTCTTTTTTTCCTTTTTTTCTTTTTTATTCCTTTTTCTTTTTTCCATTTTTTTACTTTTTCCCCTTTTTTCTTTTCTTTTTTTTTCCTTTTTATTTTCTTTTTTTGGGAAGTGTTCTCAGACTTCTATACAGGTTCAGCTGCAACAACGCTTTTTTTTTTCTTGGGAAGTGTTTCAGACCCCTATAAAGGTTGCCCAGTGCTTGAATAGCTTCAGCTGCAACAGCAACGGTTTACATCTGTGATATAACCTGCAAGATTCAAAAATATTGCTCAGGCAATACCAATTACTTGGTCAAGATATTAACAACACAATATGTGATGTATAAAGTCAAGAGAGAACTGGATTAACTTGTGGACTTGTGGTAATGGAAACCATAGCATACCTTCTTTATTGTTCGACAAACTTATGAAGAATCTCCAAGAGCAATCTTTTTGGAGGATGCAAGTTCTGTTAGTTGAGTAATCGTCTCTACTTGAATTCCTAATCTGCTCTCAATCTCTTCCAAACTGATTTCTCTTGGCTGTAAAAAAAATGGGTCGGTTAGTCAAAAATATCTATTGTGATGTCCCTAATAATGTATTAAGCCATCATACAAACGGTAAGAGGGAAAAGAAAACAGCAGCTCACACCTCAACATCTTCATCCTCCACAGGCATAGTTGAGTAATCGTCTCTACTTCTTTTTTCTTTTATTTTTCCTTTTTTTTCCTTTTTTCCCCTTTTACCTTTTTTTCCTTTTTTTCTTTTTTTTTCCCTTTTTTCCCTTTTTTTCTTTTTTTCTTATAGTAACCTGCAAGATTCAAAAATGTTGCTCAGGCAACACCAATTACTTGGTCACGATATTAACACCAACAATATGTTGTGCATAAAGTCAAGAGAGAACTGGATTGACACCTTTATTGTTCGATAAACTTCTAAAAAATCTCCAAGAGCAATCTTTTTGGTGGATGCAAGTTCTGTTAGTTCAGCAGCAGCCTCTTTCCTCTTACATCATTTGAAGATTTTCTCACCTGAAAGGCAAATCACAACACACTCTTTAGGAAGCTTCGATGCTACCGCAGTAATTTGCGTGACAATATCAATAACTTCTTGTAGGACCTGTTCAACAGACCATGCTTAAGCAAGTTCAACATTCCAAGTAGTCGATAACAACAAAGAAATTATGTAAAAATTTTAAGTTTCTGGATGCAGCACCTGAACATTTTTCTCATTCCAGCTGGGAATAACACAAAGTAAATGGATCGACCTCTCAACAGATGGATCCAAATCAGTTTGTGATTCAACCTACTCTTTAAAAGACACAACAGCTGAAACAAAAAATTCATAAATTAAAAATTGTACTACAGATTTTATCATTAGCAAGATAACAATTTTGAATGGGTGGCCTCGTTTCTAATGCATTTCATACAAAAGCATCTCAAAAGTTTAATACTCTAACATAGAAGAACCAAAGACAACATGTATACTACAGGATTATCTAACCTTTTTAGAAAAGACCAATAAACAAAGCAGTTAATCCACACCCCATATACTATTTTGCTTCAAATATACATGATACATTTTTCTAAATTAAAAAAATGGCAACAGAATTGATAAAGGTTTATCTTAAGAGCAAAAGGAAAATTCAAAACAAGCAGATTATAGGATCCATATTGTTGGAAATACAAAACATAAATGGCCGCCCACTACTTATTATTGTGGAAGTTCCTAGAGTACATTCAATGTTGTATTGTTCCTAGCAAAGTAGAGTTCCAAGTATGTATTTGAAGAGTCTCAATATCCCTATAAATAATAGGGGGATGAGTAGTTCAAATATAACAAACATTTGCATAAGAAATATATCTCTACTTCTATCTTCTAATATGCCTTACCAATCTTGTTATGCCTCTCTCGATTACCATCTTTAAGATGGTATCAGAGCAGGAAACCAACAAAAAACCTCCAATGGAGGGAAACCAAATATCCACTCTCGAGCTGTTGATCGAGACAATCTCAAATCTAATTGATTTGTACAAATCCAACACAAACCAAAGCCAAAATTTCTACCTACCGAATAACCTCAGCGAAGGATTGAAACGCACTGCTGCAACACAGGCAAACAACCGAAGGAGTAACGTGTCTGCAGCTCCACCCGTCACAGACAGCAGCGTCGTCGACGACGGCGGCGAAAACAGCAACATCAGCCGGCGTCGACATCGGCAGCAGAATCCATCTGAAGCAGCGTCGCCGGGTGAGCAGCCTCCGGCTGAAGCGGCGGCAGCAGCGGCTAGAGCAGCGACGACAGCTGAAGCAGAGGCGGAGGCAGCGTCTGAGGCGGAGGCAGCCTCTGAGGCGGAGGCAGCGGCTGCTCCTGAAGCCGCGTCGGAGGCAGCGGTGACTGGGGCAGCGGCGGAGGCGGCAGCCGCAGAGGCGGAGGCGGCGGCGTCGGATGAGCAGTGGAGAAAGAAATTTGGGAGAAGAAGAAAGAAATGTGGGGGAAGAGCCGCTGATGAAGAGTCTTGTGTGGGATTTTCTAAAAACCCCCTCCACACTTTGCAAAAAACCCCCCAAATTTATACACTCTCCCAGATCCGACCCCACTCCAAACATTTCTCACAAAATTTCCCTCAAAAAAATCTAAAAATGTCAAAGCCACCTAAGCAATTTCAGAAATTGGCTAACTCATCCCAATTTTCCGAAATATTATACAAAAAACCCGCATTTGTCCAAAAGACCCAAGTAACATCCCCAAGTCTCGAAAATTCTGAAAACAAAACCCAAATTTTTGAATTCCAGCCCTCAATTACTTGTGCAAACACTTTCCAAGCCCTTGCGTACTCTTCATCCTCCAACATAGGACCCAAAGACTATTACTGGATCTTTGATTGTGGGGCAACCGACACCATGTCCTTTGATGAGTCGGATTTCCTTGAAATTACCCAATCCACAAAACGATATGTCCAAACAGCCAATGGAGAGTTAGCACCTGTGCAGGGGAAGGGCACTATCACTGTCTCACCAACTCTTCGCATCTCAAACTGTCTTTATGTTCCGTCATTATCCCATAAACTCTTATCTGTCAGTCATGTCACAAAAGACCTTAATTGCAAATTACTAATGCAGCCTCGGTTTTGCATGTTACAGGATATCAAAACGGGGACGATAGTTGGGCGTGGCACTGAGCGGCATGGACTGTACTATGTGGATGAGATAGCCCAACAGAGTACTGCGATGCTGACTCACGGACTGACTGACAGACAGATTTGGCTCTTGCATCGCCGGTTAGGACACCCATCTATAGGTTATCTTCGCCTACTCTTTCCTGAGTTAGTTTCATCTTCGCGTGTCTTGAATTGCGAAACTTGTGTTTTGGCCAAAAGTCATAGACATTCTTTTAAATTGAACAACACTAGGGAAAAATCTCCTTTTGCCTTAATTCACTCTGACGTGTGGGGACCTGCCCCGGTTACTGGGGGACAAGGGTTTCGGTATTTTCTGTTATTTATTGATGATTTCTCTCGTATGACTTGGATTTATTTTTTGAAAACTAAATCAGAAGTTTTTGACAAATTCACTGAGTTTTACAATCTTGTTCAAACCCAGTATAACTCCAAAATTCAAATCCTTAGATCCGATAATGGGAGGGAATATGTGAATTCTAAGATGCAATCTTTCTTCTCCGACAAAGGTCTTGTCCACCAAACCTCTTGTGCATATACACCAGAACAAAATGGGGTAGCCGAGCGAAAAAATCGATATATTCTTGAAATCACCCGAGCTCTCTTAATCGAATCCAATATCCCAAAATCATTTTGGCCAGAAGCCATCGCTACCGCTGTTTACCTCCTAAATCGTCTTCCCACAGGAATACTCAACTTCAAAACTCCCCTAGACATATTCTCTTCCATAAACTCGGTTCCGTCCTCCGTACATCTCGATCCCAAAATCTTTGGTTGTACAGTGTTTGTTCATATTCCCAAACATGATCGTGATAAATTCTCACCTTGTGCAGTCAAATGTGTCTTCTTGGGATATGGAAAAAATCAGAAAGGTTATCGTTGTTATGACCCCTTAACAGATCGCATGTATACCACTATGAATTGCGACTTTGTTGAGAGTGAATATTTCTATAGCCAATCTAGCGGTCAGGGGGGGAGTGAATCGGAAAATTCGGGATGTGACGCCCTAAATTGGCTACCTCTTTGGGGAGAAACCATTCAGGGGGAGAGGGAAAATACACAAACTGACATGCCTAGCCAGAACCCTGTCACAGAAGGCGGTCCAACAGAGGAAGTTAGCGGTACCACCGGGCCATCAGACTCCCTAGAACAGAACACGCCGCTTCAAGACACTACCGAACTATCTGACCAGTCTTTGAATCCTGAGGTAATTCTTTCAAATCCCGAAATTGGTAATGCAATTGAAACATCTAACAATGACATGAGCCATGCAGATGAGTTGTGTACAGAACAAAAGACATGGCACTCCGAATTACCCCATAGAAGCACGAGAGGTGTTCCTCCAAAAAGATATTCGCCAGACTGGAAAGGACGGAAATCTCGGTACTCTGTTGCAAACCTAACACAAGGGCATCTCACTGAAATGGCAAGGGCATTTGAGGCGGCACTTTATGAAGAAGAAGAAATTCCGCAGTCCTTCGAGATGGCGATGAAACACAAACATTGGAGAGAAGCCATGAAGAAAGAGATTGATGCCTTGATAAAAAATGAAACATGGGAAAAGTGCACTCTACCTCCAGGAAAGAAACCAGTAGGATGTCGTTGGATCTTCACCATAAAAAGACGTGCAGATGGTTTAATCGAGAGAGGCATAACAAGATTGGTAAGGCATATTAGAAGATAGAAGTAGAGATATATTTCTTATGCAAATGTTTGTTATATTTGAACTACTCATCCCCCTATTATTTATAGGGATATTGAGACTCTTCAAATACATACTTGGAACTCTACTTTGCTAGGAACAATACAACATTGAATGTACTCTAGGAACTTCCACAATAATAAGTAGTGGGCGGCCATTTATGTTTTGTATTTCCAACACTCCCCCTCAAGTTGAGCAACGGTATCTCCGATACTCAACTTGCCAAGAAATTTTTTGAAAACTTTTGGACTGAGTGCCTTGGTCAGTATATCTGCAAGTTGTTCCTCAGATCGGACGAACGGGAATTCGACAATTCCTCCTTCAAGTTTTTCTTTGATGAAGTGACGATCGACTTCGACATGTTTAGTTCTGTCATGCTGGACGGGATTCTCTGAGATGCTGATAGCTGCTTTGTTGTCACAAAAAAGTTGACTTTTCCGAGTAGGTGGAAAGCCAATTTCTGTTAACAACGTTCTTAACCATAATATCTCCATTAGACCACTTTTAATCCCTCGAAATTCGGCTTCAGCGCTAGATAGGGCTACAACCTTTTGCTTCTTACTCCTCCAAGTGACTAAGTTACCTCCAACAAAGGTAAAATATCCTCCAGTGGATTTTCTGTCAACTGGATTGCTTGCCCAATCAGCATCGGTGTACCCATCAATTTCTAAGTTTTCCTTTTTTTCCAAGAAGACCCCATAACTGGCTGTACCCTTAAGATACCTTACTATTCTCATGGCAGCGTCCATATGGTCTTCTTGAGGCTGATGCATGAATTGACTGACAACTCCAACTGCATATGTGATATCCGGTCTAGTGTGAGAAAGATAAAGAAGTTTTCCTACTAACCGTTGATATCTTTCTCGGTCTGTAGGCTTAGCTCCATCCACAATCTGCAGTCTATGGTTGGGCACCATTGGAGTTTCGGCGGGCTTGCAGTCTAGTAGACCTGTTTCCGCTAGCATGTCCAATACATACTTTTTCTGTCTTAGAAATATTCCGTGCTTTGACCTCAACACTTCAATTCCTAGGAAGTACTTCAGATCTCCCAAGTCCTTCATTTCAAATTCCTTGGAAAGATTCTCTTTCAGGTTTTGGATTTCTTCGGCATCATCTCCAGTTATGATCATGTCGTCAACGTATATGATTAGACATGTCATTTTTCCGTTCCTCTTCTTTAGGAATAGCGTGTGGTCTGAATGACTCTGTTTGAATCCTTGGTTGACCATTGCCTGACAAAATCTTCCGAACCACACCCTGGGGGATTGCTTTAACCCATATAGGGTTTTTCTTAGTCTGCACACCTGCCCTTTCCCAAAGTCTTCGTGAAAGCCCGGGGGAACCTCCATGTATACTTCCTTATTTTTCTCAAGTTCTCCATGTAGAAAGGCATTTGTAACATCAAACTGATATAATGGCCATTCCTTACATGCAGCAACAGATAGAAGAGCTCTTACAGTGTTTAGTTTGGCCACCGGGGAGAAAGTTTCTTCATAGTCTACTCCATATACTTGAGTATATCCCTTAGCAACCAATCTTGCCTTATAGAAATCCATGGGTTCCATCCTAAAACCAATTGGTGATAGGAGGAGTGGCCCATGAGACTTATATACTAGTTTCAGTTTTCTCTTGACACCGATGTGGGACAGTTATATGTTATATTTTTAGTTTCAATTGCCAACACCCTCCCTCAAACCCTTCAAGGTTCACCTTGGAGGGGTTGGACTTTTTTCTAATCGATTGGACAATCGGTCCAATTTTTTTCGATCGGTTGGGACCACTTGGCCCAAATTTTCAGCCCAGTTATACTGCTGGGTCAGTCATTTTTTTCGGTTTCAGCCCAGATATACTGCTGGGTCAGTTAAATATGACCCACAGTCGGCGACCCGCTCTGATACCATTATAGAAATCCATGGGTTCCATCCTAAAACCAATTGGTGATAGGAGGAGTGGCCCATGAGACTTATATACTAGTTTCAGTTTTCTCTTGACACCGATGTGGGACAGTTATATGTTATATTTTTAGTTTCAATTGCCAACACATATAACTGTAAACATAGGAAGAGAAATAACTAAGAAAAATTCCATACTAACGTTGCTGAATCTATAAAATATTTAGGTAGACAAAGAAACCACACATGGAATGACTGACAATCTTCAACGGGAGCATATTAACTAACCAGAAAAATTTTCCTTAAGAAAAATAGAAGAACGATAAAAATATAATGAGACATAATCATCTATGAAACAGATGCACCGGTCAAGAGTTATTTTTCTAACCATACATTAGCATCAAAGCCAGATAAATTGTTTCCATTTGTAACAAATTTCTTTGATGCAGGATATTGTGACTAAAATCTCATTTAAGAGACCAAACATGCAATCATTGTTTCCAGTAAACTGCAAATCATACGGTTGATGGACATGTTTATACCTAAACAGTGGCATACAAGAACCCTTGATGCAAAACCATATCTTAAGAGGAAAAACACACATAAAAACACATATACGTGACCTAAATATGTAACTGTCATAAAAAAGGTCAAGCGGTAATTTGAACCCTAACCTTTAAGCCGATCTTTCCACACAGCAGATCCTAGTTGAGTAATGTCTCTACTTGAATAAGGGATCCGAATCTGCTCTCAATTTCTTCCAAACTCATTTCTCTTGGCTGAAAAGAAAAATGGGCCAGTTAGTCAAAAATATCTATCATGATGCCCCAAATAATAATGTATTCAACAAGCATACTAAAGGTAAGAGGGGGAAAAGAAAACAGCACCTCAACATCTTCAAGCTCCACACGCATAGTCAAGTAATAGTCTTCTCCTTTTTTCTTTTTTCTCCATTTTTTCCTTTTTTTTTCCTTTTTTTCCTTTTTTTTCTTTTTTTCCCATTTTTTTCCTTTTTTTCTTTCTCTCTCTTTTTTCATTTTTTTTCCTTTTTTTGGGAAATGTTCTCAGACTCTTATACAGGTTGCCCAGAGCTTGAATAGCTTCAGCTGCAACAGCAACGCTTTTTTTTTTCCTTTTTTTTCTTCCTATCGTAATGTTTACATCTGTGATATAACCTGCAAGATTCAAAAATGTTGCTCAGGCAACACTAATTACTTGGCCACAATATTAACACCAACAACATGTTCTACATAAAGTCAAGAGAGAACTGGATTAACTTGTGGACTTGCGGTCATGGAAACCATAGCATACCTTCTTAATTGTTCGACAAACTTCTGAAAAATCTCAAGGAGTAATCTTTTTGGTGGATGCACGCTCTGTTAGTTCAGCGACAGCCTCTTTCCTCTCACACCATTTGAAACTTTCTGAAAATAAAATATAAAAAGTATGAATAAAATGCTACCAGAATCATAAGATGGTACGAGAAAAATCAATATAATGATATGGAAAAGTGGAATAACCTTATCTATTTTTTATTATAAGATGAATGGGTTATAATGGAAAGTAGCATATTAACCTTGAAAAGCTCCATATTGCTTCACTCATTCGCTAATAATAGCAAAAGTGGAACCTTGTAAATCTCTCAAATTTTTGGATACCTATAAGGGGAGAGATATAAGATAGGTTCAGTGCCACCTAACAACTAAAGTTAGCAAACCTCATTCAAGGAATTAAAATTTTGGATGTTCATACAGTTTCTTGTAAACAAACCCTCAATATTTCATTAAAGCATGCTTCAGCTGCTCTTTAAAACTGCTCTTTAAAAGACAGTAGTTGAAACAAAAAATTCATAAATTAAAAATTGAAGTACAGATTTTATCATTAGCAAGATAACAATTATGAATGGGTGGCCTCATTTTTTAAAGCGATTCATACAAAAGCATCTAAATAAGTTTAATACTCTAACATCAAAGAACCAAAGACAACATGTATACTGCAGCATTATATAGCCTTTTTAAAATAGACCAATAAACAAAGCGGTATATAAAGAGAATATCAAGAAAATTAAAAATAAAAAGCCATGATATGAGGATTAATCTACACCCCATACACAATTTTGCTTCAAATATACATGATAAATTTTTCCAAATTAAACAATGGCAACAGAATTGATAAAGGTTTATCTTAAGAGCAAAAGGAAAATTCAAAACAAGCACATTATATGATCCGTATAATTGTAAATATAGGAGAAAGAATAACTAAGACAGAAAGATTCCATACTAACGTTGCTAAATCTATAAAATATTTAAGTACACAAGGAAACCACACATGGAATAACTGACACTTTCTTCAACGGGAGCATATTAACTAACCAGAAAAATTTTGCTTAAGAAAAACAGAAGAATGATAAAATTATAATGAAACATAATCATCTATGAAACAGATGCACCGGTCAAGAGTTATTTTTCTAAGCACACATTAGCATCAAAGCCAGATAAAATGTTTCCATTTGTAACAAATTTCTCTGATGCAGGATATAGTGTCTAAAATCTCATTTAAGAGACCAAACATGCAATCATTGTTTCCAGTAAGCTGCAAATCATACGGTTGATTGACATGTTTATACCTAAACAGTGGCATACAATGAACCCTTGATGCAAAACCATATCTTCAGGGGAAAACACACATAAATGTACATCAGATCTTAGTTGAGTAATGTAGGGATCCTAATCTGCTCTCAATTTATTCCAAACTCATTAGTATTCAGCTAGCATACCAAAGGTAAGAGGGGGAAAAGAAAACAGCACCTCAACATCTTCAAGATCCACAGGCATAGTCGAGTAATAGTCTTCTCCTTTTTTTCTTTTTTCTCCTTTTTTTCCTTTTTTTTCTTTTTTTTCCATTTTTCTTTTTTTCCATTTTTTTCCTTTTTTTCCTTTTTTTCTTTTCTTCTCTTTTTTTCCTTTTTTCCTTTTTTTGGGAAGTGTTCTCAGACTCCTATACAGGTTGCCCAGAGCTTGAATAGCTTCAACTGCAACAGGAACGTTTTTTTTCCTTTTTTTCATCCTATCGTAATGTTTACATCTGTGATATAACCTGCAAGATTCAAAAATGTTGCTCAGGCAACACTAATTACTTGGTCACAATATTAACACCAACAACATGTTCTACATAAAGTCAAGAGAGAACTGGATTAACTTGTGGACTTGCGGTCATGGAAACCATAGCATACCTTCTTAATTGTTCGACAAACTTCTGAAAAATCACCAGGGGTAATCTTTTTGGTGGATGCAAGCTTTGTTAGTTCAGCGACAACTTCTTTCCTCTCACACCATTTGAACCTTTCTGAAAATAAAATATAAAAAGTATGAATAAAATGCTACTAGAATCATATTTATATGCAATGGATGTGGTACGAGAAAAATCAATATAATGATATGGAAAAGTGGAATAACCTTATCTATTTTTGATTATAAGATGAATGGGTTATAATGGAAAGTAGCATGTTAACCTTGAAAAGCTCCATATTGCTTCACTCATTCGCTAATAATAGCAAAAGCGGAACCTTGTAAATCTCTCAATTTTTTGGATACCTATAAGGGGAGAGATATAAGATAGGTTTAATGCCACCTAATAACTAAAGTTAGCAAACCTCATTCAAGGAATAAAAATTTTGGATGTTCATACAGTTTCTTGTAAACAAACCCTCAATATTTCATTAAAGCATGCTTCAGCTGCTCTTTAAAACTGCTCTATAAAAGACAGTAGTTGAAACAAAAAATTCATAAATTAAAAATTGAAGTACAGATTTTATCATTAGCAAGATAACAATTTTGAATGGGTGGCCTTATTTTTTAAAGCGATTCATACAAAAGCATCTAAAAAAGTTTAATACTCTAACATCGAAAAACCAAAGACAACATGTATACTGCAGCATTATATAGCCTTTTTTAAAAAGACCAATAAACAAAGCGGTATATAAAGAGAATACCAAGAAAATTAAAAATCTACACCCCTTATACTATTTTGCTTCAAATATACATGATAAATTTTTCCAAATTAAACAATGGCAACAAAATTGATAAAGGTTTATCTTAAGAGCAAAAGGAAAATTCAAAACAAGCAAATTATATGATCCATATAATTGTAAATAGAGGAAGAATAAATAAGACAGAATAATTCCATACTAACGTTGCTAAATCTATAAAATATTTAAGTAGACAAAGAAACCACACATGGAATAACTGAAAATTTCTTCAACGGGAGCATATTAACTAACCAGAAAAATTTTCCTTAAGAAAAACAGAAGAACGATAAAATTATAATGAAACAATCATATATGAAACAGATGCACCGGTCAAGAGTTATTTTTCTAAGCATACATTAGCATCAAAGACAGATAAATTGTTTCCATTTGTAACAAATTTCTGTAATGCATCATATTGTGTCTAAAATCTCATTTAAGAGACTAAACATGGAATCATTGTTTCCAGTAAGCTGCAAATCATACGGTTGATTGACATGTTTATACCTAAACAGTGGCATACAATGAACCCTTGACGCAAAACCATATCTTAAGGGGAAAACACACATATATGTGACCTAAATATGTAACTGTCATAAAAAAGGTCAAGCGCTAATTTGAACCCAAATCTTTAATCCGCTCTATCCATACATCAGATTTTAGTTGAGTAAAGTCTCTACTTGAATAAGGGATCCTAATCTGCTCTCAATTTCTTCCAAGCTCATTTCTCTTGGCGGTAAAGAAAAATGGGCCAGTGAGTAAAAAATATCTATCATGGTGCCCCTAATAATGATGTATTCAGCTAGCATACCAAAGGTAAGAGGGGGAAAAGAAAACAGCACCTTAACATCTTCAAGCTCCACAGGCATAATCGAGTAATAGTCTTCTCCTTTTTTCTTTTTTCTCCTTTTTTCCCTTTTTTTCCTTTTTTCTTTTTTTCTTTTTTTTCCTTTTTTTCCTTTTTTCCTTTTTTTCCTTTTTTCCTTTTTTTGGGAAATGTTCTCAGATTCCTATACAGGTTGCCCAGAGCTTGAATAGCTTCAGCTGCAAAAACGCTTTTTTTTTCCTTTTTTTCGTCCTATCGTAATGTTTCAGAGCTTGAATAGCTTCAGCTGCAACAACGCTTTTTTTCCCTTGTTTTGTTCCTATCGTAATGTTTACATCTGTGATATAACCTGCAAGATTCAAAAACGTTGCTCAGGCAACACTAATTACTTGGTCACAATATTAACACCAACAACATGTTCTACATAAAGTCAAGAGAGAACTGGATTAACTTGTGGACTTGCGGTCATGGAAACCATAGCATACCTTCTTAATTGTTCGACAAACTTCTGAAAAATCTCCAGCAGTAATCTTTTTGGTGGATGCAAGCTTTGTTAGTTCAGCGACAGCTTCTTTCCTCTCGCACAATTTGAACCTTTCTGAAAATAAAATATAAAAAGTCTGAATAAAAGAAAAATCAATATAATGATATGAAAAAGTGGAATAACCTTATCTATTTTTGTTAATAAGATGAATGTGTTATAATGGAAAGTAGCATATTAACCTTTAAGAGCTCCATATTGCTTCACTCATTCGCTAATAATAGCAAAAGCGGAACCTTGTAAATCTCTCAAACTTTTGGATACCTATAATGGGAGAGATATAAGATAGGTTTAGTGCCACCTAACAACTAAAGTTAGCAAACCTCATTCAAGGAACAAAAATTTTGGATGTTCATACAGTTTCTTGTAAATAAACCCTCAATATTTCATTAAAGCATGCTTCAGCTGCTCTTTAAAAGACACAATAGCTGAAACAAAAAAATCAGAAATAAAAAATTGAATTACAGATTTTATCATTAGCAAGATAACAATTTTGAATGGGTGGCCTCATTTTTTAAAGCAATTCATACAAAAGCATCTCAATAAGTTTAATACTCTAACATCGAAGAACCAAAAACAAAATGTATACTGCAGCATTATATAACCTTTTTTAAAAAGACCAATAAACAAAGCAGTATTTAAAGAGAATATCAAGAAAATTGAAAATAAAAAGCCATGATATGAGAATTAATCTACACCCCATATACTATTTTGCTTCAAATATACAAGATAAATTTGTCCAAGTTAAACATTGGCAAAGGAATTGAATAAAGGTTTATCTTAACAGCAAAAGAAAATTCAAAACAAGCAGATTGTAGAATCCATATACTTGTAAATATAGGATGAAGAATATCTAAGACAGAACAATTCCATACTAACGTTGCTAAATCAGTAAAATATTTAGGTAGACAAAGAAACCACACATGGAATGACTGACAATCTTCAACGGGAGCATATTAACTAACCAGAAAAACTTTCCTTAAGAAAAACAGAAGAACGATAAGATAATTATGAAACATAATCATCTATGAAATGATCAACAGACACCAACTGACTTAGAAACAGATGCACTGGTCTAGAGTTATTTTTCTAATCATACATTCGCATCAGAGCAAGATAAATTTCTGGGACGCATGATAGTTTCTAAAATCTCAGTTTAGAGACAAACATGCAATCATTGTTTCCAATAAGCTGCAAATCATACAGTTGATGTACATGTTTATACCCAAAAAGTGGGATACAATGAACCCTTGATGCAAAGTCATATTTTAAGGGGGAAAACACACATAAAAACACACACATATATGACCTAAATATGTAACTGTCATAAATAAGGTCAAATGGTAATTTGAACCCTAACCTTTAAGCTGCTCTATCCACACAACACATTTTAGTTGAGTAATCGACTCCGTTTGAATAAGGGATCCTAATTTGCTCTCAATCTCTTCCAAACTCATTTTTCCTGGCTGTAAAGAAAAATGGGCCAGTTAGTCAAAAATATCTATCGTGATGTCCCTAATTGTATTCAGCTATCATACAAAAGGTAAGAGGGGAAAAGAAAATCGTAGCTCAAACCTCAACATCTTCAAGCTCCACAGGCATAGTTGAGTAATCATCTCTACTTTTTTTTTCTTTTTTCCTTTTTTTTCCATTTTTTCCTCTTTTTTTTGGGAAGTGTTCTTAGACCCCTAAAAAGGTTGCCCTTTTCTGCAACAGAAACTATTTTTTTCCTTCTTCCTATCGTAATGTTTACATCTGTGATAACCTGCAAGATTCAAAAATGTTGTGCAGGCAACACAAATTATTTGGCTACGATATTAAGACCAACAATATGTTCTGCATAAAGTCAAGAAAGAACTGGATTAACTTGTGGACTTGTGGTCATGGAAACCATAGCATACCTTCTTTATTGTACGATAAACTTCTGAAAAATCTCCAGGAGTAATCTTTTTGGCGGGTGCAAGTTCTGTTAGTTCAGCGACAGCCTCTATCCTCTCACACCATTTGAAGCATTCTGAAAATAAAATATAAAAAGTATGAATAAAATGCTACCAGAATCATAATTATCTGCAATGGATATGCGGCATGAGAAAAATTAATATAATGATATGGAAAAGTGGAATAACCTAATCAATTTTTGATTATAAGATGAATGAGTTATAATGGAAAGTAGCATAATACCTTTAAAAGCTCCATATTACTTCAATCATTCGCTAATAATACTAAAAGCGGAACCCTGTATATTCTCAAATTTTTGGATACCTATAAGGGGAGAGATATAAGACTGAATTACTAAGGCAGGACAATACCATGCTAACGTTGCTAAATCTATAAAAAAAAATTGGTAGACAAGGAAATCACACAGAAAAACTGACAATTTCTTCAACGGGAGTATATTACTAACCAGATAAATTATCCTCAACAAAAACAGAAGAACGATCATATTATAATGAAATGATCAAAAGACACCAAACTGACTTGCAAAACAGATGCACAGGTCAAGAGTTATTTTTCTAAGCATACATTAGCATCATAGGCTGATAAAATTGTATCCATTTGTAATTGTAACAAATTTCTATGATGCAAACATGCAATCATTGTTTCCAGTAAGTTGTAAATCATACGGTTGAGGGACATGTTTACACCCAAAAAGTGGGATACAATGAGCCCACGATGCAAAACCATAACTTAAGGGGGAAAGCACACATAAACAGACCTAACAATATAACTATCACAAATAAGGTCAAGCAATAATTTGAACCCTAACCTTTAAGCCGTTCTTTCCACACCGCACATTTTAGTTGAGTAATCGTCTTTATCCTAATCTGTTCTCAATGTCTTCCAAAGTCATTTCTCTTGGCTATAAAGAAAAATGGCTCAGTTAGTCAAAAATATCTATCGTGATATCCGTAATAATAAATTCAGCAATCACACAAAAGGTAAGAGGGAAAACAACAGCTCAAACCTCAACATCTTCATGCTCCACAGGCATAGTTGAGTATTCGTCTCTACCTTCTTTTTTCCTTTTTTTCTTTTTTTCCTTTTTTCCATTTTTTTTCCTTTTTTTCTTTTCTTCTTTTTTTTCCTATTTTTGGGAAGTGTTCTCAGACTCCTATACAGGTTGCCCAGTGCTTGAATAGCTTCAGCTGCATCAGTAACACTTTTTTTTTCCTTTTTTTCTTCCTATCGTAATGGTTACATCTGTAATAACCTGCAAATTTCAGAAATTTTGTGGACTTGTAATGGTTACAAATGTTTACATCAGTAACACTTGGCCACGATATTAAGACCGACAATATATTATACATGAAGTCAAGAAAGAACTGGATCAACTTGTGGACTTGTGGTCATGGAAACCATAGCATACCTTCTTTATTTTTTCTACGTACCTGCTTTGAAACTGTTCTGCATTAAACGGTTCTCTTAAAATTGGTGTTTTGCCTTTTTCCAAAGCTGCAATCATAATCTTCTCTTTTCTATGCAACCTGCTACATAAATAGAAAAATAAATTTAAATAGGTTAGTAATATAATTAGTAAACTTTTTTATATAAATCTGTAGTAAATAATGTTTAAACTGTTCCGTAAATTAGAAGTAGAACAAACAATAGGCATGAAACAATATGGGACGTTAAAATCACAAGTTCATCATCTTTGTTTTTGGAAACCATATACAAATGATTTGATGCATCTAAATATTAGACTTTATGACCTATTTATTGAATTGATGAATTAACAGACAAACATGGCAAATATTAAATTGAAGAATGAGCTAAAGTGCATGACTGAACTAGTATTACTCAACATCCCAGATATAATGCTTACAATATTAAATAGGTTTCTTAATATCCCATAGATATTGCTTATTCAAATGCACGCAGCAAACAAAGGCCTGAAGTGCCCCAAAACCTCAACAGTGGGCATAATTGTGCAATGTTTAGTTTGTGTATGACATTGAGTATACAAACCTAAACAAAATTGCTCGTCCCGTTGCAGCTAGCCATAGCCCATATAGCACACATGCATTATCATTTTCAAAATCTTGCATGAATAAATCCTCCCCATGCATGCTCCAACAGTGAGTTAATTAGAATCAGAGGAACAAAGTCCCCAACACCATGATGAGTATGAAGAATAAGAGGAGAGGAGCCTTATGTATCTTGTCGCCACATTAAACATCACACGGTAAGAAATTCACTATAAATAGAACATCCCTATCAACCCTTTTTCCCATCACAATCTCTCATCAGTTTCATCATATAAACTTATCCATTCCACCCACAAAAATCCATGTTTCCACCCATTCAAGTTTGGAGGAAAGTGCTTCAAGAGTCTAGCTAGCAAGGAGAGGAGAGTTGCATATTGTTCATTCATCAAGCTTTTTCTCATCATCTAAGTAAGTTCCCTACCAAAATTCTTTCTTCAAAGCATGCCATCATTTAGTACATATCCCAAAACCCAAAACACAAGCATGCTTAATATTTCTTCAAGATCTCAACTCTTAAGCATAAATAGGAAAACCTTGGCCTCTTGAATCACAAATACATAAGCCAATTAATTAAAGATTAAACTAAGGAAATAAGAAATCATACATGGGCTGGAGTTTCTGCCCTCCGGCGGCTCAGCGGCGGCGACGGCAGCCCGACGGTGGTGACGAAATCCGGCAAAAGACGACACTCTTTTTCAATGTCTTTTCAACCCCTCTTGATTTCTGAAAATTTAAGCAAAGATTCAAAGTTTAGAAAGTTGTTTTACAAAATTTAAAAAGTGAAATATACTCACCTCCGCAGCGGCGGCGGCCGGCGCAGCGGCGGCGGCAGCCCGACGGCAGCAGCGGCGGTTTCCAGCCGGCGGTGGTGCTGGTGGAGAAGGAGACCGAGAGAGAGAGTGAGAACAGGGGAAAGAAGGAAAGAGAAAGGAAGAAGGAGAGAGGGGCGGCTGGTCGGCGCCGGCGTGACCGGCAGTAGCCGTTTCCGGCAGAGGCGAGAGAGAGAAGGGAGGTTTGAGAGAGAGACGTGGGGAGGGGGGCAGGAGGCGCAAAGTGAGTATGACGTGAGTAGGGCTTGATCATTTATTTCTTTAATGGCTAAAGAATGGATCTTAAAATTAATTAATTTTTAGGGCCTCTTTTATTTATCTTTTATTATATTGAATGGACTCTTTAAAATTAAAATATTTGAGCCTAAGTCTTCTCTAAATTTTAATATTGGATTAGTCTAACTTTTATGATAATTATAATTAATTCCTAAAGTTAGAATTATTTAACTAGTAAGCTATGTCTAAGTTGAAGCTTTGGGATTTATTGTCTTAAATTTGTGTTGTGTCCTTGCATAATTTGAGTAAGGTAAATTCATGGTTAAATTATTTAACCTCTTGATTTAATTAATTTCTTGCAAATGAATTAAATCTCTTAGTTGAATTAATGAAGTTAATGGTTTAAAGGAATGAGACGAGATATGATCCTAGGTGCATGACATCTACTTTTACTTATCTTGAAGCTAAATGGTCATTATTAATTTTTTTAACTAAGGCAATCGCAAGGAAGTAATATCTTAAGAAGGAGGTATTTTCTCAAAAAAGTTACAAGGTTTAAGGTGAACTTTCTATCCTATATACAAATGAAAATATGAAATGTTTTTGAAATATTTTATCTATGCAAATGATATTGTCTTGCCATAAATGTTTTGTTTTTATGTAATGTTGTCTATCTATCTAGTTATACCGAATGCGCTATGCCAACTAAAGTAAGAAATTGAATTCGGGTCCCAGCAAGGGAAGAGTCCCTATTCGGACTAGTGTACACGTGGACTGTGTGTCATCGAGAGGGTTGGCCGGTCCGATGTCCGTGGAAAGTGGCCACTTTCCCGGCACAAGAAGGAATGTTCAGATATGGCGGATTAAAGAAGGTACAGAACTGCCATCAAACTTTTAAGCAAAGGATTTTAGTAAGCTTGGGCCTTTTTAACAAAAAAACTCCCAAGTGTTATTGTTATAATGGCTTGACAATATTTCTTTTATACATGTATATTTATATCTTTCGGCAATGTATTCACTGAGTACGTTTTTTACTCAGTCCTACTTGTATTTCTAAATCTGTAAGTTGAGCCACGATGAAGGGAGAGTGCTTAATAAAGTGGGCTTATTTCTAAATCATGCAGTACTCTCGGAGGTTCATGTCTTCATACATGGAACCGTGTTTCAGTCGTTTCCGTTGTGCTAATTTCTACTTTTTCCTAAGACGTTGTTATTTAAATAAATCGTGTTGTACGAACCTCTAAACTCGAATTCTTGTGTGGTCGAGTGTGAAGGGGTTGGCAGCGGAAGCGCATGATAAAATCAATTACATAATAATTTTGATCTATTTAGTAGATTATTTAGAAAAATTCTATTCGCGCAATTAGCGCATGTATCATGCTCATAACTTGAATTAAAACATGCTTTAAGTATAATTGAAACCTAAAAAATGCTTTTATAAGGTGATCAGTCATATAAATGTATAAGCACAAAATAAATCAAAATAACCACATGAGTCAAAGCATAGGAAGAACTCTACGAAAGAAATAAAAATAACCACATGTATTGTTTATTTTTTATAGTGAGTGCGTGTAGGGCACTATCTGTATTTTGTATTTGCGGTGCATGTACTTTGTTTATAGGTTGTGTAACTTAGTGTGTCGTGTGTGTGCAGTACATGTATTTATGTGTATATTGTATCTCCCTCGTAGAACTCTACGAAGTGTTTAGCTATTCATGTTCGTCACGAAAGTCAAATAACAAAAGGAATGAAACATCATGAAAACGAAACTAACTACTTGGGAATATTGATTGGAAGCTCCTTCTTCAACCTAGGAATGGATTGGGGAAGTTCAATCTTGAATCCTTGCTCTCAAAGTTGTTTTTCTCTCTCTTGGATTGTAGGAATGGTGAAGAATGGTATGAAAATCCTCCCAAATATCATATATTTTGTGCCATAAGTTTCCAAACATGATTAGGCATCAAAATCTCGATCTGCATTTCCACCTTTTCGGAGCGAGCCGCTCCCAATTTCTGACCGGGAGACTGTTTTTCGGCAGAATTCCGGAGCGGGCCGCCTGGCTTCTGCGCGGAGGTTGAGTGGGCTGCTCCATGTTTCTGGACAGCGCACAATCTTCGTAAAATGAGCATAACTTTTTCTACAGAACTCCGATTGAGACGTATAAGATACCCACACGAATCTCTTTCAAAGACGAAGAGAATGATATTCATTATGAACTAATTGGACTTCAAAATCGCCATAAAAATAGTCTCTAACCAAGGGTGCTGCCCATCCAAATATTATGTACATTTTTCTTCACATTCTTCACAACATGGTCAAAATACCAACATAATGGAAAAGTGGATATGAACATGCCTAATAATAGACGAAATGTGATTGGATTCATATAAAACTACCTTCTAAAACCATTCAAAATCCAAATATATCAGTAGGGTTGATAACTTATCTATAGATGGAAATCTATGAACAAGCACGTCATTTTTGTTCATAGAATTCCATGTATAGATGAGTTATCAACTCTACCAAATATGCTTTAAGTGTATAAGAGTAACAGTACGTGCCTTTAGGCCTAAAGTAAGAGAGAAATACTTGTATGAAATTTCCTAGAAGCATAAGACTATAAATAAATCTATAATATTATTAGTAGGCGAGTATGCACCTATAAGAAGAGAGATGTATTCACTAAATGCTATCTTTAAGAGAGAGAAACAGAGAGATGACTTATTTTATTTATTTAATAGACCTAAAAAGCTGCACCACTGCCATTAATTGTTTGCTTTAAGACACCCAAAAAGTTGTGCTTGAATTATAACATTAAAATATAAGTGACTCATTCATCTTCCTCATCCCTTCTTCGCTTATTAAACACGCCGGAATTTTGAGCATGAAACACCCGACGCCCCACCGTTGCCCCTCGTGCACTTCAGCCTCCCCGGCTCGCCCCAGCCCGCCCCATCAATATCGTTCGGCTGGCTGGGGCGACTACAGGACGCACCACACTCCAAGCGCGGCCTGAGCCTGATTTTCACAACAATGAGCGCATTGTCTTTGTTTTGCGTTTACAGTGCTTGTATTTTTTTTATAAGTTGTGTAAGTGTGTGTGTGTATTTTGTGTATAATATGTTTATTTTTTGTGTATTGTGTAATATGTGGAGTGAGTGTATTTTCCCTATGTATGTATTTTATCTTTATAGTGTGTGTGTTTGTATAATGTATGCGGTGTGTATATTGTATATATTATGTGTGTAGTGTGTGTACTGTAGTGTTTCTAGTTAGTGTAGTGTGTGTATTGTGTGAAGTATGTGTATTTTGTATGTTGTGTGCAGTGTGACTATTTTGTGTATAACGTGGGTGTTTTGGGTAAGGTGTTTGCATATAGTGTGCCTAATTTATGTATATTGTGTGTAGTAAGTATATAGTGTAGTATGTGCATTGTGTATATTGTGCGTATTGTGTGTATACTTTGTGTTTATTGTGTTTATTTTGTTTATAGTGTTTGTAGTGTGTGTGTTTTGCGTATTGTGCATATTTTGTGTTTGTACTTTGTGTATAGCGTGTGTACTATGTGTAGTTTGTGAATTTGTGTTGTGTATGTGTGTATTAGTGTTGCGTGTGTGTGTGCAATGCTTGAATTTTGTGTATAGAAAAAGTATGTTTTGTGTAGTGTGCGTATTTTGATTATATTGTGTTTAGGGTGTGATATGTGTGTATTTTCTTTACATGTATATTTTCTGTATAGTGTGTGTTTTGTGGTTTCTGTTTGTTTTGTGTATAGTGTTGGGTATTTGGTGTAAACTATGTGTAAAGTGTGCATATTTTGTCTATAGTGTGTAATTCGTATTTTGCGTAGTGTGTGTAGTAAGTGTATAATGAGTATAGGGTTTAGGATTTTGTTTAGTATGTAGTATATGAAGTGTGAGTATCTTGTGTATGTCGTGTGCAATGTGTGTAAATTGTGTGTTTTATGTATATAGTATGTTTTTGTTTTGTGAATAATGTGTGTAGGAAGTGTATATAGTGTGTGAAGTAAGTGTGTATATGGTTTAGGATTTAGGGTAGTAAGTGTAGTGTGTGCAATGTGTATTGTGTGTATTTTGTTATAGTGTGTGTGTGTATATTTTATGTTTAGCCTATGTATTTTGTTATAGTGTGTGCTTATATTTTATGTTTAGCCTATGTATATGTGCAATGTATAAAGTGTGTAGTGTGTGTGTCCAGTGAATGTATTTTTTGTATAGTAAATTTATAGTGTGTGCTATGTGTGTATTTTCTGTGCATGTATACTTTTTGTTTTGTGTAGTGTGTGTATTTTGTGTATTTTGTGTGTAGTGTGTGTATTTTGTATGTGTAGCTGTCTGTATTTTCTGTGTGTATTTGGTTTATAGTGTATGTAATTTGCGTATTTTGGGTATCGTGTGTAGTATGTGCAGTGTATTTTGTGTATACTTTATGTGTTTTGTGTATAGCGCGTGTTTTGTTTGGTTTGGTTTGGTTTATGTATAGTTGCAATGTATTGTGTATAGAGTGTTTTCCGTGCATGTGTTTTGTTTATAGAGTGTGTTTCATGCGTAGTTTGTGTATAGCGTTTGTTTATAAATTGTGTATGTGATCAATTGCTAACTAATTAGCAATCCAAAATTAAGACCAATTTTTAACCATTAGATTTGGAGATCTGGTGGTTGATATATTGCCAAGTGGATTATATTTTAAATTTAAATAGTTATTAAACAAAATTAAAGGGCATTAATGTCAATTCTCTCTTATTAAAATTATCCTAAAACTTTAAATTTATGTAACTCTTTCGATTTAAATTATTTTTTCACAAAAAATATATCAAATTAACGGTAATTTTATAATGATTCTATCGAGATCTCAATTACATATGTTCCGACGACGTTCGGATGAAGAAATTTGATTATTTTTATTTTAGTTTTCGTATATCAAAAAAATCTCAATATACTGCATGTAAAATCTCAATAAAACTGTGTTGATATTTTCGTGTACTTGTGTTGAAATACTCATGTCATTGTGTTGATATTTGTAATACGCTATGTTGATATAAAAAAAACACGAAAATTATGATATGATAACAAAATGACGATCTTACCCTTTTGTTGATATTTTGTATACTATTTATTGAAATTCGTAAGATTTAATCTCATCCACTAATTTTAAAATCTAAGGGTGGAGATTTGGTCTTGATTTTGGATTATGATACTATTAGCATTATAAGAGGACCCTAGTGTATGGAATATATGTAGTGTGTATATGTGTTTGCAGTGCGGCTTGTGTTGGGGTTGGCAGCGGAAGCGTGCGTTCTAACGGATCACGTAAAATTCTGATCTATTTAGCATATTATTTAGACAAATTCTATTTGCGTAATTTTCACATGTATCATGCTCATAACTTGAATTCAAACATGCTTTAGCGCAATTAACACCTAAAACATGCTTACTACGGAGTTAGCCAATTTACCTCGTTGATTCACTGAAGAATCGAAGATGGCTCGCGTCTTCTCCACGTGAAGATCTTGAGTACTAAACCACAGATCTTCTAACTAGTTCCCGGACTGTAATCTGATATCAGTGTGGGCTGATCTCACCAGAATACTAGGACTCAAATAAAGAAGATGGAAACTGCTCACGGAGGAGAGCAAAAATCGTCCCCTATGTTGGATAGGAGCTGGACGAAAATTTTGTGGACAATAATGTGTATTTTCTGTTTCCTTTATTCTCCTATTTATATTTAGTCACATATTGGGCTCAGTCGGTGATCTATGGAAGAATTTGGATATGGCCTCCGCCAATTAGCTTTTTACTAATTAAATTGAACCCACAATTTAATATAAGCTTATATTGGAATATTACGAACAACCACTACAGAAGTAATATTGCACTGTCCATCCAAATCCGAAATTATTTCCCGTGCTTAAGATAGAAACATCCATTAATTAATTAATGCCTGCTATGGACTTAAATAATTAACATATTATTAACTCCAAGAGTGGACTTAGCAAGAAATACTTATTCATTATTTATAGAGTAATCAAACTCCAACTAGCTAGGTTCCGAATAATGAAACCTTGTTTCGAGCTCATCTTGTGGATGTTATCAAACGAGACTCACCTCGAACACGATTCAATATAATAGCAATCCTAGCACCGCTAGATATTAATCACCACTACCCAATATACCACGATTCTTGGGTTGCGAAAAACCCGCACCTTTTGGTAAGTCAAAGTAGTGAATAATCAATATCGTATGCTCAATGCTAACGTACATTGATTAAGAAATTAATTATGAAGACCTCATCTTTCAGTAGATAGCATAAAGACTCGTTTTGCTGTTAGATCCAATTCAGTGTTATACCACATCAATGTCATCTTATTTCAGTAAGGCTTAGAAATATGCGGACTGACATTGCAACCTTTCACGATAGGTAGTCTAGGCCTATCTAGGTTGTGAAATTATTCTTTTTCTTTGTTTAGAACTGACCGTGTTACCTTAAGGTGGACGACGCCCACAACCGGTCTACTAAAACAAAGACATAGACTTTGTTATTGTGAAAGTGTGTCCATGCAAACTACTGGAGCTCGGCTTCTGAGCTCGGAAATGAAGCTCGGCTTTGAGTCCGGTTGTGATCGAGTGGTGGAGCCTCGGCAGCTCCGAGAAGAGATCAAGAAATAAAGCTCGGCTTTGAGCTAGCCGAGAAAGGCAGTTCGGTTGATAACCGAGAAAGGCAGTTCGGTTGATAGCCGAGAAATGCAGTTCGGTTGCTAACCAAGAATGGCAGTTCGGTTTTAGCCGAGCAGCGGTTATAACTAACTTTGGGAAATAGAGTTAGTTGGATTTTATTTCTTGATTGCATCTTGTATAAATAGCTCGATAGAGCTCAGTAGTGAGAGACGCAGAACACAGATTACACACACAATTAGAAGAGAATTCTTGCACTAGCTAGCGTTTGCTTAGAGTGATAGATTGTGAGTGTGGAGTTCTTGTATTGAGAGTTCCATCAATAAGATTCCGGTCATCTTCTCCGTGGACGTAGGTGGATTATCACCGAACCACGTTATATCGTTTGCGTGCTTTATTTCCTCGTTCGTGCGTGTGTGAGATCGGCGGTAACACGACCCAACAAGTGGCGCCGTCTGTGGGAAGACTTCCACGATTTGCCGATTGATTGGTTTCTGGGTGAGTTCGTGTCTAGAGGTTCCGTTGTATAAGCTGATCTTGGCGATTGCCCACCGCTCGTTTTGAGAAATGTCTACAGCCAAGTTCGAGGTGGAAAAGTTCACCGGGAGAAACGATTTTGGGCTGTGGAGGCTGAAGATGAAGGCCATCTTGATGCAGCAAGGCCTATGGGATATCTTGAAGAATGAAGGTGACGCTAAAGAAGGCAAACCTGATGCTGATGAAAAGGAGAAGCAAAGGCTTCAAGATATGCAGTATAAGGCTTATAGCACCCTGATCTTGAACCTCACGGACAGGGTGCTAAGGGAAGTTTCCAAGGAGGAGACGGCTGCAGGAGTATGGGGGAAACTTGAGTCATTGTACATGACCAAGTCTCTGGCGAACCGGTTACATTTGAAGCAAAGGCTTCTTGCTTTCAAGTTTTCAGATGGGAAGAGCATTTCTGAACAGCTCGAGGAGTTTGGGAAATGCATAGATGATCTTGAGAATATCGATGAGGTCATTAAAGATGAGGATAAGGCATTGATGTTGCTCAATTCCCTGCCTAAAAGTTATGAGCACTTCAAGGATGCAGTGCTTCTTGGAAGAGAAACCAAGGTCACCTATGAAGAGATTCATTCTGCATTGAAGATGAAGGAATCGCAGAAGGCTAATAACAAACAAACTGATCCAGTAGCTGAGAGTCTGCATGTGAAAAATAATCAGAATAAAAGGGGTTCCAAGAAGAAGTTCCAGAAGAAGGAAGAAGGTGGAGTATGGAAGGAGAAGAGAAGCTGTCACTACTGTAAGAAACCGGGCCATTTAAAGAAGCATTGTTTTGCTTGGAAGAGGAAACAAGAGCAAGAAAAGGCTGGGAACATAGAGACTGCTGATCTGGCTCAGGATGTTGAAGATAATGAAGCTTTGAATATCCACTCAGGGGCCAAGATTGAAGAATGCTGGATCATGGATTCAGGGTGCTCCTTCCACATTTGCTCACACAAATCTTGGTTCCAAGAATTATCAGCTTGGGAAGGATCAGTGATGCTAGGAAATGATCAAGTGTGCAATGTCAAGGGCATTGGGAACATCAGATTGAGGATGAAGGATGGGAGTATGAAGACTCTCACAGAAGTCAGATTCATTCCTCAAATCAAGAGAAATTTAATATCTCTTGGAATGCTAGAGTCAAAAGGGTGCAGATTCAACTCTGGTGATGGGATCCTCACAGTAACAAAAGGCACCAGAATTGTGATGGAGGCCCAGAGAAAGAACAGCCTATACTATTTGCTGGGTGAAACCGTGGTTGATGCTGTGAATCTTGCCCAGACAGAAGACCTGCATCTATGGCATGCCAGGCTTGGACATGTGGGTGAGAAAGGCATAAGAGAGCTGGCTAAACAAGGAGTGATGAAGTTAAGTGCATCAGACAGCCTAAAGAAATGTGAATCTTGCATTCTAGGAAAGGCAAAGAAGCTGCCATTTTCTGGTGGGAAACACACTTCATCAGCCCCATTTGTGTATGCCCACAGTGACTTGTGGGGGCCATCCCAAACTGAATCCATAGGTGGAGGTAAGTATTTCATCTCCATCATAGATGATTACTCAAGAAAAGTGTGGATTTACATTCTAAGAGAGAAGTCCCAAGCTTTTGAAAAATTTAGAGAATGGCATGCTAGATATGAGAATGAAAAGGGCTCAGTGCTTAAATATCTAAGGACTGATAATGGCATGGAGTTTCTGTCTGCGGAGTTTGATAGTTTCTGTAAGGTGAAAGGGATAAGAAGGCATAGGACCGTGCCAAGAAATCCTCAACAGAACGGGCTGGCAGAAAGAATGAATAGGACATTGCTAGAAAGGGTGAGGTGCATGCTATTCTACTCTGGAATGCCAAAGAGATTCTGGGCAGAGGCTGTCTCTACTGCAGCTAATCTGATCAATAAGTGTCCATCATCTGCTATATCCAATGAGACCCCAGATCAAAGATGGTATGGAAGCCTAGGTGATTACTCAGCCTTGAAGGTGTTTGGGTGTGCTGCTTATGCACACATTAAGCAGAGTAAATTGGAGCCAAGGGCAAAGAAATGTGTGTTGTTGGGATACCAAGATGGGGTAAAAGGATACAGATTGTGGAATTTGGATAGAGAAGGCAGAAATATCATTGTGAGCAGAGATGTGACATTCAATGAAGAGGAGATGCCATTTAAAGATGATGGGAAGCCCTCTGGTGGTGGCAGTAGCTCTGAAATGCAAAACCTTGAGTTTGGTGGAGAATCTGCTGGAACAGACACTGATGAGGATGTTGTGATCACAGGAAATCAAGAAGAAGGTGGAGCAACTAGCTCTCAACATACTCAGAACACAGGTGAGCAGGAGTCACCAGTGCAGCAAGCTGCTGCAGCTCAAGGGGCCAGAAGAAATCCAAGAAGAAATGCAGGCCTACCTAGCAGATTCTCAGATTATGACATGAGCTTCTTTGCTCTATGTGTAGCAGAAGTACTCATGTTTTCAGAACCCTCAACCTATGAAGAAGCCATGAGTTGCAAGGAAAGTCAGAAATGGATCAAGGCCATGGAAGAAGAAATAGAGTCCTTGCTGAAAAATGGGACTTGGATTTTGGTGACTGATCCAGGGACTCAGAAGCTGATCAGTTGCAAATGGCTGTTTAAGAAGAAAGTAGAGGTGGGGGAAGTTGAAAGCATACGGTTTAAGGCAAGGCTGGTTGCTAGAGGATTCACACAAGTAGAGGGTATTGACTACACAGAGGTGTTCTCTCCAGTGGTGAAGCACACTTCCATTCGGATCTTATTGGCCATGACTGCTCATTTCAACTGGGAGCTGCATCAACTTGATGTGAAGACAGCATTTTTGCATGGAGATCTAGAGGAAACGATCTATATGATGCAGCCTAAGGGTTTTGAGAAGCCGGGAGAAGAAAAGAAAGTTTGCTTGTTAAAGAAAAGCCTATATGGGCTCAAGCAAAGCAGCCGGCAGTGGAACAAGAAGTTTCATGAGCAGATGGAATTGATGGCATTTGAGAGATCCAGTTTTGATAGCTGCGTGTATGTCAAGAGAAGTGGAAATCTAATACTGGCATATCTACTGCTGTATGTGGATGATATTCTGCTGGCAGGATCAAGCAAGAGTGAGCTGCTGTCTGTCAAGGAGGAGTTGAAGCAGAGATTTGATATGAAAGATCTTGGGGAAGCCAAGAGAATCTTGGGTATGGATATTGTCAGGAACAGAAAGAAGAAAGAACTGAAATTGGTTCAGGCTGATTATATCAGAAAGGTGGTAGAAAAATACCAGGTAAGGAGTGAAAAGTCAGTATCCACTCCATTGGCTAGCTGCTTCAAACTCAGTAAAGAACAGATGCCAAAGACAGCTGAAGATAGAGAAGAGATGAGCAGGATACCCTATGCAAATATAGTGGGAAGTGTGATGTACTTGATGATATGTACAAGGCCGGATGTGGCTCATGCCATAAGCGTTGCAAGCAGATATATGGCTGATCCAGGTAGGGATCACTGGGCAGCACTAAAGTGGATTCTGAAATACCTGAAAGGGTCTGTCATGGTTGGCTTGAAGTTTGGTGGTGGAGTTTGGTCTGAGGAGAGGGAAGTCCTAGAAGGATTCTGTGACTCGGATTATGCGGCTAACTTAGACAACAGAAAGTCTCAGAGTGGTTACATCTTCACACTATATGGCACAGCAATCAGCTGGAAATCAAATTTGCAGTCTGTGGTTGCACTGTCCACAACCGAAGCTGAGTATATTTCTCTGACTGAGGCTGCAAAGGAAGGAAAATGGTTGCAAGGAATCTTGGAAGATTTAGGAATGAAGCTGGGAGCAGTGAAGATTAACTGTGACAGCAACTCGGCTATATGTTTAGCAAAACATCAAATGTTCCATGAGAGGTCGAAGCATATAGATGTGAGGAGACACTTCATCAGAGATGAGATTCAAAGTGGAAAGATCAATGTGGTGAAAGTTCCTACCGAAGAAAATGCATCAGACATGTTGACAAAATCTCTGCCAACTTCGAAATTCAAACATTGTTTGAAGTTGGTTGAGATTGTGGAGTGTTGAAGCTTGTAACAAGGATTGAGAAGGGAATCCAGATATTGATGGAGTTTTGCAAGGACAAGGTGGAGATTTGTGAAAGTGTGTCCATGCAAACTACTGGAGCTCGGCTTCTGAGCTCGGAAATGAAGCTCGGCTTTGAGTCCGGTTGTGATCGAGTGGTGGAGCCTCGGCAGCTCCGAGAAGAGATCAAGAAATAAAGCTCGGCTTTGAGCTAGCCGAGAAAGGCAGTTCGGTTGATAACCGAGAAAGGCAGTTCGGTTGATAGCCGAGAAATGCAGTTCGGTTGCTAACCAAGAATGGCAGTTCGGTTTTAGCCGAGCAGCGGTTATAACTAACTTTGGGAAATAGAGTTAGTTGGATTTTATTTCTTGATTGCATCTTGTATAAATAGCTCGATAGAGCTCAGTAGTGAGAGACGCAGAACACAGATTACACACACAATTAGAAGAGAATTCTTGCACTAGCTAGCGTTTGCTTAGAGTGATAGATTGTGAGTGTGGAGTTCTTGTATTGAGAGTTCCATCAATAAGATTCCGGTCATCTTCTCCGTGGACGTAGGTGGATTATCACCGAACCACGTTATATCGTTTGCGTGCTTTATTTCCTCGTTCGTGCGTGTGTGAGATCGGCGGTAACACGACCCAACAGTTATGTTGCTTATACATTTAAATATGCAATAAACATACATTAAATATAAAACATAACAACATTATGACAAAAATAATATGTTTCATTCAATTGGAAAATATCATATAGAGTTTTACAGTATTCAATCACTCGAAAGGTGATTTCTAGTATACAAACTCTAACAGCTTGCGGGTATCAATTTTGATGGCCAAACACTCAAATAGTTCCAAAACTAGTCCAAGTACTAGGAACATGTGATGGCTACGCCATGGGTTTTGTTTTTGCAGGCTTTGGAAGGCCGCTTTGGCCACCATTTGCTTGGGGACTCGATGACTAAGCTGCTATCTCTCAAGCAGATAGGTTCATTTTCTGACTATCATGACCGGTTTGAGATATTGTTGGTTAGAGTATCTCACTATTAGTTATAGTATTAATGGGTTGCGACCGTATGTTTAGAAGGTTGTGAGCTTATTTATGCCTCAAACTTTAATTCATGCTTATGCACTAGCTAGACTTCAGAAGATGTCTAGTTCTGTGAGGGAGGGATTTCCTAAGAATTCTAGGAAGATAGGAGGGAGTAGTGAGGCAAAACACACGGGTTGTAGTGTGAGTAATACGCCACTTTTGCCTACTCCTACAATTAAGATAGGAGACTCTTAACCCTGGAGGAGATGGCTAACAAAAGAGCTAAGGGCCTATGCTATGGGTGTGATGAGAAATTTTATAGAGGCCACATATGTGCTAGAAATTTATATAGTATAACACAACAAATAGTATAAAATATCTAAAATAATCTAAATTAAAAAAAAATTACAAAATGAATGGAAGAGAAAGAAATATTAAAAGATCTAGATTGAAGAAATCCACAAATTTTTTATGGAAAGTCTCCTTTTAATTTTCACGTGATATGTATTAGGATTAGGTTTTTTAAGTTAAATACATACAATATATATATATATATATATATATATATATATATATATATATATATATATATATATAGGGTAGTGTTAAACTCCTTTTTTCCCCTTAGATTTAAGTTTCTTCTCAATTTGGAGCGTTGGATCTGGAGGATGGACGATCCGGATTACAATCATAGATAAACATCCCGCAGTTCATTATTTAGTGTATTTCGTGCATTATGAGGGTGAATTAGTAATTTTATGTTCTCAAAACTGACGAAAACGTATTGTGCGAGATTTAAGCGGGATATACCCACTACTTTCCATCTACTCAACACCTCATTCATTATCAGACATATTAACTCCCGCTTCTCTCTCCCGCTCCTCTCTCCCGATTCGTCTTCTCAATTTCCAACCCATATCAAAACCCTAGCCGCCACCACTCAAGGTCTCGCCGTTTAATCTGAGAATCAACCGGTGTTTCATTCGATTTTCAATAATCCGTTCTGTTCTGAACAAGATATCACTGCGGTCTAAGAGGAGGTAGGGTTTTGCGAATGTTATTGTACTGGTTTAATTTACGAGTTTCAACAAGCGTTTCTTCAAGTTTCACCCGTAACACACCACCCACACCATGATTCACCCGATTACCACCAACCGCGCGTATTTGTTAATACAATCTTATAAGTTTTTGTTTGTTTGGATTCCTGCGCAGTTGTTAAAATGACAAAAAGAGGACGGCCGACAAATTCTCAACAATCCCAGCAAGAGGGTGAGCTTCTGTTTTTATTTGCAATTCGAATACCCGGATTGTTGCTATGATTTTGTGCTTGATATATTTGGATTTTAATCCCACATGGTTTAATAGAGTTTGTACATTATTTTCATAATTGTGTGAATTAATTTAACTTAAGTATCCAATATCCGTATGCTGGTGGATATTATTGTATAAAATAATTCAATGTTGGTGTGTTCATTACTTTAATGGATCTGCACATTATATGTGTATTTTGATATGCATCAAAATATCATGTATCATGCATCATAAAGAACATTAAAGAAACTGCGGTTGGTCATTGTTCAAATAGCGAAATTATAAGATTTATGCTTATTATTTAAATGAGTTTGTTCATTAATTTATATATTTCTATTCATTATGTAACATGTAGCATGCATCTTGTCAAGGTTGTTTTAGATTGTGAAAGAGTAGATTGAAAATTTGTTTGTTCATTACTTGTTATAATCTCTTCATTATTTACCGATGTGATTATATTATTTAATTATGTGAATGGATTATGTTCATTTCTGTTTTAAATTGTCAAATAACAAATGGAATAATTGTGTATTCATTACCTCATACAATCTCTGCATTACGTTCATATGTTATTGGGGTGTTCATTACTGTAATGGATCTGCACATTATATGTGTATTTTGATATGCATCAAAATATCATTTATCATGCATCATAAAACTGGTGTTTGTAATTGTCGAAGAGTATATGTAATATGTGTATGTGCATTACTTGTTATAATATATGCATTATATACCTATATAAATACATTATATTCAACTGTAGAACATTAAAGAAACCGCGGTTGGTCATTGCTGAAATAGCAAAATTATAAGATTTATGCTCATTATTTAAATGAGTTTGTTCATTAATTTGTATATTTCTATTCATTATGTAACATGTAGCATGCATCTTGTCAAGGTTGTTTTAGACTGTGAAAGAGTAGATTGAAAATTTGTTTGTTCATTACTTGTTATAATCTATTCATTATTTGCCGATGTGATTACATTATTTAATTATGTGAATGCATTATGTTCATTTCTGTTTTAATTTGTCAAATAACAAATGGAATAATTGTGTATTCATTACCTCATACAATATCTGCATTACGTTCATATATTATTGCATTATTATCCTATATCCATGAATTATGTTAAATTCTGTTTTATATAGTCAAAGAGTAAAGGTATTAATTGTTACATTCTTTGTATTAAAACTATATATCACTGCATTATTTACCTATGTTAGTACATTAAGACTGTGGTTGGACATTGCTAAATTATTATAGTGATTTAGATGTTCATTTGGTGCATGTATTTTACAATATGTATCTGTTTGGTATTCCTTATATTGCACGTTTCATGATGTATGTTGCAGCGCTTGACAGGGACGAAGCAACTTAGGATGAACATAGAGGATGCAGTAGATGATTTACTGCCTGTTGGAATAGCCCAAAAATTCCAGGATCGACTAACGGAAGCAACAACAAGTAGTGCACAAACCGAGTTTGACGACAAAAAGAATAAAGGCAGAAAAGATGACTATTTGTACTGTCGACGTACACCTTCCGAGTTTTTGGCATGCTTGAAGAGTCTAACGCCGAAGCAAAAGGAAGCCGTGGCCGAACTTGGATTTGAGGCTATCTTGTGCTTTGAGGCGAAGGAGATTCCCGGTCACCTTGCCCATTGGGTGCTCAACGCGTTTAATCTTGCGCGCTGCCAGATTGCATTGTCGGGGGAGTAAACCTTGTTTTAGATTGTGAATGAGTAGATTGAAAATTTGTTTGTTCATTACTTGTTATAATCTCTTCATTATTCACCGATGTGATTACATTATTTAAATATGTGAATGCATTATGTTCATTTCTGTTTTAAATTGTCAAATAACAAATGGAATAATTGTGTATTCATTACCTCATACAATCTCTGCATTACGTTCATATGTTATTGGGGTGTTCATTTGTCACGACCACATCTCCCTAGTCAAAGAAAGTGTAGCTATATCGCGACTAAAACTTACTGAAACTGCCTCAACTCATCATAAGATGCTTAAATCAAAGGAAACATTGTCTGAAATGTGTCGAGGGTACAAATCATACTGAATAAGTGTAGTTATGGAAAAATTGTCTTTGCTAAATGAAAGTTCTAAATTTGCGCAACAGAAGAGTACCAAGACAGATGTAATATGTATGAAGACATACTACACCAGCTATCTTCCTACTTATTTGGTCTTCTGTCCCAACACCTCCTCTGCTTCGACTGATCAACCTGCACATTAAAGAAAACAATATGCAGGGCTGAGTACTTGATATACTCAGTTGGCTTATGCCGAAAACTGTTTTCTTTTAGTTGTCAGCCAAGCTGAGTGAACACTGGTTTTTTTTCTGAAAATAAGTCCCGGTCACTAAAACTGTTATTTCTTTCTGAAAATAGACTGCAGTCTTTTAAACTTCTGATGATATACCATATCCAATGCGTGAATCGGGAATGTGGCCACATTCCACGATCACTGGGCCGGCCAACCTGGCGCTAGCTCACGACCCCTGGACCGGTCAACCTGGCGCTAGCTCACGACCCCTGGACCGGTCAACCTGGCGCTAGCTCACGGTCCGTATGTGTACACTAGTCCGAGTAGAATTTACTGACCTACTGGGACCCGAATTCGATTTAACTGGGTTGGCATAGCCAACAGATAGGCAATCATAAAACAAAACATGGCATGACAACTCATTCAAATAATCATGTTTTCACATAAAACACGCTTTAAAAGAAGGAAGAGAAGGCCCACCTCGTTTGCTTAACTCTTTCAAACGGGCACTCCCTGACTTGGTATTACTCGTCGTGCGACGAAGTTCCTTTACAAAAATGATATACTTAAGTTAGGCTTTAAGTAATTATTTATCTTGCATGTATGCATGCCTAAGCGTGTGCTTATTATTTTACTTCTTGCCTTCTAAATTTAAGTACTTTAATTAAATCGGCGATTTAATTTATTCTGAATCTGGTCGATCCGTTCGGGTATAAAAAAAATTCTCAGATTATCTTAAGTATTTTAAAAAAACTTTCTGTGACTAATAAGTCCGCTTTAATTCCTTATCGAAAATTATTTCAACACGGCTTAATAATTCTTTTCTTCCGTGGCTTAGGAAATTAATTCCATTATACTTTTGAAATTGATCTAGGATAACGGCTTCGACCCAATTAATGGTCCTAAAAATATTCTCAGGCCCAGAATATTTCTTCCTTAATTAAAATCAGCCCAAAACGTATTTCTCTCTCTTCTTAGCAAAAATAGCCCAGATTAGTTGATTGGTCCCGCTTGTACCATTTATTTACTAGGCCCAATTGCCTTAGGAATTGGGGAGGCCCAAATCTATACTCTCCTTCTCCATCGGCCAATTCCCCTTTTCCCCCAATTTAATTTCAACAATCCTAGATTAGAACCATAGTTCTCCTCTCCCTCCTTCTCGTCGACAATCACCGCTCCTCCGGCCGCCCCTGCTCCCGTTCTAGCCGCCCTAGGTCGCCGATGCCTCGCATCGATGTAGATCCCGCCGTCGTGCTTCCTGCCGCAGAGAGCAGCTCCAAGAAGAAGACGGATGCAGCGACGCTTTTCCATCCTTCGCCGGTAGCCTTCCACGGCGTTTTCTCTCCCCCTTTCTCTCGAGAATTTGCCGCTGCCACCGTGAGGTTCCGCCGTCGCACGTTTGAACCTGCCATCTCAGATCAGCCAAGCAGCGGCGCTGCTCTGGGAGGCTCGCCGTCGCTGTTGCTGCTGTGACACACCGCCCGTCGTCCGTACTACTCCTCCGTTGAGAAGCTCGAGTCCGTTGATGTATAGAGATGAGTTCTCCTTACTCCCTTTTCTTAGTTTCACTCTTGAAGGTAGTAATTGTTCTTTACAGCTTGGTTACTTTGAAGAACATGGTTCTTATTAGTGTGTGGATTTTTATTCATTTATTTTCGTTTTTTTTTGGTGATTTACGGCTCAGCTCCTTTAATAGGATGTTTTCATTCACAGCTACTACATTATGAATTATTTGATGTTCTAAACCTGAGTAGGTATTAAAATTGGAGTTGTTGAGCTATTTCTACAGCTGCTGATCTTGCCATTAGATTGCCTAGGCATTTTGTACAAAAGGGGCTTTCATGCTTTTGTGTTCTATGGTGCATTTGGACTACATGATAATATGAGATTCGGCTTGAGCTTGAAAGGAGACGTGTGTTACCTCTTGAAGGTAGCGGTTGTCCTTGATTCTTAGTTCCTATAACTCAAAGCTCGCCCCATACTCTCTGATTCTTGAGTTTGAGTTTGTGAATTGCCTTGTATTGCCCTCTCAATTTTTATCACTATTGCTGGAGATTCAGTGTATGGAAAAGAGAGTGGGTATGGTGTGGCCTTTATAGGCCGAAGGTGTACTTCGTTGCTATTAAAGGGGATGTTGTATTCTTGTTGTTATGCATAGTATACTCTTGTCCTTGGCCCCCTTGCAGCTTTCTTTAACTGATTTCTGTGGTGTATTGCAGGTGCACCAGGTTGAAGGGTGTTGCAGCTGCAGGCTGCTGCAGCTGTTCTGCGGCTGTCCCCTTTTCCGGCTCATGGCAGCTTTCGGTTATGGACTGAAGGGTGCAGGGTTTTGTTAGCTGTGGATCTGCAGACGTGCAGCGGCTGTACCCTCTCTTTTCTCTGGGCTCGGAGCAGCCTTCGGTTATGGGATTCAGAGGGTTGCAGGAGCTACTGTGGCTATTTAGAGTAGTTGTGCAGCTGTCTTGCTGCGGTCTTTATTCACCCTGAGGGATGTTGGAGGCACGACCCCTCAACCTGGTTCGGTTTCAACTGATTTTTCTCGGTGTTAGCCGTGTCTAAGGCTAGCTGCCAAGGCTGCTTCTTCCTCGCGGTCTTGCCCTCTCGGGCTTTCTGCAATTTTGGCCGAGACGGCCTAGTGGAGAAGGTCGACATAGTCGCTAGGGGTCTCGAGTTGTAATAGCGTAGTTCAACTTTAATTTCCTTTAACTTTGTATGCAAAACTTGATACTAGTTGGTGTGTCTTTCTTTGTAACTTATTAGCTTGAAATTCTTTACATTGTATCTATCTTTTTTTTTCAAGAAATAAAGATACTCTTTCATTTTTCATAAATTTCTAGTATTTGATTCATATTTCTCGAGAATCTAGGTCTCGGCTATTACATTCTACCCCCTTAACAAAAATTTCATCCCGAAATTTTGTCTCGGTCAGGCAAAAAGCTCTGGGTATTTCTCTTTCATCTGGTCCTCAAGCTCCCACGTTGCCTCCTTGCGACCGTGGTGCTTCCATAGGACTTTCACTGTTACAATAGTTTTATTTCCCAATTCTTTTACTTTTCTATCCATAATTGCTTCTGGCTTTCTTCGTAGCTCAAATCTGGTTCTAACACCATTTCTTCTTGGTGTACTATATGTTTGGGGTAGAACACACATTTCCTCAACTGTGATACATGAAACACATTGTGCACATTCCCAAAACATGGCGGGAGCGCTAATCTGTACGCCACAGGGCCGACAGTTTCTTGGATTTCGTACCGTCTGATAAAACGCGGTTTCAGCTTGCCCTTGACGCCAAATCTGGTTATCCATTTCGATGGGGATACTTTCAGAAAGACCTTGTCTCCTGCTTTGAACTATAAATCCGTTCTGCGAGCATCTACATAGGATTTCTGTCTATCTTGAGCTTCCTTGATTCTCTTTCGGATCTGTCGGACAATTTCTATCATTTCCTATACCGAGTTTGGTCCGAGAATCCTTCTCTCACCAACTTCATCCCAGTAAAGCGGTGATCTACACTTCTTCCCATATAGTGCCTCATATGGGGCCATATTAATAGTCGTCTGGTAACTATTATTGTAGGCAAACTCTATAAGTGGAAGTATTGGCTCCCAGCTTACTCCACGGTCGAGCACTACGGCTCTTAACATATCTTCTAATGTCTGAATCGTCCTTTCAGACTGTCCGTCTGTCTGGGGATGGAATGCTGTGCTGAAATTCAGCTAAGTGCCTAGCTCTCGCTGTAGGCTTAACCAAAATCTAGAAGTAAATTTTGAATTTCGATCTGAAGTGATCGTTACTGGTACATCATGCAGGCGTATGATCTCTTGCACATAAATCTGTGCCAACTTGTCTGATCCGTATGTGATACGAATTGGTATGAAGTGAGCACTTTTGGTGAGGCGATATATAATCACCCAGATGGCAGTATTTCCCCGCTGAGATTTTGGCAATCCTGTCACAAAATCCATTGCTATATGCTCCCATTTCCATTCTGGAATCTCGAGGGGCTGCAACTATCCATAGGGTCGTTGATGTAAAGCCTTCACTTGCTGGCAAACCAGGCATCTTTCTACAAACGAAGCTATGCTTCTCTTCATGTCATCCCACCAAAATTGCTTCTTCAAGTCCTGATACAACTTCGTACTTCCAGGATGGGCAGTGTAGGGCGTCTCATGAGCTTCACTCATGATCTCATTCCTAAGTGCATCATCGTTGGGTACGCATAGTCTTCCTTCAAAGTGAGAGCGTTATCCGCCTCTTCGCGGTAACTATGTCATGTTCCAGTCCTCACTATGAGACGAACCTTTTCTAGGGCCTCATCGCGTCTCTGGGCGTCGATGATTCTGGCTCTTAAATCTGGTTCTATGACCAAGGTGGAAATTCTGCTGTCCACTGTCTCCGGGGCTCTTACTATTTCCAGTCGCATCTTGGCGAATTCCGAGATGAGCTCTTCCTCCTGAGTGAGGAAAGTAGCCACTTGAGGTGCAGTCTTTCTGCTCAAGGCATCTGCTACCACATTGACCTTGTTTGGGTGGTAATTTATACCGCAGTCGTAGTCCTTGACTAATTCTAGCCATCTGCGCTGTCTCATATTCAATTATTCTATTCAAAGAAGTATTTGAAACTCTTATGATCTGTGAAGATCTCTCATCGAACTCCATAGAGATGATGTCTCCAAATCTTCAAAGCGTGTACCACTGCTGCTAATTCCAAGTCGTGCGTCGGGTAGTTCAACTCGTACGGCCTCAACTGGCGTGACACATATGATATCACCTTGCCCTTCTGCATCAGCACGCACCCGAGTCTGACCTTCGATGCATCTGTATACACCACATAGTCGACTCCCGCTTCTGGCACGGCTAGAACTGACGCTGTGGTCAACTTTTCCTTAAGCAACTGGAAGCTTGCTTTGCATTCGGGGGTCCAATTGACTTTAACTTCTTTCTTGAACTGTTGAGTCATTGGCCTCACTATTTTAGAAAATCCCTGAATGAATCTTCGGTAGTATCCCGCCAGTCCTAGGAAACTCCGAATTTCATTGGGCGTCGCTGGTGACTGCCAACGTTGCACGGCTTCAACTTTAGCAGGGTCTACTCGGATCCCTTCTGCTGTCACTATGTGTCCAAGGAAGTTCACTTCGTTAAGCCCGAACTCACACTTGCTAAACTTAGCATAGAGTCCCTCGGCTCTTAACATCTCTAAAGTGGCTCTCAAATGTTCCTCCTGTTCCTTCTCGTTCTTCGAGTAGATGAGCATGTCATCTATAAAGACTAGGACGAACTGGTCCAAGTATGGGTGGAACACGCGGTTCATTAGGTCCATGAACACAGCTGGGGCATTTGTAAGCCCAAAAGGCATTACAGTGGACTCGTAATGGCCATATCTGGTACGGAATGCAGTCTTAGGTATATCGTCTTATCGAACTCTCAGCTGATGACAACCCGATCTCAAGCCCATCTTCGAGAAGACCCCAGCTCCTTGCAGCTGGTCAAAGAGGTCGTCAATTCTCGGCAAAGAATACTTGTTCTTGAGGGTTAACTTGTTCAGCTCTCGATAGTCGATACACATCCTCTGTGTTTCGTCTTTCTTCCTTACGAAGAGTACTGGTGCGTTCAATTGTGACACACTGGGTCATGTGATACCCAAGTCTAATAGTTCTTGTAACTGTATCTTGAGTTCTCTAATGCTTGCATCGATCGAAATCGTAGTCATTGCGCTGGCATAATGACCTCATAACCTCTCGCTTAGCTGAGGTAGTCTACTTTCATTGCTTTCAAGATCTAGCATGTGGAGGTGTTGGCTTCTTTCTCCCAACGCTACTGTCTCCATGCCCTTTTGGTTCGACTGAGCTACTCTTGGTGAAATAATCTAGCATTGACTTTCTGAAGTGATCTAGATCTCGTGTCTAGATTAACACAAAACTCTATCGACAGCTCCTCTCTGGGCCGCTTAATTGGGGCGTGGCATATCGTAGAATACTTATTCGCGTTTTAATGCTAACGTTTGCCCTTGCTCTATATTATAGGGCTCTAAATCAGTTCTCTTGCGATAACTCTTTAAAGAAGAATTTCGATTCTTCCTTTCATAGTGGGGATGATGAGGGTAGCGATGCTATCACGCGTTCCTCTTTCCCGAATATCTCTCCAGCTTTAGCTTTTCCTGGCCACCTCTCAGACAAATCCCTCTTGCTGATGGGATTTGTTTCGTCAAACATAAGCTACGCATGTACTCACATTTTCTCCATGGCTTTCCTTACATAACCATGACTTAGTCTTTGTTCTTGTGGCTTACTTATCCTACTCGGAATAATCATTTCGATCGATCAAACAGTTATATACATATGTATAGGTCTTTTATGTCATCGAACGTCATTTAAACCTTGTATATTCCTTGATGTCTCTCTTCTCAAGGCTAGTTACTTCTCTACATAACATAATATTCGATCTTCTACCAGCTTGTTACAAGCGGTACATAAACGTGAAATATTTAAAGCTTGGTGTCGTCGGTTATGCGACGCTTCTGGCTGGTGCCTCATCTTCTGCACGTGTCTCAATAGAGACATATTCGTCATGCGTATCTGAAAGAAACTGAGACCATGCCTTTTCTGATAGTCTCGTATCAATAACTCGATGATTAATCTAATAGTCTTAACTTGGATTATTATTCACACATGAGAGTATGACTGAAAATTTGAAGGGCTCCTGAATACCCAACTGGACAAGAATAACATCTCTTGTTCAACTCATATGAATTTTCGTCGATAATCGACCTTGAAGGTAAGTACTGAGTTCATTCAAAGAACTACGTAGCTCAACTGGTTCCAGGTAAACTCATAGAAGCTGAGGCTCACCCCTGGTGGGAGCTAGAAATAATCATGAGATAGGTCATGAAAACTTGATAGAAATGAATTAATTGTAAATTTCCATAGTGCGTTGTCAAATAGGACAGTACAATTGTCCAATTAAACTGAAAGGATCTGAGCATCAAGGATAGTGGTTCAAACATGTCACCGCCTAAGATGATCAACTCCGGAAAATTTAGAAACGCATGCGATTGCAATGAAGGAACATTGATCATGTTTCAAAGGCATCTTAACAAGGAATAACAAAATCACATCAATGATTTCATAGGTTCATTAAGGCAATACACTGAAATGAACTATTCAGAAAAAATCAGCTAGGCCAAGCTCGTTAGGGAAAAGTGCAATATGCTTGCCCTAACTTCAAACTGCAGAAAAATTCCGAGACTAGGAATAATACATGTACTGGAACTGAGGTAAAATAATTTCACCTCTGTAGGGTTTCAAAATAGGGAGGTGAACAAACGTTCCAGCACCACATGAAATTCCCTAAGGAAAATTGTTTAAGTGTCGTGATCATTCTGGAGATCACAAACGTAGCATCGTAAGAATGAAATTTCATTGCATGGGTCAAAGAAATCGGGATATAAATCCCTTATATTTTGGCTCAAAAGAGACAACAACAAATAACGATGCTTGAAACATAGGAGTATCCCAAATTTGGGAACTGAAACTGAATCACCGCTTTCGTGAGTCAATCACAAGTCTTAAATAGACGAGAGGACATCGTTGTCCAGGAGGTTCAGAGAATGTCTGAAGAATAAGCTCATTCTGAAGGTCATGGATATAAACAACTTCAGAATTTATGATCGAAGCTTACATAGTCAAACTTTACTCTATGAACGATGAGTCAAAGGACTGCAGTCCATAAACTGGAAGTGAGTCAAATCTCGCATAGAAAAAGGAATACTGACATTTTACTTGCGAGTCAAACTAAAGTCTGAATAGACGGGGGTACCGTCCTTTGGGAGGTCTCTTAGAAGGAATTTCGTTGGGAATCCAAGTAAGTACTATTGATTATAATCATCAGTTCTAGTTATGTGACACTCCTTTGTCTGTTCTTGTGGAGCTCGGATATGATAACTGTGTTCTAGGAAACCATACATTCCAAGATGGGGTTTCTCGTGCTGTTAAACTGATAACTGCAGTTGGAGGTCATACTTTCATATTGTTCTCGATAACTTAGAACGCTGATTCTTGTAAAAATATTGCATTCTCCATCGTGCTTCATAGCACGCTATAAGTATCGTTTCTAGGTCACGTAGCCACTTGGGCCTGTTACGCCAGCTTAGATCACTTTTTCTAGATCGCGGGTACGATCTCTTTTCGTGTAGGGACGTATCTCCCGAACAGGATCGAAGGTACACTATTTTCGTTATGACTGGGTCTTAATAAAGACACTGGGAACTTCTTGGTTCATCGTTTAGTATATATGTATATTTATATATACTATCTGTCTGCTCAAAGGAAATGGACTTCCTTTTTCATTGCTGTCTATAGGTCGTACGATGGTACTCCCTGTTTCGTTGTTACTTTCTCATAATTCTTTGGAATTAGGGGTTCTCCCTAACTGATGTGTTCAGTTAGTCTCGTCGCCCTTGAAGGGGGTAACAAATTCTCGTTCTGCTAGTACTTGGTCACATATGTCTCACCTATGATACTTTTCTAAAGCACTCTAGGTTCGCATACATAGTCCACATGACAACTATACATTTCTGTCAAGCTCTTTGATAAAAATCACAGATACATTAAGCATATCTCATGCAAAGTATCAGCTATCACGTTGCATCACACAAACATTTCGAATAAATATTTTCGTTCCCATATAGGGATGTGAAAATTCTTTTCTTTTCCTGAAAATCTCAAAAATTTCATTTTCCTTCTCAAATGGAAAATATTTTCTTTCTTTAAAACTCTTTTTGGACGAGCGGGCGTCGACCCCTGTTTCTGGTGCAGTTGATCGTGTCGAGCTCAGGTGTTGGGATCTCGTACTGATCATTCTGTTCACTTACTAGCCTAGTACTATTGTTCTGGACTGAGGCTTAGAAGGAAGATTCTTGGGTCAGAGCGAAATAAACCTGGCTCTGATACCACTCTGTACGACCACATCTCCCTAGTCAAAGAAAGTGTAGCTATATCGCGACTAAAACTTACTGAAACTGTCTCAACTCATCATAAGATGCTTAAATCAAAGGAAACATTGTCTGAAATGTGTCGAGGGTACAAATCATACTGAATCAGAGTAGTTATGGAAAAATTGTCTTTGCTAAATGAAAGTTCTAAATTTGCGCAACGGAAGAGTACCAAGACAGATGTAATATGTATGAAGACATACTACACCAGCTATCTTCCTACTTATTTGGTCTTCTGTCCCAACACCTCCTCTGCTTCGACTGATCAACCTGCACATTAAGTAAAACAATATGCATGGCTGAGTACTTGATATACTCAGTGGGCTTATGCCGAAAACTGTTTTCTTTTAGTTGTCAGCCAAGTTGAGTGAACACGGGTTTTTTTTTCTGAAAATAAGTCCCGGTCACTAAAACTGTTATTTCTTTCTGAAAATAGACTGCAGTCTTTTAAACTTCTGATGATATACCATATCCAATGCGTGAATCGGGAATGTGGCCACATTCCACGATCACTGGGCCGGCCAACCTGGCGCTAGCTCACGACCCCTGGACCGGTCAACCTGGCGCTAGCTCACGGTCCGTATGTGTACACTAGTCCGAGTAGGATTTACTGACCTACTGGGACCCGAATTCGATTTAACTGGGTTGGCATAGCCAACAGATAGGCAATCATAAAACAAAACATGGCATGACAACTCATTCAAATAATCATGTTTTCACATAAAACACGCTTTAAAAGAAGGAAGAGAAGGCCCACCTCGTTTGCTTAACTCTTTCAAACGGGCACTCCCTGACTTGGTATTACTCGTCGTGCGACGAAGTTCCTTTACAAAAATGATATACTTAAGTTAAGCTTTAAGTAATTATTTATCTTGCATGTATGCATGCCTAAGCGTGTGCTTATTATTTTACTTCTTGCCTTCTAAATTTAAGTACTTTAATTAAATCGGCGATTTAATTTATTCTGAATCTGGTCGATCCGTTCGGGTATAAAAAAAATTCTCAGATTATCTTAAGTATTTTAAAAAAACTTTCTGTGACTAATAAGTCCGCTTTAATTCCTTATCGAAAATTATTTCAACACGGCTTAATAATTCTTTTCTTCCGTGACTTAGGAAATTAATTCCATTATACTTTTGAAATTGATCTATGATAACGGCTTCGACCCAATTAATGGTCCTAAAAATATTCTCAGGCCCAGAATATTTCTTCCTTAATTAAAATCAGCCCAAAACGTATTTCTCTCTCTTCTTAGCAAAAATAGCCCAGATTAGTTGATTGGTCCAGCTTGTACCATTTATTTACTAAGCCCAATTGCCTTAGGAATTGGGGAGGCCCAAATCTATACTCTCCTTCTCCATCGGCCAATTCCCCTTTTCCCCCAATTTAATTTCAACAATCCTAGATTAGAACCCTAGTTCTCCTCTCCCTCCTTCTTCTCGTCGACAATCACCGCTCCTCCGGCCGCCGGAGCGCCCCCTGCTCCCGTTCTAGCCGCCCTCGGTCGCCGATGCCTCGCATCGATGTAGATCCCGCCGTCGTGCTTCCTGCCGCAGAGAGCAGCTCCAAGACGAAGACGGATGCAGCGACGCTTTTCCCTCCTTCGCCGGTAGCCTTCCACGGCGTCTTCTCTCTCCCTTTCTCTCGAGAATTTTCCGCTGCCACCGTGAGGTTCCGCCGTCGCACGTTTGAACCTGCCATCTCAGATCAGCCAAGCAGCGGCGCTGCTCCGGGAGGCTCGCCGTCGCTGTTGCTGCTGTGACACACCGCCCGTCGTCCGTACTACTCCTCCGTTGAGAAGCTCGAGTCCGTTGATGTATAGAGATGAGTTCTCCTTACTCCCTTTTCTTAGTTTCACTCTTGAAGGTAGTAATTGTTCTTTACAGCTTGGTTACTTTGAAGAACATGGTTCTTATTAGTGTGTGGATTTTTATTCATTTATTTTCTTTTTTTTTTGGTGATTTACGGCTCAGCTCCTTTAATAGGATGTTTTCATTCACAGCTACTACATTATGAATTATTTGATGTTCTAAACCTGAGTAGGTATTAAAACTTGAGTTGTTGAGCTATTTCTACAGTTGCTGATCTTTCCATTAGATTGCCTAGGCATTTTGTACAAAAGGGGCTTTCATGCTTTTGTGTTCTATGGTGCATTTGGACTACATGACAATATGAGATTCGGCTTGAGCTTGAAAGGAGACGTGTGTTACCTCTTGAAGGTAGCGGTTGTCCTTGATTCTTAGTTCCTATAACTCAAAGCTCGCCCCATACTCTCTGATTCTTGAGTTTGAGTTTGTGAATTGCCTTGTATTGCCCTCTCAATTTTTATCACTATTGCTGGAGATTCAGTGTATGGAAAAAAGAGTGGGTATGGTGTGGCCTTTATAGGCCGAAGGTGTACTTCGTTGCTATTAAAGGGGATGTTGTATTCTTGTTGTTATGCATAGTATACTCTTGTCCTTGGCCCCCTTGCAGCTTTCTTTAACTGATTTCTGTGGTGAATTGCAGGTGCACCAGGTTGAAGGGTGTTGCAGCTGCAGGCTGCTGCAGCTGTTCTGCGGCTGTCCCCTTTTCCGGCTCATGGCAGCTTTCGGTTATGGACTGAAGGGTGCAGGGTTTTGTTAGCTGTGGATCTGCAGACGTGCAGCGGCTGTACCCTCTCTTTTCTCTGGGCTCGGAGCAGCCTTCGGTTATGGGATTCAGAGGGTTGCAGGAGCTACTGTGGCTATTTAGAGTAGTTGTGCAGCTGTCTTGCTGCGGTCTTTATTCACCCTGAGGGATGTTGGAGGCACGACCCCTCAACCTGGTTCGGTTTTAACTGATTTTGCTCGGTGTTGGCCGTGTCTAAGGCTAGCTGCCGAGGCTGCTTCTTCCTCGCGGTCTCGCCCTCGTGGGCTTTCTGCAATTTTGGCCGAGACGGCCTAGTGGAGAAGGTCGACATAGTCGCTAGGGGTCTCGAGTTGTAATAGCGCAGTTCGAATTTAATTTCCATTAACTTTGTATGCAAAACTCGATACTAGTTGGTGTGTCTTTCTTTGTAACTTATTAGCTTGAAATTCTTTACATTGTATCTATCTTTTTTTTTTTCAAGAAATAAAGATACTCTTTCATTTTTCATAAATTTCTAGTATTTGATTCATATTTCTCGAGAATCTAGGTCTCGGCTATTACATCATTACTGTAATGGATCTGCACATTATATGTGTATTTTGATATGCATCAAAATATCATTTATCATGCATCATAAAACTGGTGTTTGTAATTGTCGAAGAGTATATGTAATATGTGTATGTGCATTACTTGTTATAATATATGCATTATATACTTATATAAATACATTATATTCAACTGTAGAACATTAAAGAAACCGCGGTTGGTCATTGTTGAAATAGCGAAATTATAAGATTTATGCTCATTATTTAAATGAGTTTGTTCATTAATTTGTATATTTCTATTCATTATGTAACATGTAGCATGCATCTTGTCAAGGTTGTTTTAGACTGTGAAAGAGTAGATTGAAAATTTGTTTGTTCATTACTTGTTATAATCTATTCATTATTTGCCGATGTGATTACATTATTTAATTATGTGAATGCATTATGTTCATTTCTGTTTTAATTTGTCAAATAACAAATGGAATAATTGTGTATTCATTACCTCATACAATATCTGCATTACGTTCATATATTATTGCATTATTATCCTATATCCATGAATTATGTTAAATTCTGTTTTATATAGTCAAAGAGTAAAGGTATTAATTGTTACATTCTTTGTATTAAAACTATATATCACTGCATTATTTACCTATATGAGTACATTAAGACTGTGGTTGGACATTGCTAAATTATTATAGTGATTTAGATGTTCATTTGGTGCACGTATTTTACAATATGTATCTGTTTGGTATTCCTTATATTGCACGTTTCATGATGCATGTTGCTGCTGCTTGACAGGGACGAAGCAACTTAGGATGAACATTGAGGACGCAGTAGATGATTTACTTCCTGTTGGAATCGCCCAAAAATTCCGGGATCGACTAACGGAAGCAACAACAAGTAGTGCACAAACCGAGTTTGACGACAAAAAGAATAAAGGTAGAAAAGATAACTATTTGTACTGTTGACGTACACCTTCCGAGTTTTTGGCATGCTTGAAGAGTCTAACGTCGAAGCAAAAGGAAGCCGTGGCCGAACTTGGATTTGAGGCTATCTTGTGCTTTGAGGCGAAGGAGATTCCCGGTCACCTGGCCCATTGGGTGCTCAACGCGTTTAATCTTGTGCGCTGCCAGATTGCATTGTCGGGGGGAGTAAACCTTGTTTTAGATTGTGAAAGAGTAGATTGAAAATTTGTTTGTTCATTACTTGTTATAATCTCTTCATTATTCACCGATGTGATTACATTATTTAAATATGTGAATGCATTATGTTCATTTCTGTTTTAAATTGTCAAATAACAAATGGAATAATTGTGTATTCATTACCTCATACAATCTCTGCATTACGTTCATATGTTATTGGGGTGTTCATTACTGTAATGGATCTGCACATTATATGTGTATTTTGATATGCATCAAAATATCATTTATCATGCATCATAAAACTGGTGTTTGTAATTGTCGAAGAGTATATGTAATATGTGTATGTGCATTACTTGTTATAATATATGCATTATATACTTATATAAATACATTATATTCAACTGTAGAACATTAAAGAAACCGCGGTTGGTCATTGTTGAAATAGCGAAATTATAAGATTTATGCTCATTATTTAAATGAGTTTGTTCATTAATTTGTATATTTCTATTCATTATGTAACATGTAGCATGCATCTTGTCAAGGTTGTTTTAGACTGTGAAAGAGTAGATTGAAAATTTGTTTGTTCATTACTTGTTATAATCTATTCATTATTTGCCGATGTGATTACATTATTTAATTATGTGAATGCATTATGTTCATTTCTGTTTTAATTTGTCAAATAACAAATGGAATAATTGTGTATTCATTACCTCATACAATATCTGCATTACGTTCATATATTATTGCATTATTATCCTATATCCATGAATTATGTTAAATTCTATTTTATATAGTCAAAGAGTAAAGGTATTAATTGTTACATTCTTTGTATTAAAACTATATATCACTGCATTATTTACCTATATGAGTACATTAAGACTGTGGTTGGACATTGCTAAATTATTATAGTGATTTAGATGTTCATTTGGTGCACGTATTTTACAATATGTATCTGTTTGGTATTCCTTATATTGCACGTTTCATGATGCATGTTGCTGCTGCTTGACAGGGACGAAGCAACTTAGGATGAACATTGAGGACGCAGTAGATGATTTACTTCCTGTTGGAATCGCCCAAAAATTCCGGGATCGACTAACGGAAGCAACAACAAGTAGTGCACAAACCGAGTTTGACGACAAAAAGAATAAAGGTAGAAAAGATAACTATTTGTACTGTTGACGTACACCTTCCGAGTTTTTGGCATGCTTGAAGAGTCTAACGTCGAAGCAAAAGGAAGCCGTGGCCGAACTTGGATTTGAGGCTATCTTGTGCTTTGAGGCGAAGGAGATTCCCGGTCACCTGGCCCATTGGGTGCTCAACGCGTTTAATCTTGTGCGCTGCCAGATTGCATTGTCGGGGGGAGTAAACCTTGTTTTAGATTGTGAAAGAGTAGATTGAAAATTTGTTTGTTCATTACTTGTTATAATCTCTTCATTATTCACCGATGTGATTACATTATTTAAATATGTGAATGCATTATGTTCATTTCTGTTTTAAATTGTCAAATAACAAATGGAATAATTGTGTATTCATTACCTCATACAATCTCTGCATTACGTTCATATGTTATTGGGGTGTTCATTACTGTAATGGATCTGCACATTATATGTGTATTTTGATATGCATCAAAATATCATTTATCATGCATCATAAAACTGGTGTTTGTAATTGTCGAAGAGTATATGTAATATGTGTATGTGCATTACTTGTTATAATATATGCATTATATACTTATATAAATACATTATATTCAACTGTAGAACATTAAAGAAACCGCGGTTGGTCATTGTTGAAATAGCGAAATTATAAGATTTATGCTCATTATTTAAATGAGTTTGTTCATTAATTTGTATATTTCTATTCATTATGTAACATGTAGCATGCATCTTGTCAAGGTTGTTTTAGACTGTGAAAGAGTAGATTGAAAATTTGTTTGTTCATTACTTGTTATAATCTATTCATTATTTGCCGATGTGATTACATTATTTAATTATGTGAATGCATTATGTTCATTTCTGTTTTAATTTGTCAAATAACAAATGGAATAATTGTGTATTCATTACCTCATACAATATCTGCATTACGTTCATATATTATTGCATTATTATCCTATATCCATGAATTATGTTAAATTCTGTTTTATATAGTCAAAGAGTAAAGGTATTAATTGTTACATTCTTTGTATTAAAACTATATATCACTGCATTATTTACCTATATGAGTACATTAAGACTGTGGTTGGACATTGCTAAATTATTATAGTGATTTAGATGTTCATTTGGTGCACGTATTTTACAATATGTATCTGTTTGGTATTCCTTATATTGCACGTTTCATGATGCATGTTGCTGCTGCTTGACAGGGACGAAGCAACTTAGGATGAACATTGAGGACGCAGTAGATGATTTACTTCCTGTTGGAATCGCCCAAAAATTCCGGGATCGACTAACGGAAGCAACAACAAGTAGTGCACAAACCGAGTTTGACGACAAAAAGAATAAAGGTAGAAAAGATAACTATTTGTACTGTTGACGTACACCTTCCGAGTTTTTGGCATGCTTGAAGAGTCTAACGTCGAAGCAAAAGGAAGCCGTGGCCGAACTTGGATTTGAGGCTATCTTGTGCTTTGAGGCGAAGGAGATTCCCGGTCACCTGGCCCATTGGGTGCTCAACGCGTTTAATCTTGTGCGCTGCCAGATTGCATTGTCGGGGGGAGTAAACCTTGTTTTAGATTGTGAAAGAGTAGATTGAAAATTTGTTTGTTCATTACTTGTTATAATCTCTTCATTATTCACCGATGTGATTACATTATTTAAATATGTGAATGCATTATGTTCATTTCTGTTTTAAATTGTCAAATAACAAATGGAATAATTGTGTATTCATTACCTCATACAATCTCTGCATTACGTTCATATGTTATTGGGGTGTTCATTACTGTAATGGATCTGCACATTATATGTGTATTTTGATATGCATCAAAATATCATTTATCATGCATCATAAAACTGGTGTTTGTAATTGTCGAAGAGTATATGTAATATGTGTATGTGCATTACTTGTTATAATATATGCATTATATACCTATATAAATACATTATATTCAACTGTAGAACATTAAAGAAACCGCGGTTGGTCATTGTTGAAATAGCGAAATTATAAGATTTATGCTCATTATTTAAATGAGTTTGTTCATTAATTTGTATATTTCTATTCATTATGTAACATGTAGCATGCATCTTGTCAAGGTTGTTTTAGATTGTGAAAGAGTAGATTGAAAATTTGTTTGTTCATTACTTGTTATAATCTATTCATTATTTGCCGATGTGATTACATTATTTAATTATGTGAATGCATTATGTTCATTTCTGTTTTAATTTGTCAAATAACAAATGGAATAATTGTGTATTCATTACCTCATACAATATCTGCATTACGTTCATATGTTATTGCATTATTATCCTATATTCATGACATACACACATTTGTTAATGCGACTTATTTTCCAACAAAAATTGAAAACATGAAAATCAATAAACATGGGCGAAATCAATAAACATAGGGCAGAGTACCTTCTTCCATTTATAATCGAACAATCGTGGAAAATCGAAATCTGTATGCGTTTGATACAGACACGACAAATCTGTGAAAGACAATTTATCGCAGTGTGATTCAAGCAAAATTAAACCCGGACTAATGGAGGAAGAATTCAACAAAATCTGCATAAAATATTATGATAAACTGCACAAATCCTCCATGGCTGAAATCATGGAGCATTCCATAACTAACTCCAAATGTTAATCTCTATTATGCCCTTTACACGTTAAAAATTAAGGAAATTAAATAATTTCAGCCAAATATTTAAACCATTAGATCACTACAAATCCACAGATGAGATTAAGAAGGAGATTGGATTAATAAGGGGAAAAGGATTTGAATACAATCATATATATATATATATATATTTAAAAAAATCCGGTTATTCGGTTATTCGGTTTTTTTCTCGTCCGAAACGAACCGAACCGAAACACTGATTTTTTTAAATTTAAAACCGAACCGAACCGAAAAACCGAACTGAATTTCAAATTTTCGGTTTGGATCGGTTCAGATAGAATAATGATAGAATAAGCTAAAAACATAGACTGAAAGGAAGACAATGAAAGCATAAGAACTAAAGCAATAAAACCCTAAGGTTGAATCCTTGTAGCCTTGATGATCTTGAATCCTTCTTCAACTCCTTGCACAATGAAGCACTTATTTTTTCTTTTTCTTCACAACCTTATTTTCTTTTTTCTATCATTTCTTTCTTTTTCTTTTCTTACATAGGCATCTTTTTTAGATCAAGAACACTTCACAACATGCACGTTTATCACATTAAGCACACTACTTTTAAGAATTTCCCTCTTATCTCTCCAATTCCTTTACAAAAGTTAAAATAAAAATAACTATATTAACCCAAGGAATTGTTCCCATTGATTTGGCTTCCAAAGAATAGGCTTAAAGGCTCAAAATTGGCTCCAAGGGATAAAGAATATTTTGAAAAGGGTCGAAAATTTTGGATATAAAAGTAGCTATGAAAAGATGGCTTAACATCCTCCTTAATCAACTTAAACACTATGTAAACTTAGGCAGACTAGGAGCAAGTTCTAGAAACGTATACATGAACACAGATAAATCACACATGAAAGAAATTAAGGCTCAAATCTCACAAGGGTAAAAGCATGATTCAAGGCGAACAAACAATTCACTAATTATGCACCTTTTCACCAAACCATCAAATCAAAACGTTAAACCATACTTAATCAAAGATGAAAGAATTTAATATCAAAGGCAACTCGGTCTAATGTGTCCCTAAGCATGCGTGTTTCTAAGTTCTTCATGCTAAGTTCATGACAAGGATTCACCTTCGGAATTTTCAAACACAAAAACCTAAGCTCACGGTCCACCACTTCATCCCCCCAAACTTATTTACAACAAAGTGAAAAATAAGTTTGTAGAGTCGGTAGGGACGTGAGTGAACTAAAGAAAGCAATAAAGACACCTTGAAATTTTTCGCGTAGAGGTTGGACGGGCGAAAATTTGAAAAAATTGAAAATTTGCGGTTGGAACACAGTGGTTGGCCATCGGAACCGCCAGCAGTTGCTGGGCAGAGTCCAGAAACTTTCTGTTCGTCCCCAGCGGGCCGCTGCGCAAGCGCTAGCGGTCGCTTGGAAGAGTCCAGTACCTGCGAAAAATTCCAGACACGAAAATCAAACTAAAACTACTTCAAAAGATGTTCAAACTGAAAAATAAAAAATTGTCTCAATCCAAAAAAACAAATAATGATACAAGTGCTCATTTAAAGTCATGAGCTTGACTTCTATATTCTTGAGGAGGAGGGAAGCGAGCATTTAGGTCGTCGAAGGCGCCAAAGAGATAGGTGATGTCGCTACTCATGGTTTGGCGCTCGTCGCGAGCTTCGGCGGCCATCCTTTGGAGGTCGGCAATTTGTTGATGTTGATGAACATCCTCTAGCCTTTGACGCTCGCAAAAGTCTTGTTCCGCCGTCCTCCAATCACCTTGTGCCGTCCATCATTGGCGGTTGAAGGCATTCTCTTTGCTCCGCCCATCTATTGTCCTAAGTGTTGGACATGTGTTGCATATATGAGAACGTATCTCCTAATTGTGCGGAGGTGTTGGCTTGAAACTCCTCATTGACATTAGGCCTTCTGCGATGGCGGTTGGCTCTAGTGCGGCAGTAGTGGGCTTCAACTTCTTCTTCTTCTTCTTCATGTTGTGGCGGTGGCGGCGCCCCACTCCCTTGAGATTGAGAATTCTCCGCCTCCTCTTGATAGTTTTCGATGGCGTCGAATGCGGAGTCATCTTCAGGGTCAAAGACGGGGATGCGAGAAGGAATGTTCCTCCTCCTAAACTCCCCATTGACGGGGTTGGCTTCGATGGCTCTTCGGTGGGCGGGAGTGTTGAGTTTCCAATTGACTTGATTCTCCCACGTGTCGACCTTGGTCAAATGAGGAATGGGAACGGGAAAGTGATCCCGATCCACTTGCATGAAAAATGCTTGACCGCTAGAATCGGTCTTCAACAGCCCAATTGAGAAGAGCACCTCATAAGTGATTAAACGTTCTCCCATATCCTTGGCGAACCCCGCGGTTGAGATGCCAAGGTGTTTGACAAGCGTTGTGATCAATCCCCCGCAACAAATATCACTCCTGTCCTTCTAGCACACGGTCCCTATGGGTACACTAGTCCGAGTAGGGTTTGCGGCCCTACTGGGATCCGAATTCGATTTAACTTGCTTGGCATAACCAACAGATAGGTAATCATAAACAAAACATGGCATGACAACTCATTCAAAAATATTCATGTTTTTCACATAAAATCACATTTCGAAAGAAAGAAGAGCCCACCTCGTCTGCTTAAACTCTTTCAAACGAGTGCTTTTCCTGTCCTGAGATTACGCGTCGAGCGACGACGTTCATTTACAAAATTAATATACTTAAATTAGGCTTTAAAAATTATTCATCTTGCATGAATGCATGCCTAAGCGTGTGCTTATTATTTTATTTCCTTCTTTCTAGTTTTAAAATCTTAATTCCGTAATTAAATCGGTGATTTAATTTATTCGGAACCTGGCTGGACTGTTCGGGTATGAATAAATTCCCGGGTTATCTAAAGTATTTTAAAATACTTCTGTGACTAATGAAATTCTCTTATGTTTATTTGTTGGGTACTATTTCCACACGGCTTAAGAATTTTTCTTTCTTCCGTGACTAAAGAAATTAATTCCATTATACTTTTTGAATTAATCTGAGATAATGGCTTCAACCAAATTAATGGTCCAAGTGATTAACTTCTTAGGTCCAAACTTAATTAAATTGTGCCTGGCCCTCTTTCTACTCCAATACCATCGGCCCGTTGGCACTTAAAAAGGTGGCCCGAATTAATTTACTAGCTCAACTCCAACAATTTATTCACTTGGGCCCAAATGTTTTAAGAATTTGGGGATGCCCAATTCCATACTCCAAATCTGTCGACCTCCCCTCCCTCTCTTTCTTTCATTTTCGAAACCTTCCCCCAAAATTGAAGAAGTTGAAACGGGAAAACCCTAGCCTCCTCCCTCGGTGGCTCCCACCGCTGCCCCGTCATTCGCCATCGCTCCGGTGCCTTCGAAACGGAGAAAAGACATCGCTTCTCGGGGACCCGCCGTTACTTGACCCAAGGATACTGCCTGGCGTAGATTGCGACGGATATTCCGGCTGCAGCTTCGCCGCCGTGCTCCCGGCTCACTCTGTTTCCCCCGTTCTCGAACCCTCTTTACTTTCTGCCGGCCCTCCCAATTTGGTGACATTAAGTCACGAAACCAAGCTTTAAATCTGAGGTGAGGTTTGGATCGGCGGAAGGAACAGCGTCGTTGACGTCTCCTCTCCGGCATGCGCACGGAAACTGGTGGAACAGCAGGGTTCTCCGTCGCCTCGCGAGACTTCAGCCGTCGCCGTCGATTCGCGCTGTTGGCTCGAGACGGCAAGGCGTCGCTGTCGATTCTGCTCTGTCATGGGACCGCCGTGACTACACCGTCGGCTCTGCGCTCGCTCTCTCCGTCGGGCCCTCTCTCCCCAATGGATCTCGTCAGCGTGCCTAGTCGCTGTTCAACCACGACAGCGTCTCCTCTTCCCCTTCGACGACCAGGGCCGTCGTTGTCCAAAGCTTGGGAGCGACCGTCGCTGCCCCGCGATGATCTTCGGGGCTCCGTCGCCTCACGGACGCCCCTTCTAAGCTAAGTTTTCCTCCTATACTTAGCTCACTTGGTGGTTCTCGAAATGGCAGTAGCTACGTGATAATGGAGCTTTTATGTTTGACTTTTAATGTGAGAGTTACTGTTGTTATCTGCATATCGTTCTTCTTGTTCAAGTTCCTTTTGTTCTCAGTTCAGGCAGCCTTGATTCCTGTGTGAAACTTGATTGTTGAACAAATGTTTTGTTGTTCTAAGATCTTGATCCTAAGTTTCACTCATTGATCTGTTACGGTGTGGGGTTCTAAAGCATGCTCCTATGTTCTTGAGCTTTTATGTTCCTAAGTTCTCATGTTCTAGCTATTTACTTGTTCTATATGATGCAGTTTTTGGTGTTGAGGGGATTACCTCTTGTGGGTGAAGTGGAAGGGAGTGGCTGTGAGGTTCTGACCTTGCTTTCACCGAGCTTCCTACTAACACTTGACTCCTTCACCCTCTTGCTTGCTATTTAACTGAGTGAGGAATGTGGTGGAAATGATGGAGTGTAACCGAAAGGGTAGGATATATATATATATATATATATATATATATATATATATATATATATATATATATATAGGGATGTGATCAATGTCGAACCATTCTTAAGGGCCGAACTAGAGACCAAATTAGGGCCTTCCATTATTTTAATCTTGTGGTTAGGATTAATTTACAATTAATTTAATTATTTATTCAATAAAAACATGTTGAGGGGTATTTTCGGAAATCAGTTTATTAATCTTCATAAAAAACGTGAATCTCTTTCCTTCTCTCAATTCATACAATCTTCACACAATCTTCAAGCAATCTTCATCAATTTTTACGCAATCTTCATCAATTTTCTCGCAATTTACGTTAGTTGTATATTTTTCTTCAATCTGCATCGATCTCCACGATCTACCTCAATCGCGATCTGTCTCAATCCGCAATTCACGATCGTTTTGCAATTGCTGCAATTGTTGTCAATCGCGATCTGTCTCAATCCTTCAATTCACGATCGTTTGCTGATTCACTACTTTGCTGATCGATGCAGCATACGAATGCTTCAACTCCATTGGGTTTTGCTTTCTCAATTCACGATCGTTTTGCAATTGCTGCATCGTCGATCAATCGCGATCTGCATCAAATTCTCGATCGATCTGCCTCAGTTTTCACAATTCCTTCAATTCACGAACTGCCTCAATTGTCATCCATGGAGAATTCCACACGTGAAATTCATCAGCATCTCGACGGAGTAGGAAAAACACCGACAAATTCTGCGGTTGAAGATGGATCTTCATCGACCAATAATGAAGAAGCTAGTATTGGATCAATTCTGGATGATCTACAATATCAAGGAGGCACTCTATTTGATACAGATTCAGATTCAGAGCTAGAAGGAGAAAGTAACTCAGTTGAAGGTTTGTAATTGTTAATTTTTTCATTCTATAGTGTAAACAGATTCATAATGAAGTAAAAAGGTCGAATTAATGAGGTAAAAAAATACACTAATGAAGTATTTTTATCGTAATATGATATGCTGACATGCTCTATACTGTATGCGATAAATACGACTCATAATGAACTAATATTTAATTATAATGAAGTAGTAATACAGAGGAATGAACTTATATTCTTGTTGAATGAATATATTTTGTTTTGTTTTTATTTTCCACTAACAGTAGTTTATATGCGATCAATACGAACCATAATGAACTACAAACACCAATTGAGGTACTTCGTGAGACCAGAATTCCAATTACTTCTCAAGCTTACCTTCAGAATCTCATAGAAAAATTCTGATTATGGATGATCTAAAAACACCAATTGGCACTCTTCATACAAATTCAGATTTAGAGGTAGAAGAAGATGACAACTCATTTGAAGGTTCACAGTTTTTTTATTCATTTTTTTTGGATACCTGATGTGTTTTTAATTTTGCTAAAGTTTTTTAACACATCCGATGAAAAATCTATTGTTGAACCTTATTGATGAATGAATTATATTTAATAAGAGATTAACAATTTGTATTTTTTTTTATTTTTTCACGTTTGTAGTAATAAACAGATCAGTATGAAGTAATAGTTTATCTGAATGAATTACTAGGTTGTATGCCTAAGTAAGAAGAAGAAGACGAAGAAGAAGAAGAAGAAGAAGAAGGAGAAGAAGAAATGCTTATTTCCTTATAGTAAATTATTTCATTCCAGTAGGTTTCGTTGAATTTTTCACACTTGTTGAAATAAACATATCAATATGAAGTAATTTATTTCCAGTAGATATTACTTCATTTTTGTAGTTTTTTATTTCATTACAGTAAGTTTATTACTTCAGTTCATTATGTAATAAATTGAAAATGAAAATGTTTTTACTTCATTCAAGTAAGTTTAGTACTTCATTCCATCACGTAATATATTGAAAATGAGTAGATTTTTACTTCATTCCATACTACTTCATTTAAATGAGTTGTTACTTCATTCAAACAGGTTTTTAGTTCATTGCATGCAGTAGGTTTTCAAATGATTTAACACATGTTTCATTCGAATTCATTGAACTAGGTTTTTACTTCATTCTAGTTGGTTTGTATTTCATTTCAGTTGATTTTTACTTCATTAAGTAAGTTTATTATTTCATTTCAGCACGTAATATATTGAAAATGAACACATTTTTACTTTATTCCATATTACTTCATTTAAATGAGTCGTTACTTCATTCAAACAGGTTTTTAGTTCATTGCATGCAGTAGGTTTTCAAATGATTTAACACATAATGATAATAATAATTTTGCAACAAGTATAATTCTGCCAAATCCACGACCTTTGAGTTATATGATTGGTTGTGTTAATCTTTATGTGTGTTTCTTCTTGTTTCGTATTGTTTAGTTGTGATGCAGATTACTGGCAAGCATGAAGTGCAAAATAAAAATACTACTTGGGAGAATTATTCAAAAAAGAAATGCATATATTGCTTGATTCGGGCTAGAGAAGATTCGAGAACAATTTATCGTCATCCGGTTTGATTTAGAAGGATTTCGGGTGGAAATCGTCGCTGTAGATTGAAGGAATTTTTGGGAGTGGAGAAGAACAGTTGGAGAACTGTGTTGTATGTATAGTTTGCGAAGAATTAGTATTGTAATGAACTAAATAACGAACTTGATGAAGTTATAACCTCAAATAATGAAGTGATATGAACATAATTGTATTATATGCATAGTTTGTGAAGAATTATAATTTTAATGAACTAAATAACGCACTTGATGGAGTAATAACATCAAGTAATGACGTAATATGAATTGAACCGTGTTGTATGCATAGTTTGCAAAAAATTATATTTGTAATGAACTAAATAACGTACTTGATGAAGTTATAACCACATGTAATGAAGTAATTAACCACTGAAATGAAGTATCAAAACTACTGGAATGAAGTAACAAATTACAATTAAATAAATGTATCATTATATTGTCAGAAAACAAATAAATGAAGTAATAAATTACAAACTAATAGATGAAGTGATGGAACTATCTGAATTAAGTAATAACTTGGTTAAATGAATTAATAAATAATGAATGAATAATATTAGAAATGAAAAGTACCAAATGACTATTAATATTGGCGTATAACATATTGTACTAATAAATTGAAAAATACCAGTGCAGAACTTATTTCCAGTAGGTATTACTTCATTTTAGTAGGTGTTTACTTCATTCCAATAGGTTTATTACTTCAATCCAGTACGTAATAAATTGAAAATGAATATATTTTTACTTCATTCTAGTACGTTTATACTTCATTCAAGTAAGTGTATTACTTCATTCCATCCATTACATAATAAATTGGAAATGAACATATTTTTACTTTATTCCAGTAGGTTTATTACTTCATTCAAATGTGTCATTACTTAATTCAAATAGGATTTTAGTTCATTCCAATAGGTTTTCACATGATTCAACACATGTTTCTTTCAAATTCATTGGATTTTTTTTTTACTTTATTCACTTTAAATAATAGCACAATTTATTCCAGTAGGTTTATTACTTCATTCCAAAAGGTTAATACTTCATTATACTAGGTTTTTACTTCATCCAGTAGGACTCCAAATTCTTCTACAAATACTTCGTTTCTGCAGTGTCCACGGAATCCACTCTAGAGTGGTCACTCGACAGCAAGCAAGCAATGTGAGTTTTATAATTCATTCATAAATCAGAACATTATTTTATGATGCATACAATTTCACATTGTTTAGCTGTAAAGCACATTTCAATAGTTAGCGATGACAACTGACAAGATTAATTGAATGAACTGATTTTCAATAGATTTACAACATGTATAATCTGCATGTACCTGTGTGTGTATTTATATTTGTGCTTTTAAATTTAACATGCCAAAATATTTGTGCCCCATGAGGCTCTTTCACCTTCCCTTGTAAAAACTGATGAAGTTATGGTATTGGGTTGTAGATGAGGCTTCCAGTTGCAGCAGTGGCTCTGATGGTAATGCTAGGCAGTTTCGGCAGGGCTTTTGGTATTAGATTTGTGATAGATAGAGAAGAGTGCTTCTCTCACAAGGTAGAGTATGGAAACACCGTACATTTCTCCTTTGTGGTTATTAGATCTGAGCAGCAATGAACACGGTGAGCAGATGCAGCGTGAAGGAGATGACGACAACGTAGCTTCGAGTGGAAATAGGCAGAGGTGGAGCCAGATAACTCCGAGCGCAAACCGATGGTGGCTGTTACGACGCATCTGCGACTATGGTGAGGTGACGGCGCTGAAAGGGCGTGACAGCCGTGAGAGTGACAGCAGCACATGCCGTCTCACGCCGGTGAAGGCAGCGGTACCGCGAAGGAGGGCCAAATGCGTTGAGGACGACGAGTTCTAGGGATTTCAATTTTGTTTAGAGAGAGAGAGATGGATGGAGGAGAGATTTAGACGGAGGAAATAAGAGAAGATAAGATGGGGTAGGAGATGAGCTCATATATGTTTTGACCGAAATACCCCTGCATTGAAGTAAATTGTCTACCTAATGAAGGAGAGAAATTAATATAGCATGGTCTAATCTCATCCATTAAACCCTAGATCTAAGGGCCCTAATTTGGTCTCTAGTTCGGTCTTTAAGAGATGATTTGTGAATAATGGGACTCTATATATATATATATATATAGAATTATATTCAATGTCGAACCAATTTTAATGACCGAACTAGAGAACAAATCATGTCCACCCATTTTGTTAATCTTATGGTCATAATTAATTCTCTCAAATATTATTAAATATTGTCTACATTGAACATGATATTATAAAATAGCGTGTGGGTCCATTTTGTAATTTTAACTTTGGCAATCATTTCCTTGATTTCAGACCAGTTAATTTGGAAATGCATTTCACACGATTTTAAATTGTCCTCTTCATTTGCAATTCAATCTTGAAATATATTCATAACTGATTTAATATGATTGCATAATATTCACACGATTCTAATACTCCTCTTCATTTGCAACGTGAAGTTATTATAAGTTATTTCCAGTTCTCGAGTGAAGTTATTCTATTATAAGATGAAGCAACATGATTATAAGATGAAGATATTATATCACAAGATGAAGTTATTTGTTTTGGACTGTTCAAATTTTGTTCATTTTAATCGAAATATTTTCATTTCTCGGGTGAAGTTATTTAATTATAAGATGAAACAATGTGAGTATAAAATGAAGTGAGTGGATAATTAATTTCTAATTTCGATTCATTTTTAGTGTATTTTGTGGCGAGTTCTGATTTCTCAATGGTTTTCAAGATATGAGTTTCGATTTGTTTGATAGTTCAAATTTGGTTCATTTTAGCTATATACCGTGAATTAATTACATTATAAGCTGAAGTTATTTCGTTAAAAGATGAAGAAATTTTATCATAAGATGAAGCTATTTGTTTTGGACTATTCATAATTGGTTCAATTAACCAAAATATTTCCATTTCTCGGGTGAAGTTATTTCATTACGAGATGAAGTACAGTGATTATAAGATGAAGTAGTATTATATTTTCCATTGTATACAATTTTCAGATCTGGAACTTGTGGATTTCCTGACATTGACATGAAGCTTCCCATCCTCGCCAACTTCAACCTGCGTCTCCAGCGGCTCTTTCCCGTCTAGCGAAATGACATCCGTGTCGACGCGGAAGGAGATGATCGAAGCAGTGGTGTCGGGGAACTGCTCGGAGATTAAGGATCGGGCGCCGCGGTACTCGAAGAGGAAGAGCATGAGCGTGTATCAGATGATGCACTAGAGGACGACGATCTGGACCATGAGGCTGTCGGAGTCGGCGCCGTACATGCCTTTGAGCAAGGGGATGCCCATGACGAGGGTGTTGGGGAGGGTGGAGAGGTAGAAGACTAGTGTTGATGAAAGGAAAAGCGCTACGGTTGAGAAATGGTGTAGTGAAACGACGGAGAAGAGAGTGGTGGTAAAGCTGAAGCGGCGGAGAATAGAGTGGGAAGTGGAATGGGTGCGATTTTTTACCCTAATTCATAATACCATCATTAACGCCACCCTCATTTTTACCATATTTAACCACATTAAGAAATGACTAACATGCCCTTTGGATGAACAATTTAATTCACAAGATGAAATTCGAATTTATGATGTAGGCTCTCTAATCTCAGCCACTAGATTAAAATCCATTGGCTAATATTTAGTCTCTAGTTCTACACTAAGAAGGTGTTGTGGGAATAAGGGGACCATATATATATATATATATATATATATATATATATATAGTTGTAACTGAAAGCTGTAAAAGCTTGCTATTTGTCTGGAGAAAGGGGCCCTTCCGGATTTCTGGGAACTGGGGCCGAGACGGCCTATTGATGAAAAAAAAATTGACATAGTTGCTAGGGCTTCAACCATGTAATATTGTAGTTCGACTCAACTTACTTCCCATCATGTAAGAAGAGTTCGATATTAGTTGGTGTGTATTTAATCTCATGCATTTGTAATTTATTAGCTTTGAAATTCTGAAATTTGTATTCATACTCTTATTCAAGAAATAAAAATACTCCTTCATTCTTTATATAAAATTCTAGTATTTTATTTCATAATTCTCGAGGATCTATGTAACACCCCTTACCCGATTAATTTAATAATCGAATAAGTGATGTCACCTTTAGGTACAAATCCCGACTTAACAGAAAATCCTTGATTCTTTTTTTTATACAAGAATATATTATTTTTATTTACTTGGCAAACGGAAAAACTGCTATATAACGTCTGAAAATGGACCATAAACCTGTTTCCCAAAAGTCTATATATATATTTATACAACCTGGATAACGAAGTAAATAAAACGTCCAAACCACATTACACTTTCTATACATGCCACAACTAACATATCCGAGAATTACTCGAACTCAAAAGACTGGCTAGTGACCTGGCTGAGCAGCTAAACAACAAAAGAGCTAGGTCTGATCCTTTAATCTGCAGAGGGGAAAAAGAAAGGGGTGAGCTTCAACAAGCCCAGTAGTATACTCAACATTAGAGCACAATAAACACACAACAAAAAAACTAAATACACTATACACAAAAAGGACACACTACACGCACACTATACATACAATACATTGCAGCCAAATATACTAATCAAACTATACAAAAAACACACACTGCACAAAATACACAAATTATACACAAAATACATACATTACTCACATCATACACAAACTACACTACACATTACAGAAACTATACACAAGATACCCACATTGCACATATTTTAAACCAAATATACACTATATACAAAATACACACTAACATTACAGAAACTATACACACGATACCCACATTACACATATTTTAAACCAAATATACACTAGATATACATACAGAAAATGCACATTATACATAATACACAAAGTGTAACACACAACACATTATAAAAAATATACAAAAAGCTACACAAAAAAAACACAGTATATATGCTACAAAAAATACACAATATACATGTACAAAAAATACACACATATCACACACAATAACACCCTATGCACAAAATACATGCACTGGACGCACACTAATACACAAAATTCACATTTTATAACAATACAAGCACATCACATACATACACAAAATACACACTACATAAATTACAAATAACAAAGTATATACATAGAATACACACAATGCATACTGCACACACTATACATAAAATAAACGCACTAAATACACAATACACACAGTTTACATACACGTACGCGAACAAAACACACAACACAATATAAACACAACAAAAAGACTAAATACACCTACACAATATACACAAACTATACACTAAATATATATGTACAAAAATACACACTATAAGCACCATACACAAAGTACACGCTCTATACACAAAATACAAGCACATTCATATACACACATAACATAAAATACACACAACATAGATTGCACATAATGCACAAGACGCTATACCCAAAGTATATACACAAAATACACAAGTACATATAGCACACAATACACACCGTGCTCAAAATACATTGCACACAACACACACACTGCACACAGAATATATATACAATATACACAAAACAATGCTACACAATATACACAAATACACACCATGTGCTCATAATACATATATTGAACACAATACACACAATACACATACTACTCACACCACATACATTATTTTCGATAATAGAAAGTCTGGTTTCTAAGTCAAAGTTCTTTTCTTTTAATTCATAAAATTCTTTATTAATTTGTTTCTTAAGATTATTGATCTCACCTTGAAGGTCTCTTGTTGTAATTTGTTTTGATATACTTTGATAGGGATATTTATCCCAAAGTTTATTTAGACTGACTGTTCATTGATATTAATCTTTTTAGAAGTATAAGGTTCTTCAAGAATTAAATCTCTTAATTTATTGAGATATTCATCTCTTACCTCAGTATCTGGAATTTGTTGGACAAGATCAAGAATAGCCTCTTTCTTTTCTTTAGAAATGACGTTGATGCAATTTTTACAAATATCTTTTTCATTTTCAACGATACTATGATAGTTACTACTTTCAGAAGTATTTTGTACTTCTTCAATTTCCGACACACTTTCTGAGTTGGAGAAATTATCCTCTTCTCTTAAAAGATTATTAATTTGTTTATAGATTGTTCTAATATTCCTTTTCTTTTTCTTCCAGCATTGGTCTTCAGTGTGACCTGATTTTTTACAGTACCAACATCTTATGTCATTTTTATTCTTATCATCTGTTGGTTTAAATTTTCTTTTAGGTTTTGTTCGCCTAAAATTGTTTCTGTAAGTTTTATAATTGTCAGTCTTTTGAGAATCTTTTTTAAACTTCCTATTTTTCCTTTTGATCTTAGAAGAAGGGGCTTCAATTTTCTCTATTCCAAACATTTCACAGAAACAACCTAATTCATTTTTTTCTTTTTGTTTATCCCTTCTATATTTATTTTGGATTTTTATTTCCATGCATAAGGCTAAACCTTCTTTCTTAACAAAGGCAAATAATTGACCAAAAGTTATATTTTCGAAAGGAATATTCTCAGAATTAATATCATCTTTGATTTTTTGTATTATTCTTTCGCCAAAAAGTTTAGGTAAGCCTGCAATAAACCTTTCTTTCCAAAAAGCTTGATTACAGTCACTTCTTTTGAGGACTTGAGTTATGAAAACATCTTTATACCATCTATAATCAGATAAGGAAGGACATCTAATATTGGATCCATTACAGTAATGAACACCCCAATAACATATGAACGTAATGCAAAGATTGTATGAGGTAATGAATACACAATTATTCCATTTGTTATTTGACAATTTAAAACAGAAATTAACATAATGCATTCACATATTTAAATAATGTAATCACATCGGTGAATAATGAAGAGATTATAACAAGTAATGAACAAACAAATTTTCAATCTACTCTTTCACAATCTAAAACAAGGTTTACTCCCCCCGACAATGCAATCTGGCAGCGCGCAAGATTAAACGCGCTGAGCACCCAATGGGCCAGGTGACCGGGAATCTCCTTCACCTCAAAGCACAAGATAGCCTCAAATCCAAGTTCGGCCACAGCTTCCTTTTGCTTCGGCGTTAGACTCTTCAAGCATGCCAAAAACTCAGAAGGTGTACGTCGACAGTACAAATAGTCATCTTTTCTCCCTTTATTCTTTTTGTTGTCAAACTCGGTTTGTGCACTACTTGTTGTTGCTTTCGTTAGTCGATCCCGGAATTTTTGGGCGATTCCAACAGGCAGTAAATCATCTACTGCGTCCTCTATGTTCATCCTAAGTTGCTTTGTCTCTGTCAAACAGCAGCAACATGCATCATGAAACGTGCAATATAAGGAATACCAAACAGATACATATTGTAAAATACGTGCACCAAATGAACATCTAAATAACTATAATAATTTTAGCAATGTCCAACCACAGTCTTAATGTACTCATATAGGTAAATAATGCAGTGATATATAGTTTTAATACAAAGAATGTAACAATTAATACCTTTACTCTTTGACTATATAAAACAGAATTTAACATAATTCATGGATATAGGATAATAATGCAATAATATATGAACGTAATGCAGATATTGTATGAGGTATTGAATACATAATTATTCCATTTGTTATTTGACAAATTAAAGCAGAAATGAACATAATGCATTCAAAATAAACACACATTGGACACACGCTATACACAATGTTCACAAAACAAGTTCTAACAACAAGGTCTTAACCAACAAGTTTGGCGATTCAAAGCTATCAAGAGATAACCTGGGTTCAAATGGTATCAGAGCCATCTCGATGGCGGTAATGGATGTTAGTAGTTTTATAAATTCAACTGACTTAATATTCAAAACAGAGATGATAAGATTGATCTTAGGAGTAAGTTTGGTAAGAGAAACGTTGGAATTCAGGTCTGGCAAGCTTATAAGACGGTTGGCAAGCCTTATGTCTAGGTGTTCCACTCATAGTGTTCCCCTGCGACCAGTTTCTTCCATCTAAACCAATTCCTAATCTAAGTCTTTATCCCCCTTTTTGAATATGGCCAGTAAATTTAGAAATCTGTTAAGATCCAGTACTAAAAACAAGAATGACAAAAATATTGTTTCAAGAAATGAAATTCATGCCCCTATTGATTATTCAAATTGGACTATCCCTAAAGAAAAAGTAGAAAATTTCTATGATATAGGGCTCATTGATTTTAGAACTACTTTTTCTATAAGAACTCATGAAGAAACTAGAAGCATATTGCAAAGATCGGAAAGTTTTCCCCTCCTTAATAGAGAATCTATAAAAAGATACAAGGAACAGAAGTATAGATATGCCCATTTTGGTCTTGCTCAAATTGCTGTCAAACCTTTGGTTCACATAGGAGTTGATACTCCCATATATATTGCTCTAAGAGATAAAAGACTCAAAAAATATCAAACATCTATTTTAGCTATGGTTTAAACCAATATATGTAATGGTCCTATATACTTTAATTGTTCTCGTAATTTTTCTGTAGACCTTACAGATCCCATGATTCTTGAATCTCTCTTCCTTGATGTCCAAAAATTCGATAAATCTAGCTATGATGGGAATTCGATAACAGAATGAAATATAGATGGAAAATCTGAATATGAAATCCTTAATACCTTACAAGAAATGGGAATGGCAAAAATTGCTTATAGGTATAATGGAATTACTGAAAAAGAAGCATGTGTCCTCCTTGTTAATGACTTTATAGGTCAATTAAAAAATTGGTGGGATAATGCTTTAGATTTAGAAAACAAAGAACAAATTCTTAACCATATGGTAAATATTGAAGACCAAAATGGAGAAATCAAAGAAACAAGCGATGCTTGTGATTTCCTTGTTGTTACCATTTGAATGTATTTTATAGGAAATCCTAGGGAAGAATATAATAGTTCTTCCATAGTTCTGACCAATCTTAGATGTCCTTCCTTATCTGTTTATAGATGGTATAAAGATGTTTTCATAACTCAAGTCCTCAAAAGAAGTGACTGTAATCAAGCTTTCTGGAAAGAAAGGTTTATTGCAGGCTTACCTAAACTTTTTGGTGAAAGAATAATACAAAAAATCAAAGATGATATTAATTTTGAGAATATTCCTTTCGAAAATATAACTTTTGGTCAACTATTTGCCTTTGTTAAGAAAGAAGGTTTAGCCTTATGCATGGAAATAAAAATCCAAAATAAATATAGAAGGGATAAACAAAAAGAAAAAAATGAATTAGGTTGTTTCTGTGAAATATTTGGAATAAGGAAATTTGAAGCCCCTTCTTCTAAGATCAAAAGGAAAAATAGGAAGTTTAAAAAAGATTCTCAAAAGACTGACAATTATAAAACTTACAGAAACAATTTTAGGCGAACAAAACCGAAAAGAAAATTTAAACCAGCAGATGATAAGAATAAAAATGACATAAGATGTTGGTACTGTAAAAAATCAGGTCACACTGAACACCAATGCTGGAAGAAAAAGAAAAGGAATATTAGAACAATCTATAAACAAATTAATAATCTGTTAAGAGAAGAGGATAATTTCTCCAACTCAGAAAGTGAGTCGGAAATTGAAGAAGTACAAAATACTTCTGAAAGTAGTAACTATCATAGTATCGTTGAAAATGAAAAAGATATTTGTAAAAATTGCATCAAAGTCATTTCTAAAGAAAAGAAAGAGGCTATTCTTGATCTTGTCCAACAAATTCCTGATACTGAGGTAAGAGATGAATATCTCAATAAATTAAGAGATTTAATTCTTGAGGAACCGTATACTTCTAAAAAGATTAATATCAATGAACAGTTCAGTTTAAATAAACTTTGGGATAAATATCCCTATCAAAGTATATCAAAACAAATTACAACAAGAGACCTTCAAGGTGAGATAAATAATCTTAAGAAACAAATTAATAAAGAATTTTATGAAATAAAAGAAAAGAACTTTGATTTAGAAACAAGACTTTCTATTATTGAAAATAATACAGAAGCCAATAATTGGGAAAACCCTGACCAAAATTCAGAGAATAATTCTATAAAAGTCATCCAAGAAATAAACTATCAAAATGGCATGTTAACATAACACTTGTTGTTAATAATTTCAAAACCAGTATTATGGCCTTAGTTGACTCAGGAGCAGACCATAATATTATTAGAGAAGAAATTGTTCCTACTAAATATTGTGATAAAACCAAAGAAAAACTTTTTACAGCCAATAATGGATATTGCTTCAGAAATATTTTTACAATTGTTGAAGATGTTACTTATAATATGATTTTAGGAACACCCTTCTTAACTCAAATCTATCCCTTCCATGTTAACGACAATGGTATTACCACTAGAATTCAGGGAAGAGAAATTATTTTCAAATTCATATCCCCTGTTAGGAAACAAGAGATCATTAATCTTCAGAGAAATTCAATTTTTAGGCAAATTAATTGTATTATCCAAAAACAAAAACAGATGGGATTCTTGAAAGAAGAATTAAGAACAACTCAAAACTCCTAAGTATATCTCTAAAATTAAGGAGATAGATAATAATTTTGTCAAAAAAGTCTGTAATAATGTTCCTAATGCTTTTTGGGGAAGAAAACATCATGTCATAGAATTACCCTACGAAGAAGATTTTTGTGAAAGTAAAATCCCTACGAAATTAAGGCCCATTCAAATGAACCAAGAACTTTTAGAAGTTTGTAAAAAGGAAATCAAACACTTATTAGAAAAAAACCTAATAAGACCCTCAAATTCTCCCTGGAGCTGTTCAGCTTTTTATGTTATGAAACAAGCTGAACTTGAAAGAGGGACACCTAGGTTAGTCATTAATTATAAACCTCTCAATAAAGTTTTGCAATGGATTAGGCATCCAATTCCAAATAAAAGAGATCTTATTAATAGACTCTATAATGCCAAAATATTTTCTAAGTTTGATCTCAAATCTGGTTGATGGCAAATTCAGATTGCTGAAAAAGATAGATACAAAATTGCCTTTACTGTTCCCTTTGGACATTACGAATGGAATGTAATGCCCTTCGGTCTAAAAAATGCCCCTTCAGAATTTCAAAAAATCATGAATGACATTTTAAATCCTTATAGTCAATTTAGCATTGTTTATATAGATGATGTCTTGATTGTTTCCCAAGATCTTGACCAACATATAAAACATTTAGGAATTTTCTTAAAAACCATTGAGAAAAATGGATTAGTCATCTCTACTCCAAAAATGAAACTTTTCCAGACTAATATTAGGTTTTTAGGTCACGAGATTGACAAAGGAAGTTTCAGACCTATCAGTAGGTCTATATCATCCACGGATAAATTTCCTGATGAAATCAAAGATAAAAACCAGTTACAAAGATTTTTAGGATGTTTGAATTACATTTCAGACTTCTTTCCTAAACTTAGAGAAACATGTAAACCTCTCTACCAGAGACTCAGGAAAAATCCCTTAAATTGGACGGAAGAGCATACTAATGTTGTTAAAACCATAAAACAACAGGTCAAAACTCTCACTTGTTTAGGAATTCCTAATCCAAAAGCCTTCATGATTATTGAAACTGATGCCTCAAACATAGGTTATGGAGGAATATTAAAACAGAAATTGGATTCAAAAGAACAATTAATAAGGTACCATTCTGGTATCTCGAATAATGCACAAATGAATTATTCCGTTATTAAAAAAGAAATTCTATCCATAGTTTTATGCATTCAAAAATTTCAAGATGACCTTTATAACAAAATTTTTTAATTAGAATTTATTGCAAATCTGCAAAAGAAGTCCTTACAAAAGATGTTCAAAATATTGTTTCAAAACAAATATTTGCCAGATGGCAAGCCATTTTATCTGTCTTTGATTTTGAAATTGAGTTTATTAAAGGAGAAAACAATTCTCTACCTGATTTTCTAACTAGAGAATTCTTACAAGGGCACAGTGATGGACTCTAAGACAACAAAGAAACAAAGTGTGAAAGACTACGACTCTTCAAAATCAACTTCAAAAGCCCTGGTTTCATCCTTGACTCCAACAACTCCTCAAAGATCCAATCAAAGACACCTTTCCAATCAAATTGTTCCTAATAGGTTTTCTCCAATTCAAAACATTCCAGAAATCCCTTATAATACTGTCCTGACCTCAAACCTTCCAAAACCCACAAATATCCAAATCCCGAATATGCCTGAAATTCATAAATATATTGCCAAAGATGAACATGAAGATTGTGGAATGACCACTTTCACGGAATTTCCAGCAAATTTCTCTCAAAAAGATTACATCAGAAATCGTTTCCCAAATCCATTCCAACTCTGGAAATCGGATGATTTTCAAAAAGATCAAAAGTATTATGAGTTAATTTTAATTGATTCTGATTCTGTTGAAATAACTCATAATTACAACAAATCCAAAGAGGTGGAATTTTCAAAATGTATTATCAAAAGGATTCACACTCCAACCACCTTTGGTGGCCAAAATGAATTCAAAAGTTTCCCTATTAACCACCCGACTCAGGGATATCATTACATAGATTACAAAAATGCTTGGTTTAGAGCCTTTTTGCTCAGACCTTTCAACCATTCTTGGTTTTTCTCATTTCATCATAATTGTGATAAAAAACCCTCCAATCTGGTTTATCGATTGGTGGAAAAAGATAGGTTCTTCAATCCAAATTCTTCCCTCCCAGGTCAAGAAAGGATTTGAAGTGTTTGCTGAATTTTCAACTCTCAAAAATTACCAAAAATTCATCATATTTCTTGCAGAATTTAGAGTTCCTTGGATTATGGCATGGGACTTTAATTTTGAAAAAATGTATCCAGACCCCATTCCTTTCTCTTTAACAAGAGTTTTTAGAATTAAATGGTGGGGCCGGTTTCAAGAAAATATTGCTTCTGAGTCAACAGTCAAACAGTTCCTAACCACGGGAGAAAAGGTGATTTACCAAAGGGACAAAGGAAAAGGAAAGGTTGAAGCATCCAAAGAAGTTAGTGCTTCAGAACCAAAAGTTGACAATTATATGGATAGTCTCCCTGGTAATATCAAAAAGGAGTTCTTTGAATACCTTGCTCAAAAGTCCATCTCCTCAAAATCAAAATCTGATGAGTCTGTCTCTTTTGACCCTATTGGGGGTCAAGACCCCTTTGATTTCTGATGACAGGATTCTTTAGAAAAAAGAGCACCGAAGCATATTCTAGATTTCTCATTGATGAAATTAGAATTCAAACCAATATTGTTGAATCTCTCTATGGAATGGCATAAGAAGCTTTTGAATTCCCTCCAGAAGAAGTAGATTATCCATACCTTTTGGAAATGATTGATAGAATTCATCATAGAAACCTTAGAATCATGCAAATGAAAAGAAATCTCAAAATAATTTTCACCATCACTGCAGCTTGATTGTGCTCATCATTCAGGATGCATTCTCTTTCTCATTTTCATTTTGGCAAAGAAATCAGAAGATTGGAACAAGCAATCAAGGACGAAGAAGAAAGTCTCCAGATTTACTATGAAGTCAATTATTGAAGAAGTCACCACTTCGATTATTATTATGATGATGAAGAGTTCAGACATGTTCAGTATATCAAGAGGTGCAAGAATAAAACCAAAAGGCTTTACCTTATCATGGCAGCATGATATGGTCCATTTTCTAAAGAATGTTCAAAGGTCAAGAATGACGGCCATCTTCTTCAAAAGGATGCACCACGTTTCCACCAATAATGTAATTTACTGTTTGTAATAGTTGTTTGCCACTGTGTAAATCATTGTGGCTTACGTCATTGCTGATGATTATGTAAATTATTGAGCTTCTATGTAGCCAGGGATGTTGGCTATAAATAAGAGGTTATCAAAGGAGAGAAACACACCGGTTACTGATCTCAGAACCACTGCTCTTCTCCCTCCTTCCCTCTGTAACCTTGAAGTTTAATCCAAAATTAGTTTTCAAAATCTCTTTACTTTCATACGGTTTTCTTTCATTATGCAAACTATTTTCAATATGTCTTTTATACTCCATATGCTGTTTAATAATGGAATAATTTATCATAATATTTTGATCACAAACAATACGGTTCTGACCAATACGTTATTACACAACAAGGCTTCTGCTAATACGTGTTCTAACAACAAGGTCTTAACCAACAAGTTTGGCGATTCAAAGCTATCAAGAGATAACCTGGGTTCAAATGGTATAGGGCTCATTGATTTTAGAACTGCTTTTTCTATAAGAACTCATGAAGAAACTAGAAGCATATTGCAAAGATCGGAAAGTTTTTCCCTCCTTAATAGAGAATCTATAAAAAGATACATGGAACAGAAGTATAGATATGCCCATTTTGGTCTTGCTCAAATTGCTGTCAAACCTTTGGTTCACATAGGAGTTGATACTCGCATATATATTGCTCTAAGAGATAAAAGACTCAAAAAATATCAAACATCTATTTTAGCTATGGTTCAAACCAATATATGTAATGGTCCTATATACTTTAATTGTTCTCCTAATTTTTCTGTAGACCTTACAGATCCCATGATTCTTGAATCTCTCTTCCTTGATGTCCAAATACAAGGAGATGAGTTTCATGAATGTAAAAATTTTGCAATCATGTTTAGGGTCTATCTTAGACTTATGTCTTCAAACTTAAATCCTAAATTCAGTAGGAGTCCTTTTTCAAAAGGAGAAACTATCCTCTTACAGGTTGATGCAGAACAATCTACCACCTATACTTCTAAAAGACTTAAATGGAATGACATTACAATTCCAAGTCAGTTTATCATAAAAGAACCACAAGCCCCTAGAAACTTAGAGAAAACTGAACCATCAGAAATCATTGAAGAACCTGATGGAACTGTAATAGTGAAATTTGATAGAACAAATTCTTTCTCAAATTCCAGAAACGGCAGGAGTTTTATCTATGAAAGTAGTAGAGCCTCCTGTTCTGATATGCCAAGCACTTCGGAAAGAAATTGGACTTTCAAAACTCCCATACCTCAGCCAAATTTTACTGTCGAAGAAAATATAGGTGACCCTTACTCACCTACTAGAAGTACTATGGTCATAACTTTTAATGAAGAATTTAAACCTAATATGGTTTATTTAAATGAAGAATTAAACAATCCTTTTTACAAAGAAAAGGAAAAATGGTTCAATATGTTGGATCATAAGATTAGAACAAAAATTAAAAAAGAATGGATAAAAGAAATGAAAAAGATAAAATCAAATTTTCTTTTCTACGATTTCATAGCTATATTTCTATCCTCTGAAGGCTGAATAATTGTTTCAAAGAATCCACGATAGAGGTTAATTCAAGTCTCACTAAAAAATGGTATTCTTCTAAAAACGATACTGTTATTTCAGCAGTTCATCCCCCTCTTCAATCCTTAAAAATTCAAACTTATAAAGGAGAAATAATTTTTGATCCTTTCAAACAAACTAATGTTAATGACCCTAATGAAAACAAGGGATTTCAAAGAATTATCCAACAAAACAACTACGCAAACCAAATTCTTAATACTATTGCAAACCAATTAGATACTATTTCTACAAACGGTTTTCCACCTGTCAAACAAAGTATTCTTAATGATACTTCTAGACCTTTTTTCAAAAGTAATGACATTTTAAAAAACAAAAGAGTCACTTTTAACCCAAAAACTGAAAGGCTTTTAGAAAAGATTTCTGAAAAGCTTAGTGAACCAAGTACTTCAAATACCAATGTTATTAAAGAAAATCATGAATCAAGTACGGAACATTCAAGTTATTCCTCTTCAGAGGAAGAAGAATCTGTCAAAACCCTAGAAGACGTCTTCAAAGAATCTGATAACTTTCCCCCAAGATAAACTGAATTTTTAGGAGAAAAAAGTTTAATAGTAATAAAAATTGTTATAATAAACCTTCACCAGCTGAAATGCTTTATGAAGAAAGAGGACAATTTCATAAATCTAGCTATGATGGGAATTCGATAACAGAATGGAATATAAATGGAAAATCTGAATATGAAATCCTTAATACCTTACAAGAAATGGGAATGACAAAAATTGCTTATAGGTATAATGGATTTACTGAAAAAGAAGCATGTGTCCTCCTTGTTAATGGCTTTACAGGCCAATTAAAAAATTGGTGGGAAATGCTTTAGATTTAGAAAACAAAGAACAGATTCTTAACCATATGGTAAATATTGAAGACCAAAATGGAGAAATCAAAGAAACAAGCGATGCTTGTGATTTCCTTGTTGTTACCATTTCAATGTATTTTATAGGAAATCCTGGGGAAGAATATAATAGTTCTTCCATAGTTCTGACCAATCTTAGATGTCCTTCCTTATCTGATTATAGATGGTATAAAGATGTTTTCATAACTCAAGTCCTCAAAAGAAGTGACTGTAATCAAGCTTACTGGAAAGAAAGGTTTATTGCAGGCTTACCTAAACTTTTTGGTGAAAGAATAATACAAAAAATCAAAGATGATATTAATTCTGAGAATATTCCTTTCGAAAATATAACTTTTGGTCAACTATTTGCCTTTGTTAAGAAAGAAGGTTTAGCCTTATGCATGGAAATAAAAATCAATAATAAATATAGAAGAGATAAACAAAAAGAAAAAAAATGAATTAGGTTGTTTCTGTGAAATGTTTGGAATAGAGAAAATTGAAGCCCCTTCTTCAAAGATCAAAAGGAAAAATAGGAAGTTTAAAAAAATTCTCAAAAGACTTGACAATTATAAAACTTACAGAAACAATTTTAGGTGAACAAAACCTAAAAGAAAATTTAAACCAGCAGATGATAAGAATAAAAATGACATAAGATGTTGGTACTGTAAAAAATCAGGTCACACTCTGAAGACCAATGCTGGAAGAAAAAGAAAAGGAATATTAGAACAATCTATAAACAAATTAATAATCTTTTAAGAGAAGAGGATAATTTCTCCAACTCAGAAAGTGAGTCGGAAATTGAAGAAGTACAAAATACTTCTGAAAGTAGTAACTATCATAGTATCGTTGAAAATGAAAAAGATATTTGTAAAAATTGCATCAACGTCATTTCTAAAGAAAAGAAAGAGGCTATTCTTGATCTTGTCCAACAAATTCCTGATACTGAGGTAAGAGATGAATATCTCAATAAATTAAGAGATTTAATTCTTGAGGAACCTTATACTTCTAAAAAGATTAATATCAATGAACAGTTCAGCTTAAATAAACTTTGGGATAAATATCCCTATCAAAGTATATCAAAACAAATTACAACAAGAGACCTTCAAGGTGAGATCAATAATCTTAAGAAACAAATTAATCAAGAATTTTATGAATTAAAAGAAAAGAACTTTGATTTAGAAACAAGACTTTCTATTATCGAAAATAATACAGAAGCCAATAATTGGGAAAACCCTGACCAAAATTCAGAGATTAATTCTATAAAAGTCATCCAAGAAATAAACTATCAAAAATGGCATGTTAACATAACACTTGTTGTCAATAATTTCAAAACCAGTATTATGGCCTTAGTTGACTCAGGAGCAGACCATAATATTATTAGAGAAGGAATTGTTCCTACTAAATATTGTGATAAAACCAAAAAAAAACTTTTTACAGCCAATAATAACCCTTTAAGAATTAGATTCAAACTCTCCAAGGCACATATTTTCAACAATGGATATTGCTTCAGAAATATTTTTACAATTGTTGAAGATGTTACTTATAATATGATTTTAGGAACACCCTTCTTAACTCAAATCTATCCCTTCCATGTTAACGACAATGGTATTACCACTAGAATTCAGGGAAGAGAAATTATTTTCTAATTCATATCCCCTGTTAGGAAACAAGAGATCCTTAATCTTCAGAGAAATTAAATTTTTAGGTAAATTAATAGTATTACCCAAAAACAAAAACAGATGGGATTCTTGAAAGAAGAATTACCTTTCTAGAGCATTGAAGAACAACTCAAAACTCCTAAGTATATCTCTAAAATTAAGGAGATAGAAAATAATTTTGTCAAAAAAGTGTGTAATAATGTTCCTAATGCTTTTTGGGGAAGAAAAAATCATGTCATAGAATTATCCTACGAAGAAGATTTTTATGAAAGTAAAATCCCTACGAAATCAAGGCCCATTCAAATGAACCAAGAACTTTTAGAAGTTTGTAAAAAGGAAATCAAAGACTTATTAGAAAAAACCTAATAAGACCTTCAAATTCTCCCTGGAGCTGTTCAGCTTTTTATGTTATGAAACAAGCTGAACTTGAAAGAGGGACACCTAGGTTAGTCATTAATTATAAACCTCTCAATAAAGTTTTGCAATGGATTAGGCATCCAATTCCAAATAAAAGATATCTTATTAATAGACTCTATAATGCCAAAATATTTTCTAAGTTTGATCTCAAATCTGGTTTCTGGCAAATTCAGATAGCTGAGAAAGATAGATACAAAACTGCCTTTACTGTTCCCTTTGATCATTACGAATGGAATGTAATGCCCTTCGGTTTAAAAAATGCCCCTTCAGAATTTCAAAAAATCATGAATGACATTTTAAATCCTTATAGTCAATTTAGCATTGTTTATATAGATGATGTATTGATTTTTTCCCAAGATCTTGACCAACATATAAAACATTTAGGAATTTTCTTAAAAACCATTGAGAAAAATGGATTAGTCATCTCTACTCCAAAAATGAAACTTTTCCAGGCTAATATTAGGTTTTTAGGTCACGAGATTGACAAAGGAAGTTTCAGACCTATCAGTAGGTCTATATCATTCACGGATAAATTTCCTGATGAAATCAAAGATAAAAACCAGTTACAAAGATTTTTAGGATGTTTGAATTACATTTCAGACTTCTTTCCTAAACTTAGAGAAACATGTAAACCTCTCTACCAGAGACTCAGGAAAAATCCCTTAAATTGGACGGAAGAGCATACTAATGTTGTTAAAACCATAAAACAACAGGTCAAAACTCTCCCTTGTTTAGAAATTCCTAATCCAAAATCCTTCATGATTATTGAAACTGATGCCTCAAACATAGGTTATGGAGGAATATTAAAACATAAATTGGATTCAAAAGAACAATTAATAAGGTACCATTCTGGTATCTGGAATAATGCACAAATGAATTATTCCGTTATTAAAAAAGAAATTCTATCCATAGTTTTATGTATTCAAAAATTTCAAGATGACCTTTATAACAAATTTTTTTAATTAGAATTGATTGCAAATCTGCAAAAGAAGTCCTTACAAAAGATGTTCAAAATATTGTTTCAAAACAAATATTTGCCAGATGGCAAGCCATTTTATCTGTCTTTGATTTTGAAATTGAGTTTATTAAAGGAGAAAACAATTCTCTACCTGATTTTCTAACTAGAGAATTCTTACAAGGGCACAGTGATGGACTCTAAGACAACAAAGAAACAAAGTGTGAAAGACTATGAAGTCTTCTCTTCAAAATCAACTTCAAAAGCCCTGGTTTCATCCTTGACTCCAACAACTCCTCAAAGACCCAATCAAAGACACCTTTCCAATCAAATTGTTCCTAATAGGTTTTCTCCAATTCAAAAAGATACAGGGAACAGAAGTATAGATATGCCCATTTTTGATCTTGCTCAAATTGCTGTCAAACCTTTGGTTCACATTTTTTAGATCGAAGGGCATTACATTCCATTCGTAATGTCCAAAGGGAACATCAGTTTTGTATCTATCTTTTTCAGCTATCTGAATTTGCCAGAAACCATATTTGAGATCAAACTTAGAAAATATTTTGGCATTATAGAGTCTATTAATAAGATATCTTTTATTTGGAATTGGATGCCTAATCCATTGCAAAACTTTATTGAGAGGTTTATAATTAATGACTAACCTAGGTATCCCTCTTTCAAGTTCAGCTTGTTTCATAACATAAAAAGCTGAACAGCTCCAGGGAGAATTTGAAGGTCTTATTAGGTTTTTTTCTAATAAGTCTTTGATTTCCTTTTTACAAACTTCTAAAAGTTCTTGGTTCATTTGAATGGGCCTTGATTTCGTAGGGATTTTACTTTCACAAAAATCTTCTTCGTAGGGTAATTCTACGACATGATGTTTTCTTCCCCAAAAAGCATTAGGAACATTATTACAGACTTTTTTGACAAAATTATTTTCTATCTCCTTAATTTTAGAGATATACTTAGGAGTTTTGAGTTGTTCTTCAATTCTCTGGAAAGGTAATTCTTCTTTCAAGAATCCCATATGTTTTTGTTTTTGGGTAATACTATTAATTTGCCTAAAAATTGAATTTCTCTGAAGATTAAGGATCTCTTGTTTCCTAACAGGGGATATGAATTTGAAAAAAATTTCTCTTCCCTGAATTCTAGTGGTAATACCATTGTCGTTAACATGGAATGGATAGATTTGAGTTAAGAAGGGAGTTCCTAAATCATATTATAAGTAACATCTTCAACAATTGTAAAAATATTTCTAAAGCAATGTCCATTGTTGCAAATATGTGCCTTGGAGAGTTTGAATCTAATTCTTAAAGGGTTATTATTGGCTGTAAAAAGTTTTTCTTTGGTTTTATCACAATATTTAGTAGGAACAATTCCTTCTCTAATAATATTATGGTCTGCTCCTGAGTCAACTAAGGCCATAATACTAGTTTTGAAATTATTGACAACAAGTGTTATGTTAACATGCCATTTTTGATAGTTTATTTCTTGGATGACTTTTATAGAATTAATCTCTAAATTTTGGTCAGGGTTTTCCCAATTATTGGCTTCTGTATTATTTTCGATAATAGAAAGTCTTGTTTCTAAATCAAAGTTCTTTTCTTTTAATTCATAAAATTCTTTATTAATTTGTTTCTTAAGATTATTGATCTCACCTTGAAGGTGTAATACCCGAAAATTTGTGGAATTTTATTCTTTTAATTAAGGATGAAATTTTTATGTTTTTGTGTTTAAAATATGGTGTGGAAAATATTATTTGTGTTTATTTGATTGTTGTGGATGTGGTATTTTCTACCTAGGCAAATTAAAATGGAATTAAGTAATTAAGCTATGAATAAAAACTCCTAATTAACAAATTAAATCTCTCCCTCCCCAATTCTCTCTTCTTTTTCGAAAAAAAAACCTCCCCCATCACCCCATGATTCTCTCAACCGCCCCCACTCCCTCATAACCGATTTCCCTCCCCCTCTTTTCCATTCGTTCTCTCTTCTCGGTCTCTCTCTCTCTCTCTCTCTCTCTCTCGCTCTCTAGCTCTCATCTCTCTCGAAGTGTGCTCTCACGGTAAGCTCTCACCCCTCTCTCTCTCGGTTTACCTTTCCCCATTCATCCCCTTCTCATCATCATCTTGGCTTCTTCAAGGTGTTACGCTCGTACGTTGTAAATCGGTGTAGGGAAAGCTTCGAATTTACGTTTGAACTATCCAAGAAAGGTAACCAAACCCTAACCCTTGTTTAATTCGAAAACTCATGCATATAGGACGTTTTGGATGGTTTAGATGCTGAATAGGGTTTGTGGCTTTGTGATATGGTTGAGCATGTTTTTGGTAGTAACTGGCAGTGGGTTCCGACCCCTTTTTATCTAAGCAAACGATCTCCGTTGGGTACGAATTTTGAACTGTAAAAAGGTTAATGTGGCTTCTGTGTGGTGTGTAATTTTTAGCCTCTTTGGATGTCGTATGAATTTATTATGATTTTTGCAAGTAAACTGCGCAGTTTCGCGAGTTGTATGTTTTTGGGAGATGTTTTCATGTGCAATTGGCGTGATTCTGAGTGCTATGTTTTTGTGATGAATGTGGGTGTGTTTGACCAAGAGATGGCTCGGGAAAATCAGTGTTTGGTTCGAGGGTTTTGCGTGGGTTGGCCGAGAGTTTTAGGGGCCGGCCTAGGGCAGTGTTGTGGGGGGGTTTTGAAGGGATGATCCCAGGTGTCTGGGTGTGTTTTGGGACGGAGAATGTATGGTGTGAATGTTGTATAGGGTTTGAGAATCGGAAGTTGGAGGAAAGTGAGTGTGCACGGGACGAGCCAGGCGGCCGAGGTGCCGAGCCAGCGGCCGAGGTGCCGAGCAGGCGGCCGAGATGCCGAGCCAGCGGCCGAGGGGCCGAGCAGGCGGCCGAGGTGCCGAGCCAGCGGCCGAGGTGCCGAGCAGGCGGCCGAGGTGCCGAGCAGGCGGCCGAGGTGCCGAGCCAGCGGCCGAGGTGCCGAACAGGTGGCCGAGGTGCTGAGCCAGCGGCCGAGACACCGAGCCATGTCGAGACGCCGATCCTTTTTCCGAGTTTTTCCGAACCTTTTCCGAGCCAAGTGAGCCGTTTGCTCAGTAAGGGTATGCCAGGACTTGGAGTGCTGTGTTCGTGTGTCGTGTGCGCGTTTTGGGTACGTCGTTTGCGTGCGGGGTGTGTTTCGAACGTGTGACTTTGTGTGTTTGTTTTGTAACATGTTGTTAAGTGTATGTACGTGTAACGTGCTAGATGTTGAAGTCGTCCACGTAGGAATCATGCATTGTCGTTTAAAGTCTCGTCTCTTCTGACTCTAATCATGATACAATTTATCTTTCAAAAGGGTGATCGTTTACGAGGAAAGTGTGGTTGAAGAAGGGAATTATTTTAAAAGCTAAGCAATCGAGGTGGGCTTTTCTACCCTACTTTTACGTGGGTTGTTTTTAATACGGACTCTGTTCCGGAATTGTTTATGGAGGTGAACTGTTTGTCTTGCCAAATGTTTTGATTTGAAACCTATCTGAAGTGGTTTACCACATATGTTTAATCGAATTCGGGTCTGTTGGGCTGCGAACCCTCAGGCTAGTGTACACGAGACTGGGTGCCATCTGAGAGCAAGTTGGCCGGTCTAGATGACCTGGGGTGTGGCCACACCCCTTGTCACCGTTTGGATCAGATAGTGTATGATTGAGGGAATAAGGGTGGCAATATCGGAAAATGACTGCGCAGTCGAATTTATGAAATATATTTTGGTGTACTTGGGTTATTTTCATTACACTCAAAACCCCAATGTTACACTGTTATGGCATGACAAACTATGATTTTGGCGTGTGTCCACTGAGTGCAATAAGTACTCAGCCCTGCATGTTGTTTTCTTAATGTGCAGGTTGAGCGGCGATGGGGAGGACGGATGTTGAGCAGTTAAAGTCAAAATGCGTTTCACTTTGTTTTGGATAATGTCGTGTCGTCACACCCGGCATTATCTGTCTCTTGATCTTTTTCCGCTGCTTGTAATCCGAACCAATGTTTTCATTTAAACTCTGGTTACTTAAACTTTTGAAATGTCGCTACAGTACCTTGTTTTAAAATGAATTTCCTTTTATTAAATGTCTTTGGGTCAAATATTCTTGTCTTTCCCCTTTCTTCCCCGCTTCTTTACTCCTCCCCTAGTCGCGGTCCACCGTACTTCCTATCCTTAGGAAATGCGGGCGTGACAGAGTGGTATCAGAGCCTAGGTTTTCTTTCTGCTCTGGACCCAAAAGTCTTTTTCTGTTTTGACTAAGTTTTCAAAAGTGTCATTGGCTCAACATCCGACTCATCGCACTCAACCTGAAATGAGGTAATGAAAATTTTGAATTTTTGGAAAGTATATGGAGGTGGAGGAAATTGTGATTTTGGTGTTGAAAATGTTTTTGTGTAAAGTTTAAGTAAATATTGATGCATGTGGAAGGGTACAAAGTGATGTGAAAAGTTGGAAATTATGAGAGTTATGAACTGTTATAGTATGTTATGAACTGTTTTTGTGTGTCGAATGTACTTGAAAGCATGTGGTTGATGTGTGATGATATGGTGACGTGAATGTTGATGTGAGCTTTTATGTGAGTATGTGTTGGCCTTTTGAATGTTTGAACTTAGACGTGATAGGATTTCACTAGTGCTTCTTGGACCTATGATAGATAAGAGCTTTTAGCCTTTGAACACCAGCGGGTTTGGGTTAGAACAGCGATACGTGCATACACACTCTCTCTCTCTCTCTCTTCTTCGGTTATGTACTCTGTTTTTATACGCGAGGCGGTTGTTTCTGTTTTTCTATAGATGGCGCGTATGTTCCGAACCGCGCGACGGAGTGATCGCGATAGACTTAGGGCACAGAGGGTGCTCAGGGATTATAGAGTGTACCGGAAGAAGGATCACGTACCGTTGATCGAGTTCGTGGCACACTTCGACACCCTCTGGAGGGCAGCTCAGGAGTTCGGAGTGACAGAGCATGACGGCATTGAGAAGCTAATAGATTTGCTTCCCGACAGCTGGAAGGAGTGGGCCGAAAGAACGGCGAGGAGGTACACGTGGCATGAGCCCGCTACCGATGACATGGTGGGTGACATGGCTGGCTTTCGGAAAGCCGTGTATTGTGCACTGGTGGACTCTCGAGAGGAGCAGCCCCCACAGGAGGTGGAAGAGAGGGTCGTGTATCAGGACAAGTATGTGAGCATGTACGAGGGTGAACAAGGGTATGAAGATGATTATGAGGAGGCTCTGCCAGGGAACTCCGAGGAGGACGACGACGAAGACCCGGAGGAAGGGCCTATGGATGAGGATGATAGAGTCGTAGTCTAGAATTAGAATAGTTCGTTGTCTTTTCAGTTTTTGCTTTCAGTACGATCTACTCTTGGGAACAATGTTGGCCTTCTTTCTTTTAATGAGAATTTGATTTTGATTTATATCCTATGTGTTGCATCTTATACTACATGAAGGTTTTATAAGAATTTTTGAGAAAGTGGTAATTTTTGGATGAGAATGGTAGTAACACTTTTTGGATATTGAATCAGAATGCCGCCAAGACGTGCACGCCAACCACGATAAGGACCCAACGTGGAGGCACCACCACCGCCACCACCACCTCCACCCCCGCCTCAACAAGAAAGATTCATAGTTACGTTCTCAAGGCAGAATCCCCCAAAATTTGACGGACAAGGAGACCCATCCAAAGCGGAAGAGTGGATACGCGGCCTCGAGCGTATCTTCAGGGTCATGGAGTGCACAGATAGGGAGCGCATTGCTGGCGCTACCTTTCAACTGTCAGGTGCTGCCGATTACTGGTGGGAGACTCGGCAAAGAACTATGAATCCTGCCCGCCTGGAGGCGCTAACATGGGAGGAGTTTAAGGTGGAGATTGACAACAAGTATGTCCCAAAGACGTACAGACGGGCCAAGGTGGTAGAGTTCCACACGCTAAGCCAAGGCCGAATGACTGTGACCGAGTATGACCGAGCCCTCGCGCAGATGGCACGATATGCGCCCGAGTTGATGGACACCGATGAGAAATGGGCGGTGAAGTTCCGGGCCGGGCTCAGAGATGAGATAAAGGCCGCGTTGGCCTGTCGAGGAGAACTCTCCTACTCGGAGATCTTGACTTGTGCACTGGACGTGGAAGATGCACTCCCTAAGCCAAGAGTTGTGGCAACAACAAACGCGACACCCCTACAAGCTCAGTCAGGCCACCAAGAGAAGAGGAGGTGGGATGGTGACCAGGCTCAGTATGGTGGTAAGAGGCCACAACACATGAGGAACCCACCCTACAATGGCGGGAGACAGAATACTTTCCAACCGAGGGCAAACTTTCCGCCGAGGAACCCTCAATGTGGAAGGTGCTTCAAGTACCACACCGGGGAGTGTCGAGACCCTAGGTGCTTCAACTGTGGTGGGAATGGCCACTACATCCGAAATTGCCCAAACAAGCACATGGGAACGGGAACGAGACAGAACCAGCTAGGCTTCCGTCCACAACCCCAGGCTTTACCTGCACCTCCACCACAGCAACGCCGCCAAGGATTGCCATCGCAAGCAAGGGCCTACGCCTTGAAGGGGAAACAGCCGGCAAACGGGAAAGAAACCTTTGAGCAAGGAAACTTGGCAGGTATGGGCACACTTCTCAATATGCCTATAGTTGTCTTGTTTGATACGGGTGCGTCGCATTCCTTTATATCAACGTCTTGTGTGGATACTTTGGGATTACATACTGTTAAGACCGAACCCACTATGAGTGTGACCTCACCGGTAGGCGGGACTATAGATATATCCCGATCTTGTGCATGTGTGAACTTTGGAATAGGTGAACTCAGTTTAGTGGCTTATAATTTGCAAGTAATGACGATGGGTAGCGTAGACATAATCTTGGGTATGGATTGGTTAGCGGAGAACCACGTTACCCTTCATTGTAGAGAAAGGGAAATCTCGTTTGAAACCCCCGGAAAAGTGCCGATGAAGTTTCACGGAGTCCCAATGAGCCGACGCAAGTCCATTATCTCTGCGCTGCAAGCCACTACAATGATGAGGAAGGGATGTCCAGCGTACCTTGTTTATTTGAATGGGGAGGAGAAGAAAGACAGGAAGATAGAAGATGTGGCGATAGTGAGTGAATATCCCGATGTCTTCCCCGATGCATTGCCGGGACCCCCACCCGACAGGCAGGTAGAATTCACGATCGATCTGGAGCCCGGATCGGCACCAATATCCAAAGCACCTTATAGAATGGCACCAAAAGAGTTGGAGGAGCTTAAGGTGCAACTGCAAGAGCTGCTGGAATTGGGATTTATTAGACCTAGCGTGTCGCCATGGGGAGCACCAGTGTTGTTTGTGAAGAAGAAGGATGGATTGATGAGGATGTGCATCGACTATCGAGAGCTAAACAAACTGACGCTGAAGAACAAGTATCCACTACCAAGGATAGACGACTTGTTTGACCAACTTCGAGGGGCAGGAGTCTTCTCTAAGATGGATTTGAGGTCTGGGTACCATCAGCTGAGGGTTCGGCGAGAAGATGTACCCAAGACGGCGTTCCGAACAAGATATGGTCATTATGAGTTCGTTGTAATGCCTTTTGGACTGACGAACGCCCCGGCAGTGTTCATGGACCTTATGAACCGCGTGTTCCATCCATTTCTGGATCGGTTTGTCCTGGTTTTCATCGATGACGTGCTCGTTTACTCAAAGAACGAAGAGGAGCACAAAGAGCACTTGAGAACCGTCTTAGCAACTCTAAGGGACGAGAAACTATATGCCAAGTTCAGTAAATGCGAGTTTTGGCTCAAGGAAGTGAACTTTCTTGGACATGTAGTAACCTCAGATGGAATTCGTGTAGACCCGGCCAAGGTGGAAGCAGTGCAGGAATGGAAGCCACCTTCTACACAAAATGAAATCCGAAGCTTTTTAGGACTGGCGGGCTATTATCGAAGATTCATCGAGGGATTCTCGAAGATAGCAAGGCCAATGACGCAACAACTGAAAAAGGGAGTCAAGATGATTTGGACGCCAGAATGTGAGGCGAGCTTTCAGTTGTTGAAGGAGAAATTGACCACCGCACCAATCCTAGCTGTGCCGGAGCCAGAGACTGACTATGCGGTTTATACGGATGCGTCGAAGGTGGGACTGGGATGTGTGCTTATGCAGAAGGGGAAAGTGATTGCATATGCATCGAGACAATTGAAGCCCCATGAACTGAATTATCCGACGCATGACTTGGAACTGGCAGCTGTGGTGCATGCTTTGAAGATCTGGAGACACCATCTCTATGGAGTCCGTTGTGAGATATACACGGACCATAAGAGTCTAAAGTACTTCTTTGAGCAAAAGGAGCTGAATATGCGCCAACGTAGGTGGCTCGAGTTGGTGAAGGACTACGATTGTGGTATAAATTACCATCCGGGAAAAGCAAACGTAGTGGCCGATGCTCTTAGTAGGAAGTCTCAATCTCAGCTGGCCACCTTTCTTACTATCGAGGAGAGTATAATCCAAGAGTTCAGTAAGATGCGCTTGGAAGTGGTGAGAATGCCCGAGACTGTGGAAGGGATAGTAGCCACGTTGGTGATGGAACCCGACTTAAGAGCCAGAATTGTGGAAGCTCAACGGCGAGATACGCTACTAGAAAGGATTCGCTCAGAAGTGAGGACGGGTGAACCCGGAAGTTTCCGTGAGGCAGCGGATAACGGTCTCACCTACAAGGGAAGGTTGTGTGTGCCCAAGGATGAAGGCTTGAGGATGGAAATCATGAGAGAAGCACATGAAACCCCATACGCTGCTCATCCAGGGAGCACCAAAATGTATCAAGACTTGAAAAGACAGTTTTGGTGGAACGGTATGAAAAAACATGTTGCAGCTTTTGTGGAGAGATGCCTAGCGTGTCAACAAGTAAAGGCGCTACACCAACGGCCCTATGGGAAATTGCAACCCCTCGAGATTCCGGAATGGAAGTGGGAACATATTGCAATGGACTTTGTGATAGGACTGCCAAAATCCCAGCGAGGGAACACGGTGATTTGGGTGATTATAGATCGTCTCACCAAATCTGCCCACTTTGTACCGGTTCGCGCTACTTATGGATCCGACCAGTTGGCTAAGGTATATGTACGGGAGATTATATGCTTGCATGGAGTTCCAGCGACAATCACATCTGATCGTGATGCTAAATTCACTTCTAGATTTTGGACAAGCCTGCAACGCGAGTTGGGGACTAAGTTGAATTTCAGTACAGCTTTCCACCCTCAAACCGACGGGCAGTCGGAGAGAACGATACAAGCCTTGGAGGACATGCTACGAGCCGTGGTGCTTGATCGAGGCTGGGGTTGGGAAGAAGTGTTGCCATTGGTTGAATTCGCGTACAACAATAGTTACCAGGCGACTATCAAAATGGCCCCATATGAGGCCTTGTATGGAAAGAAGTGTAGATCGCCACTTTATTGGGATGAAGTGGGTGAGAGAAGAATTCTCGGACCAGACTCTGTAGAAGAGATGATAGAGATTGTCCGACAAATCCGTGGGAGGATCAAGGAGGCACAAGATCGACAGAAATCTTATGCGGATGTTCGAAGGACCGAGTTACAGTTCGAGGTCGGGGAAAAGGTCTTTCTGAAAGTTTCCCCTTCTAAGGGAATAACTCGTTTTGGAGTGAAGGGAAAGCTGAGACCCCGATTTATTGGTCCATACGAGATTTTGGATAGAGTCGGCGTGGTAGCATACAGGTTGGCTCTACCACCAAGCTTTGGAAATGTGCACAACGTCTTCCATGTGTCACAATTGAGGAAGTATGTGTTTGACCCCACACACATAGTTCACCAAGAAGAGATGATGGTCCTAAATCCCGATCTAAGCTATGAGGAGAAGCCCGAGGCCATTTTGGATCGAAGAGTGCAAGAATTGAGGAATAAGTCAATTGCTTCGGTGAAAGTACGGTGGAGGAATCATGGAACCGAAGAGGCAACATGGGAATCAGAAGATAAGATGAGAGAGAAGTTTCCAGAGCTGTTTGAGTAATCTAACAAATTTCGAGACGAAATTTTGTTAAGGTGGGAGGAATGTAATACCCGAAAATTTGTGGAATTTTATTCTTTTAATTAAGGATGAAATTTTTATGTTTTTGTGTTTAAAATATGGTGTGGAAAATATTATTTGTGTTTATTTGATTGTTGTGGATGTGGTATTTTCTACCTAGGCAAATTAAAATGGAATTAAGTAATTAAGCTATGAATAAAAACTCCTAATTAACAAATTAAATCTCTCCCTCCCCAATTCTCTCTTCTTTTCGAAAAAAAACCTCCCCCATCACCCCATGATTCTCTCAACCGCCCCCACTCCCTCATAACCGATTTCCCTCCCCCTCTTTTCCATTCGTTCTCTCTTCTCGGTCTCTCTCTCTCTCTCTCTCTCTCTCTCTCTCTCGCTCTCTAGCTCTCATCTCTCTCGAAGTGTGCTCTCACGGTAAGCTCTCGCCCCTCTCTCTCTCGGTTTACCTTTCCCCATTCATCCCCTTCTCATCATCATCTTGGCTTCTTCAAGGTGTTACGCTCGTACGTTGTAAATCGGTGTAGGGAAAGCTTCGAATTTACGTTTGAACTATCCAAGAAAGGTAACCAAACCCTAACCCTTGTTTAATTCGAAAACTCATGCATATAGGACGTTTTGGATGGTTTAGATGCTGAATAGGGTTTGTGGCTTTGTGATATGGTTGAGCATGTTTTTGGTAGTAACTGGCAGTGGGTTCCGACCCCTTTTTATCTAAGCAAACGATCTCCGTTGGGTACGAATTTTGAACTGTATAAAGGTTAATGTGGCTTCTGTGTGGTGTGTAATTTTCAGCCTCTTTGGATGTCGTATGAATTTATTATGATTTTTGCAAGTAAACTGCGCAGTTTCGCGAGTTGTATGTTTTTGGGAGATGTTTTCATGTGCAATTGGCGTGATTCTGAGTGCTATGTTTTTGTGATGAATGTGGGTGTGTTTGACCAAGAGATGGCTCGGGAAAATCAGTGTTTGGTTCGAGGGTTTTGCGTGGGTTGGCCGAGAGTTTTAGGGGCCGGCCTAGGGCAGTGTTGTGGGGGGGTTTTGAAGGGATGATCCCAGGTGTCTGGGTGTGTTTTGGGACGGAGAATGTATGGTGTGAATGTTGTATAGGGTTTGAGAATCGGAAGTTGGAGGAAAGTGAGTGTGCACGGAACGAGCCAGGCGGCCGAGGTGCCGAGCCAGCGGCCGAGGTGCCGAGCAGGCGGCCGAGGTGCCGAGCAGGCGGCCGAGATGCCGAGCCAGCGGTCGAGGTGCCGAGCAGGCGGCCGAGGTGCCGAGCCAGCGGCCGAGGTGCCGAGCAGGCGGCCGAGGTGCCGAGCCAGCGGCCGAGGTGCCGAACAGGTGGCTGAGGTGTCGAGCCAGCGGCCGAGACACCGAGCCATGTCGAGACGCCGATCCTTTTTCCGAGTTTTTCCGAACCTTTTCCGAGCCAAGTGAGCCGTTTGCACAGTAAGGGTATGCCAGGACTTGGAGTGCTGTGTTCGTGTGTCGTGTGCGCATTTTGGGTACGTCGTTTGCGTGCGGGGTGTGTTTCGAACGTGTGACTTTGTGTGTTTGTTTTGTAACATGTTGTTAAGTGTATGTACGTGTAACGTGCTAGATGTTGAAGTCGTCCACGTAGGAATCATGCATTGTCGTTTAAAGTCTCGTCTCTTCTGACTCTAATCATGATACAATTTATCTTTCAAAAGGGTGATCGTTTACGAGGAAAGTGTGGTTGAAGAAGGGAATTATTTTAAAAGCTAAGCAATCGAGGTGGGCTTTTCTACCCTACTTTTACGTGGGTTGTTTTTAATACGGACTCTGTTCCGGAATTGTTTATGGAGGTGAACTGTTTGTCTTGCCAAATGTTTTGATTTGAAACCTATCTGAAGTGGTTTACCACATATGTTTAATCGAATTCGGGTCTGTTGGGCTGCGAACCCTCAGGCTAGTGTACACGAGACTGGGTGCCATCTGAGAGCAAGTTGGCCGGTCTAGATGACCTGGGGTGTGGCCACGCCCCTTGTCACCGTTTGGATCAGATAGTGTATGATTGAGGGAATAAGGGTGGCAATATCGGAAAATGACTGCGCAGTCGAATTTATGAAATATATTTTGGTGTACTTGGGTTATTTTCATTACACTCAAAACCCCAATGTTACACTGTTATGGCATGACAAACTATGATTTTGGCGTGTGTCCACTGAGTGCAATAAGTACTCAGCCCTGCATGTTGTTTTCTTAATGTGCAGGTTGAGCGGCGATGGGGAGGACGGATGTTGAGCAGTTAAAGTCAAAATGCGTTTCACTTTGTTTTGGATAATGTCGTGTCGTCACACCCGGCATTATCTGTCTCTTGATCTTTTTCCGCTGCTTGTAATCCGAACCAATGTTTTCATTTAAACTCTGGTTACTTAAACTTTTGAAATGTCGCTACAGTACCTTGTTTTAAAATGAATTTCCTTTTATTAAATGTCTTTGGGTCAAATATTCTTGTCTTTCCCCTTTCTTCCCCGCTTCTTTACTCCTCCCCTAGTCGCGGTCCACCGTACTTCCTATCCTTAGGAAATGCGGGCGTGACAGAAGGTCTCTTGTTGTAATTTGTTTTGATATATTTTGATAAGGATATTTATCCCAAAGTTTATTTAAACTGAACTGTTCATTGATATTAATCTTTTTAGAAGTATAAGGTTCCTCAAGAATTAAATCTCTTAATTTATTGAGATATTCATCTCTTACCTCAGTATCAGGAATTTTTTGGACAAGATCAAGAATAGCCTCTTTCTTTACTTTAGAAATGACGTTGATGCAATTTTTACAAATATCTTTTTCATTTTCAACGATACTATGATAGTTACTACTTTCAGAAGTATTTTGTACTTCTTCAATTTCCGACTCACTTTCTGAGTTGGAGAAATTATCCTCTTCTCTTAAAAGATTATTAGTTTGTTTATAGATTGTTCTAATATTCATTTTCTTTTTCTTCCAGCATTGGTCTTCAGTGTGACCTGATTTTTTACAGTACCAACATCTTATGTCATTTTTATTCTTATCATCTGCTGGTTTAAATTTTCTTTTAGGTTTTGTTCGCCTAAAATTGTTTCTTTAAGTTTTATAATTGTCAGTCTTTTGAGAATCTTTTTTAAACTTCCTATTTTTCCTTTTGATCTTAGAAGAAGGGGCTTCAATTTTCTTTATTCCAAACATTTCACAGAAACAACCTAATTCATTTTTTTCTTTTTGTTTATCTCTTCTATATTTATTATGGATTTTTATTTCCATGCATAAGGCTAAACCTTCTTTCTTAACAAAGGCAAATAGTTGACCAAAAGTTATATTTTCGAAAGGAATATTCTCAGAATTAATATCATCTTTGAGGACTTGAGTTATGAAAACATCTTTATACTATCTATAATCAGATAAGGAAGGGCATCTAAGATTGGTCAGAACTATGGAAGAACTATTATATTCTTCCCTAGGATTTCCTAATACATTGAAATGGTAACAACAAGGAAATCACAAGCATCGCTTGTTTCTTTGATTTCTCCATTTTGGTCTTCAATATTTACCATATGGTTAAGAATCTGTTCTTTGTTTTCTAAATCTAAAGCATTATCCCACCAATTTTTTAATTGACCTGTAAAGCCATTAACAAGGAGGACACATGTTTCTTTTTCAGTAAATCCATTATACCTATAAGCAATTTTTGTCATTCCCATTTCTTGTAAGGTATTAAGGATTTCATATTCAGATTTTCCATTTATATTCCATTCTGTTATCGAATTCCCATCATAGCTAGATTTATGAAATTGTCCTCTTTCTTCATAAAGCATGTCAGCTGGTGAAGGTTTATTATAATAATTTTTATTACTATTAAACTTTTTTCTCCTGAAAATTCTGTTTATCTTGGGGGAAAGTTATCAGATTCTTTGAAGACGTCTTCTAGGGTTTTGACAAATTCTTCTTCCTCTGAAGAGGAATAACTTGATTGTTCCGTACTTGATTCATGATTTTCTTTAATAACATTGGTATTTGAAGTACTTGGTTCACTAAGCTTTTCATAAATCTTTTCTAAAAGCCTTTCAGTTTTTGGGCTAAAAGTGACTCTTTTGTTTTTTAAAATGTCATTACTTTTGAAAAAAGGTCTAGAAGTATCATTAAGAATACTTTGTTTGACAGTTGGAAAACCGTTTGTAGAAATAGTATCTAATTGGTTTGCAATAGTATTAAGAATTTGGTTTGCGTAGTTGTTTTGTTGGATAACTCTTTGAAATCCCTTGTTTTCATTAGGGTCATTAACATTAGTTTGTTTGAAAGGATCAGCAATTATTTCTCCTTTATAAGTTTGAATTTTTAAGGATTGAAGAGGGGGATGAACTGCTGAAATAACAGTATCGTTTTTAGAAGAATTCAACATATTGAACCATTTTTCCTTTTCTTTGTAAAAAGGATTGTTTAATTCTTCGTTTAAATAAACCATATCAGGTTTAAATTCTTCATTAAAAGTTATGACCATAGTACTTCTAGTAGGTGAGTAAGGGTCACATATATTTTCTTCGACAGTTAAATTTGGCTGAGGTATGGGGGTTTTGAAAGTCCAATTTCTTTCTGAAGTGCTTGGCATATCAGAACAGGAGGCTCTACTACTTTCATAGATAAAATTCCTGCTGTTTCTAGAATTTGAGAAAGAATTTGTTCTATCAAATTTGACTATTACAGTTCCATCAGGTTCTTCAATGATTTCTGATGGTTCAGTTTTCTCTAAGTTTCTAGGGGCTTGTGGTTCTTTTATGATAAACTGACTTGGAATTGTAATGTCATTCCATTTAAGTCTTTTAGGAGTATAGGTGGTAGATTGTTCTGCATCAACCTGTAAGAGGATAGTTTGTCCATTTGAAAAAGGACTCCTACTGAATTTAGGATTTAAGTTTGAAGACATAAGTCTAAGATAGACCCTAAACATGATTGCAAAATTTTTACATTCATGAAACTCATCTCCTTGTATTTGGACATCAAGGATGAGAGATTCAAGAATCATGAGATCTGTAAGGTCTACAGAAAAATTAGGAGAACAATTAAAGTAAATAGGACCATTACATCTATTGGTTTGAACCATAGCTAAAATAGATGTTTCATATTTTTTGAGTCTTTTATCTCTTAGAGCAATATATATGGGAGTATCAACTCCTATGTGAACCAAAGGTTTGACAGCAATTTGAGCAAGACCAAAATGGGCATATCTATACTTCTGTTCCCTGTATCTTTTTATAGATTCTCTATTAAGGAGGGGAAAACTTTCGATCTTTGCAATATGCTTCTAGTTTCTTCATGAGTTCTTATAGAAAAAGCAGTTCTAAAATCAATAAGCCCTATATCAAAGAAATTTTCTACTCTTTCTTTAGGGATAGTCCAATTTGAATAATCAATAGGGGCATGAATTTCACTACTTGAAACAATATTTTTGTCATTCTTGTTTTTAGTACTGGATCTTAACAGATTTCTAAATTTACTGGCCATATTCAAAAAGGGGGATAAAGACTTAGATTAGGAATTGGTTTAGATGGAAGAAACTGGTCGCAGGGGAACACTATGCGTGGAACACCTAGACATAAGGCTTGCCAACCGTCTTATAAGCTTGCCAGACCTGAATTCCAACGTTTCGCTTACCAAACTTACTCCTAAGATCAATCTTATCATCTCTGTTTTGAATATTAAGTCAGTTGAATTTATAAAACTACTAACATCCATTACCACCATCGAGATGGCTCTGATACCATTTGAACCCAGGTTATCTCTTGATAGCTTTGAATCGCCAAACTTGTTGGTTAAGACCTTGTTGTTATTTATGGATTAAAAGAAAAGAATTTTGAGTTGGAAACAAGACTTTCTGTCATTGAGAATAATGTAGAAGTGAATAATTGGGAAAATCCGGAACAAGATTCAGCAAATAATTCCATAAAAGTCATCCAAGAGGTAATTTATCAAAAATGGCATGTTAACATAACTCTTGTTATAAATAATTTCAAAACTAATATTATGGCTTTGGTTGACTCAGGAGCTGATCATAACATAATCAGAGAAGGAATTGTTCTTACTAAATATTGCGATAAAACCAAAGAAAAACTTTATACAGCCAATAATAACCCTTTGAGAATTAGATACAAACTCTCCAAAGCCCATATATGTAATGAAGGATATTGTTTCAAAAATATTTTCACAATTGTTGAAGATATCACTTATAATATGATTCTAGGAACACCCTTCCTAACTCAAATCTACCCTTCCATGTCGATGATAATGGCATCACTACTAATGTCCAGTGAAGGAAGATAAAATTTAAATTCATTTCTCCTATTCTAAAACAAGAAATCCTTAATCTTCAAAATAGCTCTATTTTTAGACAGATCAATAAGATAACACAAAAACAAAAAACAAATAAGCTACAAAAAGAAGAAATTCCTTTCCAAAGGATTAAAGAGCAGCTCGAAACTCCTGATTTTACCATTAGATCATGAAATCCTATGATTTTCACCTTGTTGTTAGAACACGTATTGGCAACAGCCGTGTTGTGTAATAACGTATTGGTTTTCATCATATGATTTATGATAAAGTTTTGATAAATTATTCCATTATTAAAAGACATATGAAGAAGAGATAATATATGAAGAATGAAAGTAGTTTGCATAATGAAAGAAGGTGATATGAAAAGTAATATGAAAACTCACTTTGGATTAAAAACTTGGAAGGTAAGAGAGGGAAGGAGGGAGAAGAGCAATGGTTTTGAGATCAGTAACCGGTGTGCTTCTCTACCTAGAAAACCTCTTATTTATAGCCAACAACCCTGGCTACATAGGAGTACAGTATCTTACAGAAACGTAAGCAGTGACGTAACACACAATAATTTACATAGTGGAACAACTATTACAAACAGTTATTTACAAAAGAGTGGCTACGTGGTGATTTCTTCTGGAGTAGCCGTCATTCTTGACTTTTGAGAGGAGAGCTTTTGAAGAAGGTGGCTCATAAATCAATTATGCAGCCAATATGATGTTAATCTGCTGAATCTTGCTTTTGAAATATTTGATGTATTGGCAACGTCTCCATTCTTCATTATTATGGTAGAAGTCCATATGATGATTTCTTCTCATTCGGTATTTGTACATTTCTTCCAAACATCTTTCTTCATTAAGAATTGCTGGCTGGAGCCATCTGAGTTTGATCTAAAATTGAATCTTTGAAAAGGATGCATTGGTCAAGTTGCAGTAATAATGGAGATAATTTTGAGAGTTCTTTTCATCCTTTTAATTCTATTGACTCTATGAAAAATGTCATCAATGGTTTCTCTAAGAAATGGAAAATCCACTTCTTCTGGAGGGACTTCAAGAATAATCTTTGTAATCCCCTAGAAACTTAGAGAAAACTGAACCATCAGAAATCATTGAAGAACCTGATGGAACTGTAATAGTCAAATTTGATAGAACAAATTCTTTCTCAAATTCCAGAAACAGCAGGAGTTTTATCTATGAAAGTAGTAGAGCCTCCTGCTCTGATATGCCTAGCACTTCAGAAAGAAATTGGACTTTCAAAACCCCCATACCTCAACCAAATTTAACTGGCGAAGAAAATATAGGTGACCCTTACTCACCTACTAGAAGTACTATGGTCATAACTTGTAATAAAGAATTTAAACCTAATATGGTTTATTTGAACAAAGAATTAAACAACCCTTTCTACAAAGAAAAGGAAGAATGGTTCAATAAGTTAAACGATGAAGTTAAAGATAAAATAAAAAATGAGTGGATGAAAGAAATGATGAGAATTAAAACAAATTTCCTTTTCTATGATTTCATTGCAATATACCTATCTTCGGAAGGATGGTATAATTGTTTTAAAAAACCAGCTATTAAAGTCGGCTCAAACCTTATGAGAAAATGGTGTTCTTCTGAAAATAATGATATTTTTACAGCAATTCATCCCCCTCTTCAATCCTTAAAAATACAAACTTCCAAAGGGGAAATTATTGCTGACCCTTTCAAACGAAATGACCCTGAAGAAAATAGAGAATTCAGAAAAATCATTCAACAAAATAGTTATGCAAACCAGATTCTTCATACTATTGCAAATCAATTAGATACTATTTCTTCAAATAACTTTCCTGCTAACAAACAAAGTACCCTTAATGATATTTCCAAACCTTTTTTCGAAAGTAATGAAATTTTAAAAAATAAGAATATTTCTTTTAATTCAAAAACGGAGAACATTCTTAAAAAACTCTCTGAAAATCTTGGGGAATCAAGTAAGTCAACAACAAATGTTATTCATAAAAACCATGAGTCAAGTACTGAGCAATCAAGTTACTCTTCCTCTGAAAAGGCAGTAAACCTTATTATAATAGACCTTCACCGGCAGACTTACTCTACGAAGAAAGAGGTCAATTTCATAAATCCAGTTATGACGGAACTTCAATTACCGAGTGGAATATTGATGCAAAACCTGAATATGAAATTCTCAATACTTTACAAGAAATGGGAATGGCAAAGATGGCGTATAGATACGCATGTATTTCTGAAAAAGAAGCTTGTGTCCTCCTTGTTATTGGCTTTACAGGTCAACTAAAAAATTGGTGGGATAACGCTTTAAGTTTGGAAAGCAAAGAAGAAATTCTTAATCATGTTGTTAATGTTGAAGATCAAGATGGAGATATACAAGAGGCAAGCGATGCTTGTGACTTTCTTGTTGTCACCATTTCTATGTATTTCGTAGGAAATCCTAGGGAAGAGTATAATAGCTCTTCTATGGTTTTAAACAACCTTAGGTGTCCTTCCTTATCTGATAACAGATGGTACAAAGATGTCTTTTTAACTCATGTCCTCAAAAGAAGTGATTGTAACCAAGCCTTCTGGAAAGAAAGATTCATAGCAGGATTACCTAAACTTTTTAGCGAAAGAATAATACAAAAACTCAAAGATGATATTAACTCTGAAAACATCCCTTTCGAAAATATAACGTTTGGCCAATTATTTACTTTTGTCAAAAAAGAAGGGCTAGCCCTTTGTATGGAAATAAAAATACAGAACAAATATAGGAAAGACAAACAAAAGGAGAAAAATGAATTAGGATGTTTCTGTGAAATGTTCGGGATCGAAAAAATTGAAGCCCCCTTCTTTTATGATCAAAAGGAAAACTAGAAAATTCAAAAAAGAATCGCAAAGGCAAGATAATTACAAACTGCCCCAAGGTAATTTTAGAAGAACAATGCCTATAAGAAAATTCAAACCAACTAATAATAAAGATAGAAATGAAATAAAATGTTGGTATTGCAAAAAATCGGGCCACACTGAAGACCAATGTTGGAAGAAAAAGAAGAAAAACATCAGGTTATTAAGTAAACAAATTAATAACATGTTAAGAGAAGAAAACAATTCCTCAAACTCAGGAAGTGAGTCTGAGATTGAAGAAATTCAAAACATTTCTGAAAGTAGTAATTACCATAGTAGTGTTGAAAATGAAAAGGATATTTGCAAAATTTGCATCAATGTCATTTCCAAAGAAAATAAAGAAGCTATTCTTGATCTCGTCCACCAAATTCATGACACTGAACGAGGGATGAATATCTTAATAAGTTAAAAGACTTAATTCTTGAGGAACCTTCTACTTCCAAAAAGATTAATATCAAGGAACAATTTAGTTTAAACAAACTATGGGATAAGTATCCTTATCAAAGTATATCAAAACAAATAACGACGAAAGACCTCCAGAGTGAGATTAACAATCTTAAGAAACAAATTATTAAAGAATTTTATTGTCACGACCGCACTTGCTAAGGATAGCATAGTCGGGGAACCGTGACTAGGGGTGGGGTATAAGAAGCGGGGAAAGAAATAAGGGAAAATAAAATCAAACATTGGTTGCGAGACATGACTAATTAAGTGCTGATACATAGAAGAAAGATACTCGATCATGAAGACTCGAGTAATTATTTGTAAAAATTTCAAAATATCAGAGTTTTGAACAAAATAGACTTGAGCCTTTTTTGATGCACAACGGAAGCAAATGAACGCGGTTCCATGTATGAAGACATGAACCTCCGAGAGTCAAAATCTGACTGAATTAAATGTCTTGTCTCAATAGCACTTCCTCCACCACTTCGCTGCTCAACCTGCACATTTAGAAATATATACAAGGCTAAGTACAAAAGTACTCAGTGAACACATTGCAGAAAAATACAAATATACATTTGAAAATATTGTCAAGCCATCATCACAGTAACACTCGGGGGTGTTATTGAAAAAGACCCGAGCTTACTAAAAATATTCACATTGGGCTGCAGCCCCTTTTTCCTGTACTTTTAGCCATATCTGATCACATTGTGCCGTCGAGATGGTGTTCTCACACGGTCACCTTCTCTGCCCATCATGTCAGAGGTATCCTTGTGCCGGGAAGGTGGCCACCTTCCACGGTCACCTGCTCTGCCCAACATGTCAGAGGTAGCTTGTGTACACTAGTCCGAGCGGGGACACCACCCTCACTGGGACCCGAATTCGACTTATATCATCATTCATAATTCACTTGGCCTTAGCCAAACAGATAGGCATCATACAAAAAATTTATGGCAAGACAACATCTTTAAAAATCACGAACATGTGTTCGTATTTTCATATAATACGATTTGTATTTTTAGTATAAGAAAGCTCACCTTGTTCGGTTAAAACTGCTTAACTTGATTTTTCCTGACTCCGACCTTAGCTCGCGGAGATAACCTTTTTGAAAACAACACAACGTTCTAATAAGACTCGAGAAATTCATATACTTATAGGAATGCATGCCCTAAATTAATCATGGCCCAAGAACTTAATTAACTCTATCTCCGGCCCATTGCAAAATAACTGAACCAAACTAGAATTTATTCCGAGCTCAACTTCCATTATGCCTATTTGATTTATCTTTGGCACACTGATCAATTATTCCAGCTCAATATGAGAATACAAATCACAACCCATCATCCCTTATTCTAATCTTCCCACTCAATAATGTAATTTAGGCCCATAAGCCCTCTAACTCTCATCATCTAGTTCATTTTGTTTGAGTTCCTCTTTGGGCAGTAGCTTGGTGAGCTTAAAAGTCTCTTGAATTTGGTTGTTGTGGTGAAACTTTGGTGCATCTCTTAATATTAGCTCATGATCGAATAGTCTCTTATTTGAGATTTCAATATGCAATATGTTGTAATACGCGGAAAAAGTGAGGTGTTGATGGTACTCACCTTTGTATGATTGTGAAAAGGAATTGCTGAATTTGTCTCTTTTATGATACTATGACAAAAAGGTCTTGGTGGATTGCTTCCTCCTGCTTTCGTTGGGTGAGTATTGTCGTTGGGAGAGTATTATGGGAGCTTTGTTTATGTGAAGTGGGTGGATGAAAATGATTGTATATCTATATGCATATACACAAAAGAGGGCGGTGAAAGAAACGTGTAGCAAGTTGCCTACATTCCTATTTCTAATTAAATGCAGCATTTAATGTTGTCTGAAAAAAAATCTGTTCTTTTATTTTATTTTATTTTATTTTATTTGTTTATTAAATTAATTATTTGAGTATTTGTTCACTTGTTCATTTAATTTGGTGTAGGTAAGAACTCGGTTCAAGCTCGTGGTTGTCCACGTTGAAGTACCCGATTTTCTTTAGAACGAAGGATGTATTAAATTAAATTTTCGTTTGACTTTTGTTGGATGTATCGGACATTAAAATTTTAAATTTTGGGGTCTTATTTATTTATTCACTTCCCTATCGTCAAACAAACAATGACAATCTAACGTAGCTTGGATTTAATCGCATAAAAGTTACTTATATAGATAATCAAGCAAATGATATTGTTTATAATAATATCGACTTAGCGGGTCGTTACATTTATGAATTAAAAGAAAAGAATTTTGAGTTGGAAACAAGACTTTCTGTCATTGAGAATAATGCAGAAGTGAATAATTGGGAAAATCCGGAACAAGATTCAGCAAATAATTCCATAAAAGTCATCCAAGAGGTAATTTATCAAAAATGGCATGTTAACATAACTCTTGTTATAAATAATTTCAAAACTAATATTATGGCTTTGGTTGACTCAGGAGCTGATCATAACATAATCAGAGAAGGAATTGTTCCGACTAAATATTGCGATAAAACAAAAGAAAAACTTTATACAGCCAATAATAACCCTTTGAGAATTAGATACAAACTCTCCAAAGCCCATATCTGTAATGAAGGATATTGTTTCAAAAATATTTTCACAATTGTTGAAGATATCACTTATAATATGATTCTAGGAACACCCTTCCTAATTCAAATCTATTCCTTCCATGTCGATGATAATGGCATCACTACTAATGTCCAGGGAAGGAAGATAAAATTTAAATTCATTTATCCTATTCTAAAACAAGAAATCCTTAATCTTCAAAATAACTCTATTTTTAGACAGATCAATAAGATAACCCAAAAACAAAAACAAATAAGCTACCTAAAAGAAGAAATTCCTTTCCAAAGGATTAAAGAGCAACTCGAAACTCCTGATTTTACCTCAAAAATTAAAGAAATAGAAAACAACTTTATCCAAAAAGTTTGTAATGAAGTCCCCAATGCTTTCTGGGAAAGAAAACATCATGTGATTTATTTACCTTATGAAGAAGATTTTCATGAAAGTAAAATTCCTACGAAATCTATGCCCATTCAAATGAACCAAGAACTTCTTGAAGTTTGTAAGAAAGAAATTAAAGACTTATTAGATAAAAACCTTATTAGGCCTTCAAATTCTCCATGGAGCTGTTCAGCTTTTTATGTTATGAAACAGGCAGAATTAGAAAGAGGAACTCCCAGACTGGTTATTAATTACAAACCTCTCAATGCTATTTTACAATGGATTAGGCATCCAAACCCAAATAAGAGAGACCTCATAAATAGACTTTATAGTTCCAAAATATTCTCCAAATTCGATCTTAAGTCAGGATTCTGGCAAATTCAAATTGCTGAGAAAGATAGATATAAGACAGCTTTCACAGTTCCCTTTGGACATTATGAATGGAATGTAATGCCCTTTGGTTTAAAAAATGCCCCCTCTGAATTCTAAAAGATCATGAATGACATTCTAAATCCAAATAGTCAATTCAGCATTGTCTATATTGATGATGTTCTCGTCTTTTCTCAAGATCTTGATCAGCACATAAGGCATTTAGGAATTTTCCTCAAGACTATAGAGAAAAACGGTTTAGTCATCTCCACCCCAAAGATGAAACTCTTTCAAACTAATGTTAGGTTCCTAGGTTACGAGATTGACAAAGGGACCTTTAGACCCATCAGTATGTCTATTACCTTCACAGACAAATTTCCTGATGAAATTAAAGATAAAACCCAATTACAAAGGTTTTTAGGATGTTTGAACTACATCTCTTACTTCTTTCCCAACCTTAGACAAACTTGTAAACCTCTTTATCAAAGGCTTAAGAAAAACCCCTCTGATTGGACAGAAGAACATACTAAAGTTGTCAAAACTATCAAACAAGTCAAGACTCTTCCATGTGTTGGCATCCCCAATCCAGAAGCCTTTTTGATCATTGAAACTGACGCGTCAAACATTGGTTATGGAGGAATTTTAAAACAAAGAATAGATTCAAAAGAAAACCTTGTCGGTACCATTCTGGTATCTGGAATAATGCACAAATAAATTATTCCGTTATTAAAAAAGAAATCTTATCCATTGTTTATGTATCCAAAAATTCCAAGATGACCTCTACAACAAAAAAATTCTTAATATGGATTGATTGCAAATCCGCAAAAGAAGTCCTTACAAAAAATGTCCAAAATATTGTTTCAAAACACATTTTTGCCATATGGCAAGCCATTTTATCCGTATTTGATTTTGAAATTGAGTTCATTAAAGGAGAAAACAATTCTCTACCTGATTTTCTGACTAGAGAATTTCTTCAAGGTCACAATAACAGACTCTAGGACTTCCAAGAGACAAAGTATCAAAGACTATGAAGTCTTCCCTTCAAAAGCAACCTCAAAAGCCCTGGTCTCTTCCTCGACCCCAACAATTCCTCAAAAACCCAATCAAACTCTTTCTGTAGAAATGCTTGATCAATCAACATGAAACAAATCGAAGCTTAATTGTGAGAAGAGAAAGAAAAGGGTTTTTGAAGAGAATAATTTTGCGTGGATATTATTGAGCTGAATGAATGTTTAATCGACAACTACAAGATCTTCTCTTCTACTATTTATACTAACAGCTAACTAAAGAGTAATCAAGAAGATCACTTGAAACAGTTACAACTTCTACTAACTAAACAAGAACTCAACGGCTAGTAGCCGTTAGCCTCAACCGATTTTCAAACTTCATAGCTTCTCGGTTGAGTGTTATGTATTCCACTGAACACACCATGAATCCTCATTGCTTTGTTAGCCAAACATGCAACAGTCTCCACCTTGGCTATAAGGCAATGCTCATCTCTCCACCGAGCACAAACTTACCAGCCTACAACAATATTCGAACTTTTCCTTGTTCAAAGGCTTTGTAAGCATATCAGCGGGGTTGTGAGCGGTGTCGATCTTCTTCACCCTCACTCTACCACTTTCAACCTCATCTCTGATGAAGTGTAACCTCACGTCAATGTGTTTATTACGCTCGTGAAACATTTGGTGTTTTGCAAGGCACAGAGCTCCACTGTTGTCACAATAGACAGTCACTCCCTTCTGTACAACTCCAAACTCAGCCACGAGTCCCAGTAGCCATTTGCTCTCCTTTACTGCCGATGTGAGGGACATATACTTTGCTTCAGTTGTGCTTAATGCAACCACACTTTGCAAGCTCGACTTCCAGCATATTGCAGATCCAAAAAGAGTGAAGATGTAGCCTGTCTGGGATCTTCTTGTATCAATATTTGCAGCATAATCAGAGTCACAATATCCCACCAAATGCTCTTCTTCTAACTCACTTCCACATGAGAACAGAACCCCCAGCTTATTTGCTCCACCTAGGTACCTCAGAGACCACTTCAAGGCATTCCAGTGTTGTCTGCCATACCCAGCCATGTAGCGGCTGGTTGTGCTGATAGCATGGGCTATATCCGGCCTCGTGCATATCATAAGATACATCAGACTCCCAACAATATTAGAGTAGGGAATTAACTCCATCTCCTTTCTTTCCTCTTCAGTTCCAGCCTTCTGATCATTACACAACGTGAAGTGTATAGGCATTGGTGTTGAAGTCCTTCTCATGTTGTCAAGTCTGAATTTTCTTCAACATCTTACTGATGTAATCTGTCTGAAAAAGCCAAAGCTTCTTGCTGCCTTTGTCTCTGATAATGTCCATGCCAAGGATCCTACTTGCACTTCCAAGATCCTTCATCTCAAAATCCCTCATCAGCTTTTCTTTCACCTTCTTTATCTCCCTTATATCCTCACCTGACAACAACATATCGTCGACATACAAGAGCAAATAGATGGGACTCTTATTAGCTTGCCTTTTCACAAACACACAGTTGTCATAAGGGGATCTAGCAAACCCCAGCCTTGTCAGACTTTCACCGAATTTCAAATACCATTGCCTACTTGATTGTTTGAGCCCATAGATGCTCTTCTTGAGCATGCATACTTTATGATCAAAGCCAGGTACTTCAAAGCCTTGAGGCTGAGCCATGTAGATTGTTTCTTCAAGATCCCCATTTAAAAATGCTGTCTTGACATCCATCTGCTCTAGCTCCTATCCTTTCATTGCTGCCACGGCCAATAACACTCGAATAGAGTTATGCTTCACCACCGGGGAATACACCTCATTAAAGTCAACTCCTTCTTCTTGGTTGTACCCCTTTGCAACAAGCCTTGCTTTGAACCTGACTGTGTGAGTGTATGCTGTTTCAAGCTTCTTCTTATACACCCACTTGCACCCTATAAGCTTTCCGAATTCGGCCTTCTCAACCAAGATCCAGGTTTTATTAGCAATCAGAGAATCCACTTCTTCCTTCATTGCTCTGATCCATTGGTCCTTTTCTGCTCCACTCACAGCTTCAGAATAGGAGCCTGGTTCAGAAGCATCCATTTGCTCAGCAACATGTAGAGCATAATACAACATCTCATAATCACTAAATCTTGCAGGAGGTCTGATAGTTCTCTTTGGCCTTTCTCTAGCCAATGAAGGTTCTGGTGCATCTGGTGTGGAGTCTTGAGGCACAGCTTCATTTGATTGAGTATCTGGATCAGTTAGAATTCCTCCACCTGCCTCATAGTTCTCCACACTTACTTCATCATTAGAATCCGGACCCACATCTGTCATAGCAGCTCTGGACTCATTGAAATCAGATTCTGGATTTTTGACATTTCCTTGATTCAGATAAGGCATGCTGTCCTCCAAAAAAACCACATCTCTACTGATCAGCACCTTTTGCCTCCCAGGTTCAGTACACCATAGCCTATACCCCTTGACCCCTTTTTCATAGCCAAGCATAATGCACTGCAAGGCTCTAGCATTCAACTTCCCTTGTTTGAAGTGTGCAAACGCTCTACACCCAAAAGGCTTCAATCTTGTATAGTCAGGCCTTACTCCATGCCATTTTTCATCAGGTATTGCACCTCCAATTGCTGATGATGGGCATTTGTTGATCAAAAAAGCTGCTGTTGTCACAGCCTCTGCCAAAAAAATTCTGTTTACTCCAAAAGAAGACAATAAGCATCTGGCCCTTTCAAGGAGTGTGCGGTTCATTCTCTCCGCAACTCCATTATGTTGAGGATTTCCAGGCACTGTCTTATGCCTTTTTATTCCTTTGTCCCTGCAAAATTGGTCAAATTCCTTGGACAAGTACTCCAAACCGTTGTCAGTTCTTAACACCTTAGGAATAATCCCCCTTTCATTCTCTAACTCTTTACACCAATTCTTGAATGTGATGAATGCCTCTGACTTTTCCTTTAAGATAAAGACCCATACCTTCCTTGAAAAGTCATCAATTATAGACATATAGTATTTCCCTCCACCCAAACTTTTAATAGGTGAGGGCCCCCAAAGATCTGAATGAATATAGTCTAATGGAGAGGATGATGAATGAGTACCTGCTGGAAATGATTTCTTCTTGGATTTTCCCAGCAAGCAATCTTGGCATTTCTTCATATTATCCATGCCACTGATGTCAATGATCCCTTTCTTCACCATTGCTTTTAGAGTCCCTTCAGCCGGATGTCCTAGCTTGAGATGCCAAGCCATTAAATCTGGTCAGATAGTTGCATTAGCTTCACCCATTATAACAGTGGCCTGCAAATAATACAAACTTCCATCCCTCTATGCCACCATCTTTACATCTTGTCCCTTACAAACCTTCATGACACCATTTTGAGAAAGAAACGAGTAGCCCTTCTTCTCAAGAGTTCCAAGAGACACCAGATTCCTTTTTACTTCAGGTATATACCTCACATCAGACAATATTATCACAGATCCATTTCTGAGCTTCAATTTAATCTCACCAATTCCTTTGATGCTACAAGCTTTGTCATTCCCCAGTATGACTGACCCACTGCAGTGTCTGAGGTCTTGGAACCACTCAACATAGGGGCAGATATGAAACGAGCATCCGGAGTCCATGATCCATGAACCCCTTTCAATCTTTTCCACTACATTCATCACTTCAGCTGGCTCTTCCCCATCACTGTTGACAATATTTGAATGGGACTTGGATTCAGCGGCCAATTTCTTCTTCCATCCATAGCAATCTCTCTTCAAATGTCCAGGTTTCTTGCACCAAGGGCAAGACCTCTTTTCTTTTGCTGCAGGACCATCAGGCTTATAATCCTCGGCCTTCTTCTTGAATGGTTTCTTGCTCCATTTCTTGATATTAAGCGATTCAGGTTGATGTTGATCTTGACTCTTATTACCTCCTTTCTGCAGTTCCTTTGCCATTAGAACTGCATGAACCTCATTGTAGGTAATCACCTTATCTCTACCATAAAGAATTTCATCCCTAAGCTGATCGTAGGAATTTGGCAGAGCATTCAAGACCAAGATAGCCTTATCTTCATCACTTATCTTCACATCTACAGCTTCTAGATCATCCACAGACTTAGCAAAGTCTTCCAACTGCTCCATAATTGACTTATCCTCTGCGAAGCTGTAAGAGTAGAGCCTCCTTTTCATATACAAGCGGTTAGCCAAGGACTTGGCCAGATAAATGTCATCAAGCCTCTTCAAGATGCCCGCAGCAGTCTTTTCACCCTGCACTTCGCGCAAGACCTTGTCACCCAGGCACAAGATCAGAGCGCTATGAGCCTTGAGTTGCATCTCATCATGCTTCGCCTGAGCTTTATCATCTAGCACAACAGCCTTCCCTTTCTCAACCGAATCATCCGCGGCAAGAACAGCGGATAGGCCATGCTGCACCAAAACGGCTCTCATCTTCATCTTCCATAACCCGTAATCATTCTTTCCGGTAAACTTCTCCACATCAAGTCTGGCGGCCATAGCTGCGAATCAGAACGATCAAGCACCTTCAAGAATTCCCACAGACGGCGTCAATTGTAGAAATGCTTGATCAATCAACACGAAACAAATCGAAGCTTAATTGTGAGAAGAGAAAGAAAAAGGGTTTTTGAAGAGAATAATTTTGCGTGGATATTATTGAGCTGAATGAATGTTTAATCGACAACTACAAGATCTTCTCTTCTACTATTTATACTAACAGCTAACTAAAGAGTAATCAAGAAGATCACTTGAAATAGTTACAACTTCTACTAACTAAACAAGAACTCAACGGCTAGTAGCCGTTAGCCTCCACCGCTTTTCAAACTTCATAGCTTCTCGGTTGAGTGTTATGCATTCCACTGAACACACCATGAATCCTCATTGCTTTGTTAGACAAACATACAACACTTTCTAACAGGTTTTCCCCTCTTCAAAACACCCTTGAAATACCTTATAAAACGGTTCTTACCACAAACATTCCAAAATCCACCAATATTCAAATACCTAACATGCCTGATCAGTTCAAGTACTTCTCTAAAGACTGGCATGAAGATTGTGGGACGACTCCTTTCTCTGAGTTTCCTGCCAAACCTTCTCAAATTGATTTCATAAGAAACCGGTTTTCAAATACTTCCCAACTCTGGGAATCTGATGATTGTTTAAAAGATCAGAAGTACTATGAGTTTATTCTAATTGACTCCGACTCAGTTGAAATAACTCATATTTACAACAGATCTAAAGAAATTGAGTATTCAAAATGCATTATCAAAAGAGTCCTTACCACAACCACTTTTGGTGGCCTCAATGAGTTCAAAAATTTTAACCACCCAGCTCAAGGGTACAATTATATCGATTATAAGAATGCTTGGTTCAGAGCTTTCTTATTGAGATATTATAATCACTCTTGGTTCATAAGCTTTCATCATAATTGTGAAAAACAGTTCCCTGTTTGGTTCCCTGATTGGTGGAGGAAAATGGGATCTTCAATCGAAATTCTCCCCTTTGATGTTCAACAAGGGTTTCATACTTTTGCTGAATATTCTACTCTCAAAATTTTCCAAAAATTCATCATGTTTCATGCGGAATTCAAAGTCCCTTGGATTTTTTCCTGGGATTTCAATTTTGAAAAAATCTTTCCAGATCCTACTCCTTTCTCCTTGACAAGGGTCTATAAAGTTAAATGGTGGGCTAAGTTCCAAATTTGATGAATCGGTCTCTTCTGATCCTATTGGGGGTCAGGACCCCTTTGATTTTTGATGACAGGTTTCTTTAGAAAGAAGAATACTGAAGCCTATTCTAGGTTTCTCATTGAAAATATCAAGATTGATACCGAAATGGTCATCTTCCTTTAAGAGATTACAAAGATTATTCTTGAAGTTCCTCCAGAAGAAGTGGATTTTCCATTTCTTAGAGAAACCATTGATGACATTTTTCATAGAGTCAATAGAATTAAAAGGATGAAAAGAACTCTCAAAATTATCTCCATTATTACTGCAGCTTGACCAACACATCCTTTTCAAAGATTCGATTTTAGATAAGAACTTAGATGGCTCCAGGCAACATTTCTTAATGAAGAAAGATGTTTGGAAGAAATGTACAAATACCGAATGAGAAGAAATCATCATATGGACTTCTACCATAATAATGAAGAATGGAGACGTTGCCAATACATCAAATATTGTAAAAGCAAGATTCAACGGATTAACATCATATTGGCTGCATAATTGATTTATGAGCCACTTTCTTCAAAAGCTCTCCTCTCAAAAGTCAAGAATGACTGCTACTCCAGAAGAAATCACCACGTAGCCACTCTTTTGTAAATAACTGTTTGTAATAGTTGTTCCACTATGTAAATTATTGTGTTTTACGTCACTGCTTACGTTTCTGTAAGATACTGTACTCCTATGTAGCCAGGGTTGTTGGCTATAAATAAGAGGTTTTCTAGGAAGAGAAGCACACCGGTTACTGATCTCAGAACCATTGCTCTTCTCCCTCCTTCCCTCTCTTACCTTCCAAGTTTTTAATCCAAAGTGAGATTTCATATTACTTTTCATATCACTTTCTTTCATTATGCAAACTACTTTCATTCTTCATATATTATCTCTTCTTTATATGTCTTTTAATAATAGAATAATTTATCAAAACTTTATCATAAATCATATGATGAAAACCAATACGTTATTACACAACACGGCTGTTGCCAATACGTGTTCTAACAACAAGGTGAAAATCATAGGATTTCATGATCTAATCAAAATTAATCAAAACTCGATCAAAGATAGCAGTTCTAAAATCAATGAGCCCTATATCATAGAAATTTTCTACTCTTTCTTTAGGGATAGTCCAATTTGAATAATCAATAGGGGCATGAATTTCACTACTTGAAACAATATTTTTGTCATTCTTGTTTTTAGTATTGGATCTTAACAGATTTCTAAATTTACTGGCCATATTCAAAAAGGGGGATAATGACTTAGATTAGGAATTGGTTTAGATGGAAGAAACTGGTCGCAGGGGAACACTATGCGTGGAACACGTAGACATAAGGCTTGCCAACCGTCTTATAAGCTTGCCAGACCTGAATTCCAACGTTTCTCTTACCAAACTTACTCCTAAGATCAATATTATCATCTCTGTTTTGAATATTAAGTCAGTTGAATTTATAAAACTACTAACATCCATCGAGATGGCTCTAATACCATTTGAACCCAGGTTATCTCTTGATAGCTTTGAATCGCCAAACTTGTTGGTTAAGACCTTGTTGAGCCATTGAGAAAAATTGATTAGTCATCTCTACTCCAAAAATGAAACTTTTCCAGACTAATATTAGGTTTTTAGATCACGAGATTGACAAAGGAAGTTTCAGACCCATCAGTAGGTCTATATCATTCACGGGTAAATTTCCTGATGAAATCAAAGATAAAAACCAGTTACAAAGATTTTTAGGATGTTTGAATTACATTTCAGACTTCTTTCCTAAACTTAGAGAAACATGTAAACCTCTCTACCAGAGACTCAGGAAAAATCCCTTAAATTGGACGGAAGAGCATACTAATATTGTTAAAACCATAAAACAACAGGTCAAAACTCTCCCTTGTTTAGGAATTCCTAATCCAAAAGCCTTCATGATTATTGAAACTGATGCCTCAAACATAGGTTATGGAGGAATATTAAAACAGGAATTGGATTCAAAAGAACAATTAATAAGGTACCATTCTGGTATCTGGAATAATGCACAAATGAATTATTCCGTTATTAAAAAAGAAATTCTATCCATAGTTTTATGCATTCAAAAATTTCAAGATGACCTTTATAACAAAATTTTTTTAATTAGAATTGATTGCAAATCTGCAAAAGAAGTCCTTACAAAAGATGTTCAAAATATTGTTTCAAAACAAATATTTGCCAGATGGCAAGCCATTTTATCTGTCTTTGATTTTGAAATTGAGTTTATTAAAGGAGAAAACAATTCTCTACCTGATTTTCTAACTAGAGAATTCTTACAAGGGCACAGTGATGGACTCTAAGACAACAAAGAAACAAAGTGTGAAAGACTATGAAGTCTTCTCTTCAAAATCAACTTCAAAAGCCCTGGTTTCATCCTTGACTCCAACAACTCATCAAAGACCCAATCAAAGACACCTTTCCAATGAAATTGTTCCTAACAGGTTCTCTCCAATTCAAAACATTCCAGAAATCCCCTGTCCTGACCTCAAACCTTCCAAAACCACAAATATCCAAATCCCGAATATGCCTGAAATTCATAAATATATTGCCAAAGATGAACATGAAGATTGTGGAATGACCACTTTCACGGAATATCTAGCAAATTTCTCTCAAAAAGATTACATCAGAAATCGTTTCCCAAATCCATTCCAACTCTGGGAATCGGATGTTTTTCAAAAAGATCAAAAGTATTATGAGTTAATTTTAATTGATTCTGATTTTGTTGAAATAACTCATAATTACAACAAATCCAAAGAGGTGGAATTTTCAAAATGTATTATCAAAAGGATTCACACTCCAACCACCTTTGGTGGCCAAAATGAATTCAAAATTTTCTCTATTAACCACCCGACTCAGGGATATCATTACATAGATTATAAAAATGCTTGGTTTAGAGCCTTTTTGCTCAGACCTTTCAACCATTCTTCGTTTTTCTCATTTCATCATAATTGTGATAAAAACCCTCCAATCTGTTTTATCGATTGGTGGAAAAAGATGGGTTATTCAATCCAAATTCTTCCCTCCTAGGTCAAGAAAGGATTTGAAGTGTTTGCTGAATTTTCAACTCTCAAAAATTACCAATAATTCATCATATTTCTTGCAGAATTTAAAGTTCCTTGGATTATGGCATGGGACTTTAATTTTGAAAAAATGTATCCAGACCCCATTCCTTTCTCTTTAACAAGAGTTTTTAGAATTAAATAGTGGGGCCGGTTTCAAGAAAATATTGCTTCTGAGTCAACAGTTAAACAGTTCCTAACCACGGGAGAAAAGGTGATTTACCAAAGGGACAAAGGAAAAGGAAAGGTTGAAGCATCCAAAGAAGTTAGTGCTTCGGAACCAAAAGTTGACAATTATATGGATAGTCTCCCTGATAAAATCAAAAAGGAGTTCTTTGAATACCTTGTTCAAAAGTCCGTCTCCTCAAAATCAAAATCTGATGAGTCTGTCTCTTCTGACCCTATTGGGGGTCAAGACCCCTTTGATTTCAGATGACAGGATTCTTTAGAAAAAAGAGCACCAAAGCATATTCTAGATTTCTCATTGATGAAATCGAAATTCAAACCAATATTGTTGAATCTCTCTATGGAATGGCAAAAGAAGCTTTTGAATTCCCTCCAGAAGAAGTAGATTATCCATACCTTTTGGAAATGATTGATAGAATTCATCATAGAAACCTTAGAATCAAGCAAATGAAAAGAAATCTCAAAATAATTTTCACCATCACTGCAGCTTGATTGTGCTCATCATTCAGGATGCATCCTCTTTCTCATTTTCATTTTGGCAAAGAAATCAGAAGATTGGAACAAGCAATCAAGGACGAAGAAGAAAGTCTCCAGATTTACTATGAAGTCAATTATCGAAGAAGTCACCACTTCGATTATTATTATGATGATGAAGAGTTCAGACATGTTCAGTATATCAAGAGGTGCAAGAATAAAATCAAAAGGCTTTACCTTATCATGGCAGCATGTTATGGTCCATTTTCAAAAGAATGTTCAAAGGTCAAGAATGACGGCCATCTTCTTCAAAAGGATACACCACGTTTCCACCAATAATGTAATTTACTGTTTGTAATAGTTGTTTGCCACTGTGTAAATCATTGTGGCTTACGTCATTGCTGACGATTATGTAAATTATTGAGCTCCTATGTAGCCAGGGATGTTGGCTATAAATAAGAGGTTATCAAAGGAGAGAAACACACCGGTTACTGATCTCAGAACCACTGCTCTTCTCCCTCCTTCCCTCTGTAACCTTGAAGTTTAATCCAAAGTTGGTTTTCAAAATCTCTTTACTTTCATACTGTTTTCTTTCATTATGCAAACTATTTTCAATATGTCTTTTATACTCCATATGTTGTTTAATAACATAATAATTATACCATATGTTGCAAATCAATTAGATACTATTTCTTCAAATAACTTTCCTGTTAACAGACAAAGTATCCTTAATGATACTTCCAAACCTTTTTTCAAAAGTAATGAAATTTTAAAAAATAAGAATATTTCTTTTAATTCAAAAACAGAGAACATTCTTAAAAAACTCTGTGAAAATCTTGGTGAATCAAGTAAGTCAACTACAAATGTTATTCATAAAAACCATGAGTCAAGTACTGAGCAATCAAGTTAATTAAAAAACAGAGAACATTCTTAAAAAACTCTCTGAAAATCTTGGTGAATCAAGTAAGTCAACTACAAATGTTATTCATAAAAACCATGAGTCAAGTACTGAGCAATCAAGTTACTCTTCCTCTGAAAAGGAAGATAATTTTGTTGAAAAATTAGAAGATATTTTCAAAGATTCTAATAACTCCCCTCTCAAAATAAATAAAATTTTCAAAGGGAAAAAATTTAACAACAGTAAACCTTATTATAATAGACCTTCGCCGACAGATTTACTTTACGAAGAAAGAGGTCAATTTCAAAAATCCAGTTATGACGGAACTTCAATTACCGAGTGGAATATTGATGGAAAACCTGAATATGAAATTCTCAATACTTTACAAAAAAATGGGAATGGCAAAGTTGGCGTATGGATACGCAGGTATTTCTGAAAAAGAAGCTTGTGTCCTCCTTATTAATGGCTTTACAAGTCAACTTAAAAATTGGTGGGATAACGCTTTAAGTTTGCAAAGCAAAGAAGAAATACTTAATCATGTTGTTAATATTGAAGATCAAGATGGAGATATACAAGAGGCAAGCGATGCTTGTGATTTTAAACAACCTTAGGTGTCCTTCCTTATCTGATTACAGATGGTACAAAGATGTCTTTTTAACTCATGTCCTCAAAAGAAGTGATTGTAACCAAGCCTTCTGGAAAGAAAGATTCATAGCAGGATTACCTAAACTTTTTAGCGAAAGAATAATACAAAAACTCAAAGATGATATTAACTCTGAAAATATCCCTTTCAAAAATATAACGTTTGGCCAATTATTTGCTTTTGTAAAAAAAGAAGGGCTAGCCCTTTGTATGGAAATAAAAATACAGAACAAATATAGGAAAGACAAACAAAAGGAGAAAAATGAATTAGGATGTTTCTGTGAAATGTTCGGGATCGAAAAAATTGAAGCCCCTTCTTCTAAGATCAAAAAGAAAACTAGAAAATTCAAAAAAGAATCGCAAAGGCAAGATAATTACAAACCACCCCAAGGTAATTTTGGAAGAACAAGGCCTATAAGAAAATTCAAACCAACTAATAATAAAGATATAAATGAAATAAAATGTTGGTATTGCAAAAAATCTGGCCACACCGAAGACCAAAGTTGGAAGAAAAAGAAGAAAAACATCAGGTTATTAAGAAAACAAATTAATAACATGTTAAGAGAAGAAAATTATTCCTCAAACTCAGGAAGTGAGTCTGAGATTGAAGAAATTCAAAACATTTCTGAAAGTAGTAATTACCATAGTAGTGTTGAAAATGAAAAAGATATTTGCAAAGTTTGCATCAATGTCATTTCCAAAGAAAATAAAGAAGTTATTCTTGATCTCGTCCACCAAATTCCTGACACTGAAACGAGGGATGAATATCTTAATAAGTTAAAAGACTTAATTCTTGAGGAACCTTCCACTTCCAAAAAGATTAATATCAATGAACAATTTAGTTTAAACAATCTATGGGATAAATATCCTTATCAAAGTATATCAAAACATATAACGACGAAAGACCTCCAGAGTGAGATTAACAATCTTAAGAAACAAATTAATAAAGAATTTTATGGACTAAAAGAAAAGAATTTTGAGTTTGAAACAAGACTTTCTGTTATTGAGAATAATGCAGAAGTGAATAATTGGGAAAATTCGGGACAAAATTTAGCAAATAATTCCATAAAAGTCATCCAAGAGGTAATTTATCAAAAATGGCATGTTAACATAACTCTTGTTATAAATGATTTCAAAACTAATATTATGGCTTTGGTTGACTCAGGAGCTGATCATAACATAATCAGAGAAGGAATTGTTCCGACCAAATATTGCGATAAAACCAAAGAAAAACTTTATACAGCCAATAATAACCCTTTGAGAATTAGATACAAACTCTCCAAAGCCCATATCTGTAATGAAGGATATTGTTTCAAAAAAAATTTCACAATTGTTGAAGATATCACTTATAATATGATTCTAGGAACACCCTTCCTAACTCAAATCTATCCCTTCCGTGTCGATGATAATGGCATCACTACCAATGTCTAGGGAAGGAGGATAAAATTTAAATTCATTTATCCTATTCTAAAACAAGAAATCCTTAATCTTCAAAATAGCTCTATTTTTAGACAGATCAATAAGATAACCCAAAAACAAAAACAAATAAGCTACCTAAAAGAAGAAATTCCTTTCCAAAGGATTAAAGAGCAGCTCGAAACTCCTGATTTTACCTCAAAAATCAAAGAAATAGAAAACAATTTTATCCAAAAGGTTTGTAATGAAGTCCCCAATGCTTTCTGGGAAAGAAAATATCATGTGATTTATTTACCTTATGAAGAAGATTTTCATGAAAGTAAAATTCCTACGAAATCTAGGCCCATTCAAATGAACCAAGAACTTCTTGAAGTTTGTAAGAAAGAAATTAAAGACTTATTAGATAAGAACCTTATTAGGCCTTCAAATTCTCCATGGAGCTGTTCAGCTTTTTATGTTAAGAAACAGGCAGAATTAGAAAGAGGAACTCCCAGACTGGTTATTAATTACAAACCTCTTAATGCGGTTTTACAATGGATTAGACATCCAATCCCAAATAAGAGAGACCTCATAAATAGATTTACAGTTCCAAAATATTCTCCAAATTCGATCTTAAGTCAGGATTCTGGCAAATTCAAATTGCTGAGAAAGATAGATATAAGACAGCTTTCACAGTTCCCTTTGGACATTATGAATGGAATGTAATTCCCTTGGGTTTAAAAAATGCCCCCTCTGAATTCCAAAAGATCATGAATGACATTCTAAATCCATATAGTCAATTCTGCATTGTCTATATTGATGATGTTCTCGTCTTTTCTCAAGATCTTGATCAACACATAAGGCATTTAGGAATTTTCCTCAAGACTATAGAGAAAAATGGTTTAGTCATCTCCACCCCAAAGATGAAACTCTTTCAAACTAATGTTAGGTTCCTAGGTTACGAGATTGACAAAGGGACCTTTAGACCCATCAGTAGGTCTATTACCTTCACAGACAATTTTCCTGATGAAATTAGAGATAAAACCCAATTACAAAGGTTCTTAGGATGTTTGAACTACATCTCAGACTTCTTTCCTAACCTTAGACAAACTTGTAAACCTCTTTATCAAAGGCTTAAGAAAATCCCCCTCTGATTGGACAGGAGAGCATACTAAAGTTGTCAAAACTATCAAACAACAAGTCAAGACTCTTCCATGTCTTGGCATCCCTAATCCAAAAGCCTTTTTGATCATTGAAACAGACGCTTCAAACATTGGTTGTGGAGGAATTTTAAAACAAAGAATAGATTCAAAAGAAAACCTTGTCAGGTACCATTCTGGTATCTGGAATAATGCACAAATAAATTATTCCGTTATTAAAAAAGAAATCTTATCCATTGTTTTATGCATTTAAAAATTCCAAGATGACCTCTACAATAAAAAATTCTTAATAAGGATTGATTGCAAATCGGCAAAAGAAGTCCTTACCAAAGATGTCCAAAATATTGTTTCAAAACACATTTTTGCCAGATGGCAAGCCATTCTATCCGTATTTGATTTTGAAATTGAGTTCATTAGAGGAGAAAACAATTCTCTACCTGATTTTCTGACTAGAGAATTTCTTCAAGGTCACAATGACAGACTCTAGGACATTCCAAAGACAAAGTATCAAAGACTATGAAGTCTTCCCTTCAAAAGCAGCCTCAAAAGCCCTGATTTCTTCATCGACCCCGACGATTCCTCAAAAACCCAATCAAATTCTCTCTAACAGGTTTTCCCCTCTTCAAAATGCCCTTGAAATACCTTATAAAACTGTTCTTACCTCAAACATTCCAAAATCTACCAATATTCAAATACCTAACATGCCTGATCAGTTCAAGTACTTCTCTAAAGACTGGCATGAAGACTGTGGGATGACTCCTTTCTCTGAGTTTCCTGCCAAACCCTCTCAAATTGATTTCATAAGAAACCGGTTTTCAAATACTTCCCAACTCTGGGAATCTGATGATTGTTTAACAGATCAGAAGTACTATGAGTTTATTCTAATTGACTCTGACTCAGTTGAAATAACTCATATTTACAATAGATCCAAAGAAATTGAGTATTCAAAATGTATTATCAAAAGAGTCCTTGCCACAACCACTTTTGGTGGCCTCAATGAGTTCAAAAATTTTAATCACCCTGCTCAAGGGTACAATTATATCGATTATAAGAATGCTTGGTTCAGAGCTTTCTTATTGAGATATTATAATCACTCTTGGTTCATAAGCTTTCATCATAATTGTGAAAAACAGTTCCCTGTTTGGTTCCCTGATTGGTGGAGGAAAATGGGATCTTCAATCCAAATTCTTCCCTCTGATGTTCAACAAGGGTTTCATACTTTTGCTGAATATTCTACTCTCAAAAATTTCCAAAAATTCATCATGTTCCATGCGGAGTTCAAAGTCCCTTGGATTTTTTCCTGGGATTTCAATTTTGAGAAAATCTTTCCAGATCCTACTCCTTTCTCCTTGACAAGGGTCTATAAAGTTAAATGGTGGGCTAAGTTCCAAAATCATATTGGAGCTGAATCTGCTGTCAAACAATTTTTTACCACTGGTGAAAAGGTGATTTTCCAAAAGGCCAAGAAATAGAAAAGCAAGGCAGAAAGAACAAAGAAGTCCAGTACTGCGGAGCCAAATAATTTTCTGGAAAATCTTCCAGAACATATCTAGAGAGATTTCTTTGATTTTATGGCTCAAAAGTCTGTCTCTTCAAAATCCAAATCTGAAGAATCGGTCTCTTCTGATCTTATTAGGGGTCAGGACCCCTTTGATTTTTGATGACATGTTTCTTTAGAAAGAAGAATACTGAAGCCTATTCTAGGTTTCTCATTGAAAATATCAAGATTGATACCGAAATGGTCATCTCCCTTTCAGAGATTACAAAGATTATTCTTGAAGTCCCTCCGGAAGAAGTGGATTTTCCATTTCTTAGAGAAGCCATTGATGACATTTTTCATAGAGTCAATAGAATTAAAAGGATGAAAAGAACTCTCAAAATTATCTCCATTATTACTGCAGCCTGACCAATGCATCCTTTTCAAAGATTCGATTTTAGATCAGAACTCAGATGGCTCCAGGCAGCAATTCTTAATGAAGAAAGATGTTTGGAAGAAATGTACAAATACCGAATGAGAAGAAGTCATCATATGAATCTACCATAATAATGAAGAATGGAGACGTTGTCAATACATCAAGTATTGTAGAAACAAGATTCGGCGAATTAACATCATATTGGCTGCATGATTGCTTCATGAGCCACCTTCTTCAAAGCTCTCTCCACAAAAGTCAAGAATGACGGCTACTCCAGAAGAAATCACCATGTAGCCACTCTTTTGTAAATAACTGTTTGTAATAGTTGTTCCACTATGTAAATTATTGTGTTTTACGTCACTGCTTACGTTTCTGTAAGATACTGTACTCCTATGTAGCCAGGGTTGTTGGCTGTAAATAAGAGGTTATCTAGGAAGAGAAGCACACCGGTTACTGATCTTAGAACCATTTCTCTTCTCCCTCCTTCCCTCTTTTACCTTCCAAGTTTTAATCCAAAGTGAGTTTTCATATTACTTTTTCATATCACTTTCTTTCATTATGCAAACTACTTTCATACTGCATATATTATCTCTTCTTCATATGTCTTTTAATAATGGAATAATATATCAAAACTTTATCATAGATCATATGGTGAAAACCAATACGTTATTACACAACACGGCTGTTGCCAATACGTGTTCTAACAACAAGGTGAACATCATAGGATTTCATGATCTAATCAAAATTAATAAAACCTCAAGCTCAAATGGTATCTTAATTCTTCATTCAAATAAACCATATCAGGTTTAAATTCTTTATTACAAGTTATGACCATAGTACTTCTAGTAGGTGAGTAAGGATCACCTATATTTTCTTCACCAGTTAAATTTGGTCGAGGTATGGGGGTTTTGAAAGTCCAATTTCTTTCTGAAGTGCTAGGCATATTAGAACAGGAGGCTCTACTACTTTCATAGATAAAACTCTTGTTGTTTCTGGAATTTGAGAAAGAATTTGTTCTATCAAATTTGACTATTACAATTCCATCAGGTTCTTCAATGATATCTGATGGTTCAGTTTTCTCTAAGTTTCTAGGGGCTTGTGGTCCTTTTATGATAAACTGACTTGGAATTGTAATCTCATTCCATTTAAGTCTTTTAGGAGTATAGGTGGTAGGTTGTTCAGCATCAACCTATAAGAGGATGGTTTCTCCTTTTGAGAAAGGATTCCTGCTGAATTTAGGATTTAAGTTTGAAGAATTAAGTCTAAGATAGACCCTAAACATGATTGCAACATTTTTACATTCATGAAACTCATCTCCTTGTATTTGGACATAAAGGATGAGACTCTCAAGAATCATGGGATCTGTAAGGTCTACAGAGAAATTAGAAGAACAATTAAAGTATATAGGGCCATTACATATGTTGGTTTGAACCATCGCTAAAATAGATGTTTTATATTTTTTTGAGTCTTCCATCTCTTAGAGTAATATATATGGGAGAATCAACTCCTATGTGAACCAAGGGTTTGACAGCAATTTGAGCAAGACCAAAATGGGCATATCTATACTTCTGTTCCCTGTATCTCTTTACAGATTCTCTATTAAGGAGGTGAAAACTTTCTGATTTTTGCAATATGCTTCTAGTCTCTTCATGAGTTCTTATTGAAAAGGCAGTTTTAAAATCAATGAGACCTATATCATAGAAATTTTCTACTTTTTCTTCAAGAATAGTCCAATTTGAATAATGAATAGGGGCATGTATCTCGCTACTTGAGACAATATTTTTGTCATTCTTATTCTTAGTACTGGATCTTAACAGATTTCTAAATCTACTGGCCATATATAAAAAGAGATAAAGACTTGGATTAGGAATTGGTTTAGATGGGAGAAACTGGTCGCAGGGGAACACTATGCGTGGAACACCTAGACATAAGGCTTGCCAACCGTCTTATAAGCTTACCAGACCTGAATTCCAACGTTTCTCTTACCAAACTTATTCTTAATATCAATCTTGTCATCTCTGTTTTAAATATTAAGCTAGTTGGATTTAAAAAGCTACTAACATCCATTACCGCCATCGAAATGGCTCTGATACCATTTGAGCTTGAGGTTTTATTAATTTTGATTAGATCATGAAATCCTATGATGTTCACCTTGTTGTTAGAACACGTATTGGCAACAGCCGTGTTGTGTAATAACGTATTGGTTTTCACCATATGATCTATGATAAAGTTTTGATAAATTAATCCATTATTAAAAGACATATGAAGAAGAGATAATATATGCAGTATGAAAGTAGTTTGCATAATGAAAGAAAGTGATATGAAAAAGTAATATGAAACTCACTTTGGATTAAAACTTGGAAGGTAAAAGAGGGAAGGAGGGAGAAGAGCAATGGTTCTGAGATCAGTAACCGGTGTGCTTCTCTTCCTAGAAAACCTCTTCTTTATAGCCAACAACCCTGGCTACATAGGAGTACAGTATCTTACAGAAACGTAAGCAGTGACGTAAAACACAATAATTTACATAGTGGAACAACTATTACAAACAATTATTTACAAAAGAGTGGCTACGTGGTGATTTCTTTTGGAGTAGCCGTCATTCTTGACTTTTGAGGAGAGAGCTTTTGAAGAAGGTGGCTCATGAAGCAATCATGCAGCCAATATGATGTTAATTCGCCGAATCTTGTTTTTACAGTACTTGATGTATTGACAACATCTCCATTCTTCATTATTATGGTAGAAATCCATATGATGACTTCTTCTCATTCGGTATTTGTACATTTCTTCCAAACATCTATCTTCATTAAGAATTGCTGCCTGGAGCCATCTGAGTTCTGATCTAAAATCGAATCTTTGAAAAGGATGCATTGGTCAGGCTGCAGTAATAATGGAGATAATTTTGAGAGTTCTTTTCATCCTTTTAATTCTATTGACTCTATGAAAAATGTCATCAATGGTTTCTCTAAGAAATGGAAAATCCACTTCTTCCGGAGGGACTTCAAGAATAATCTTTGTAATCTCTGAAAGGGAGATGACCATTTCGGTATCAATCTTGATATTTTCAATGAGAAACCTAGAATAGGCTTCAGTATTCTTCTTTCTAAAGAAACCTGTCATCAAAAATCAAAGGGGTCCTGACCCCTAATAGGATCAGAAGAGACCGATTCTTTAGATTTGGATTTTGAAGAGACAGACTTTTGAGCCATAAAATCAAAGAAATCTCTCTTGATATGTTCTGGAAGATTTTCCAGGAAATTATTTGGCTCCGCAGTACTGGCCTTCTTTGTTCTTTCTGCCTTGCTTTTCTCTTTCTTGTCCTTTTGGAAAATCATCTTTTCACCAGTGGTAAAAAAATTGTTTGACAGCAGATTCAACTCCAATATGATTTTGGAACTTAGCCCACCATTTAACTTTATAGACCCTTGTCAAGGAGAAAGGAGTAGGATCTGGAAAGATTTTCTCAAAATTGAAATCCTAGGAAAAAATCTAAGGGACTTTGAACTCCGCATGGAACATGATGAATTTTTGGAAATTTTTGAGAGTAGAATATTCAGCAAAAGTATGAAACCCTTGTTGAACATCAGAGGGAAGAATTTGGATTGAAGATCCCATTTTCCTCCACCAATCAGGGAACCAAATAGGGAACTATTTTTCACAATTATGATGAAAGCTTATGAACCAAGAGTGATTATAATATCTCAATAAGAAAGCTCCGAACCAAGCATTCTTATAATCGATATAATTGTACCCTTGAGCAGGGTGGCTAAAATTTTTGAACTCATTGAGGCCACCAAAAGTGGTTGTGGTAAGGACTCTTTTGATAATACATTTTGAATACTCAATTTCTTTGGATATATTGTAAATATGAGTTATTACAACTGAGTCAGAGTCAATTAGAATAAACTCATAGTACTTCTGATCTATTAAACAATCATCAGATTCCCAGAGTTGGGAAGTATTTGAAAACCGATTTCTTATGAAATCAATTTGAGAGGGTTTGGCAGGAAACTCAGAGAAAGGAGTCGTCCCACAGTCTTCATGCCAGTCTTTAGAGAAGTACTTGAACTGATCAGGCATGTTAGGTATTTGAATATTGGTGGATTTTGGAATGTTTGAGGTAAGAACAGTTTTATAAGGTATTTCAAGGGCATTTTGAAGAGGGGAAAACCTGTTACAGAGAATTTGATTGGGTTTTTGAGGAATCGTCGGGGTCGAGGAAGAAATCAGGGCTTTTGAGGCTGCTTTTGAAGGGAAGACTTCATAGTCTTTGATACTTTGTCTTTTGGATGTCCTAGAGTCTGTCATTGTGACCTTGAAGAAATTCTCTAGTCAGAAAATCAGGTAGAGAATTGTTTTCTCTAATGAACTCAATTTCAAAGTCAAATACGGATAGAATGGCTTGCCATCTGGCAAAAATGTGTTTTGAAACAATATTTTGGATATCTTTGGTAAGGACTTGTTTTGCGGACTTGCAATCAATCCTTATTAAGAATTTTTTGTTGTAGAGGTCATCTTGGAATTTTTGAATGCATAAAACAATGGATAAGATTTCTTTTTTAATAACGGAATAATTTATTTGTGCATTATTCCAGATACTAGAATGGTACCTGACAAGGTTTTCTTTTGAATCTATTCTTTGTTTTAAAATTCCTCCATAACCAATGTTTGAAGCGTCTGTTTCAATGGTCAAAAAGGCTTCTAGATTGGGGATGCCAAGACATGGAAGAGAAGGACTTGTTGTTTGATAGTTTTGACAACTTTAGTATGCTCTTCTGTCCAATCAGAGGGGTTTTTCTTAAGTCTTTGATAAAGAGGTTTACAAGTTTGTCTAAGGTTGGGAAAGAAGTCTGTGGTGTAGTTCAAACATCCTAAGAACCTTTGTAATTGGGTTTTATCTCTAATTTCATCAGGAAATTTATCTGTGAAGGTAATAGAACTACTGATGGGTCTAAAGGTCCCTTTGTCAATCTCGTAACCTAGGAACCTAACATTAGTTTGAAAGTGTTTCATCTTTGGGGTGGAGATGACTAAACCATTTTTCTCTATAGTCTTGAGGAAAATTCCTAAATGCCTTATGTGTTGATCAAGATCTTGAGAAAAGACAAGAACATCATCAATATAGACAATGCAGAATTGACTATATGAATTTAGAATGTCATTAATGATCTTTTGGAATTCAAAGGGGGCATTTTTTAAACCAAAGGGCATTACATTCCATTCATAATGTCCAAAGGAAACTGTGAAAGCTGTCTTGTATCTATCTTTCTCAGCAATTTGAATTTGCCAGAATCCTGACTTAAGATCGAATTTGGAGAATATTTTGGAACTATAAAGTCTATTTATGAGGTCTCTCTTATTTGGGATTGGATGTCTAATCCATTGTAAAACCGCATTGAGAGGTTTGTAATTAATAACCAGTCTGGGAGTTCCTCTTTCTAATTCTGTCTGTTTCATAACATAAAAAGCGAATAGCTCCATGGAGAATTTGAAGGCCTAATAAGGTTCTTATCTAATAAGTCTTTAATTTCTTTCTTACAAACTTCAAGAAGTTCTTGGTTCATTTGAATTGGCCTAGATTTCGTAGAAATTTTACTTTCATGAAAATCTTCTTCATAAGGTAAATAAATCACATGATGTTTTCTTTCCCAGAAAGCATTGGGGACTTCATTACAAACCTTTTGGATAAAATTGTTTTCTATTTCTTTGATTTTTGAGGTAAAATCAGGAGTTTCGAGCTGCTCTTTAATCCTTTGGAAAGGAATTTCTTCTTTTAGGTAACTTATTTGTTTTTGTTTTTGGGTTATCTTATTGATCTGTCTAAAAATAGAGCTATTTTGATGAAGGATTTCTTGTTTTAGAATAGGAGAAATGAATTTAAATTTTATCCTCCTTCCGTGGTCATTGGTAGTGATGTCAATATCATCGACACGGAAGGGATAGATTTGAGTTAGGAAGGGTGTTCCTAGAATCATATTATAAGTGATATCTTCAACAGTTGTGAAAATATTTTTGAAACAGTATCCTTCATTACAGATATGGGCTTTGGAGAGTTTGTATCTAATTCTCAAAGGGTTATTATTGGCTGTATAAAGTTTTTCTTTGGTTTTATCGCAATATTTGGTCGGAACAATTCCTTCTCTGATTATGTTATGATCAGCTCTTGAGTCAACCAAAGCCATAATATTAGTTTTGAAATCATTTATAACAAGAGTTATGTTAACATGCCATTTTTGATAAATTACCTCTTGGATGACTTTTATGGAATTATTTGCTGAATTTTGTCCCGGATTTTCCCAATTATTCACTTCTGCATTATTCTCAATAACAGAAAGTCTTGTTTCAAACTCAAAATTCTTTTCTTTTAGTCCATAAAATTCTTTATTAATTTGTTTCTTAAGATTGTTAATCTCACTTTGGAGGTCTTTCGTCGTTATTTGTTTTGATATACTTTGATAAGGATATTTATCCCATAGTTTGTTTAAACTAAATTGTTCCTTGATATTAATCTTTTTGGAAGTAGAAGGTTCCTCAAGAATTAAGTATTTTAACTTATTAAGATATTCATCCCTCGTTTCAGTGTCAGGAATTTGGTGGACGAGATCAAGAATAGCTTCTTTATTTTCTTTGGACATGACATTGATGCAAACTTTGCAAATATCTTTTTCATTTTCAACACTACTATGGTAATTACTACTTTCAGAAATGTTTTGAATTTCTTCAATCTCAGACTCACTTCCTGAGTTTGAGGAATAATTTTCTTCTCTTAACATGTTATTAATTTGTTTTCTTAATAACCTGATGTTTTTCTTCTTTTTCTTCCAACTTTGGTCTTCGGTGTGGCCAGATTTTTTGCAATACCAACATTTTATTTCATTTATATCTTTATTATTAGTTGGTTTGAATTTTCTTATAGGCCTTGTTCTTCCAAAATTACCTTGGGGTGGTTTGTAATTATCTTGCCTTTGCGATTCTTTTTTGAATTTTCTAGTTTTCTTTTTGATCTTAGAAGAAGGGGCTTCAATTTTTTCGATCCCGAACATTTCACAGAAACATCCTAATTCATTTTTCTCCTTTTGTTTGTCTTTCCTATATTTGTTCTGTATTTTTATTTCCATACAAAGGGCTAGCCCTTCTTTTTTGACAAAAGCAAATAATTGGCCAAACGTTATATTTTCGAAAGGGATGTTTTCAGAGTTAATATCATCTTTGAGTTTTTGTATTATTCTTTCGCTAAAAAGTTTAGGTAATCCTGCTATGAATCTTTCTTTCCAGAAGGCTTGGTTACAATCACTTCTTTTGAGGACATGAGTTAAAAGGACACCTAAGGTTGTTTAAAACCATAGAAGAGCTATTATACTCTTCCCTAGGATTTCCTACGAAATACATAGAAATGGTGACAACAAGAAAGTCACAAGCATCGCTTGCCTCTTGTATATCTCCATCTTGATCTTCAATATTAACAACATGATTAAGTATTTCTTCTTTGCTTTCCATACTTAAAGCGTTATCCCACCAATTTTTAAGTTGACCTGTAAAGCCATTAACAAGGAGGACACAAGCTTCTTTTTCAGAAATACTTGCGTATCTATACGCCATCTTTGCCATTCCCATTTCTTTTAAAGTATTGAGAATTTCATATTCAGGTTTTCCATCAATATTCCACTCGGTAATTGAAGTTCCGTCATAACTGGATTTATGAAATTGACCTCTTTCTTCGTAGAGTAAATCTGCCGGCGAAGGTCTATTATAATAAGGTTTACTGTTGTTAAATTTTTTCCCTTTGAAAATTTTATTTATTTTGAGAGGGGAGTTATAATCTTTGAAAATGTCTTCTAATTTTTCAATAAATTATCTTCCTTTTCAAAGGAAGAGTAACTTGATTGCTCAGTACTTGACTCATGGTTTTTATGAATAACATTTGTAGTTGACTTACTTGATTCACCAAGATTTTCAGAGAGTTTTTTAAGAATGTTCTCTGTTTTTGAATTAAAAGAAATATTCTTATTTTTTAAAATTTCATTACTTTTGAAAAAAGATTTGGAAGTATCATTAAGGATACTTTGTAGGAAAGTTATTAGCAGAAATAATATCTAATTGATTTGCAATAGTATGAAGAATCTAGTTTGCATAATTATTTTGTTGAATGATTTTTCGGAATTCTCTATTTTCTTCTGGGTCATTTACTTTAGTTCGTTTGAAAGGGTCAGCAATAATTTCCCCTTTGGAAGTTTGTATTTTTAAGGATTGAAGAGGGGGATGAATAGCTGTAAAAATATCATTATTTTCAGAAGAACACCATTTTCTCATAAGGTTTGAGCCGACTTTAATAGCCGGTTTTTTAAAACAATTATACCATCCTTCCGAGGATAGGTATATTGCAATGAAATCATAGAAAAGGAAATTTATTTTAATTCTCATCATTTCTTTCATCCACTCATTTTTTATTTTATCTTTAACTTCATCTTTTAACTTATTGAACCATTTTTCATTTTCTTTGTAGACTGGGTTGTTTAATTCTTCGTTCAAATAAACCATATCAGGTTTAAATTCTTTTTTACAAGTTATGACCATAGTACTTCTAGTAGGTGAGTAAGGATCACCTATATTTTCTTCACCAGTTAAATTTGGTTGAGGTATGGGGGTTTTGAAAGTCCAATTTCTTTCTGAAGTGCTAGGCATATCACAACAGGAGGCTCTACTACTTTCATAGATAAAACTCCTGCTGTTTCTGGAATTTGAGAAAGAATTTGTTCTATCAAATTTAACTATTACAGTTCCATCAGGTTCTTCAATGATATCTGATGGTTCAGTTTTCTCTAAGTTTCTAGGGGCTTGTGGTCCTTTTATGATAAACTGACTTGGAATTATAATCTCATTCCATTTGTCTTTTAGGAGTATAGGTGGTAGGTTGTTCAGCATCAACCTGTAAGAGGATGGTTTCTCCTTTTGAGAAAGGATTCCTGCTGAATTTAGGATTTAAGTTTAAAGACATAAGTCTAAGATAGACCCTAAACATGATTGCAAAATTTTTACATTCATGAAACTCATCTCCTTGTATTTGGACATCAAGGATGAGACTCTCAAGAATCATGGGATCTGTAAGGTCTACAGAGAAATTAGGAGAACAATTAAAGTATATAGGGCCATTACATATGTTGGTTTGAACCATCGCTAAAATAGATGTTTTATATTTTTTGAGTCTTCCATCTCTTAGAGTAATATATATGGGAGAATCAACTCCTATGTGAACCAAGGGTTTGACAGCAATTTGAGCAAGACCAAAATGGGCATATCTATACTTCTGTTCCCTATATCTCTTTATAGATTCTCTATTAAGGAGGGGAAAACTTTCTGATTTTTGCAATATGCTTCTAGTCTCTTCATGAGTTCTTATAGAAAAGGCAATTTTAAAATCAATGAGACCTATATCATAGAAATTTTCTACTTTTTCTTTAGGAATAGTCCAATTTGAATAATCAATAGGGGCATGTATCTCGCTACTTGAGACAATATTTTTGTCATTCTTATTCTTAGTACTGGATCTTAACAGATTTCTAAATCTACTGGCCATATATAAAAAGAGATAAAGACTTGGATTAGGAATTGGTTTAGATGGGAGAAACTAGTCGCAGGGGAACACTATGCGTGGAACACCTAGACATAAGGCTTGCCAACCGTCTTATAAGCTTACCAGACCTGAATTCCAACGTTTCTCTTACCAAACTTATTCTTAAGATCAATCTTGTCATCTCTATTTTAAATATTAAGCTAGATGTATTTAAAAAGCTACTAACATCCATTACCGCCATCGAAATGGCTCTGATACCTAAAAGAAGCTACCTAAAAGAAGAAATTCCTTTCCAAAGGATTAAAGAGCAACTCGAAACTCCTGATTTTACCTCAAAAATCAAAGAAATAGAAAACAATTTTATCCAAAAGGTTTGTATTTTTAAGGATTGGCAAGCCTTATTACTTTAAAGCTTACCAGACCTGAATTCCAACGTTTCTCTTACCAAACTTATTCTTAAGATCAATCTTGTCATCTCTATTTTAAATATTAAGCTAGTTGTATTTAAAAAGCTACTAACATCCATTACCGCCATCAAAATGGCTCTGATACCTAAAAGAAGCTACCTAAAAGAAGAAATTCCTTTACAAAGGATTAAAGAGCAGCTCGAAACTCCTGATTTTACCTCAAAAATCAAAGAAATAGAAAACAATTTTATCCAAAAGGTTTGTATTTTTAAGGATTGGCAAGCCTTATTACTTTAAAGCTTACCAGACCTGAATTCCAACGTTTCTCTTGCCAAACTTATTCTTAAGATCAATCTTGTCATCTCTATTTTAAATATTAAGCTAGTTGGAGTTAAAAACCTACTAACATCCATTACCGCCATCGAAATGGCTCTGATACCATTTGAGCTTGAGGTTTTATTAATTTTGATTAGATCATGAAATCCTATGATGTTCACCTTGTTGTTAGAACACGTATTGGCAACAGCCGTGTTGTGTAATAATGTATTGGTTTTCACCATATGATCTATGATAAAGTTTTGATAAATTATTCCATTATTAAAAGACATATGAAAAAGAGATAATATATGCAGTATGAAAGTAGTTTGCATAATGAAAGAAAGTGATATGAAAAAGTAATATGAAAACTCACTTTGGATTAAAACTTGGAAGGTAAAAGAGGGAAGGAGGGAGAAGAGAAATGGTTCTAAGATCAGTAACCGGTGTGCTTCTCTTCCTAGAAAACCTCTTATTTATAGCCAACAACCCTGGCTACATAGGAGTACAGTATCTTACAGAAACGTAAGCAGTGACGTAAAACACAATAATTTACATAGTGGAACAACTATTACAAACAGTTATTTACAAAAGAGTGGCTACGTGGTGATTTCTTCTGGAGTAGCCGTCATTCTTGACTTTTGAGGAGAGAGCTTTGAAGAAGGTGGCTCATGAAGCAATCATGCAGCCAATATGATGTTAATTCGCCGAATCTTGTTTTTACAGTACTTGATGTATTGACAACGTCTCCATTCTTCATTATTATGGTAGAAATCCATATGATGACTTCTTCTCATTCGATATTTGTACATTTCTTCCAAACATCTTTCTTCATTAAGAATTGCTGCCTGGAGCCATCTGAGTTCTGATCTAAAATCAAATCTTTGAAAAGGATGCATTGGTCAGGCTGCAGTAATAATGGAGATAATTTTGAGAGTTCTTTTCATCCTTTTAATTCTATTGACTCTATGAAAAATGTCATCAATGGTTTCTCTAAGAAATGGAAAATATACTTCTTCCGGAGGGACTTCAAGAATAATCTTTGTAATCTCTGAAAGGGAGATGACCATTTCGGTATCAATCTTGATATTTTCAATGAGAAACCTAGAATAGGCTTCAGTATTCTTCTTTCTAAAGAAACCTGATATCAAAAATCAAAGGGGTCCTGACCCCCAATAGGATCAGAAGAGACCGATTCTTCAGATTTGGATTTTGAAGAGACAGGCTTTTGAGCCATAAAATCAAAGAAATCTCTGTTGATATGTTCTGGAAGATTTTCCAGAAAATTATTTAGCTCCGCAGTACTGGCCTTCTTTGTTCTTTCGGCCTTGCTTTTCTCTTTCTTGTCCTTTTGGAAAATCACCTTTTCACCAGTGGTAAAAAATTGTTTGACAGCAGATCCAGCTCCAATATGATTTTGGAACTTAGCCCACCATTTAACTTTATAGACCCTTGTCAAGGAGAAAGGAGTAGGATCTGGAAAGATTTTCTCAAAATTGAAATCCTAGGAAAAAATCCAAGGGACTTTGAACTCCGCATGGAACATGATGAATTTTTGGAAATTTTTGAGAGTAGAATATTCAGCAAAAGTATGAAACCCTTATTGAACATCAGAGGGAAGAATTTGGATTGAAGATCCCATTTTCCTCCACCAATCAGGGAACCAAACATGGAACTGTTTTTCACAATTATGATGAAAGCTTATGAACCAAGAGTGATTATAATATCTCAATAAGAAATCTCTGAACCAAGCATTCTTATAATCGATATAATTGTACCCTTGAGCAGGGTGGTTAAAATTTTTAAACTCATTGAGGCCACCAAAAGTGGTTGTGGTAAGGACTCTTTTGATAATACATTTTGAATACTCAATTTCTTTGGATCTATTGTAAATATGAGTTATTTCAACTGAGTCAGAGTCAATTAGAATAAACTCATAGTACTTCTGATCTTTTAAACAATCATCAGATTCCCAGAGTTGGGAAGTATTTGAAAACCGATTTCTTATGAAATCAATTTGAGAGGGTTTGGCAGGAAACTCAGAGAAATGAGTCGTCCCACAATCTTCATGCCAGTCTTTAGAGAAGTACTTGAACTGATCAGGCATGTTAGGTATTTGAATATTGCTGGATTTTGGAATGTTTGAGGTAAGAACAGTTTTATAAGGTATTTCAAGGGCGTTTTGAAGAGGGGAAAACCTGTTAGAGAGAATTTGATTGGGTTTTTGAGGAATCGTCGGGGTCGAGGAAGAAATCAGGGCTTTTGAGGCTGCTTTTGAAGGGAAGACTTCATAGTCTTTGATACTTTGTCTTTTGGATGTCCTAGAGTCTGTCATTGTGACCTTGAAGAAATTCTCTAGTCAGAAAATCAGGTAGAGAATTGTTTTCTCCTCTAATGAACTCAATTTCAAAATCAAATACGGATAGAATGGCTTGCCATCTTGCAAAAATGTGTTTTGAAACAATATTTTGGACATCTTTGGTAAGGACTTCTTTTGCGGATTTGCAATCAATCCTTATTAAGAATTTTTTGTTGTAGAGGTCATCTTGGAATTTTTGAATGCATAAAACCTTTGTAATTGGGTTTTATCTCTAATTTCATCAGGAAATTTGTCTGTGAAGGTAATGGACCTACTGATGGGTCTAAAGGTCCCTTTGTCAATCTCGTAACCTAGGAACCTAACATTAGTTTGAAAGAGTTTCATCTTTGGGGTGGAGATGACTAAACCATTTTTCTCTATAGTCTTGAGGAAAATTCCTAAATGCCTTATGTGTTGATCAAGATCTTGAGAAGAGACGAGAACATCATCAATATAGACAATGCAGAATTGACTATATGGATTTAGAATGTCATTCATGATCTTTTGGAATTCAGAGGGGGCATTTTTTAAACCAAAGGGCATTACATTCCATTCATAATGTCCAAAGGGAACTGTGAAAGCTGTCTTATATCTATCTTTCTCAGCAATTTGGAGAATATTTTGGAAATATAAAGTCTATTTATGAGGTCTCTCTTATTTTGGATTGGATGTCTAATCCATTGTAAAACCGCATTGAGAGGTTTGTAATTAATAACCAGTCTGGGAGTTCCTCTTTCTAATTCTGCATGTTTCATAACATAAAAAGCTGAACAGCTCCATGGAGAATTTGAAGGCCTAATAAGGTTCTTATCTAATAAGTCTTTAATTTCTTTCTTACAAACTTCAAGAAGTTCTTGGTTCATTTGAATGGGCCTAGATTTCGTAGGAATTTTACTTTCATGAAAATCTTCTTCATAAGGTAAATAAATCACATGATGTTTTCTTTCCCAGAAAGCATTGGGGACTTCATTACAAACCTTTTGGATAAAATTGTTTTCTATTTCTTTGATTTTTGAGGTAAAATCAGGAGTTTCGAGCTGCTCTTTAATCCTTTGGAAAGGAATTTCTTCTTTTAGGTAGCTTATTTGTTTTTGTTTTTGGGTTATCTTATTGATCTGTCTAAAAATAGAGATATTTTGAAGATTAAGGATTTCTTGTTTTAGAATAGGAGAAATGAATTTAAATTTTATCCTCCTTCCCTGGACATTTGTTTCTTAAGATTATTGATCTCATCTTGAAGGTCTCTTGTTGTAATTTGTTTTGATATACTTTGATAGGGATATTTATCCCAAAGTTTATTTAAACTGAACTGTTCATTGATATTAATCTTTTTAGAAGTATAAGGTTCCTCAAGAATTAAATCTCTTAATTTATTGAGATATTCATCTCTTACCTCAGTATCATGAATTTGTTGGACAAGATCAAGAATAGCCTCTTTCTTTTCTTTAGAAATGACGTTGATGCAATTTTTACAAATATCTTTTTCATTTTCAACGATACTATGATAGTTACTACTTTCAAGTATTTTGTTCTTCAATGCTCTAGAAAGGTAATTCTTCTTTCAAGAATCCCATCTGTTTTTGTTTTTGGGTAATACTATTAATTTACCTAAAAATTTAATTTCTCTGAAGATTAAGGATCTCTTGTTTCCTAACAGGGGATATGAATTAGAAAATAATTTCTCTTCCCTGAATTCTAGTGGTAATACCATTGTCGTTAACATGGAAGGGATAGATTTGAGCTAAGAAGGGTGTTCCTAAAATCATATTATAAGTAACATCTTCAACAATTGTAAAAATATTTCTGAAGCAATATCCATTGTTGCAAATATGTGCCTTGGAGAGTTTGAATCTAATTCTTAAAGGGTTATTATTGGCTGTAAAAAGTTTTTCTTTGGTTTTATCACAATATTTAGTAGGAACAATTCCTTCTCTAATAATATTATGGTCTGCTCCTGAGTCAACTAAGGCCATAATACTGGTTTTGAAATTATTGACAACAAGTGTTATGTTAACATGCCATTTTGATAGTTTATTTCTTGGATGACTTTTATAGAATTAATCTCTGAATTTTGGTCAGGGTTTTCCCAATTATTGGCTTCTGTATTATTTTCGATAATAGAAAGTCTTGTTTCTAAATCAAAGTTCTTTTCTTTTAATTCATAAAATTCTTGATTAATTTGTTTCTTAAGATTATTGATCTCACCTTGAAGATCTCTTGTTGTAATTTGTTTTGATATACTTTGATAGGGATATTTATCCCAAAGTTTATTTAAGCTGAACTGTTCATTGATATTAATCTTTTTAGAAGTATAAGGTTCCTCAAGAATTAAATCTCTTAATTTATTGAGATATTAATCTCTTACCTCAGTATCAGGAATTTGTTGGACAAGATCAAGAATAGCCTCTTTCTTTTCTTTAGAAATGACGTTGATGCAATTTTTACAAATATCTTTTTCATTTTCAACGATACTATGATAGTTACTACTTTCAAGTATTTTGTACTTCTTCAATTTCCGACTCACTTTCTGAGTTGGAAAAATTATCCTCTTCTCTTAAAAGATTATTAATTTGTTTATAGATTGTTCTAATATTCCTTTTCTTTTTCTTCCAGCATTGGTCTTCAGTGTGACCTGATTTTTTACAGTACCAACATCTTATGTGATTTTTATTCTTATCATCTGCTGGTTTAAATTTTCTTTTAGGTTTTGTTCGCCTAAAATTGTTTTTGTAAGTTTTATAATTGTCAGTCTTTTGAGAATCTTTTTTAAACTTCATATTTTTCCTTTTGATCTTAGAAGAAGGGGCTTCAATTTTCTCTATTCCAAACATTTCACATAAACAACCTAATTCATTTTTTTCTTTTTGTTTATCCCTTCTATATTTATTTTGGATTTTTATTTCCATGCATAAGGCTAAACCTTCTTTCTTAACAAAGGCAAATAGTTGACCAAAAGTTATATTTTCGAAAGGAATATTCTCAGAATTAATATCATCTTTGATTTTTTGTATTATTCTTTCACCAAAAAGTTTAGGTAAGCCTGCAATAAACCTTTCTTTCCAGAAAGCTTGATCACAGTCACTTCTTTTGAGGACTTGAGTTATGAAAACATCTTTATACCATCTATAATCAGATAAGGAAGGACATCTAAGATTGATCAGAACTATGGAAGAACTATTATATTCTTCCCTAGGATTTCGTATAAAATACATTGAAATGGTAACAACAAGGAAATCACAAGCATCGCTTGTTTCTTTGATTTCTCCATTTTGGTCTTCAATATTTACCATATGGTTAAGAATCTGTTCTTTGTTTTCTAAATCTAAAGCATTATCCCACCAATTTTTTAATTGACCTGTAAAGCCATTAACAAGGAGGACACATGCTTCTTTTTCAGTAATTCCATTATACCTATAAGCAATTTTTGCCATTCCCATTTCTTGTAAGGTATTAAGGATTTCATATTCAGATTTTCCATCTATATTCCATTCTGTTATCGAATTCCCATCATAGCTAGATTTATGAAATTGTCCTCTTTCTTCATAAAGCATGTCAGCTGGTGAAGGTTTATTCATAAACTTTTTTCCCCTGAAAATTCTGTTTATCTTGGGGGGAAGTTATCAGATTCTTTGAAGACGTCTTCTAGGGTTTTGACAGATTCTTCTTCCTCTGAAGAGGAATAACTTGACTGTTCCGTACTTGATTCATGATTTTCTTTAATAATATTGGTATTTGAAGTACTTGGTTCACTAAGCTTTTCAGAAATCTTTTCTAAAAGCCTTTCAGTTTTTTAGGTTAAAAGTGACTCTTTTATTTTTTAAAATGTCATTACTTTTGAAAAAAGGTCTAGAAGTATCATTAAGAATACTTTGTTTGATAGGTGGAAAACCGTTTGTAGAAATAGTATCTAATTGGTTTGCAATAGTATTAAGAATTTGGTTTGCGTAGTGTATTGTTGGATACCATTAACAATTAGGGTCATTAACAATTATTTTATCATTTTTAGAAGAATACCATTTTTTAGTGAGACTTGTATTAACCTCTACCGTGGATTCTTTGAAACAATTATTCCAGCCTTCAGAGGATAGAAATATAGCTATGAAATCGTAGAAAAGAAAATTTGATTTTATCTTTTTCATTTCTTTTATCCATTCTTTTTTAATTTTTCTTCTAATCTTATGATCCAACATACTGAACCATTTTTCCTTTTCTTTGTAAAAAGGATTGTTTAATTCTTCGTTTAAATAAACCATATCAGGTTTAAACTCTTCATTAAAAGTTATGACCATAGTACTTCTAGTAGGTGAGTAAGGGTCACCTATATTTTCTTCGACAGTTAAATTTGGCTGAGGTATGGGGGTTTTGAAAGTCCAATATCTTTCCGAAGATAAAACTCCTGCTGTTTCTGGAATTTAAGAAAGAATTTGTTCTATCAAATTTGACTATTACAGTCCATCAGGTTCTTCAATGATTTCTGGTGGTTCAGTTTTCTCTAAATTTCTATGGGCTTGTGGTTCTTTTATGATAAACTGACTTAGAATTGTAATGTGATTCCATTTAAGTCTTTTAGGAGTATAGGTGGTAGATTGTTCTACATCAACCAGTAAGAGGATAGTTTCTCCTTTTGAAAAAGGACTCCCACTGAATTTAGGATTTAAGTTTGAAGACATAAGTCTAAGATAGAACCTAAACATGATTGCAAAATTTTTACATTCACGAAACTCATCTCCTTGTATTTGGACATCAATGTATTTTTTATAGATTCTCTATTAAGGAGGGGAAAACTTTACGATCTTTGCAATATGCGACCAGTTTCTTCCATCTAAACCAATTCCTAATCTAAGTCTTTATCCCCTTTTTGAATATGGCTAGTAAATTTAGAAATCTGTTAAGTAGTGAAATTCATGCCCCTATTGATTATTCAAATTGGACTATCCCTAAAGAAAAAGTACAAAAAATTGCAAATGAAACACTCTATAAACAAACTAGATGCACTACAAACACACTACACACAATGAATTGCAACTATACACAAACTAGATACACACAATGAATTACATTATACACAAAATACACACATGACACACACTATAAACCAAATACATATACTAGACACTATACATACAGAATTATACAAACAGACAGCTACATACATAAAATACACATAAACAAAAAATACAAACAAAGCACACACAATAAACACACATTGGACACACGCTATACACAATGTTCATAAAACAAAACAGACAGAACGCACATTATACATAATACACAAAGTGTAACGCACAACACATTATAAAAAAATATACAAAAAGCTATACAAAAAAACACAGTATATATGCTAAAAAAAACACACAGTATACATGTACAAAAAATACACAAATGTCACACACAATAACACCCTATGCACAAAATACATGCACTGGACGCACACTAATACACAAAATTCACATTCTATACACAATACAAGCACATCACATGCATACACAAAATACACACTACATAAATTACAAATAACAAAGTATATACATAGAATACACACATTTCACGCACAAAATACACACACTACATTATACAGAAAATGCACATTATACATAGGACACAAAATACACTCTCTATACAGACTATTCACAATATACACAAACTATACACTAAATATACATGTACAAAAATACACACTATAAGCACCATACACAAAGTACACGCTCTATACACAAAATACAAGCACATTCATATACACACATAACACAAAATACACACAACATAGATTGCACATAATACACGACGCTATACCCAAAGTATATACACAAAATACATATAGCACACAATACACACCCAAAGTATATACACAAAATACATATAGCACACAATACACACCGTGCTCAAAATACATTGCACACACTACACACAAAATATATATACAATATACACAAAACAATGCTACACCATATACACAAATACACACCATGTGCTCATAATACATATATTGAACACAATACACACAATACACATACTACTCACACCACATGCATTATAACAAACACACACTATAGAAAAAATATGTGCGTAAGGAAAATACAAACTAAACATATTATACGCAAAATACATGCACTGTAAACGCAAAACACGGACTATGTGCTACACACACTACAGAAAATACACAATACACAAACTACATAAAACACGCATTATAGAAAATAAACTCGCATATAGAAAATACACACTGCACATACATATGCACAGAAATACATGTACTGCAAATACACTGCACACAATACACAAACTACATAAAACACGCATTATAGAAAATAAACTCGCATATAGAAAATACACACTGCACATACATATGCACAGAAATACATGTACTGCAAATACACTGCCCACTCAGTTACACAACCGATAAACAAAATAAATGCACCATAAATACAAAATACAAAATACAAAATACAAAATACAAATAATGCGCTGCACACTCACCACAAAATAAATAATACAGACTAACACTAAACTCGCACACTATACACAAAACGAACACACTACACGCACACTATACATCAAAGATCACACACTGCACAAAATACACAAATTATACACAGATTATACATAAAATACATACATTACTCACATCATACACAAACTACACTACACATTACAGACACTATACACAAGATACCCACATTGCACATATTTTAAACCAAATATACACTACATACAAAATACACACTAACATTACAGAAACTATACACACAATACCCACATTACACATATTTTACACCAAATATACACTAGATATACATACAGAAAATGCACATTATACATAGTACACAAAGTGTAACACACAACACATTATAAAAAAATATACAAAAAGCTACACAAAAAAAAACACAGTATATATGCTACAAAAAACACACAGTATACATGTACAAAAAATACACACATCACACACAATAACACCCTATGCACAAAATACATGCACTGGACGCACACTAATACACAAAATTCACATTCTATGCACAATACAAGCACATCACATGCATACACAAAATACACACTACATAAATTACAAATAACAAAGTATATACATAGAATACACACAATGCATAAAATAAATGCACTAAATATACAATACACACAGTTTACATACACGTACGCAAACAAAACACACAACACAATATAAACACAACAAAAAGACTAAATACACCTACACTATACAAAAAAACATAGTACAGGTGCTTCCAAAAACACACTATATATAATAAATATACATGTACTGAAAATACGCAAAATTCAAACAAAGACTACACGCAAATTGCAAATGAAACTCTCTATAAACAAACCAGATACACTACAAACACACTACACACAATGCATTGCAACTATACACAAACTAGATAGATTAATTACATTATACACAAAATACAAACATTACACACACTATAAACCAAATACATATACTAGACACTATACATACAGAATTATACATACAGACAGTTACATACATAAAATACACATATACAAAAAATACAAACAAAGCACACACAATAAACACACATTGGACACACGCTATACACAATGTTCATAAAACAAATAGACTAAATACACAAAACAGACAGAACCCTAAAATTACACAGACTATAAACAAAATACAAACATTTCACGCACAAAATACACACACTACATTATATAGAAAATGCACATTATACATAGGACACAAATACACACTCTATACAGACTATTCACAATATACACAAACTATACGCTAAATATACATGTACAAAAATACACACTATAAGCACCATACACAAAGTACACGCTCTATACACAAAATACAAGCACATTCATATACACACATAACACAAAATACACACAACATAGATTGCACATAATACACAAGACGCTATACCCAAAGTATATACACAAAATACATATAGCTGAGTGGGCAGTGTATTTTTTGTACATGTATATACATACAGAAAATGCACCTTATACATAATACACAAAGTGTAACACACAACACATTATAAAAAATATACAAAAAGCTACACAAAAAAAACCCAGTATATATGCTACAAAAAAACCCCAGTATACATGTACAAAAAATACACACATATCACGCACAATAACACCCTATGCACAAAATACATGCACTGGACGCACACTAATACACAAAATTCACATTCTATACACAATACAAGCACATCACATACATACACAAAATACACAATACACACAGTTTACATACACGTACGCAAACAAAACACAACACAATATAAACACAATAAAAAGACTAAATACACCATACACTATAAAAACACACACAATACAATATAAACACAACAAAAAGACTAAATACACCTACACTATACAAAAAAACATAGTACATGTGCTTCCAAAAACACACAATATATAATAAATATACATGTACTGAAAATACACAACATACAAACAAACACTACATACAAATTACAAATGAAACACTCTATAAACAAACTAGATGCACTACAAACACACTACCCACAATGCATTGCAACTATACACAAACTAGATAGATTAATTACATTATACACAAACTACACACATTACACACACTATAAACCCAATACATATACTACACTATACATACAGAATTATACATACAGACAGCTACATACATAAAATACACATATACAAAAAATACAAACAAAGCACACACAATAAACATACATTGGACACACACTATACACAATGTTCACAAAACAAAAAGGTTAAATACACTATACACAAAATAGACAGAACCCTAAAATTACACAGACTATAAACAAAATACAAACATTTCACTCACAATATACACATACTACATTATACAGAAAATGCACATTATACATAGGACATAAAATACACGCTCTATACTCAAAATACAAGCACCGCACATACACACACTACATAAATTACACATAACACACACGCTATAGACAAAATATATAAACAAAATACATACAATTCATACTCTACACAAAACAAACGTGACTACATACACAATACACAAAAAAACACAGTTCACACACACACACACACTATGTTACACACAATACAATCACACTACAGCAAACATACACACTACAAACACTTTACAAACATATACGCACTATACAAAAATATACACACTCCACGAACTATAAACACACTAGATACACTACACTTAGGTGGCACATACTACACTCATTATATTATGCACACGATAAATAAAAATGCAAAAAAAAATAATAAGACAACTTTTGAGGGGTTTAGATGTTTGATGTTAAACACACTTCATGGCCTGAGCACGAGTCTTTATGTCGGCTCCTCTTTGAGTGATACCTATCAAGTAAGCTCCTCTTTGAGTGATACCTATCAAGTAAAAACTAGCATACGTAAGAAATAACCAAAAGTTATTAATTTTAACTCGACGAATATCAGAAAAACATCAGGAAAAAATATGAGCATTTGCATCTCACAAGTAAAAACTAGCATACGTAAGAAATAACCAAAAGCTTATTAATTTTAACTCGACGAATATCAGAAAAACATCAGGAAAAAATATGAGCATTTGCATCTCATAACTACGTGTAAGAGTTACGATTGTGACAAATAACTACGTAGCCAATCAAAGAAATGCAAATAAATATTTATGGTTATGATTGCACCAAACTATTATTACCTGAAAGGAAAAGCACAACACATTCTTTACGAAACTTTGATGCTGTCGCAGCAATATGGGTGACAATATAAATAACTTGTTGCAGGACCTTCTCAACAGACCATTCTTACGTTAAGTTCAGTAGTCCAAGTAGTCGGTAACAACAACGAAGTTATGTAAAAAATTTAGATTTCTAGATGCAGCACCTAAACATCTCTTGGGATCAGCATTTGCAATTCATAGCACACCTTTCATCCTTTCAACAGCCTGTTGCCAAAAAACAACAATAAGTTTCTCAAGAGAAAGCTATAATTGCCCAAATAAACGTAGAAATGACACTGGACAAACAAAACAGAATCGGAGATACTATCAGTACGTAAAATTATGAAGAAAAATTAGAACAGTGGATAAACAAAGTGATAGGAGTAAAGGCTGACGAACAAGAATATAATATAGAATCTGGAATCAGAAATGCTCGGCTTTATTGAAAGAAACTGAATAGCAAAACCAGAAAGGGAAATCCTCCGCAGAGGCCTAATGCTCACGAAGGAGGCCTACGAGAAAAACTCGTCCAATAATGATCTCTCCAAGATGATCTCTCTATTAGGAGACTCTCTATATATAGGCAATTCTAGTGCTAAAATAAAGGAAACCGAATAACAAATATTGAAAAGCATAAAAATAGGAATCAGCTCTCTTCCTTAATCTTCTCCACCTGCTTCCTCCTTTCTCTCTGCCGGCCCAACCATCTTTCTCTCTCCCCCTCCTCCAATCCGTATCACAAAGTTCTAATTCAAGCAATAAGAAAAGTGCTAATACAATTTTGAAAAGCTAATAATTATATGAGATCATGTGAACATACAATTTTTAACATTTTAAGATATTACCAACCAGTATCAACAACTCAGTAATGCAATCTTGTTAGATCTTTTAAAAAAAATGTCAATCCATTTGCTTCCTCAGTATTGTACAAACTTTTCAAACTAAAATCCAAAGAATTATCTACATAGTAAGTTAGTTAAGATGTCCAAAATAGATTAAATGGGATTCGAAGACTGTTGATTCCCAATAACTAATATTAAAAAATTATCACACTATTTGGTTCTTCGGACAACTTTTTTCAAATGCATCGATTAACAAATCTGAGTAGATATTTCAAAGACATACCTAATCTTCCGAAAAGCATTCCATTGAAAAATATTCCTCATCATTACCCCCTACCCTGTTCAGGAGAACCATATTCTATGATTTTTAAAGCTTCATTCCAGTCTGTGAGCCCAACACCAGACTAAGTCTGCGGCATTGGTAGTCTATCTGTGTGGATTTCAGAAACGCCATAGTTCTCCCTTAGAGTTCAAAAAAACATAAATTAGTAGAAAGTGAACACATCTTATAAATTATTAAGAGATGTGTTCAACGGAAAATAGCAAATCAGTTTGGATAGTGGTGTTGATTATAGACAATCAGTAATTCAGTACATAAAAGTTTGAGTAATGATTGAATGTTGGGATGCCCATGGGTCTTGATATGTCCCCACTTTGTTCAGCTGGATCAGACCTATGGGCCAATGAGGTCATTAATAACTAATTACCATAACCAAAAAGGAAAGGACCAATGAGGTCATTATTAATTTTTCCCTTTAATAGTATGCAAATATAAATTATAGCAACAATTTACAATGAATGTATTGCCTTGACACACAACAATTTGGAACAGATTTGGGTCCAAACTCATTCCTCTCGATCATTTAAGTATATTATAGAGTATACATAAATAACAACAAGTTCAACATACCTCGGAGCTTCCTGACATATATCCAAATATCATCACCTACATAATTTTCAGAATTATCAGGAAAGACGATGTTCAAAACAGAAGTAATAACTATGCATTCACTCGCCACAACTTCCTTAGCTTAACAAAACTTTGGATACTGGTTGAGATATTACATTTAAAAAAAAAGAAATTCAATCCAATTCAAAAACAGCCGAAATCACATGCCAAAGACATATAGCCAGAAGACTATTAACAACATATCACATAGACAGTTAACAAATCAGTTACCTTCTCAGCCAAGCAAGGAATAAAGATGGTTTCCTAAACTTCTGTCATAGTGTAGCCCTCATTTCTCAACATATCCAGAAGCTCGTGAATAAATTCAAGTACCTTATCAAAGTTGTAGAAGGTCAAGAGAGATAGTTTAAATATGATAGATAAGAATTATCCGAACATATATATTCACTGGCTGTAACATCATTAGAGAGCTAGATATTGGAAAATCAATAACAATTTGTAATTTTAGCAATTCCACAAACAAATTGAATAAACAAATGTTCTAATAACAAGTGTCTTGAGAATACTCAACAAGTATGATAACTCTCATTTTTTTTTCATAATATCATTAGATAAATTCAGACAGCTAAACACACGGCATGCTGACAAAAAAACAAATATGATAACTCTTTTTTTTTCATAATATCATTACAATGAACACACATAAATATGACCTAAATATACAACTGTCATAAATAAGGTCATGCAGTAATTTGAACCCTAACCTTCAAGCCGCTCTTTCCACACAACACTTCTTAGTTGAGTAATCGTCTCTGAATCAATAAGGGATCCTAATCTGCTCCAAATCTCTTCCAAACTCATATCTGTTAGCTGTAAAGAAACTAGGTTAGTTTGTCAAATATACAGAGTATCGGTTATTAAAACAATAAAGAAAGCATAATGTCATAAGCAATTATATAATATGTCTTAGTTCAATAATCAAAATATAAAATCGTCATAATAATAATAATTATTATTATTATATGTTTTTGTTTTAATTTAGTACGTAATAACTAATTAAGAAAATTTTAATGAAAATTTGAAACTGCGAATTATATTCTACTACATTCATATACTAATAATAACTATAATTATTATTATTGATATTATTATATTATTTAGAAATCTGAATCTAATTAATAAAATCATACATTATAATAATAATAAAAATATTATAATTATTATTATATTTTCATTAATGGCATGAGATTTTTTGGTGGAGTAGCTCGGTATGATAAAGTAGAATGAAGAAACGGTGATATATTTTAACAGCCCATTGTGCTACTCTTGGGATCAGCAGTTGCTTGTGACAATTCATAGCACACCTTTCATGCCTTCATCAGCCTGTTGCCAAAAACAACAATAAGTTTCTCAAGAGAAAGCTATAATTGCCCAAATAAACGTAGAAATGACATTGGACAAACAAAGCAGAATCAGAGATATTATCAGTAGACAAAATTAGAAAAGTAGATAAAAAAGTTCTAATTCAAGCATTAAGTAAAGTGCTAATACAATTTTGAAAAACCAATAATTATATGAGATCATGTGAACATACAATTTTTAACATTTTAAGATATTACTGACCAACATCAACCACTCAGTAATGCAATCTTGTTAGATCTTTTAAAAAAATGTCAGTCTATTTGCTTCCTCAGTATTGTACAAACTTTTCAAACTAAAATCCAAAGAATTATCTACACATTAAGTTAGTTAAGATGTCCCTAATAGATTAAATGTGATTCGAAGACTATTGATTCCCCATAACTAATATTAACAAATTATCATACTATTGGTTCTTCGGACAACTTTTTTCAAATGCATCGATTAACAAATCTGAGCAGATATTTCAAAGACATACCTAATCTTCTGAAAAAGCATTCCATTGAAAAATATTCCTCATCTTTACCCCCTACCCTGTTCAGGAGAACCATATTCTATGATTTTAGCCCAACAGCAGACTAAGCCTGCGGCATTGGTAGTCTATAAAGATTGAATGTTGGGATGCCAACGGGTCTTGATAAGTCCCCACTTTGTTCAGCTGGATTAGACCTGTGGGCATTAAAAACTAATTACCATAACCAAAAAGGAAAGGACCAATGAGGTCATTAATAATTTTTCCCTTCAATATTATGCAAATATAAATTATAGAAACAGTTTACAATGAATGTCTTGCCTTGTCACACTACAATTTGGAACATATTTGGGTCCAAAGACATTCCTCTCCATCATTTCAGTATATTATAGAGTATACATAAATAACAGCAAGTTCAACATACTTAATTGTGCCTCGGTAAGGATCCTGACATATATCCAAATATCATCACCTATATAATTTGTAGAATTATCAGGAAAGACAATGTTCAAAACAAAAGTAATAACTATGCATTCACTCTCCACAACAACTTCCTTAGCTTAATAACACTTTGGAGATGCTGGTTGAGATATTTCATTTTAAAATAAAAAAGAAATTCAATCCAATTCAAAAACAGCCAGAATCACATGCCAAAGACATATAGTGTAACCCTCATTTCTCAACATATCCAGAAGCTCGGGAATAATTTCAAGTACCTTATCAAAATTACAGAAGGTCAAGAGAGATAGTTTAAATATGATAGATAAGAATAATCCGAACATATATATATGCACTAGTTGTAACATCATTAGAGAGCTAGATATTGGAAAATCAATAACAATTTGTAATTTTAGCAATTCCACAAACAAACTGAATAAACAAATGTTCTAATAACAAGTGTCTTGAGAATACTCAACAAATATGATACCTCTCATTTCTTTTTCATAATATCATTGGATAAATTCAGATAGCTAAGCACACGGCATGCTGACATAAAAAAAACTAATCGAAGGTTAAAAGAAAATTTCAAGTTACAGAATAGAAACTAGAATTTATGTTGAAAGAACCTTCTGCAATATCTCAATGCCATCAACTTGATCTTTGAAGTCAGCACTTAAGAGCCTCCGATGAAGATCCTCTCGAAAGTATTTCATGACATCATTCTGTTTGAGAGGTAAAGCAAAGTCACTTACAAGGATCTATAAAGAATGTAAAAACAAGTCAACACTAATGGTCTAACACCATTTACCCCAAACCCAAAAGCTGACAAAAGTTCTCAAAAGTTGTATGAAGGCTTCCTCTGGGGTGTGGAAAATCTAATCCCCAAAATTAATAAAGATATCTTAAAATAGATTGGAAACCTCAAGATATTGAATTTCCTCTATTCTCAATTCTTCAAATTTGAATCTGCGAACAATAATCCTTTCCCTGTCATCCTGCGAGAGTAACACTAAGTTAATAATCTCTTTTATTTCCAAAACAAGATACAGGCACTGTTTGCAGCCTGCAGTTACCAAAATATTTACACCTTATTGCCCTAAAAAATAAATCTGCACCAACCTTGTTTGAATCTTTCAGGCTGATCAAAACATGTGACTGAATGTTGATGTCTTGAACAAACATGATGGATTCTTGCCTGGATCCCTTGTTAGGCTGATCCAAGATTGTTTAAATATGTTAGATAAGAATTATCAGGACATATGTATTCTACGATGCAGGATATTGTGTCTAAAATCTCAGAATGAGACCAAACATGCAATCATTGTTTCCAGTAATGTTTACATCTGTAACCTGCAAGATTCAAAAATGTTGCTAAGGCAACACCGATTACATGGTCACAATATTAACACCAACAACATGTTCTACATAGAGTCAAGAAGAGAGAACTGAATTAACTTGTGGACTTGCTGCCATTGAAACCATAGCATACCTTCTTTATTGTTCGACAAACTTCCGAAAAATCTACAGGAGTAATCTTTTTGGTGGATGCAAGTTCTGTTAGTTCAGCGACAACCTCTTTCCTCTCACACCATTTGAACCTTTTTGAAAATAAAATATAAACAGTATGAATAAAATGCTACCAGAATTATAATTATCTGCAATGGATATGTGGAACGAGAAAAATGAATATAATGATATCGAAAAGTGGAATAACCTAATATATTTTTGATTATGAGATAAATGAGTTATAATGGAAAGTAGCATAATACCTTCAGAAGCACCATATGCTTTAATCATTCGCTATTCGCTAATAATAGCTAAAGCAGAACCTTGTATATCTCTCAAGTTTTTGGATACCTACAGTTGTAATGTATGGCTGAAGACCGCAACAAACGATGAAAGGTCAACAATTCTCATAACAGGAGGTCTTATAACACTATTTTCTAATAAGACATTATACAATAAGAGGGGAAAAGAAAACAGTAGCTCAAACCCCAACATCATCATGCTCCACAGGTTTTAGTTGAGTAATCGTCTCTACTTCTTTTTTCTTTCTTTTTTTCTTTTTTTCTTTTTTCCCCTTTTTTCTTTTTTTTCTTTTTATTTTTGTTTTCTTTTCCTTTTTTGTCCTTTTTCTTGGGAAGTGTTCTCAGACCCCTATAAAGGTTGCCCAGTGCTTGAATAGCTTCAGCTTCAGCTTCAGCTGCAACAGCAACGGTTTACATCTGTGATATAACCTGCAAGATTCAAAAATATTGCTCAGGCAACACCAATTACTTGGTAGAGATATTAACAACAACAATATGTGATGTATAAAGTCAAGAGAGAACTGGATTAACTTGTGGACTTGTGGTAATGGAAACCATAGCATACCTTCTTTATTGTTCGACAAACTTATGAAGAATCTCCAAGAGCAATCTTTTTGGAGGATGCAAGTTCTGTTAGTTGAGTAATCGTCTCTACTTGAATTCCTAATTTGCTCTCAATCTCTTCCAAACTGATTTCTCTTGGCTGTAAAAAAAATGGGTCGGTTAATCAAAAATATCTATTGTGATGTCCCTAATAATGTATTAAGCCATCATACAAACGGTAAGACGGGAAAAGAAAACAGCAGCTCACACCTCAACATCTTCATCCTCGACAGGCTTAGTTGAGTAATCGTCTCTACTTCTTTTTTCTTTTATTTTTCCTTTTTTTTCCTTTTTTCCCCTTTTTCCTTTTTTTCTTTTTTTTCCCTTTTTTTCTTTTTTTCTTATAGTAACCTGCAAGATTCAAAAATGTTGCTCAGTCAACACCAATTACTTGGTCACGATATTAACACCAACAATATGTTGTGCATAAAGTCAAGAGAGAACTGGATTGACACCTTTATTGTTCGACAAACTTCTAAAAAATCTCCAAGAGCAATCTTTTTGGTGGATGCAAGTTCTGTTAGTTCAGCAGCAGCCTCTTTCCTCTTACACCATTTGAAGATTTTCTCACCTGAAAGGCAAATCACAACACAATCTTTAAGAAGCTTCGATGCTACCGCAGTAATTTGGGTGACAATATCAATAACTTCTTGCAGGACCTGTTCAACAGACCATGCTTAAGCAAGTTCAACATTACAAGTAGTCGATAACAACAAAGAAATTATGTAAAAATTTTAAGTTTCTGGATGCAGCACCAGAACATTTTTCTCATTCCAGCTGGGAATAACACAAAGTAAATGGATCGACCTCTCAACAGATGGATCCAAATCAGTTTGTGATTCAACCTACTCTTTAAAAGACACAATAGCTGAAACAAAAAATTCATAAATTAAAAATTGTACTACAGATTTTATCATTAGCAAGATAACAATTTTGAATGGGTGGCCTCTTTTCTAATGCATTTCATACAAAAGCATCTCAAAAGTTTAATACTCTAACATAGAAGAACCAAAGACAACATGTATACTACAGGATTATCTAACCTTTTTTAGAAAAGACCAATAAACAAAGCAGTTATTCCACACCCCATATACTATTTTGCTTCAAATATACATGATACATTTTTCTAAATTAAAAAATGGCAACAGAATTGATAAAGGTTTATCTTAAGAGCAAAAGGAAAATTCAAAACAAGCAGATTATAGGATCCGTATAACTGTAAACATAGGAGGAGAAATAACTAAGAAAAATTCCATACTAACGTTGCTGAATCTATAAAATATTTAGGTAGACAAAGAAACCACACATGGAATGACTGACAATCTTCAACGGGAGCATATTAACTAACCAGAAAAATTTTCCTTAAGAAAAACAGAAGAACGATAAAAATATAATGAGACATAATCATCTATGAAACAGATGCACCGGTCAAGAGTTATTTTTCTAACCATACATTAGCATCAAAGCCAGATAAATTGTTTCCATTTGTAACAAATTTCTCTGATGCAGGATATTGTAACTAAAATCTCATTTAAGAGACCAAACATGCAATCATTGTTTCCAGTAAGCTGCAAATCATACGGTTGATGGACATGTTTATACCTAAACAGTGGCATACAAGAACCCTTGATGCAAAACCATAGCTTAAGAGGAAAAACACACATATACGTGACCTAAATATGTAACTATCATAAAAAAGGTCAAGCGGTAATTTGAACCCTAACCTTTAAGCCGCTCTTTCCACACAGCAGATCTTAGTTGAGTAATGTCTCTCCTTGAATAAGGGATCCGAATCTGCTCTCAATTTCTTCCAAACTCATTTCTCTTGGCTGAAAAGAAAAATGGGCCAGTTAGTCAAAAATATCTATCATGATACCCCAAATAATAATGTATTCAGCTAGCATACTAAAGGTAAGAGGGGGAAAACAAAACAGCACCTCAACATCTTCAAGCTCCACAGGCATAGTCAAGTAATAGTCTTCTCCTTTTTTTCTTTTTTCTCCATTTTTTCCTTTTTTTTTCCTTTTTTTTTCCTTTTTTTCCTTTTTTTCTTTTTTTTCCATTATTTTCCTTTTTTTCTTTCTCTCTCTTTTTTCCTTTTTTTCCTTTTTTTGTTCTCGGACTCCTATACAGGTTGCCCAGAGCTTGAATAGCTTCAGCTGCAACAGCAACGCTTTTTTTTCCTTTTTTTTTCTTCCTATCGTAATGTTTACATCTGTGATATAACCTGCAAGATTCAAAAATGTTACTCAGGCAACACTAATTACTTGGTCACAATATTAACACCAACAACATGTTCTGCATAAAGTCAAGAGAGAACTGGATTAACTTGTGGACTTGCGGTCATGGAAACCATAGCATACCTTCTTAATTGTTCGACAAACTTCTGAAAAATCTCAAGGAGTAATCTTTTTGGTGGATGCACGCTCTGTTAGTTCAGCGACAGCCTCTTTCCTCTCACACCATTTGAAACTTTCTGAAAACAAAATATAAAATGTATGAATAAAATGCTACCAGAATCATAAGATGGTACGAGAAAAATCAATATAATGATATGGAAAAGTGGAATAACCGTATCTATTTTTTATTATAAGATGAATGGGTTATAATGGAAAGTAGCATATTAACCTTGAAAAGCTCCATATTGCTTCACTCATTCGCTAATAATAGCAAAAGTGGAACCTTGTAAATCTCTCAAATTTTTGGATACCTATAAGGGGAGAGATATAAGATAGGTTTAGTGCCACCTAACAACTAAAGTTAGCAAATCTCATTCAAGGAATAAAAATTTTGGATGTTCATACAGTTTCTTGTAAACAAACCCTCAATATTTCATTAAAGCATGCTTCAGCTGCTCTTTAAAACTGCTCTTCAAAAGACAGTAGTTGAAACAAAAAATTCATAAATTAAAAATTGAAGTACAGATTTTATCATTAGCAAGATAACAATTTTGAATGGGTGGCCTCATTTTTTAAAGCGATTCATACAAAAGCATCTAAATAAGTTTAATACTCTAACATCAAAGATCCAAAGACAACATGTATACTGCATCATTATATAGCCTTTTTAAAAGAGACCAATAAACAAAGCGGTATATAAAGAGAATATCAAGAAAATTAAAAATAAAAAGCCATGATATGAGGATTAATCTACAACCCATATACTATTTTGCTTCAAATATACATGATAAATTTTTCCAAATTAAACAATGGCAACAGAATTGATAAAGGTTTATCTTAAGAGCAAAAGGAAAATTCAAAACAAGAAGATTATATGATCCATACAATTGTAAATAGAGGAGGAAGAATAAATAAGACAGAACAATTCCATACTAACGTTGCTAAATCTATAAAATATTTAAGTAGACAAGGAAACCACACATGGAATAACTGAAAATTTCTTCAAAGGGAGCATATTAACTAACCAGAGAAAATTTCCTTAAGAAAAACAGAAGAATGATAAAATTATAATGAAACAATCATCTATGAAACAGATGCACCGGTCAAGAGTTATTTTTCTAAGCATACATTAGCATCAAAGACAGATAAATTGTTTCCATTTGTAACAAATTTCTGTAATGCATGAAATTGTGTCTAAAATCTCATTTAAGAGACTAAACATGCAATCATTGTTTCAAGTAAGCTGCAAATCATACGGTTGATTGACATGTTTATACCTAAACAGTGGCATACAATGAACCCTTGACGCAAAACCATATCTTAAGGGGAAAACACAAATATATGTGACCTAAATATGTAACTGTCATAAAAAAGGTCAAGCGCTAATTTGAACCCAAATCTTTAAGCCGCTCTTTCCATACATCAGATCTTAGTTGAGTAATGTCTCTATTTGAATAAGGGATCCTAATCTGCTCTCAATTTCTTCCAAACTCATTAGTATTCAGCTAGCATACCAAAGGTAAGGGGGGGAAAAGAAAACAGCACCTCAACATCTTCAAGATCCACAGGCATAGTCGAGTAATAGTCTTCTCCTTTTTTTCTTTTTTCTCCTTTTTTTCCTTTTTTTCCATTTTTTTCCTTTTTTTCTTTTCTTCTCATTTTTCCTTTTTTCCTTTTTTGGGGAAGTGTTCTCAGACTCCTATACAGGTTGCCCAGAGCTAGAATAGCTTCAGCTGCAACAGCAACGCTTTTTTTTTCCTTTTTTTTCTTCCTATCGTAATTTTTACATCTGTGATATAACCTGCAAGATTCAAAAATGTTGCTCAGGCAACACTAATTACTTGGTCACAATATTAACACCAACAACATGTTCTACATAAAGTCGAGAGAGAACTGGATTAACTTGTGGACTTGCGGTCATGGAAACCATAGCATACCTTCTTAATTGCTCGACAAACTTCTGAAAAATCTCCAGGGGTAATCTTTTTGGTGGATGCAAGCTTTGTTAGTTCAGCGACAACTTCTTTCCTCACACACCATTTGAACCTTTCTGAAAATAAAATATAAAAAGTATGAATAAAATGCTACTACAATCATAATTATATGCAATGGATGTGGTACGAGAAAAATCAATATAATGATATGGAAAAGTGGAATAACCTTATCTATTTTTGATTATAAGATGAATGGGTTATAAAGGAAAGTAGCATGTTAACCTTGAAAAGCTCCTTATTGTTTCATTCATTCGCTAATAATAGCAAAAGCGGAACCTTGTAAATCTCTCAAATTTTTGGATACCTATAAGGGGAGAGATATAGGATAGGTTTAGTGCCACCTAACAACTAAAGTTAGCAAACCTCATTCAAGGAATAAAAATTTTGGAAGTTCATACAGTTTCTTGTAAACAAACCCTCAATATTTCATTAAAGCATGCTTCAACTGCTCTTTAAAAGACACAATAGCTGAAACAAAAAAATCAGAAATTAAAAATTGAATTACAGATTTTGTCATTAGCAAGATAACAATTTTGAATGGGTGGCCTCATTTTTTAAAGCGATTCATACAAAAGCATCTAAAAAAGTTTATTACTCTAACATCGAAGAACCAAAAACAAAATGTATACTGCAGCATTATATAACCTTTTTAAAAAAGACCAATAAACAAAGCAGTATTTAAAGAGAATATCAAGAAAATTGAAAATAAAAAGCCATGATATGATGATTAATCTACACCCCATATACTATTTTGCTTCAAATATACAAGATAAATTTGTCCAAGTTAAATATTGGCAAAGGAATTGAATAAAGGTTTATCTTAAGAGCAAAAGAAAAATTCAAAACAAGCAGATTATAGAATCCATATACTTGTAAATAGAGGATGAAGAATATCTAAGACAGAACAATTCCATACTAACGTTGCTAAATCAGTAAAATATTTAGGTAGACAAAGAAACCACACATGGAATGACTGACAAATGACAATCTTCAACGGGAGCATATTAACTAACCAGAAAAACGTTCCTTAAGAAAAACAGAACGATAAAATAATTATGAAACATAATCATCTATGAAATGATCAACAGACACCAACTGACTTAGAAACAGATGCACCGGTCTAGAGTTATTTTTCTAATCATACATTAGCATCAGAGCAAGATAAAATTGTTTCCATAAGTAACAAATTTCTGGGACGCATGATAGTGTCTAAAATCTCAGTTTAGAGACAAACATGCAATCATTGTTTCCAATAAGCTGCAAATCATACAGTTTATGTACGTGTTTATACCCAAAAAGTGGGATACAATGAACCCTTGATGCAAAATCATATTTTAAGGGGGAAAACAGACATAAAAACACACATATATATGACCTAAATATGTAACTGTCATAAATAAGGTCAAATGGTAATTTGAACCCTAACCTTTAAGTTGCTCTATCCACACAGCACATTTTAGTTGAGTAATTGTCTCCGTTTGAATAAGGGATCCTAATCTGCTCTCAATCTCTTCCAAACTCATTTTTCCTGGCTGTAAAGAAAAATAGGCCAGATAGTCAAAAATATCTACCGTGATGTCCCTAATTGTATTCAGCTATCATACAAAAGGTAAGAGGGGAAAAGAAAATCGTAGCTCAAACCTCAACATCTTCAAGCTCCACAGGCATAGTTGAGTAATCATCTCTACTTTTTTTTTCTTTTTTCCTTTTTTTCTTTTTCTTTTCTTTTTTTTTTCCATTTTTTCCTTTTTTTTGGTAAGTGTTCTCAGACCGCTAAAAAGGTTGCCCTTTTCTGCAACAGAAACTATTTTTTTTCCTTCTTCCTATCGTAATGTTTACATCTGTGATAACCTGCAAGATTCAAAAATGTTGTGCAGGCAACACGAATTAGTTGGCTACGATATTAAGACCAACAATATGTTCTGCATAAAGTCAAGAAAGAACTGGATTAACTTGTGGACTTGTGGTCATGGAAACCATAGCATACCTTCTTTATTGTATGACAAACTTCTGAAAAATCTCCAGGAGTAATCTTTTTAGCGGGTGCAAGTTCTGTTAGTTCAGCGACAGCCTCTTTCCTCTCACACCATTTGAAGCATTCTGAAAATAAAATATAAAAAGTATGAATAAAATGCTACCAGAATCATAATTATCTGCAATGGATGTGGTACAAGAAAAATCAATATAATGATATGAAAAAGTGGAATAACCTTATCTATTTTTGTTTATAAGATGAATGGGTTATAATGGAAAGTAGCATATTAACCTTTAAGAGCTCCATATTGCTTCACTCATTCGCTAATAATAACAAAAGCGGAACCTTGTAAATCTCTCAAACTTTTGGATACCTATAATGGGAGAGATATAAGATAGGTTTAGTGCCACCTAACAACTAAAGTTAGCAAACCTCATTCAAGGAACAAAAATTTTGGATGTTCATACAGTTTCTTGTAAATAAACCCTCAATATTTCATTAAAGCATGCTTCAGCTGCTCTTTAAAAGACACAATAGCTGAAACAAAAAAGTCAGAAATTAAAAATTGAATTACAGATTTTATCATTAGCAAGATAACAATTTTGAATGGGTGGCCTCATTTTTTAAAGCAATTCATACAAAAGCATCTCAATAAGTTTAATACTCTAACATCGAAGAACCAAAAACAAAATGTATACTGCAGCATTATATAACCTTTTTAAAAAAGACCAATAAACAAAGCAGTATTTAAAGAGAATATCAAGAAAATTGAAAATAAAAAGCCATGATATGATGATTAATCTACACCCCATATACTATTTTGCTTCAAATATACAAGATAAATTTGTCCAAGTTAAATATTGGCAAAGGAATTGAATAAAGGTTTATCTTAAGAGCAAAAGAAAAATTCAAAACAAGCAGATTATAGAATCCATATACTTGTAAATAGAGGATGAAGAATATCTAAGACAGAACAATTCCATACTAACGTTGCTAAATCAGTAAAATATTTAGGTAGACAAAGAAACCACACATGGAATGACTGACAAATGACAATCTTCAACGGGAGCATATTAACTAACCAGAAAAACGTTCCTTAAGAAAAACAGAACGATAAAATAATTATGAAACATAATCATCTATGAAATGATCAACAGACACCAACTGACTTAGAAACAGATGCACCGGTCTAGAGTTATTTTTCTAATCATACATTAGCATCAGAGCAAGATAAAATTGTTTCCATTAGTAACAAATTTCTGGGACGCATGATAGTGTCTAAAATCTCAGTTTAGAGACAAACATGCAATCATTGTTTCCAATAAGCTGCAAATCATACAGTTTATGTACGTGTTTATACCCAAAAAGTGGGATACAATGAACCCTTGATGCAAAATCATATTTTAAGGGGGAAAACAGACATAAAAACACACATATATATGACCTATATATGTAACTGTCATAAATAAGGTCAAATGGTAATTTGAACCCTAACCTTTAAGCTGCTCTATCCACACAGCACATTTTAGTTGAGTAATTGTCTCCGTTTGAATAAGGGATCCTAATCTGCTCTCAATCTCTTCCAAACTCATTTTTCCTGGCTGTAAAGAAAAATAGGCCAGTTAGTCAAAAATATCTACCGTGATGTCCCTAATTGTATTCAGCTATCATACAAAAGGTAAGAGGGGAAAAGAAAATCGTAGCTCAAACCTCAACATCTTCAAGCTCCACAGGCATAGTTGAGTAATCATCTCTACTTTTTTTTTCTTTTTTCCTTTTTTTCTTTTTCTTTTCTTTTTTTTCCATTTTTTCCTTTTTTTTGGTAAGTGTTCTCAGACCCCTAAAAAGGTTGCCCTTTTCTGCAACAGAAACTATTTTTTTTCCTTCTTCCTATCGTAATGTTTACATCTGTGATAACCTGCAAGATTCAAAAATGTTGTGCAGGCAACACGAATTATTTGGCTACGATATTAAGACCAACAATATGTTCTGCATGAAGTCAAGAAAGAACTGGATTAACTTGTGGACTTGTGGTCATGGAAACCATAGCATACCTTCTTTATTGTATGACAAACTTCTGAAAAATCTCCAGGAGTAATCTTTTTAGCGGGTGCAAGTTCTGTTAGTTCAGCGACAGCCTCTTTCCTCTCACACCATTTGAAGCATTCTGAAAATAAAATATAAAAAGTATGAATAAAATGCTACCAGAATCATAATTATCTGCAATGGATGTGGTACAAGAAAAATCAATATAATGATATGAAAAAGTGGAATAACCTTATCTATTTTTGTTTATAAGATGAATGGGTTATAATGGAAAGTAGCATATTAACCTTTAAGAGCTCCATATTGCTTCACTCATTCGCTAATAATAACAAAAGCGGAACCTTGTAAATCTCTCAAACTTTTGGATACCTATAATGGGAGAGATATAAGATAGGTTTAGTGCCACCTAACAACTAAAGTTAGCAAACCTCATTCAAGGAACAAAAATTTTGGATGTTCATACAGTTTCTTGTAAATAAACCCTCAATATTTCATTAAAGCATGCTTCAGCTGCTCTTTAAAAGACACAATAGCTGAAACAAAAAAATCAGAAATTAAAAATTGAATTACAGATTTTATCATTAGCAAGATAACAATTTTGAATGGGTGGCCTTATTTTTTAAAGCAATTCATACAAAAGCATCTCAATAAGTTTAATACTCTAACATCGAAGAACCAAAAACAAAATGTATACTGCAGCATTATATAACCTTTTTAAAAAAGACCAATAAACAAAGCAGTATTTAAAGAGAATATCAAGAAAATTGAAAATAAAAAGCCATGATATGATGATTAATCTACACCCCATATACTATTTTGCTTCAAATATACAAGATAAATTTGTCCAAGTTAAATATTGGCAAAGGAATTGAATAAAGGTTTATCTTAAGAGCAAAAGAAAAATTCAAAACAAGCAGATTATAGAATCCATATACTTGTAAATAGAGGATGAAGAATATCTAAGACAGAACAATTCCATACTAACGTTGCTAAATCAGTAAAATATTTAGGTAGACAAAGAAACCACACATGGAATGACTGACAAATGACAATCTTCAACGGGAGCATATTAACTAACCAGAAAAACGTTCCTTAAGAAAAACAGAACGATAAAATAATTATGAAACATAATCATCTATGAAATGATCAACAGACACCAACTGACTTAGAAACAGATGCACCGGTCTAGAGTTATTTTTCTAATCATACATTAGCATCAGAGCAAGATAAAATTGTTTCCATTAGTAACAAATTTCTGGGACGCATGATAGTGTCTAAAATCTCAGTTTAGAGACAAACATGCAATCATTGTTTCCAATAAGCTGCAAATCATACAGTTTATGTACGTGTTTATACCCAAAAAGTGGGATACAATGAACCCTTGATGCAAAATCATATTTTAAGGGGGAAAACAGACATAAAAACACACATATATATGACCTATATATGTAACTGTCATAAATAAGGTCAAATGGTAATTTGAACCCTAACCTTTAAGCTGCTCTATCCACACAGCACATTTTAGTTGAGTAATTGTCTCCGTTTGAATAAGGGATCCTAATCTGCTCTCAATCTCTTCCAAACTCATTTTTCCTGGCTGTAAAGAAAAATAGGCCAGTTAGTCAAAAATATCTACCGTGATGTCCCTAATTGTATTCAGCTATCATACAAAAGGTAAGAGGGGAAAAGAAAATCGTAGCTCAAACCTCAACATCTTCAAGCTCCACAGGCATAGTTGAGTAATCATCTCTACTTTTTTTTTCTTTTTTCCTTTTTTTCTTTTTCTTTTCTTTTTTTTCCATTTTTTCCTTTTTTTTGGTAAGTGTTCTCAGACCCCTAAAAAGGTTGCCCTTTTCTGCAACAGAAACTATTTTTTTTCCTTCTTCCTATCGTAATGTTTACATCTGTGATAACCTGCAAGATTCAAAAATGTTGTGCAGGCAACACGAATTATTTGGCTACGATATTAAGACCAACAATATGTTCTGCATGAAGTCAAGAAAGAACTGGATTAATTTGTGGACTTGTGGTCATGGAAACCATAGCATACCTTCTTTATTGTATGACAAACTTCTGAAAAATCTCCAGGAGTAATCTTTTTGGCGGGTGCAAGTTCTGTTAGTTCAGCGACAGCCTCTTTCCTCTCACACCATTTGAAGCATTCTGAAAATAAAATATAAAAAGTATGAATAAAATGCTACCAGAATCATAATTATCTGCAATGGATGTGGTACAAGAAAAATCAATATAATGATATGAAAAAGTGGAATAACCTTATCTATTTTTGTTTATAAGATGAATGGGTTATAATGGAAAGTAGCATATTAACCTTTAAGAGCTCCATATTGCTTCACTCATTCGCTAATAATAACAAAAGCGGAACCTTGTAAATCTCTCAAACTTTTGGATACCTATAATGGGAGAGATATAAGATAGGTTTAGTGCCACCTAACAACTAAAGTTAGCAAACCTCATTCAAGGAACAAAAATTTTGGATGTTCATACAGTTTCTTGTAAATAAACCCTCAATATTTCATTAAAGCATGCTTCAGCTGCTCTTTAAAAGACACAATAGCTGAAACAAAAAAATCAGAAATTAAAAATTGAATTACAGATTTTATCATTAGCAAGATAACAATTTTGAATGGGTGGCCTTATTTTTTAAAGCAATTCATACAAAAGCATCTCAATAAGTTTAATACTCTAACATCGAAGAACCAAAAACAAAATGTATACTGCAGCATTATATAACCTTTTTAAAAAAGACCAATAAACAAAGCAGTATTTAAAGAGAATATCAAGAAAATTGAAAATAAAAAGCCATGATATGATGATTAATCTACACCCCATATACTATTTTGCTTCAAATATACAAGATAAATTTGTCCAAGTTAAATATTGGCAAAGGAATTGAATAAAGGTTTATCTTAAGAGCAAAAGAAAAATTCAAAACAAGCAGATTATAGAATCCATATACTTGTAAATAGAGGATGAAGAATATCTAAGACAGAACAATTCCATACTAACGTTGCTAAATCAGTAAAATATTTAGGTAGACAAAGAAACCACACATGGAATGACTGACAAATGACAATCTTCAACGGGAGCATATTTAACTAACCAGAAAAACGTTCCTTAAGAAAAACAGAACGATAAAATAATTATGAAACATAATCATCTATGAAATGATCAACAGACACCAACTGACTTAGAAACAGATGCACCGGTCTAGAGTTATTTTTCTAATCATACATTAGCATCAGAGCAAGATAAAATTGTTTCCATTAGTAACAAATTTCTGGGACGCATGATAGTGTCTAAAATCTCAGTTTAGAGACAAACATGCAATCATTGTTTCCAATAAGCTGCAAATCATACAGTTTATGTACGTGTTTATACCCACAAAGTGGGATACAATGAACCCTTGATGCAAAATCATATTTTAAGGGGGAAAACAGACATAAAAACACACATATATATGACCTATATATGTAACTGTCATAAATAAGGTCAAATGGTAATTTGAACCCTAACCTTTAAGCTGCTCTATCCACACAGCACATTTTAGTTGAGTAATTGTCTCCGTTTGAATAAGGGATCCTAATCTGCTCTCAATCTCTTCCAAACTCATTTTTCCTGGCTGTAAAGAAAAATAGGCCAGTTAGTCAAAAATATCTACCGTGATGTCCCTAATTGTATTCAGCTATCATACAAAAGGTAAGAGGGGAAAAGAAAATCGTAGCTCAAACCTCAACATCTTCAAGCTCCACAGGCATAGTTGAGTAATCATCTCTACTTTTTTTTTCTTTTTTCCTTTTTTTCTTTTTCTTTTCTTTTTTTTCCATTTTTTCCTTTTTTTTGGTAAGTGTTCTCAGACCCCTAAAAAGGTTGCCCTTTTCTGCAACAGAAACTATTTTTTTTCCTTCTTCCTATCGTAATGTTTACATCTGTGATAACCTGCAAGATTCAAAAATGTTGTGCAGGCAACACGAATTATTTGGCTACGATATTAAGACCAACAATATGTTCTGCATGAAGTCAAGAAAGAACTGGATTAATTTGTGGACTTGTGGTCATGGAAACCATAGCATACCTTCTTTATTGTATGACAAACTTCTGAAAAATCTCCAGGAGTAATCTTTTTGGCGGGTGCAAGTTCTGTTAGTTCAGCGACAGCCTCTTTCCTATCACACCATTTGAAGCATTCTGAAAATAAAATATAAAAAGTATGAATAAAATGCTACCAGAATCATAATTATCTGCAATGGATGTGGTACAAGAAAAATCAATATAATGATATGAAAAAGTGGAATAACCTTATCTATTTTTGTTTATAAGATGAATGGGTTATAATAGAAAGTAGCATATTAACCTTTAAGAGCTCCATATTGCTTCACTCATTCGCTAATAATAACAAAAGCGGAACCTTGTAAATCTCTCAAACTTTTGGATACCTATAATGGGAGAGATATAAGATAGGTTTAGTGCCACCTAACAACTAAAGTTAGCAAACCTCATTCAAGGAACAAAAATTTTGGATGTTCATACAGTTTCTTGTAAATAAACCCTCAATATTTCATTAAAGCATGCTTCAGCTGCTCTTTAAAAGACACAATAGCTGAAACAAAAAAATCAGAAATTAAAAATTGAATTACAGATTTTATCATTAGCAAGATAACAATTTTGAATGGGTGGCCTTATTTTTTAAAGCAATTCATACAAAAGCATCTCAATAAGTTTAATACTCTAACATCGAAGAACCTAAAACAAAATGTATACTGCAGCATTATATAACCTTTTTAAAAAAGACCAATAAACAAAGCAGTATTTAAAGAGAATATCAAGAAAATTGAAAATAAAAAGCCATGATATGATGATTAATCTACACCCCATATACTATTTTGCTTCAAATATACAAGATAAATTTGTCCAAGTTAAACATTGGCAAAGGAATTGAATAAAGGTTTATCTTAAGAGCAAAAGAAAATTTCAAAACAAGCAGATTGTAGAATCCATATACTTGTAAATATAGGATGAAGAATATCTAAGACAGAACAATTCCATACTAACGTTGCTAAATCAGTAAAATATTTAGGTAGACAAAGAAACCACACATGGAATGACTGACAAATGACAATCTTCAACGGGAGCATATTAACTAACCAGAAAAACTTTCCTTAAGAAAAACAGAACGATAAAATAATTATGAAACATAATCATCTATGAAATGATCAACAGACACCAACTGACTTAGAAACAGATGCACCGGTCTAGAGTTATTTTTCTAATCATACATTAGCATCAGAGCAAGATAAAATTGTTTCCATTTGTAACAAATTTCTGGGACGCATGATAGTGTCTAAAATCTCAGTTTACAGACAAACATGCAATCATTGTTTCCAATAAGCTGCAAATCATACCGTTGATGTACATGTTTATACCCAAAAAGTGGGATACAATGAACCCTTGATGCAAAATCATATTTTAAGGGGGAAAACAGACATAAAAACACACATATATATAACCTAAATATGTAACTGTCATAAATAAGGTCAAATGGTAATTTGAACCCAAACCTTTAAGCTGCTCTATCCACACAGCACATTTTAGTTGAGTAATCGTCTCCGTTTGAATAAGGGATCCTAATATGCTCTCAATCTCTTCCAAACTCATTTTTCCTGGCTGTAAAGAAAATTGGGCCAGTTAGTCAAAAATATCTACCTTGATGTCCCTAATTGTATTCAGCTATCATACAAAAGGTAAGAGGGGAAAAGAAAATCGTAGCTCAAACCTTAACATCTTCAAGCTCCACAGGCATAGTTGAGTAATCATCTCTACTTTTTTTTTCTTTTTTCCTTTTTTTCTTTTTCTTTTCTTTTTTTTCCATTTTTTCCCTTTTTTTGGTAAGTGTTCTCAGACCCCTAAAATGGTTGCCCTTTTCTGCAACAGAAACTATTTTTTTTCCTTCTTCCTATCGTAATGTTTACATCTGTGATAACCTGCAAGATTCAAAAATGTTGTGCAGGCAACACGAATTATTTGGCTACGATATTAAGACCAACAATATGTTCTGCATGAAGTCAAGAAAGAACTGGATTAATTTGTGGACTTGTGGTCATGGAAACCATAGCATACCTTCTTTATTGTATGACAAACTTCTGAAAAATCTCCAGGAGTAATCTTTTTGGCGGGTGCAAGTTCTGTTAGTTCAGCGACAGCCTCTTTCCTATCACACCATTTGAAGCATTCTGAAAATAAAATATAAAAAGTATGAATAAAATGCTACCAGAATCATAATTATCTGCAATGGATGTGGTACAAGAAAAATCAATATAATGATATGAAAAAGTGGAATAACCTTATCTATTTTTGTTTATAAGATGAATGGGTTATAATGGAAAGTAGCATATTAACCTTTAAGAGCTCCATATTGCTTCACTCATTCGCTAATAATAACAAAAGCGGAACCTTGTAAATCTCTCAAACTTTTGGATACCTATAATGGGAGAGATATAAGATAGGTTTAGTGCCATCTAACAACTAAAGTTAGCAAACCTCATTCAAGGAACAAAAATTTGGGATGTTCATACAGTTTCTTGTAAATAAACCCTCAATATTTCATTAAAGCATGCTTCAGCTGCTCTTTAAAAGACACAATAGCTGAAACAAAAAAATCAGAAATTAAAAATTGAATTACAGATTTTATCATTAGCAAGATAACAATTTTGAATGGGTGGCCTCAATTTTTAAAGCAATTCATACAAAAGCATCTCAATAAGTTTAATACTCTAACATCGAAGAACCAAAAACAAAATGTATACTGCAGCATTATATAACCTTTTTAAAAAAGACCAATAAACAAAGCAGTATTTAAAGAGAATATCAAGAAAATTGATAATAAAAAGCCATGATATGAGGATTAATCTACACCCCATATACTATTTTGCTTCAAATATACAAGATAAATTTGTCCAAGTTAAACATTGGCAAAGGAATTGAATAAAGGTTTATCTTAAGAGCAAAAGAAAATTTCAAAACAAGCAGATTGTAGAATCCATATACTTGTAAATATAGGATGAAGAATATCTAAGACAGAACAATTCCATACTAACGTTGCTAAATCAGTAAAATATTTAGGTAGACAAAGAAACCACACATGGAATGACTGACAATCTTCAACGGGAGCATATTAACTAACCAGAAACACTTTCCTTAAGAAAAACAGAACGATAAAATAATTATGAAACATAATCATCTATGAAATGATCAACAGACACCAACTGACTTAGAAACAGATGCACCGGTCTAGAGGTATTTTTCTATTCATACATTAGCATCAGAGCAAGATAAAATTGTTTCCATTTGTAACAAATTTCTGGGACGCATGATAGTGTCTGAAATCTCAGTTTAGAGACAAACATGCAATCATTGTTTCCAATAAGCTGCAAATCATACAGTTGATGTACATGTTTATACCCAAAAAGTGGGATACAATGAACCCTTGATGCAAAATCATATTTTAAGGGGGAAAACAGACATAAAAACACACATATATATGACCTAAATATGTAACTGTCATAAATAAGGTCAAATGGTAATTTGAACCCTAACCTTTAAGCTGCTCTATCCACACAGCACATTTTAGTTAAGTAATCGTCTCCGTTTGAATAAGGAATCCTAATCTGCTCTCAATCTCTTCCAAACTCATTTTTCCTGGCTGTAAAGAAAAATGGGCCAGTTAGTCAAAAATATCTATCGTGATGTCCCTAATTGTATTCAGCTATCATACAAAAGGTAAGAGGGGAAAAGAAAATCGTAGCTCAAACCTCAACATCTTCAAGCTCCACAGGCATAGTTGAGTAATTATCTCTACTTTTTTTCTTTTTTCCTTTTTTTCTTTTTCTTTTCTTTTTTTTCCATTTTTTTCTTTTTTTTGGGAAGTGTTCTCAGACCCCTAAAAAGGTTGCCCTTTTCTGCAATAGAAACTATTTTTTTTCCTTCTTCCTATCGCAATGTTTACATCTGTGATAACCTGCAAGATTCAAAAATGTTGTGCAGGCAACACGAATTATTTGGCTACGATATTAAGACCAACAATATGTTCTGCATAAAGTCAAGAAAGAACTGGATTAACTTGTGGACTTGTGGTCATGGAAACCATAGCATACCTTCTTTATTGTATGACAAACTTCTGAAAAATCTCCGGGAGTAATCTTTTTGGCGGGTGCAAGTTCTGTTAGTTCAGCGACAGCCTTTATCCTCTCACACCATTTGAAGCATTCTGAAAATAAAATATAAAAAGTATGAATAAAATGCTACCAGAATCATAATTATCTGCAATGGATATGCGGCATGAGAAAAATCAATATAATGGTATGGAAAAGTGGAATAACCTAATCAATTTTTGATTATAAGATGAATGAGTTATAATGGAAAGTAGTATAATACCTTGAAAAGCTCCATATTACTTCAATCATTCGCTAATAATAGCAAAAGCGGAACCCTGTATATTCTCAAATTTTTGGTTACCTATCAGGGGAGAGATATAAGACTGAATTACTAAGGCAGGACAATATCATGCTAACGTTGCTAAATCTATAAAAAAAAATTGGTAGACAAGGAAACCACACATAGAAAAACTGACAATTTCTTCAACGGGAGCTAACCAGATAAATTATCCTCAAGAAAAACAGAACGATAAAATTATAATGAAATGATCAAAAGACACCAAACTGACTTGCAAAACAGATGCACAGGTCAAGAGTTATTTTTCTAAGCATACATTAGCATCATAGCCTGATAAAATTGTATCCATTTGTAATTGTAACAAATTTCTATGATGCAAACATGCAATCATTGTTTCCAGTAAGTTGTAAATCATACGGTTGAGGGACATGTTTTCACCCAAAAAGTGGGATACAATGAGCCCACGATGCAAAACCATAACTTAAGGGGGAAAACACACATAAACAGACCTAACAATATAACTGTCACAAATAAGGTCAAGCAATAATTTGAACCCTAACCTTTAAGCCGTTCTTTCCACACCGCACATTTTAGTTGAGTAATCGTCTTTATCCTAATCTGTTCTCAATGTCTTCCAAAGTCATTTCTCTTGGCTATAAAGAAAAATGGCTCAGTTAGTCAAAAATATCTATCATGATATCCGTAATAATAAATTCAGCAATCACACAAAAGGTAAGAGGGAAAACAACAGCTCAAACCTCAACATCTTCATGCTCCACAGGCATCGTTGAGTATTCGTCTCTACCTTCTTTTTTCCTTTTTTTTCTTTTTTTCCTTTTTTCCAATTTTTTTCCTTTTTTTCTTTTCTTCTTTTTTTTTCCTGTTTTTGGGAATTGTTCTCAGACTCCTATACAGGTTGCCCGGTGCTTGAATAGCTTCAGCTGCATCAGCAACACTTTTTTTTCCTTTTTTTTCTTCCTATCGTAATGTTTACATCTGTAATAACCTGCAAAATTCAGAAATTTTGTGGACTTGTAATGGTTACAAATGTTTACATCAGTAACACTTGGCCACGATATTAAGACCGACAATATATTATACATGAAGTCGAGAAAGAACTGGATCAACTTGTGGACTTGTGGTCATGGAAACCATAGCATACCTTCTTTATTTTTTCTACGTACCTGCTTTGAAACTGTTCTGCATTAAACGGTTCTCTTAAAATTGGTGTTTTGCCTTTTTCCAAAGCTGCAATCATAATCTTCTCTTTTCTATGCAACCTGATACATAAATAGAAAAATATATTTAAATAGGTTAGTAATATAATTAGTAAACTTTTTTACATAAATCTGTAGTAAATAATGTTTAAACTGTTCCGTAAATTAGAAGTAGAACAAACAATAGGCATGAAACAATATGGGACCTTAAAATCACAAGTTCATCATCTTTGTTTTTGGAAACCATATACAAATGTTTTGATGCATCTAAATATTAGACTTTATGACCTATTTATTGAATTGATGAATTAACAGAAAAACATGGCAAATATTAAATTGAAGAATGAGCTAAAGTGCATGACTGAACTAGTATTACTCAACATCCCAGATATAATGCTTACAATATTAAATAGGTTTCTTAATATCCCATAGATATTGCTTATTCAAATGCACGCAGCAAACAAAGGCCTGAAGTGCCCCAAAACCTCAACAGTGGGCATAATTGTGCAATGTTTAGTTTGTGTATGACATTGAGTATACAAACCTAAACAAAATTGCTCGTCCTGTTGCAGCTAGCCATTGCCCATATAGCACACATGCATTATCATTTTCAAAATCTTGCATGAATAAATCCTCCCCATGCATGCTCCAACAGTGAGTTAATTAGAATCAGAGGAACAAAGTCCCCAACACCATGATGAGTATGAAGAATAAGAGGAGAGGAGCCTTATGTATCTTGTCGCCACATTAAACATCACACGGTAAGAAATTCACTATAAATAGAACATCCCTATCAACCCTTTTTCCCATCACAATCTCTCATCAGTTTCATCATATAAACTTATCCATTCCACCCACAAAAATCCATGTTTCCACCCATTCAAGTTTGGAGGAAAGTGCTTCAAGAGTCTAGCTAGCAAGGAGAGGAGAGTTGCATATTGTTCATTCATCAAGCTTTTTCTCATCATCTAAGTAAGTTCCCTACCAAAATTCTTTCTTCAAAGCATGCCATCATTTAGTACATATCCCAAAACCCAAAACACAAGCATGCTTAATATTTCTTCAAGATCTCAACTCTTAAGCATAAATAGGAAAACCTTGGCCTCTTGAATCACAAATACATAAGCCAATTAATTAAAGATTAAACTAAGGAAATAAGAAATCATACATGGGCTGGAGTTTCTGCCCTCCGGCGGCTCAGCGGCGGCGACGGCAGCCCGGCGGTGGTGACGAAATCCGGCAAAAGACGACACTCTTTTTCAATGTCTTTTCAACCCCTCTTGATTTCTGAAAATTTAAGCAAAGATTCAAAGTTTAGAAACTTGTTTTACAAAATTTAAAAAGTGAAATATACTCACCTCCGAAGCGGCGGCGGCCGGCGCAGCGGCGGCGGCAGCCCGACGGCAGCAGCGGCGGTTTCCAGCCGGCGGTGGTGCTGGTGGAGAAGGAGACCGAGAGAGAGAGTGAGAAGAGGGGAAAGAAGGAAAGAGAAAGGAAGAAGGAGAGAGGGGCGGCTGGTCGGCGCCGGCGTGACCGGCAGTAGCCGTTTCCGGCAGAGGCGAGAGAGAGAAGGGAGGTTTGAGAGAGAGACGTGGGAAGGGGGGCAGGAGGCGCAAAGTGAGTATGACGTGAGTAGGGCTTGATCATTTATTTCTTTAATGGCTAAAGAATGGTTCTTAAAATTAATTAATTTTTAGGGCCTCTTTTATTTATTTATGGCCTCTTTTATTTATCTTTTATTATATTGAATGGACTCTTTAAAATTAAAATATTTGAGCCAAAGTCTTCCCTAAATTTTAATATTGGATTAATCTAACTTTTATGATAATTATAATTAATTCCTAAAGTTAGAATTATTTAACTAGTAAGCTATGTCTAAGTTGAAGCTTTGGGATTTATTGTCTTAAATTTGTTTGTGTCCTTGCATAATTTGAGCAAGGTAAATTCATGGTTAAATTATTTAACCTCTAGATTTAATTAATTTCATGCAAATGAATTAAATCTCTTAGTTGAATTAATGAAGTTAATGGTTTAAAGGAATGAGACGAGATATGATCCTAGGTGCATGACATCTACTTTTACTTATCTTGAAGCTAAATGGTCGGTATTAATTTTTTTTTAACTAAGGCAATCGCAAGGAAGTAATATCCTAAGAAGGAGGTATTTTCTTAAAAAAGTTGCAAGGTTTAAGGTGAACTTTCTATCCTATATACAAATGAAAATATGAAATGTTTTTAAAATATTTTATCTATGCAAATGATATTGTCTTGCCATAAATGTTTTATTTTTATGTAATGTTGTCTATCTATCTGGTTATACCGAATGTGCTATGCCAAATAAAGTAAGAAATTGAATTCGAGTCCCAGCAAGGGGAGAGTCCATATTCGGACTAGTGTACACGTGGACTGTGTGTCATCGAGAGGGTTGGCCGGTTCGATGTCCGTGGAAAGTGGCCACTTTCCCGGCACAAGAAGGAATGTTCAGATATTGCGGATTAAAGAAGGTACAGAACTGCCATCAAAACTTTTAAGCAAAGGATTTTAGTAAGCTTGGGCCTTTTTAACAAAAAAAACTCCCAAGTGTTATTGTTATAATGGCTTGACAATATTTCTTTTATACATGTATATTTATATCTTTCGGCAATGTATTCACTGAGTACGTTTTGTACTCAGTCCTACTTGTATTTCTAAATCTGTAGGTTGAGGCGCGATGAAGGGAGAATGCTTAATCAAGTGGGCTTATTTCTAAATCATGCAGTACTCTCGGAGGTTCATGTCTTCATACATGGAACCGTGTTTCAGTCGTTTCCGTTGTGCTAATTTCTACTTTTCCTAAGACGATGATATTTAAATAAATCGTGTTGTACGAACCTCTAAACTCGAATTCTTGTGTGGTCGAGTGTGAAGGGGTTGGCAGCGACAGCGCATGATAAAATCAATTACATAATAATTCTGATCTATTTATCAGATTAATTAGAAAAATTCTATTCGCGCAATTATCACATGTATCATGCTCATAACTTGAATTAAAACATGCTTTAAGTATAATTGAAACCTAAAAAATTCTTTTATAAGGTGATCAGTCATATAAATGTATAAGCACAAAAGAAATCAAAATAACCACATGAGCCAAAGCATAGGAAGAACTCTACGAAAGAAATCAAAATAACCACATGTATTGTTTATTTTTTATAGTGAGTGCATGTAGGGCACTATCTGTATTTTGTATTTGCGGTGCATGTACTTTGTTTATAGGTTGTGTAACTTAGTGTGTCGTGTGTGTGCAGTACATGTATTTATGTGTATATTGTATCTCCCTCGTAGAACTCTACGAAGTGTTTAGCTATTCATGTTCGTCACGAAAGTCAAATAACAAAAGGAATGAAACATCACGAAAACGAAACTAACTACTTGGGAATATTGATTGGAAGCTCCTTCTTCAACCTAGGAATGGATTGGGGAAGTTCAATCTTGAATCCTTGCTCTCAAAGTTGTTTTTCTCTCTCTTGGATTGTAGGAATGGTGAAGAATGGTGTGAAAATCCTCCCAAATATCATATATTTCGTGCCCTAAGTTTCCAAACATGATTAGGCATCAAAATCTCGATCTGCATTTCCACCTTTCCGGAGCGGACTGCTCCCAATTTCTGACCGGGAGACTGTTTTTCGGCAGAATTCCGGAGCGGGCCGCCCGGCTTCTGCGCGGAGGTTGAGTGGACTGCTCCATGTTTTTGGACAGCGCACAATCTTCGTAAAATGAGCATAACTTTTTCTACAGAACTCCGATTGAGACGTATAAGATACCCACACGAATCTCTTTCAAAGACGAAGAGAATGATATTCATTATGAACTAATTGGACTTCAAAATTGCCATAAAAATAGTCTCTAACCAAGGGTGCTGCACATCCAAATATTATGTACATTTTTCTTCACATTCTTCACAAAATTGTATAAGATTTAGGCCTAAAGTAAGAGAGAAATACTTGTATGAAATTTCCTAGAAGCATAAGACTATAAATAAATCTATAATATTATTAGTAGGCGAGTATGCACCTATAAGAATCTATAATATTTATATTTAGTCACATATTGGGCCCAGTCAAGGATCTATGGAAGAATTTGGATATGGCCTCCGCCAATTAGCTTTTTACTAATTAAATTGAACCCACAATTTAATATAAGCTTATATTGGAATATTACGAACAACCACTACAGAAGTAATATTGCACTGTCCATCCAAATCCCAAATTGCAAGTATTCCGGGTTTCCATTTGTTTGTCATTTATTTCCCGTGCTTAAGATAGAAACATCCATTAATTAATTAATGCCTGCTATGGACTTAAATAATTAACATATTATTAACTCCAAGAGTGGACTTAGCAAGAAACACTTATTCATTATTTATAGAGTAATCAAACTCCAACTAGCTAGGTTCCGAATAATGAAACCTTGTTTCGAGCTCATCTTGTGGATGTTATCAAACGAGACTCACCTCGCGCACGATTCAATATAATAGCAATCCTAACACCGCTAGATATTAATCACCACTACCCAATATACCACGATTCTTGGGTTGCGAAGCGCACGATTCAATATAATAGCAATCCTAGCACCGCTAGATATTAATCACCACTACCTAATATACCATGATTCTTGGGTTGCGAAAAACCCGCACCTTTTGGTAAGTCAAAGTAGTGCATAATCAATATCGTATGCTCAATGCTAACGTACATTGATTAAGAAATTAATTATCAAGACCTCATCTTTCAGTAGATAGCATAAAGACTCGTTTTGCCGTTAGATCCAATTCAGCGTTATACCACACCAATGTCATCTTATTTCAGTAAGGCTTAGAAATATGCAGACTGACATTGCAACCTTTCACGATAGGTAGTCTAGGCCTATCTAGGTTGTGAAATTATTCTTTTTTTTTGTTTAGAACTGACCGTGTTACCTTAAAGTGGACGACGCCCACAACCGGTCTACTAAAACAAAGACTTAGACTTTGTTATGTTGCTTATACATTTAAATATGCAATAAACATCCATTAAATGTAAAACATAACAACATTATGACAAAAATAATCTGTTTCATTCATTTGGAAAATATCATATAGAGTTTTACAGTATTCAATCACTCGAAAGGTGATTTCTAGTATACAAACTCTAACAGCTTGAGGTGATCAATTTTGATGGCCACGCACTCAAATAGTTCCAGAACTAGTCCAAGTACTAGGAACATGTGATGGCTACGCCATGGGTTTTGTTTTTGCAGGCTTTGGAAGGCTGCTTTGGCCACCATTTGCTTGGGGACTCGATGACTAAGCTGCTATCTCTCAAGCAGATAGGTTCATTTTCTGACTATCATGACCGGTTTGAGATATTGTTGGTTAGAGTATCTCACTATTAGTTATAGTATTAATGGGTTGCGACCGTATGTTTAGAAGGTTGTGAGCTTATTTATGCCTCAAACTTTAATTCATGCTTATGCACTAGCTAGACTTTAGAAGATGTCTAGTTCTGTGAGGGAGGGATTTCACTGTTCAACCACGACAGCGTCTCCTCTTCCCCTTCGACGACCAACGCCGTCGTTGTCCAAAGCATGGGAGCGACCGTCGCTGCCCCGCGATGATCTTCGGGGCTCCGTCGCCTCGCGGACGCCCCTTCTAAGCTAAGTTTTCCTCCTATACTTAGCTCACTTGGTGGTTCTCGAAATGGCAGTAGCTACGTGATAATGGAGCTTTTATGTTTGACTTTTAATGTGAGAGTTACTGTTGTTATCTGCATATCGTTCTTGTTGTTCAAGTTCCTTTTGTTCTCTGTTCAGGCAGCCTTGATTCCTGTGTGAAACTTGATTGTTGAACAAATGTTTTGTTGTTCTAAGATCTTGATCCTAAGTTTCACTCATTGATCTGTTATGGTGTGGGGTTCTAAAGCATGCTCCTGTGTTCTTGAGCTTTTATGTTCCTAAGTTCTCATGTTCTAGCTATTTACTTGTTCTATATGATGAAGTTTTTGGTGTTGAGGGGATTACCTCTTGTGGGTGAAGTGGAAGGGAGTGGCTGTGAGGTTCTGACCTTGCTTTCACCGAGCTTCCTACTAACACTTGACTCCTTCACCCTCTTGCTTGCTATTTAACTGAGTGAGGAATGTGGTGGAAATGATGGAGTGTAACCGAAAGGGTAGGATATGTATATATATATATATACATAGTTGTAACTGAAAGCTGTAAAAGCTTGCTATTTGACTGGAAAAAGGGGCCTTAAGGTTGTGTAGGCTGGCTGGCCCTTCCTGCAGCTTTGCAGGCTGTGTACCCGTGGATTCATAGGGGTTTTATAACTTCTTTTGTTGCCATATTGCAGGCCCTCTCAGTCCTTAACTGTTGTTATGTACTCACTGCAGTATGTGTGACCTTTTGCAGATATGAGCTGGAGTAAAGGTGGTTTGAAATGGGGTGCAGATGCTGCGATTCTCGTTGTGATTTGCTGCACTCGGTGCCCAGGTAATTGCAGCCTGCCATCTTACCCCTTTAAGCAAGTTATGGTCTCCAACCCTTAAAGTAGGTTTGTCTCTTAACCTTGCTGGTTTTTGCCCATCTATTGTCTTATTCTCTTATGCCTTTTTTTTCTTGTTCATTTTGTTGGTGACCGACAGGTATGAGGGCTGATCTTGTTTGTTGTTGGCAGCGTATAAGGCTAGCTGCCGAGACTGTTTCCTCGATGACTCGCCCTTCCGGCTTTCTGGGAACTGGGGCCGAGACGGCCTATTGATGAAAAAAATTTGACACAGTTGCTAGGGCTTCAACCATGTAATATTGTAGTTCGACTCAACTTACTTCCCATCATGTACGAAGAGTTCGATATTAGTTGGTGTGTATTTAATCTCAAGCATTTGTAATTTATTAGCTTTGAAATTCTGAAATTTGTATTCATACTCTTATTCAAGAAATAAAAATACTCCTTCATTCTTTATATAAAATTCTGGTATTTTATTTCATAATTCTCGAGGAACTATGTAACACCCCTTACCTGATTAATTTAATAATCGAATAAGTGATGTCACCTTTGGTACAAATCCGACTTAACAGAAAATCCTTGATTCTTTTTTTTTATACAAGAATATATTATTTTTATTTACTTGGTAAACGGAAAAAACTGCTATATAACGTCTGAAAATGGACCATAAACCTGTTTCCCAAAAGTCTATATATATATTTATACAACCTGGATAACGAAGTAAATGAAACGTCCTAACCACATTACACTTTCTATACATGCCACAACTAACATATCCGAGAATTACTCGAACTCAAAAGACTGGCTAGTGACCTGGCTGAGCAGCCGAACAACAAAAGAGCTAGGTCTGATCCTCTAATCTGCAGAGGGGAAAAAGAAAGGGGTGAGCTTCAACAAGCCCGGTAGTATACTCAACATTAGAGCATAATTTACGGGGTTAAGTAAACGTTATGCAACCTATGCATTTTCATTTTTATTAATCCAGAAAACACTCCAAAGCCTATCTCATCATATCCATTTACATATATCTAATATCAGAAACCCCCAACAACATAATCATAAGTTTAGGTCATCATCCCTTGATCTCATGGAATTTACCAGATTCATAGTCACATATAAATTCATAAACTAATGGGATAAAACACAAAGTAAAGTGCACATCACCAATTATCAAGTTAACCACAGAATATATCACAGTATTATTTATACACCAATACGTATACAGATCACCAACATTTTCACGTATCCAACCACATATAACAACACCTGATCTTATGTACCAAATATATCAGAGTTATAACAGAGGTTTCACACAATCACATATCATAACACATATAGCGATCACCATTGTTCTCACATATCAGAACACATATAGCCCCATTAAGTGCTTAGTGACAAACTAAGGTACGCGGACCAGATCAGAAACAAAATCAGATACAGACGCGGTCATGGTCCTCGAGAAGACGCCGCACAGACCACCCATTAGGGTGCAGACAGATAATCCTAGGAACAGACCACCCATAGGGTGCATATCAGACAGATCAGATAGGGAGGGCCCATCAGATAACAGACGATCCTCGCTTCGGTTATCCAGAAGACTAGAGATCATAGATAATGCAGCGCTGCTGTCCTATGACATGCCAATTGTACCCACAGAATACACTCAAGCACGGGGCGTAAACATAATCAAATATACTTTATATCTGATAATTTCCGACATACACGTCAACGTATACAGATCATACATCATCACAGATAGATCAGACATCTTCACATGTAAATCATATAAGTATACATTTCGTAGGCATATATCATTTATCTCATTTGCTTTCCAGCCACATTTATATTCATTTCACACCATATCATATCAAATAAACAGATAAATTCCAATTCTATCAATTACATCACATATCCAATGTTCACATATTTCACGTCATAAGCAAAATATATAGATCACATAATGTATCACCGATTAACACACTATATATTCTATATGCAATCACGTAAACTTAATTCAGGAATTAAGACCTAATGTAGAATATACTACCTCGAAAGCTGCAATCCAAAATAACCTCTTCATGCTTGGTGGGTTGTCCGTCTCTGAGCCTCGGATGCGCCTCTCCTAGCACTTGTGCATTTTAACTTAGTTTATAAACTTTCAACTTGACATTCAAACTTTAGGACATCTAAAGGTTTTATTCTTAATCATAAAACCAGTTAAAGCATAAAAAGAACTACTCAAATCATCAAGTACAACGGCCACCAGACTTACTACTCATGTGATCAACTGAAATAATTCGCAAAACAATAAGAAACGGTATTAGACAATTCCAAGAAAAATCACACATCCTCCCTACATCATTATTTAAAGCATATCTCAAGTTCATAATCATCTCACACCAATGGGTTACTCAAATAAAATCAACAAGATCACTTTCACTACTATATTCACAGCAGATATCACTAACTTTGAAAAATCATTCCGCTCGACTCATAAGTCGGACACTAACGAAACCAATTTTAAAAGATAAGAAGAAAAGTCTAGTTTAATTTAAAATAAAGTGATCCTCAAAACTTCAAGGAGTTTGGGAGTTATGACTGTTTTCATAGAAGCTGCCAGTTTGTGACAGATTCTGGCAACTGTTTTGTAAGAATATTTAAAAATAGTAAACCTTAACGAAACGACTTGAAATTTTGAAGAGATCTTCCCAAAACCTGATAGTATGCATATAAATTTTAGAACATAAATTCTAGCATGTTAAAGTGGCCGAAACAGATCAGTACAGTAGCAACTCAGTTTAAATACTCGTGTTTGCAATAGTTTCATAGCCATAACAACTTATACAAATTCACTCCCAACAACTAATTAATAGCTACATCAAGCATAATAATATGAAATCCCCAAATTTAGATTGAGAGCTACAAAATTCTCACTTTCAGACACACACAACCAAAAGCACAAATCTTGTACTCAAAACCACAAACATTAACATAGGAAGTAAGATAATCAAAGATGAGTCCAATTGCTACCTCAATTAGCAAGAAACTTGAGTTTGGGGAAACAAAGCTTCAACCTTGAAATTCATTAATGGAGGTTGGAGAAGATAGAGAGGAAGAAGTTATGAGCAAGAAGGCTAGGGCCGATGGCCGGCGGCAACGGCGCCGCCGGAGGAGCAGTAGATGGCGGTCTTGGGGGAGTCCATCTCCTTCCCAACATTACGTGTATTTGTGTTTGTTTAGAAAGAGAGTTGAGAGATGTTCATAGAGAATTCTAGAGGGAGAGATATTTAGTGTGTGTATGTGTGTGGCGGTGTGGAAGTGGGAGTTGAAAGTGTGTAGATGGTTCCCGTAAATGGGAGAGAAATGGATAAAAATCTCATTCAATTTTCCAAATTCTTTTTCTATTTCTTTAAATCACTTTTTTTTTCTATTCTTTCTCTATACTTCTAATAATAAACACCACAAACAAATAATTCACATTGTAAGAACTATCTACACACTTCTGGAATTAATTTTCTTACCAACCCAACATACTAAGTTATAGTACTGATTAAGACCTATAAATTAATTTATTTACGACCTCCAACGCATTTGAACTAATTTAAATTGTCAAAATTTTCGGGCCGTTACAATCTAAGTCCCGGCTATTACATTCTACCCCCCCTTAACAAAAATTTCATCCCGAAATTTTATCTCGAAAGCTGTGGGTATTTCTCTTTCATCTGGTCCTCGAGCTCCCACGTCGCCTCCTCGCGGCCGTGGTGCTTCCATAGGACCTTCTCTGTTACAATAGTTTTATTTCTCAACTCTTTCACTTTTCTGTTCAGAATTGCTTCTGGCTTTTCTTCATAGCTCAAATCTGGTTCTAACACCATCTCTTCTTGGTATACTATGTACAAACACATATTTCCTCAACTGTGATACATGGAATACGTTGTGAACATTCTCGAACCTTGGCGGGAGTGCTAATCTGTATGCCACAGGGCCAACTGTTTCTAGGATCTCATAAGGTCCAATAAAACACGGTTTCAGCTTGCCCTTGACGCCAAATCTGGTTATCCCTTTCGATGGGGATACTTTCAGAAAGACCTTGTCTCCTACTTTGAACTGTAAATCCGTTCTGCGAGCATCTGCATAGGATTTCTGTCTATCTTGAGCTTCCTTGATTCTCTCTCGGATCTGTCGGAAAATTTCTATCATTTCCTCTACCGAGTCTGGTAAGAGAATCCTTCTCTCACCAACTTCATCCCAGTAAAGCGGTGATCTACACTTCTTCCCATAGAGTGCTTCATATGGGGCCATATTGATAGTTTCCTGGCAACTGTTGTTGTAAGCGAACTCTATAAGTGGAAGTACTGGCTCCCAGCTTACTCCACGGTCGAGCACTACGGCTCTCAACATATCCTCTAATGTCTGAATCGTCCGTTCGGACTGTCCGTCAGTCTGTGGATGGAAAGTTGTGTTGAAATTCAGCTGAGTGCCTAACTCTCGCTTTAGGCTTATCCAAAATCTAGAGGTAAACCTTGAATCTCGATCTGAGGTGATCGTTACTGGTACACCATGCAGGTGCACGATCTCTTGCACCTAAATCTGTGCCAACTTGTCTGATCCGTATGTGATACGAATTGGTATGAAGTGAGCACTTTTGGTGAGGCGATCTATAATCACCCAGATGGAAATATTTCCTCGCTGAGATTTTGGCAATCCTGTCACAAAATCCATTGCTATATGCTCCCATTTCCATTCTGGAATCTCGAGGGGCTGCAACTTACCATAGGGTGTTGATGCAAGGCCTTCACTTGCTGGCAAGCCAGACATCTTTCTACAAACGAAGCTATGCTTCTCTTCAAGCCATCCCACCAAAATTTCTTCTTCAAATCCTGATACATCTTCGTACTTCCAGGATGGGCAGTGTAGGGCGTCTCATGAGCTTCACTCATGATCTCGTTCCTAAGTGCCTCATCGTTGGGTATGCATAGTCTTTCTTCGAAAGTGAGAGCGTTATCCGTCTCTTCATGGTAACTATATCCTTTTCCGGTCCTCACTCTGAGACGAGTCTTTTCTAAGGCCTCATCGCTTCTCTGGGCGTCGATGATTCTGGCTCTTAAATCTGGTTCTATGACCAAGGTGGAAATTCTGCTGTCCACTGTCTCCGGGGCTCTTACTATTTCCAGTCGCATCTTGGCGAATTCCCGGATAAGCTCTTCCTCCCGTGTGAGGAAAGTAGCCACTTGAGGTACAGTCTTTCTGCTCAAGGCATCTGCTACCACATTGGCCTAGCCTAGGTGGTAATTTATACCGCAGTCATAGTCCTTAACTAATTCCAGCCATCTGCGCTGTCTCATATTCAAATCCTTCTGTTCAAAGAAGTACTTGAGACTCTTATGATCTGTGAAAAACTCACATCGAACTCCATAGAGATGATGTCTCCAGATTTTCAAAGCGTGCACCACTGCTGCTAATTCTAGGTCATGCGTCGGGAAGTTCAACTCGTGCGGCCTTAACTGGCGTGACGCGTACGCAATCACCTTGCCCTTCTGCATCAGCACGCACCCGAGTCCGACTTTCGATGCATCCGTATACACCACATAGTCGACTCCCGCTTCCGGCACGGCTAGAACTGGCGCTGTGGTCAACTTTTCCTTTAGCAACTGGAAGCTTGCTTCGCATTCTGGGGTCCAATTGACTTTAACTCCTTTCTTGAGCTGTAGAGTCATTGGTCTCTCTATCTTAGAAAATCCTTCAATGAATCTTCGGTAGTATCCTGCAAATCCTAGGAAACTCCGAATTTTATTGGGCGTCGTTGGCGACTGCCAACGTTGCACGGCTTCAACTTTAGCAAGGTCCACTCGGATCCCTTCTGCTGTCACTATGTGTCCTAGGAAGTTCACTTCGTTAAGCCAGAACTCACACTTGCTAAACTTAGCGTAGAGCTTCTCGGATCTTAACGTCTCTAAAGTGGCCCTCAAATGTTCCTCGTGTTCCTCCTCATTCTTCGAGTAGATGAGCACATCATCTATGAAGACTAGAATGAACTTGTCCAAGTACGGGTGGAACACGTGGTTCATTAGGTCCATGAACACAGCTGGAGCATTTGTAAGCCCAAAAGGCATTACAGTGAACTCATAATGGCCATATCTGGTGTGGAATGCAGTCTTAGATATATCGTCTTGTCACACTCTGAGCTGATGATAACCCGATCTCAAATCCATCTTCGAGAAAACTCCAGCTCCTTGGAGCTGATCGAAGAGGTCGTCGATCCTTGGTAAAGGACACTTGTTCTTGAGGGTTATCTTGTTCAGCTCTCGATAGTCGATACACATTCTCAAGGTGCCATCTTTCTTCTTTACGAATAGCACTGGTGGGCCCACGGCGACACACTGGGTCGGATGAAACCCAGGTCTAGTAGTTCTTGTAATTGCATCTTGAGTTCTTCCAACTCCTTTGGGGCCATTCTGTAAGGCGCTTTCGACATTGGAGCTGATCCTGGCTCCAGGTCGATTGTGAACTCCAATTGCCTGTCTGGCGGCAAGCCTGGTAGTTTTTCTGGAAACACGTCAGGAAATTCTCGCACTATCGCCACATCCTTGATTTTCCTGTCCTTTTTTTCTTCTTCGTTCAGATAGATGAGGTATGAGGGGCATCCCTTCCTCATCATGGTGATTGCTTGTAGGGTAGAAATAATCGACTTTCGTCTCTCCATGGAGATCCCATGGAAAATTACGGGTTCTGTCCCGGGGTACTGTAACGCTATCTGTCTCTCCTTACAACGAATGGTAGCGTAGTTCTCGGCTAACCAATCCATTCCTAGTATGATGTCGACGCTCCACATCAACATCACATGTAAGTTATGAGCTACTAGGTTCAGATTTCCCATAGAAAATTTTATGTTCGAGCACATTCGTGAGATGTCTATAAGGCCACCTACGGGTGAGGACACCCTCATCTTATGTTCAATCACGTCCGTAGGCAAGTTCAAAGTATCCACACAAGGTGTTGATATAAAAGAGTGCGATGCACCGGTATCAAACAAAATGACGATAGGCACGTTGAGGAGAGTTTCCATACCTGCCAAGTTGCCTTGCTCTTGTTTCCCCTTCTCTGCCTTAGGCTGCTTCTGCCGCAGTGCAAAGGTTATCGCCTGTGGGGGGAAGTCTCAGGCGTAGCTGCCGCTGAGTCTATGGAGCAGGGAGTGTTGTACTCTCTTTCTCTTGTTCAGCCTGGAGTGCCCGCAGTTGCGAACGCTGTCCTCCTGTCCCAGCTACTTTCCCTGGGCAGTCCCTGTTGAAATGCCCCTTCTGGCCACAATGGAAGCATCCATCTATCCCGTCCTTGCACTCGCCGACATGTTTCTTCGAGCATCTTGCACATCGAGGTGTATGGGCTCGGTGCTCCACATTTTGGGTTGGGGCAGTCTGGTGCCATCTGCTCTATTGTGGCTTTGGGGCGAACTGTGGCTTTGGGGCGAACTGTGGCTTCTTAGCATCAGTCGAGACACGGTCCCCTTCCTCTTTTCTCGAGGGGGCTGCTGCTGTAGCAGCGGTGGGGCAGTGGTGACATGTGCAGTCGGCCTCTCTTTGGGCATAGCTGCCTCGATGTCAAGGGCTCGGCCCAATGACTCAATATAGGACAGACCTCCATGACTGGCCAGAGCCATCCTTATCTCCGATCTCAGGCCAGTGCAGAACTTTTCTACCATTTTCTCGTCCGTGTCCACTAAGCCAGGCGCATAGCAAGACGTATCGCAAAACATCCAATCATACTCGGTCACCGACATCTTTCCCTGCTTCTGACTGTAGAATTCTACTTCCTTTGCTTTGCGATAGCACTTGGGAATGTACTTGCTGTACAGTTCATTCTTAAACTCTTCCCAAGTTAGGTGTGCCAGTTGTTCACGAGTCATAATCTTTCTCCTGGCTTCCCACCAGAAGTCGGCGGATTCAGCCAGCTGAAAATTCACACAGGTGAGATGCTCCTTGTCTGTGCACTGTAGGAAGTTGAAGATGCGCTCTATAGCACGTACCCAGGTCTCTGCTATGGCTAGGCCTCCCAGACCGTTGAAAACAGGAGGGTTCTGCCTGAGGAATAACTCCTCCACTCGTCTCTCCTGTGGTGCAGGAGGCGGTGGTGGAGGAGGTGGCGGCTGAGCTCCCGCTTCCCCAGCTTGGTTTCCCTAGGGCACACGCTCTGGTACTTGCGCGTTCCTTTTTGGTCTGCCCCCGTGTCTTCTGGGCGGCATTCTGTTTAAAAGGTGATATTAGTACTATTAATCCACTTTCCCTTTCCTTAGTATTTATTTCATTTTTCATGCATATACTTAAAAATAAACAAGTAGGAGTCATAACTGTGCAACGTCATAAGCATTCATTGAAAGTAGGGGAAAATTGCCTCTCGTGAGGACTTAATATCTGTTACATATGACGGCATAAAGTTATAGAAAAGGAATGAAAGTTAATCTACTACGCTGGCATGGCTACGATCCGTCCAACCGACCCTACTCTGAATCGCTACTGATCCACACTAGGTCACCGTGGCTCGTCCATGGAAAGGGCATCTCAATTGGTGACCATAGCTCCCCCTCATCCTCGGGTGCGACGATAGGCTGGGGAACCCTTGGGGCCATATCTGGCGCCACTGGAATGTTGGGGTTGGCGGCGAAATCTCGATCCACATGCTCTGCGTAGAGATACAGCCCCTTGTAGAAGGCTAGATCTACCGGATGGAGAGGCTACTGCAACTCCTCGTGATAGGGCTCCATGGGAGGTGGATGGATCTCTAGTGGAGGCTCGATAGGCTGCAGAGGAATGACCCCCATCATCAAGTCTCTACGAGGCCGCCAATCTGTGGCTCCCTGGTGTCGTCGTTCCCCATCATATCCTCCTCTGGATCTGTCACGACCGCCCTTACTAAGGATAGTGAAGACGAGGAAAACGTGACGAGGGGAGGGACTAAGGAGCGGGGAAGAAAGGTGGGCGCAGTGACAGACAACAATAAAGGACGACATTTAATATGAAAACCCAATTATCTTCAAAAGAAATATTTTAGCTTATTAAAAAGTTAAGCAACGGATTTTAGTCTCAAGATACTCAATGTCATAAAACAGTATTAAATAGTGCGGAAGACTTCTAGGAAATAATTTCAAACACGGGACCGGAAAAAACAAGTATCAAAAGAGAGTCATAGGAGGAGACTCATGTATGAAGACACGACGCATCCAGGAATTCCTAAAGCTCACTCAACATCCGCTGCAACATCCCGCTCAACCTGCACATAGGGAAAACATATGCAGCGCTGAGTACTTATTGTACTCAATGGGCTCATGCCAAAAACATTTTATAACAGTTATGTCATCCATACCAGTGAACTCGATTTTTACATGTAGTTAAGAAATATCATCGAGAACACAAAAACATTTTCATAGTCTGGCCAGACAATCAATCTCCCCACTTTCTCAATAATCCAACAATCACATCATCTTCCACAGTGCGAGGAAAGTGTGGCCACACTATTCGCCCACGAGACCGGCCGACTAGCAAGGACGGCTCCCGATCCCACCAGTGTACACAACCTGATAGGGTTTGCGGCCCTACTCAGACCCGAATTCGTTTCACACATAGCCATATAGCCTAACGGAGTAAACTCAGACGAACTAGGCATCAGGCACACAATCTCAATCAAAACAATCCATGGCATGACATAACACTTTAAACCACCCTTATAGCTCCGCAATCATACTTTGGAAAAATAAAAAAGTTTAGTTAAAGAAAGTCCACCTTGCTTGCTTAGACAACACAATACACAACTCAAAAGCAACCCCCGTTCCTTGTGCTCACGTACGCACAACAACCCTTGTCAACACCACAACACAATCAGCCTTCTATCAATACAATTTATCATGCATGTTCTATCGTTCCTTTCATCGTTTTCTTAAATTACCCATCCCAAACGTTCACCAACATAAGGAAGCACACCATAGTATACCTCAACGTATAACACATAACCACGCCATAAGATACTTTCCTTAATCACACATGCATCATGTAATTCATTCAAACTTGACAACAAATATTATTTTAACATGACAGAAATCTGGCAGAACTGCGCAGTCGTTTTGTAAAAATCATTAAAAATCCATCCGACCTCCATTGGGGCTGAAATTTTACCACAACACATCAAAGATCATCCATTTAAAATTTCACATCAAAATCACATCTTTAGGTCGGTAAAATAAAAAACGAAACTCACTGGACGAGAATACAATTTATGACAGAACTGCGCAGTTAACTTTAAAAATTCATTTTAAATTTATCTTTCGTCAAAAGAGGCTAAGATTTACACACAACACAGAAGACATCTCAAATTTTACTCAATTAAAAATTCGTGCCAAAATAAGATTGTTTGGTCGGTCAAACACCCGTCGGAATCTACTATCCAAACACCATAGTTTTCATGCTTCACAAATTTGAATTAGGGTTTATCTATTCATTCATCCAAACACATATATTCATGCTTCCAACACATAATCATGCTTCAAAAAGATCTCACAACCATGTTCTCATATATTCACATATCATTCACCAACGAATCATCCACAAGTTCATTCATCCACATCAATAAACACATACACATATATTGTCACGACCGCCCTTTAGGGTTAATAAATACGTGCGATCGTGATTAAAGGAATTCAATAAGCAGACGAAGGGAACTAGGGTTACAATAATGAGTTGGACCAATAATTAATATTCAAAGAAAACGACCAAGAATTTGACATAAACTAGTAAAATCCCAAGTATTCAATATCCAAACAATTTAAGTTGCAGGCCCAATAAATGATAAGTAAAAGAAATGTCACAGCGGAAACGACCAAGAGAAAGAGTGACGTCATGTGTGAAGACACAACGACACTCATAATTCAAAGATAAACAATTCATTCTCCAATTAACTTGCTCAACACCACCATACTCTCGCCGCCGCTCAACCTGCACTTAAGGAAAACACATGGGGCTGAGTACTATAATAATACTCAGTGGACTCATGCCGAAAACATTTGCAATACAAAATATTATTTATCATGCCATATGTAAGTAACCATCAGGGTTTAGCTTTAGAAAGGCCCGAAGCACTCAAAATCATTTCCCATAGTAAAAGTCGACTGATCAGTCATTTTCCATAGACGTTAGCCATATCTGCTCATACATGACTTGGAATGTGGCCACAAACCAAGTCACTAGACCGGCCAGCCCGTACGCTAGCACACGATCTACCATAGGTGTACACTAGTCCAAGTAGGGTTTGCGGCCCTACGAGGACCCGAACTCGATTTAAATAATAATGACAAAAAGCCATATCAGATAGGCACGTTAAAATCAAACAATGCATGATAAACACAGTTTCATTCCCATCGATAAAACATCTAGGACATCGTCCTTATTTAAAAGAAAGTCCACCTCAAAGCGCTTAAGTCTCAACTATATCCTTTCCCTTGGAATCAAGTTTCGTGCGCAAGATATCACCTTTAAATATTGGAAATAACACATATATCAACATGAGAAGTCAAGCAAAAGCTAAGATGCATGCATCCTAAAGCTTCAATTATTCTACTAATATGATTATGAATTCTTCCCAATTAAATCTTGATCTTTTCAATTAATTTCGCCCGCTCATGTCCCAACAAATTTTATTAACACTGCCCAAAGATTAAAACACCATGTAGTCTAATAAAAGAGTCAGTATATATCAAGCCCAAGAGATTTAAAAGGAGTCGACCACTGCCTTAAAAGAATCGGCTCAAATTAATTAAGCACACCCATTTAACCAAAGAAAGAAAGATGGTTTAATTAACTCAAATGAAAATACTCCCTTCCCAGACTACAAGTATAGTCATCCTTCCATTTTCTTTTGTTCAACACAGATAGAACCCTTTATTTAACTATCATTAACAAATGAAATAAAATAAGTGGAAACTTATTCCTATTAACTATTATGCCTACACGTAAATACCACCTGTTCCATTTAAAAAAAAACATACATTAGATTAAAATAATGTTAAAAGGATGGTACATATATTTTTCTTAAGAAAGAAACAAGAGAGCACAGATCTCTTTCCAAAACCCGTCGCCTCTCTCTCTTCTGCAAATTCTCAACCAAGAACATCCCAGTTTTTTTTTCAAATTTGCAACACTTGATTTGAGGCTTACAGAAGCACCCACCAATTAACTCTCTCTATCTCTCCCTCGATTTCTCTTACAAGAAGACAAAACAAGATCCCCAAATTTGTCAAGCAGGATCGCGTCGTGGTTCGCCCGCTTCGTCACCGTTCAGGTGTAGTCCATATTGAGCAGCTGCTGGTCGGCTCCAATTCGCCGCCCCGCGCACACCAACATCGTCGCTCGGCGTCGCCGTTCCGGCAGCCCCGATTAGCCCCGTAAGATAAGTTCTTAAATTTTGATTAAGTTGATTGTTTTAATTCAGTTCTCGAGTTTCGATTGACGCAATAAGCGAAATGCTTGATGTTTGGAGAATTAATAGAAAGGAGAGTCTTATACCTTCGCTGAACAAATCAGCTTTGACAGAAGATTGAAGCTTCAGGTTTCCCCATTTTCGGATTTGGTTCCAAATTTCTGTCAAGAAAAGGTTCTTGTGTGAATTCACCTTACGAAGAAAAACAAGGGGAAAACGTGAAAAGAATGATTACCGTGGTGAAATTAGGATTTGGTTGGGGAAAAGATGAGCTCCTTCTTCCTACTGCTCCCTCCGCCGCTTGAGGAAATTTTGAGGTGCAAAGTGAGAGTGAGTGACTGCGAATTTGTGTGAGGGAAAGGGATTAGGGTATGGGTATTAATATACCGTTCAAAATGGGTTCACAATTGAGAGTTGATTGTGGTTTAATTTTGGAAGAGATTTGCAGAGGAGGAGCGGTTATTGAGCGTGGGAGAGGGAACGTAAAATAGGTAATTGATTCTTAAAAAATAATAGCAATTAAAGGTTGATGGATGGTTTATTTTTGGAGCAGATTGAAGAACTGGAGCAAAAAAAACGTGTTAGTTGATTTCACAATTAATTTGGACTATAATTGCTGCCTTTGACTAATTCTCAAATTGTAGAATTATTTGCTGATTTGGAGAAGAAATACGGCAGATTTGGAGAGGAGAAACTCTGCGCTGGGATCTTCTAATTTCTTGGAATCATTTAGTAGGATTTAATTTGTTTGGGCTCAACATCATTTGTATTTTATTTAAATTGTATAGCCCACAATTTATTTTCTACCAGACAGGATTTTTGTATTATTTATTCAATTTATCGGATCCAACACGAAATTGAGTCCAATAAATATTCCTCACGGAAAGGGATTATTTAAATTCGCATTGTGATTTACTTCACAATTTCTAGCTCTCATAACAAATTATCAATTATTCAAAAAAAAATATTTAATTTCACCCCACATCAATTATTCAAAGCAGCCACGTCACATATTCAACAAAGTTGACTCAGTCAACCCAAAACTACAAACCAAAATTAGGTCACCAAAGGAATCACATAACAATTCCACTCGTCATTTAATTCCCGGCATTAAAAGAAATAAAAGCAATCGTCTTAGGGTTCGAAAAGTGGGGCGTTACATATATTTTCTCATGTAACCCTCAATCCCAACCGATTAACTTTGAGATCTGTGATCTCTACACTCACTATATGCATGAGGGAATCAAGAACAAGGATCCAATGGAAAGGATGAGGAAAAGAATTCAATTATACCTTTCTTGATCAAAACAAACGGTAGAAATGATAATTGATGCGATTCTTCGGTGAATCTTGAAGTTCCAACTCCAAATTGATGCAAGAACAAAGGATTGATGAAGGATTTTTGGAGAGGATGAAGAGAGGGAGAAGGAGCGTGTGGTATGAAGAGAAGAGAGGGGAGGCGTGAGTTTTTTGTGGCTAGGGTTAGGTTTTTTTAAATTTATAGTCTAGGTTTAATCCTACACTCAAATAAAATAATTAAATTGTGGGGGAAATAAAATAAAATCCCACAATTACAATGAAGGTAGGCGTGTGTTTTGAGGGCAGGGAAATTTCGAAAATTGCTATTTAATTAGCACGTAATTGATTTGGTATTTACTTGGAGAGAAATATATTCACAACTTAGGTAATAAAACAATGAGTATTTCATAAGCAAGGGAACAAAATAAATTAAATCTCCAAGTAGGAAATAAAAAGGGGGCGTGTATTTTTGAAGCAAGGAAGGAAAAATATTTAAATCCTCAATTAAATGGGAATAGGATTTAAATTTGGTAATTTTTTTATTTTATAGGAAAAGACTCCCATAAAACAGGTAACAAATAAATTAATTTCCACAAGGCAAATAAAGGCATATGGGCGTGTAGGATGGAGAACAAAATAAAAGGAAAATATTCACATCCCCAATGGATTAGACATATGTCACGACCGCCCTCTAGGATTAATAAATGCGGGCGATCGTGATTAAAAGGACTTAAATGACAGACATAGAAGACTAGGGTTTTCAACAAGAGTTTGACCAAAAATTTAAGTTTAATAAATAAAATGACCAAAAGTATTTATGTTCAACAAGTAAATGACTAAGGGTTTAACATTTATTCAAAAAGAGAAACGAGTTTGCAAATATCCCAAATAAAACAGTTTTAGAATTTAATAAAAAGTATATGTAAAGAAAACATCACAGCGGAAGCATCCAAGAGAAGAGTGACGTCATGTGTAAAGACACAACGACACTCGGAGTTTCAAAACGACCATAGTTTATTAATAATTCCTGCTCAACACCACCAACCGCTCGTCGTCGCTCAACCTGCACATAGTGAAAACATATGCAGGGCTGAGTACTATAAAAATAATACTCAGTGGCTCATGCCGAAAATATTTTAAATAAAAGTATATGTTATCATGCCATCCGTAAGTAACCATCAGGGTTTTACTTTAGAAAGACCCGAGGCACCCAAAAGATTTTCCATTGTTCAAAAATAGCGACGACGCAGTCATTTTCCCATAGACGTCAACCATATCTGCCAATACATGACAAGGAATGCGGCCGCAAACCAGGTCACTAGACCGGCCAGCCCGTACGCTAGCACACAGTCTACCATAGGTGTACACTAATCCAAGTAGGGTTTGCAGCCTACGAGGACCCGAATTCGATTTATATAATAGTGGCAAAACCCACATCAGATAGACACGTAAAAACAAATCAAGGCATGATAATCATAGTTATTTCCATCGATAAAACATTATGACATAGTCCTTATTTAAAAGAGAGCCCACCTCGACCGTTTAGAATCTCAAGTACTGCTTTCCCTTTGATATCAAGCTTAGTGAACGAATTTTTCACCTTTAGATAAGGTATTCTCAATCAGTCACCAACATGGACTTAAAATTTATGCATGTCCCTAACTTTCCCTTTTTCCCCTTCAACATATGGAATTCACATCATAGCATACCTCTTTGCATATTACATCACTCCATCGCATATATAAATCATGTATATCATTCATAACATAATAATATAGTTGTTTTGTAAATGTAGAAAACTGGCAGCACTGCGCAACCATTTTATAAAAATCTTTATAAATTCACCCGACTTCCGTTTGGGCTAAAACTTTACCACGATATAGTAGACTCATCAAATAACTTCCAGTTTAAATTTCATGTCAAAATACCCCTTTTTGGTCGGTCAAATCAACAACGTAACCTACTGGTCGAGAAAGCATTTTATGGCAGAATTGCGCAGTCAACTTTAACATTTCACCAAAAATTCATCTTTTAACCAAAAGAGTTGAAATTCACACACAACACACAGAAGACATCAAGAAGTGTACTCAGGAAAAAGAATCAATCAAATCGGAGTTCATTTGGTCGGTCAAATACATGTCGGAATATACTGTCCGAACTCACAGTTTTTCAGGCCTTTAAAAAGATTCGAATTAGGGTTTATCCCTATTTATTCAAAATCAACCTTTTCATGGTTTTAACACACAAACATGCTCAAAAGAGTCTTTATACTCATGCTTTCGTAACATCACATATCATTCACCAAAGATTCATTAAATCATCCAACAATTTCATTCAAAACGTAATCACACATACAAAAGCAAATTCACACCGATTAACCCTTGGATTTGAATTCCCTACGCTCTCTACATGCATGAGGGAGTCAAAGAATGTTTAGATGGAGAGGAATGAAGAATAGGGTCTGATTTTTACCTTTCTTGGACGAAACAATCGGTAGGAACGAATAAAAGTCTCGATTCTTCAACAATCTCTTGAAAATTCGAAAGGATCTTGAGTAGAGTGGAAGAACAAGTGGGAGAGGAGATGAAAAAGAGAGAATGGCTTGAGGGAGAAGGAGAAGGCGTGTGAGTGTGGTGGCTAGGGTTAGGAGTCTTTTATTTATAGAGTTTAGGGAATAGAATAAACCACCATTAATTCAAAGATTTGGGTAATTAATTTGAGAGGGATTTGGGGAGATTTGATGGGGAGAGTGGCGTGAGTTTTGGGGAGAAATAAGGAGGATTTTCGAAAATCATGGCTATTTAATTAGCCTATGATTTAATTTGGTGTTTTCACGGAGCAGAATAAAATAATATGGAGCAGAAAATTAATGAAAATCCTCCCAAATAATATGGTAGTAGGCGTGTGGAATATTCCTCCCACAAGGAATAATTTCCAAATCTTTAATGAAATAAAGTAGGGAAAGATTTGCTAGGACATTTCAATTAAAACATGGAAAGAAATAATTAAGGGATCAAAATAAATAATGAATAATTCTCTCCTCCAAAAAATTAGGAGATTTCGAAATCTCCCTTAGGAAAATAGTGGGAGTCAATTTTTCCATAGGAAATAAGGTAATTAGGCTTTAGGATTTAATTTGGATAATTATCCCAAAATAAATAATTAAATCCAAGAAATAAAATTCCTCTCCAATAATCAATAGTGGTCGAAAATTTCCTCCATAAAAGGGCAAGGTAATTATTTATGATTCTAATTAAATCTCACCCCCCTTAAAATATAATTCACCGCAATGTATATTTCATTCCACATCAATTAATTTAAGACACGTCATAAAATCAACGGATTTAACTCGGTCAAATCAAAATTAGGTCACCAAAGCAAACACATAACAATTCGTCATTTAATTGTGGCAATCAAAGTAATAAATACAATCGTCTTAGGGTTCGAAAAGTGGGGCGTCACAACATAGGTATTAATTTGGTACTTATTTGAATAGAAGGAATTCCACAAAATAGGAACCAAATATATTTTCCTCCACAATAAGGGAGGGCCGAAAATTAGCTTTAATCTCTACAAGGAAATAATTCAAATCTTAATTTAATTATGGTGAGGAAACAAAATGTGGCATGATTTAATTTGATTTGAAATAAAAGAAAGGAATCAACAAGGCACCAATTAAATTAAAGAAAAGAATTCATCCTCCTAATTAGAATAGGGGATTTTCGAAAACTCACAAGATTAGACTATGATTCAAATTTCAGGTAGCACAAATTAGGGATAATTCGATTTTGATTTAATTTGGATAAATATCTCAAAACAATTAATTAAATCTAAGAAGAAAATATTTATTCCAATAATTGAAGGGGGCGAAAATTCCCTATGAATTTGGCTAGAACAAAATGCATGATCTCATTTAATTATTTCCCCACATTGGAAAATATAAAGTATATAACATTTCATTCCACATCACTCAAGACAATTTATTTCACATAATCAACTCAATCACATAGGAACAAATAAATTCCATAAAGAAAAATTTCCACTCGACATCCATATTAAAACAAAAAGTGACAGGAATTTTTGGGATGCTACAGGATCCTCATCGGGATCCTCATCCTCTGGAGCCTCCTCATCATCTCCATCTCCGGTGCCGCTCTCCATGGGCTGAAGCTCGCCGTTGGAATCCAACGTGTCCTCCATCTCTGCCCTACCCCTGCGACGACCGGGAGCTCGGGACAACTGTCCCTCCTCGAATATCCCATCTGCCGCCCGCATAAGGGCCAATGGTGGCAGGCTACGGAAACGCTCGCTACCTGTGGCCTGCGTGGCTGGCGGAGGCCCAACAAGTTTTTATTATTCGGAAACTGGCCAGTTGGAATTTAATTATTCCATGAATAATAAATATGTGTTTCTTGCTAAGTCCACTCTTGGAATTAAAAGGATGTTAATTAATTAAGTTTTTAGCATACATTAATTAATTAATGGATATTTATATCTTAAGCGCGTGAAATAAACGACAAACATAACGGAAGCCCGAATTACTTATAATTTCATATTTGGATGGGCAGTGCAATATTACTTCGGTAGTGGCTGCTCATTCCAATATAAGCTTGTATTAAATTGTGGAGCTAATTGGTAAAAAGCTAATTGGGGAGGCCATATCCAAAGCTAATTGGGGAGGCCATATCCAAAACCTTCCACAGATCCCTGACTGAGCCCAATATGTAACTTAATATAAATAGGAGAATAAAGGAGATAGAATTATTCATTAATTTCTCTATAGAAATTTCGTCCCTCTCTCTCTATAGAAGAGGACGATTTTTTTCAGCTCTTCTCTGTGAGGGATTTCTGTCTTCTTTATTCGAGTCCTAGTATTTTTATATGATCAGTCCACCCTGATATCGGAATACAGTTCGGGAACTAGTCAGAAGATTTGTGGTCTAGTATTGAAGATCATCGTGGAGAAGGCGCAAGCAATCGACGATTCTTTGGAGAATCAAATCGGTAACTCTAAACCGTAGTATTCAGGTTTAGGATTTAATTTCTTTAAGCATGAATTATTTGCGTTCTAGCTTGCAAATTATATATTTAACATGTAAATTGATTAATCGCATAATCGGTCAAATAGATCCTTATCTCTGTGCAAGGGGCACCAAACCCAAACAAGATCCCTAACCTAGCCCATCACAAACTCTATAAATAGGGATGAAGGAGATGTGACAAATATGTAACATAAGAAGTGATACCCTAGCCTCCACACTTGGAATTTTCGGCCCTCTCTCTCTAATAGAGGAATTCGAAATTCCTCTTTGTGTGTTCTTGGCATTCTTTTCTTCTCCTTCAAGATCCCTATAATTTCTAAGAGATTCCTCACACAAGGAATTTAGATCTAGAGTTGGGTCATATGTTAGAAGATCTTTGGTCTTGCAATCCCAATCAAGCTTCAAGATCTACATGTGGGGAAGTAGTAAGCCACTTCGATTCTTTGGAGAATCATAATTATAAGTATTCAACATCATAATTTAATTTTAATTACTATGTGATTAATTGCGCAATAATATGTCTCTACATGTTCAAGCATGAAATTGAATCTATCCACATAATCTCCAAAATAGATTCTTTTGTGGATTTATTTAATTTGCAATTTCCGTTGTGCAAACCCCAACAATTGTTGGCTCCATGAGTGGTAGCTTTATATATATGAACGCAACGATTTTTTTTATAACCGAATAAATTGAGGAAACTTCTGATCATTGAGCAAGTATGGAATGGTTCCATGGTGTCAAGCGTCAACCATTCTTCCTAGTAAGAACAAAAATGCCAAGCTTGAGTTTATATAAGTAGGTATGTGTGATAGTAAGCCTCCAAATGTCATATTTATAGCAAAAAAAATAATCATAAGACTCTATAAAAACCATTCACATTCGTCATTTAGGATAAAACTAGTATCACACCCGTGCGATGCACGACCAATTTTATTTTCTTCACACTTATTTTATAGGAGTACTGTGAAATAATTTTATGAAATGATAAAAACAAATATGATAGTACGGATTCTAAAATCATAAATATATAAAATAAAAAATTTATTAGCCTATTTCTATGGGACGGGGAGAGTATTAAAAATATAAAATCAAACAATTTTCAAAATAAAAAAAAATGTTAACCAATATATTGATTGGTGAATTTGGCAAAAAAAATACATGCATATTTCTTCTATTAGTATTATGATAGTCTAAATTAATATACTTATATTTGTAATATGAATAGTCAACATTTACATATCAAGACATTAATAGAATTTAAAGTTTACTAACAAAGTATATTGATGTGCTAATGCAACTAATAATTACATAAATATTTTTAAGAACTAAGGTGAGCAAAGATAATAATAACATTTTATATTTATATTAATGTCATTGTATAATATTTTCATTTAATAATTATAAATATAATAAAATTCAATAAGGAAATTTAATTTTATCAGGTAATTTACAGATAAAAAACTTTCCATCAACTATCATTTTGTGCATTTAATGCAGGAGATTGTGTTGTCGGTTTGTTTGCATCCATTTCCATAAATCTCCATTTTTTGTAACTAGCGTATATAGACCAGTATTTAAAATATTCCTCCTTTCCTACGATATACTACAATTTGTCCCATGGATTTCGCTCCCTCCAAGTCAATGAAATCAATCTCATCATTTTTATAATTATTTAAATTGGTACTCAGATATGGTAAATACTATATGCCATTAAGCTAGGCAAGACTTTCATGAAAAAATAAAACAAAAATATATTTTCTAGATATTAACATGAAATATTTAAAATTTTTGTAACCAATATTAAAAGTAGATTATAGGCAAAAAAATTTTTAACAAACGTCAATATACTCGAGAGTAATAGTTCACAATTTATTAATATTATTCACAGTCTAATATACTTAACATATGGAATTAAGTTATAGTAATAGAAAAACGTATCAAGGCGTTACAAATTGAAGGAAATAGATTGTAATTTTTCTAATGGACCAGACTATTACAAAAAATATATAAATATTTTGGACTTTCATATCATCAATAATGATAATGTATATATGGAGTACTACAAACGTTAATTCTAGCCACCACCATCATCACCACCTGTAGAATAAATACTCTTCTCATATTGTTCTACAAATTCCAAATCCTTTATCCCTGCGAATTCCAAGACCTACTTTAATTCTATTTTTCCAACACGATCATCAAATGAAGACCGACGATAACTCTATTGTTCCAACACGGCCACCAATTGAAGTAGTAGCGTTTCCACCTAAAAGTTACTACTATTTTGTTCAAACAACATTTTATGGTTTCCAATTGTGGTGCAAATTTGTTAGAAAAAAAGAATGTTAAGATACGATGTTAGTTGAACTAACATATTGCTCTTTTCCTCTTCTATTATATTTTTTCGTTTTCTTGCGGCAGGCCATGTTGCTGCAAAAATATAGGTTACATGATATTGCAAAGAAATATGAAGATCTCCGATTTAAAAAATAAATCAAATCATAAGCTGATCGAGAATGCAATCTACATATTAAATTAAAAATCATAAATCCTAGAGAGACGATGATACACAACGTAGACATGCCTTTGATTACAGGAATTGAAATTTATAGAAAAGGTAATAACTTTTGGCATTCTTCTCAATCTTAATTATTTGCAGTTATCCTAATGTCATTTACTATAGAGTAAAAATTTTGACCTTTCATATAATGTAACTTCAAAATTAATTTAGGCCCTTTTAATCACACTTTTTTTCCTTAATCACACATTTAGAGTTAATTAAAAAAGTAAAGGCCAAGTTAATATGAGTTTTAATGCTCATCATACATAGTAACTGCAAACACGTATCTATACCTAAATTTTGCATCACTGGCTGCAGTTAAATGATAAATTTCACTCATTTGATCTTCATTCTCTACATTGATTATGACATATTTTACAAAAATTAAAATTTATCCCATAACTTATAAATATTTCAAAAGAAGGCCAAAACTCGCCTTTTATATATGTAATGATATATTTTATAAAAATTAAAATTCAACCCATAACTTATAAATATTTCAAAAGAAGGCCAAAACTTGTCTTTTATATATTTGTATATATAGATAGATTATGATAATCAATTGCATATTAACTTAATCATTTTGGAATTAATTTGATCACATTAAGAAATCATTAATCACATAAATATATATATGAAACGTAGGAGTATATAGTTATTGACATGTATTTCCAAAACAATGAAACGGTCGGTCAGACACAAATATTAGTACATAATTAGTATTCTTTCTCACAATTAATTCATAATAATTTAGCTACGGTGTAGGAGTATTCATTTGTTAGGATTGATATACTGAAAAGCATATTTCGAGCATGTTGCACTGGTAGAATTGCTTGTATACAATAAACTCTACAATTCACTTTTAATCCAAGGCGAGAAGAAGTAATTTTATCGTATTGGTGTTTGTTTATGCATTTATAAAATGTTTCTTAAACATTTAAATGTATAAGATGCAGACAAATCTAATTCTTCTACATCGTAGAGTGGTCTACGATCGTGAACGGCGTTCACAGAAGATGACGCAATCGGTTTTTGTAGAAGAGAAATAGAATTTCACAACCTAGATGACAACCTATCGTGAAAGGTTGCAGTGTCAGTCCGTATGTTTCCTAACCATAGGTAATAAACGACACTCGTGAAAAGCATATTTCGAGCATGTTGCACTGGTAGAATTACTTGTATACAATAAACTTTAGAATTCACTTTTAACTCAAGGCGAGAAGAAGTAATTTTATCACATTGGTGTTTGTTTGTGCATTTATAAGATGTTTCTTAAACATTTAAATGTATAAGAAACAGACAAATCTAATTCTTATACATCGTAGATTGGTCTACGATCGTGAACGACGTTCATAGAAGATGACGCAGTCGGTTTTTGTAGAAGAGAAATAGAATTTCACAACCTAGATGACAACCTATCGTGAAAGGTTGCAGTGTCAGTCCTATGTTTCCTAAACTTAGGTAATAAACGACACTGGTGAGGTATAACACTGAAGGATCTATCAGTTAAGATAAGTTTTTCTTGTTATTTACTGAAAGAAGAGGTCTCGGTGATTGCTATTTCTTAATTATTGTTGACATAGCATTAAGCATATAATATTGATTCTGCACTACTTTGATTTGTCAAATGGTTCAGATTTTCCGCAATCTAAAATTCCTGATATCTTGGGTAGTGGTGATCAATGTCTAGAGGTGCTTGTATTGTTATTGCAATGAATCGTGTGCTGGGTGAGTCCAGTTCGATAATACCCTTAAGAGGTGTTCAAAAAAGGTTATATTATACAGAAACCCCCCCTTTTTTTGACTTGATTTCTAATTTGATCAACCTGATTGATTAACTCGCTCAACCCGACTACTATTTTTTACTTTCTATCGTACTACCCCTTACTTTGAAATGACTCATCTCTTGACCTCCTTTCCTCACGTGTTTGTAAAAGAAAAGGAAAAGTGTATGGATATGGGTTCTGGTTTCAAAAGAACGGGTCAAAGTGTATGGGCTCAACTTGGTTAACTAAGGGGTGCCTTTCTTGACGAGGCGAGTTCGTAGAGCGTAAGAAGAGAAGGCTCAAATTGGTTAAGTCATAATGCCTTTAGTCTTTACTACTTGTGCAATTTTCATCTAAATATAAAAAATTCAGCCTCTCGTAAATTTTTTTTTTGTAAAAAAGTAGAAAGTGTTCTACTTTGGCTTATAACTCACATATAGAGAGGCTTAACAGTAGGTTTAAAAATTGAGCATTTCCATCATACTTGCGTCGTTCAAACTGATCAAGTTTTTTTGTAATCAAGTTTCTGCTTGTAAACATACTGATTCTTTTCTCTAACTCTTCCCAAAGTAATCAAGTCTTCCACTTATCCAATTTTCATGCATATTGCCTATTTATTACTAACTGATATTTTGTGTTTTCAAACTTTTGACATGTATGATTTTTATTTTCTGGAACTAACCCTCCCCCCTCCCATTGCATATGAACTCGTCCTCGAGGGACTGGATGTAGTGGAAAAGGGTTAGGTACAGGCAATGGCACGACAGAAAAAATAAGGAAAACTTCTCACACTTAGACCAGACACTGGGCTAAGTGTGAAATAGTGCCAACAGTCAAACATGCCAACCAAAACAGAAAAACAAAAATCAAAACAGATATAGGCATACCAACAAACACAAACAAAAACAACATACATAACTTCTCACACTTAGACCTAACACAGGTCTAAGTGTGAGGTGGAGCAGAAAATCAGTTATACAAACCAAAATCAAATAAAATTAAAATTGTTTTGAGATTGAAATGAGCTGAGATGGGGGGTTGTACTTAAAGCTTCTGGGGAGGTTGACTGGGAGGAGCTGTGGATGGCCTGGAGGATGATGGGCGCCGAGACGGAGGATAGCTTGTAGAGGGAGATGGTGGTTGGCTGTCAAGGGTTTGTAGGCGGATCGCCTCCAGAATCCTAGCTTGAGCAACCAGCTAGGCATGTGAGTTTTCCACCAACTGCGTAAGCATCTGCTCCATGCGGAGCCTCCATTCATTGTTAGTACGTGCAGCCTCCTCTGGCTCTGTCGTGGGGACCATCTCCAGCCTTCGTCTCTGTTGCCTCTCAGGGCTTGTCGGACGATTGGCCGTCCTCCTCCCTTCCTCGCACCTGGCCTCCTGTTGCTCTTTCTGCCTCTCCTGCCTAGCCTTCGTATAGAAGCGAAGCTTCCCGCCGGGCAGCCATTCGAGTACCTGTATTCTTACAAAGAAATCCAGGTTAAATAATTAGGGCTTAGGGCAACTGCTGGGATGCTCCACGTCCCTGAGGAACACCAGGGTCCAATTCCGCTTAAGATAACCCCGAGAAGATGGCATATATTGAGGTGGCGGGCAGGGCGAGTGGCAATCTGATTTATTGAGTAAGGAAGCCAGTAGCCAAGGTGCAACCTCCTCTGCTCCTTCATGCTCCACATAAAGTAGAGCTCAACTAGAGTAATGATCGCCAGTGTATTGGCTTGGCCAAGGAGATTGCAGGCAAGGTAGACCTGGGCAAGGCGGAGGGCCGGATCAACAATATGGGTTCCTCTGGACTCAGAGGCTTTGAAATCGGGGGCACGTCCGTTGCACAAGGCCTGCCAGACGGCCTGTTGATCGAAGTCTGGCTTCCTCTGAGGATGGCCAATGTCGCGCCCGAACCATTCTCCACTAGCGACCTGGGCCTTTGTATAGAGTCCCATCCTCACAGAGAACTCATTCAGGCTCATCTTCTGCTCACGCCGGAACACCCAGAAGGAGACGCTCCTGGCCTCTAAGTTTGTGCTTCCGGTAAACCGGATGGACGTGAAGAATTCTTTGGCTAGGTCCTCAGGCACGAAGGATCCTCGATCTCCAGCATCTATTCAAAACCAATGCCGGTAATGTACTCGGCGAATCTCTCCTCAACCCGGATAGTCTCCAGGGCTGGTTGGTGGAGTTTCTTGCCGGCCTTCAGCTGCTTCGTGGGCGTCACTGTCACTACCGCCCATACTAGGGGTACCACAAACGAGGCGATCGTGACCAAGGGACAACAATAACGACGACATACAAGGATAACAGTTTATGAAAGCTTAAATAGCTTAAAGGAACAATATTTTAGTTCATTAAAAGTTTAGACAACAATTTTTTAGTTTAAAGAACTTAATGTTATAAATTTATTATTAATTAGCAACGACTTAAGACAAAAAGGTTTTTCAAAATAAGCAGCGGAGAAAATAAAAAAAAACAATTAACTTCCAAAAGAAAACATTTGGTTTAGTTCACGAGAAACCATTTTAGAGAACCAAGGTAAACATCATATTAAAGCCTAACACAATTAAACATGCTCAAACACAATACGAAAAGGAATAAAGTCTTGAGGCCTAGTTCAAAAAATATAGCAGCGGAACTAAGGTTTTAAGAGAGTCGAGGATAACGGCTATGTATGAAGACACAACGTATCCTAAGTTCTAGGGCCAACTCAACATCCCGCTCAACCTGCACATAAAGAAAAAGAATATGCAGGGCTGAGTACTTGTTGTACTCAATGGGCTCATGCCGAAAACATTTTAATATAGTTATGTCATCCATACCAGTGATCTCGAGTTTTATATGTAGTAATAAATATCACGAGAACACAAAAATATTTCAAAGTCTGGCCAGACAATTTATCTCCCCGCTTTTCTCATCAATCCATAAATCACAATCATCATATCACAGTGCGACGAAAGTGTGGCCACACTATTCGCCCACGAGACCGGCCGACTAGCAAGGACGGCTCACGATCCCACCAGTACACAGCCTGATAGGGTTTACGGCCCTACTCAGACCCGAATTCGTTTCACAACACAACCATATAGCCTAACGGAGCAAGCTCAGACGAACTAGGCATCAGGCAACAATTACACAAACAAAATAACGTGGCATGACATAACAAGTTAAACCACCCTTATAACACCACATCGTATTTTCGGAAAATAAAGAGATTTGAAAAGAAAGCCCACCTCATTTGCTTAGACAATTCAATATCCACTTAAGGCAACCCTCGTTCCTTGTGCTCACGTACACACAATAACCCTTGCCAAACCACGATACAAATCAGTCTTCCATCAATTCACATTATCATGCATGTCCTATCGTTCCTTTTATCATTCTCTTAAATTTACCCATCCCAACATTCATCAACATAAGGAAGACATGCCATAATATTTCTCAACGTGTCACACATAATCACGTCATAGGATACATTCCTAAATCATACATGCATCATATAATTCACTCAAACTTGGCAACAAGAGATATTTCCACATAACAACAAATCTGGCAGAACTGCGCGGTTGGTTTGTATGGGCAGATATGGTTGACGTCTATGGGAAAATGACTGCGCAGTCGTGATTTTGAATGGTGAAATATTTTGTTGCCTCGTACATTTCTAAAGCTAAACCCCGATTGTTACTTGACAGTGGAATGATAAATATAAATATTTTTGATAACTTGTTTTCGGCATGAGTCCACTGAGTATTTTATAGTACTCAGCCATGCATGTGTTTTTCTTATGTGCAGGTTGAGCGGCGACGAGCTTGAGGTGGTGTTGAGTCGAACCTTAATCATTGTTGGATTTATTTTGAACTCTGAGGGGCGTCGTGTCTTCATACAAGGCGTCACTCTTACTCTTGAATGCTTCCGTTGAATTATGACTGTTTTTCTCCATTATGTTTTTTAACCTCTTTTCACCCTTGGATCATTAATTATGATAACTGTTGACTTTGGATTTAAAGCTTGAACATTTACTCTGATTTTCCCTCGTTATTTGAATATTAATTATCTTGGTCAAACTCTTTATCGAAACCTTAGAAAATTATTCTTTCTTAATGTCCCATTACGACCACCCGCATTTATTAACCCTAAAAAGGGCGGTCGTGACAACAACGCTCGAGATGGAGAAGGGAGGATTGCTAGAAAAGACCGACTGTTCAAAAAGGCAAAAGCGACATTTCCACATCAGAAGGAAACCCTAAGAATGAGGGCAAGCCACCCTATAAATAGAAGGTCACATGAAGGAAGAGAGATGACTCACTTAGATAGACAAACACACTACACTCTCGGATATCCCAAGTTCCTACAGCGGAGACTAGCTCCGACACTTCTCGTTCCTCGTTGTCCGTCATGATCACTTGAAGACTCCGGTACTCTACCGGAGGGAGTTCACCATCGTTCCATCCAGCCGTTGTAGTCGCCAGAATCATTGTTTTATCGCCCTAGGGGCCAAACAATCTTTACTTGCTTTTCGTATTTTAACTCTAGTTTACTTGTTTTATTTGGAATCTCTTGTTGATCGTCGTTACTACTTGGATTTAACGTACTCTGTTTTGGATCCGATCGTTATGAAGTTGAAATTTACTTTTTGTTTATCTTTCGGTTGCAAACGTTTTCTTCATGCCTAGATCAGTTAGATCTAGTAGTTTAACGTAAATTTTCAACTGTTTGATCATGGATTCTCTAGGGTAGGATAGATCTGGTTTTATTGAGTAAATCTCCAAGTGTTTGATTGTTTATTTCAAAGTGGAATGCATGAAATATGTACTCGCGTAGTTTGTCACCTTGCATGTTAGTCAGTTTGCATGATCTATGATTACCGGTTTTAATCTTCTCGATTTAGCTTTTAATTTCATATCTAAATTTGTGGAAAGTGTTGATTCAAGATGTTGTTCATGGAGTTTTTGTTTATCTGCAATTTTTGCATACTTGTTGGAGAAGACAACACCCAGATCTGATTTGTGGACCACTTTACACTTTTCAGCTACTTTACCTTTTGTCCTTCCACTTTCTCCAGCTTTTATGCGGATCTTGCAGTTTGTCAGCCAGTTCGTTCGAATATTCGTTGCAGTCGCTATATGTCCATTTTTAGTAAACTTTCACTTTTCACATGCACTCCAGTCTTATCCCGCTTTTCACGTACTCGACTTCATTCCGATAAGACACCGTCTTACCAGTCAGGATAGTATAGGTCCCTATTAAGTTGTGTCTAGGTAGATCTCAACCCAAAGCGTGGTAGTCAACCAACCCCTTCTAGATTATCATCTCAATCACATTTCGCACTCATCCATCTCTGTGGGATTCGACCCTTGCTCCACTATACTAGCCAGTAGAAATGGGTTGAGGAATTTTGTTGATAACAGGTTTTAGAGCATCCCCATCCGTGCTCTTGCCAACGAGCATGGATGTGGGCCCGGACCCACTTTTACTCCCTGCTCTTAGGCAAGAGCACAACACCCACATCCGTGTTCTTCCGCAAGGACAAGCTCAAGGGTCCCACCATTCTATTATTCAATTTAAATAAAAACATTTCCACAAAATTAAAATGCATTAAAAATATCTGGAATACTTTTACAAATTACAAAAAAATTAAAAATTACATAATTAAAATCCTAAAAATTAAAAAGTACATAATTAAAATCATAAAAATTAAAAATTATATAATTAAATTCATAAAATTAAAAAAACCCACTACTCGTGGCCGAATTTCGCCCAAATGTGTTTGATTAGGTCTTCTTGTAGCTCAATGTGGGCTCGGATATCGCGCATTGTGTTTCTTGTTTCGATCCTTTCGCTCACCGTCGTATGCACACCTCGCATGAGGGAGACCTCGCGGTTAAGCTTCCGGCTTCATCCTCGTCGTAAAAGCTAGCCGCCATCGGTCCTTCGTCAACTATAATCATGTTGTGCAAGATAATACACGTGTACATGATGTCGGCGATATTTTTCACGTACCACAGCCGAGGCGAGGCCTTCACAATGTTGAATCGGGCTTGAATTTCCAACGGAAATGCCGTTGGCCAATCAGAACGCGCCACGTCACCTGCTCGCTGGCACGGACGTGCTCTTAGCTAAGAGCAGTGCCGCGCCAGCGGCAAGAGCGCAGCGGCGAGCAGGCGGTGCCGCGCCGCTGGCACGGACGGACGGACGCGCCGCTGGCACGGACGGACGGACGCGCCGCTGGCACGGACGCACACCTTGCGGATGCTCTTAGGTCCTCGTGCCAGCGACACGACTAGATTTGGGATCTCCCCTTGATGAGTTGATTACACGACCTGCACTAAACCTGCTATTTCATGTACTAAGAAATATTATATACTAGCAAAACAATATTTAGAAAAGCTTAAAAATATATTATTACAAAGAAATATTAAAATATATTTAAGTGAAATGTTTTTTTTTTCAAACAAATAATTTTTCCCTTTTAAAATTTCTACCAACATGTACTATAATACTTGCGAAGAAATAAAAAATAAAATACCAGTAGATTTAAAAATATATATGGCATAATACAAGAGAAATTTCAAACAAAAGAGTATTTTTCCCAAATTTTACTTTATAGGAAAAGAAATAATTTATCTATCTTCATATCATTGTGATAGTTTAAATATAATGAGTATATTAAAATAATGAATGACTATTCTATCTAAAATTTTATTATTAATCTTTCAATAAAAATGGATATTTTCAAGAATAAAATCAATTACAAATTTTATAATATAATATAAATAACTAAGAAAAATTTGTAATAATAGTATATTTTTTCTCCTATAATTATAAATAGGGTTAAATTAGTTATAAAGTAGGTAATTAATGATGCTAATAATTTAAAATAATTTGGTCTTATTCTAGTTAAAATTGAAAGACATTTTAAATATATATATAGTTTTTATTAATTAAAATTTATCACTATTTAGATTTATAAAATTTAACGTCATCCATTATTTTAATATCTAATGTAAAAAATTGGTCTTAGTTATATATGAAGCCTGTCGATGCATTGTCATTATGCATAAATCATCTCATAAATAGGGGAGAGAAAACAGCGGCTCGTGATGATCAATGAAACAAATGTGCTGCCATGTGATTGGTGGGTGGTCCCACATCCCACACTCGTATTCAAGAGAATCTTTTTGGTCAAAATTAGTCAATAAATAATTAGATTTTGATTTCTAGCCTACAACTTCCGGTTGCAAGCAATATTGCATTAGGAAAAAAAGCTCCGACTAAATACTCATTTACAAAAATAATGATCAAGGTTTATCAATATATATTGGCTTTATTCAGTGCATTAGTTTGTCGAATAAAAATGAATTAGTTTCCTCTAGCAAAAGTAAGAAATTAGGATCAACATAGTGAATATAGCAAATGAATTACTCCGAATACAGTATAATAAAAGTAAGAATTCCGAATAATTTTCGAGCAAAAGTAAGAATTCCGAATACAGTATAGTACTTCCTCCATTTCAATTAACATAAAATAATTTCCCTTTTAGTTTGTTCCAAATAAAATAATACATTTTTATTGTTGAAAATTTTATGTCTTTAATAAATACAGTAAACCACTATTTCTCTTTACAATTAAATTTTTAATTTTTTTTCTCTCCATTTAATACTTAATCCACAATTTCTCTTTCCAATTAAATACATTATTCAATAATTTCTAAAATTCCCTACCACTAAGAAATATGTCTTTTAGCAAGAAGGACGGAATAGTAATAGTTTTATATTTTATTCTACTAATAAGAAATAGCCAAGTAAATGGACAACAAAAAACAAAGAAAAGAGCTAGGCTGAACTGGTATTGACTGTAAATTAATAAACCTTCTAACAAAGCAAAGGAATTAACCACCACAATTCAACAGTCTATATCCTCACTTAATTAAATAAATAAAAATATTCCAAAACCAAGGAATAAAAAAAAACACGCATCACATGTAAGGGAAAATATTACTCTTCCCCATATTATATTACAAAAAAAAAATTAGAGATAGGAAGGAAAGAAGAAAGAAAAGGAAACCTTTGTCCTTCTCGTCGAAGAATTGCTAGTGTTGCGGTGGCGGTGCCGCTGCTAGTGGATGTGTAGCGGGCGGCGGCTTGCACTGGTAGCACTTGGCGAATAGCCCAAATGTATCAACTTGTCTCACAAAATTGGTCACACTAGCCCAACCACCAAATCCGAACCCTACTATCAACACCCAAATCACTATGAATGTATTTATAGCGTACATGGCTGCCCAGCTTGGGAGAAAGAATGGAGGCTTCTCGGCAGCATTCTGTAATGAAACCAACATGTCAAATCCAATTCCAAAACTTAGTGTATGGTCACAATTCACAAGTAACATCTAAATTTTATCTAATGATGTTCCTTGATCAAGCAGTAAACTAGTTGAAGTCTGAGGTCAAAAGTCAAAATTTCAATCCCTTGTATTGTACTATCTCCATTCCATAATAGAAGTCCACATTTGACTTGTCACATGTGAATAAAAGTGAGTTGAAAAAATTAGTAGAGTTAGGGTTTCACTTTTATTTATTAGATTCATAATGAATATGAGTGGAATAGGTTAGTAGAATGTGAGACCTACTTACCATTTATATTAAAACTAAAAGTGGACATTTATTGTGGGACGAACTAAAATAACAAAAGTGGACTCTTATTGTGGGACGAAGATTGTATTTTTTAATTTTAATAGTTATAATTATCAAAATAAATAAATAAAAATTATTGTAGGAACTAAAATATTCAAACAAAAAAAAAAACTAAAATATTCCACTTTTTCTTTATCTTTTGTATTTTTTGGATAATATATCCCGGATAACCAAGGGTCATCCTCCTTCCCAAAAACGCAGTCCATTTGGTGATACTTATTTAAGGTATAAATTCATAGTAAATCATCCTTGAATGAAAGCAGTGTGCATATAAATTCTTGGAATCTTGATTAGATCTTCCATTACGCTAGGTTACCATATAGGGAAAGTGGACATTAAAGTAGCCACTTACATTTACTAGTTCAAATGTATATAAGAAAAAATGGTTACCTGACGAGCGGAGGCTTTTCGGTAGGTGAGCATATGCGCAAGGGCGGGAATGATGTAGACGGTAAAACTGACTAGAAGAGCTCCGACGGCAGAATTGATGGGGCCAAAGAATGGGAATATAATAGCCAAGAACCATATTGGTATGACCACAGGCAGCCTAGCCAGTGCCCTCAAGCACATGCTCCTCGTGTCGTGCATTCCGATCACCTTCTCCCACACGAAGTAGAGTGGTGTACAGGCGAACCCGAATGTTATAAACTGCAGTCAAATATCCAAAGATTTAAAAAATCAATTAAAATTTTGAATGTAATGTGAAGAAAGCAAGTAGCAGACCTGATGGATGAGCATGAGGATTACTGCAGCGTCGCGCCATCCGGTCTTGGGAAGGAGTGAGAAGGCGTTGGAGTGGTTGAGAAGCTGATCGCCAAACGCCCAATAGACTGCAGAGGCTGACGGAATGGTGAGAGTGAAGACATAGAGTGTGGCCACCAAGTATATGTACTTGAACCTTTGTGGTTTCCACATTGCGTGCATTATTTCACTGTTACAAAATAAAATGTGAGACTAGTAAAGGAGAGTGAATAAAGGTATTTTTATTTTAAGTAATTGGGACCATCTTTTAGCAAAAAGCAAAACTTTCTTACTTTGTTTTCTTTTTATCTCCTTACTTTGTACTAGTATACTACTATGATTCTGTGTGTTTTCACAGCCCCCGAGGTTACCGGCAAAAAAGCTGGTGAGGAAGAAGCAGATTAATTTATTAGCAAGAAAAAGCTTACACTGTAACAGCATGCCCTCCAAAAGTATAGAGTATATTGGTGGCGCCGGTGAAGTAGAGCACCAGCTTTTTTGGACCAGTGTGTTGAACATCTGCAACCTATTAATATAAAATTATTTAGTAGTAGTAGTAGTAGTAGTAGTAGATAAAAATTGATAGGATTACCTGGCCATGAGCGAGTGAGGCGGCAGTTAAGTACCAAGCGGTATAAGTGGTCATCCCGAGACCTAGAAAAGACCAAATTCTGTAGTTGTGGAATGATGGAATGAAAACAGTGGTTGCACAGCAAGCTCCAAATATGTAAGTCCATGTTCTCTTGTCCAAATGATCATTGATGTAGTATATGTTGCTGTAACAAAACAAAACATGTTAATTAGTGGTAAATTTAATTTTAGAAAATAAGTACTAACTAAATAGCCACCCACCCACCTAGCACAGGCTATAAGCTGGATGACAGATCCGAATAAAAGGAAAGTGCAGTTGAAAGCCAAACCCATTGCTTTCCAGTAGGGACCAAGTAATCCATCCAGAACTTCAAACCACTGAATCACATGGTTTTTGAAGCTCACACCTTCTTTTTCCTTCCGGCTTCTGTACTCCATGTACAGAAGGCTGATCAGGTAAGCAGTCCAGCTTCCCACCAAACCGTAGAATATTTGAAACACTATTCCAGACACCATCCCAAGCTGGGAAAATGAGTATGGGAGTGTCAGCAGCACTTGCGCAACCTATCACCAATACATTCACTCATTCAAACTCCTTACTACTACTTTTTTAGAGACACCCAGAATTACTACTACTATTTACTACTTACTTGATTGGAAGAGCAGCTGAACCAGGCATCCCAAGCGGAACCGCCGTGCCAGAGGAAGTTACTCATACTGAAAGAATGATCTTCCTCTTCCTCCTCCTCCTCCTCCTCCTTCCCGCCGCTGGAGACAATAGCTTCCTCTGCTTGCCTCTGCGTCGACATTCTCTCTCTACTCTGCCAATTCCAAATTCAAACGCACCACTCACTCACATCCCAACTTGAAAACAAAACAAAATAGTATAATGAAAAACGGTTTTCACGACTCTTTTCTCTCCAAACCGCAGCCTGCGATCAGATCGAAACTATCTCTAATAGCACCAAAGTTTTTTCCTTTCTTTTATACTCCAGAATCTAAGAGAGAGGAAAGATCTTAATTACAGAGTAGGGGAGTGAGTAATGAAAACCGATTAGATATGACTTTCTGCCACTACTAGAGCAGAGCAGAGCAGCTCATATATATAATCATTAAAATATTTATTTAATTCTTCTCTGTTTCTTTTCTGCCTTTTTCCGTGTGAAACTCTACACTCTTTATTATTATCATTAAAAATAATTTGTAACAACTGAATACAAATTTTGCATAAAATATATCATGTGAATCGTGATACGTGCTATGATTGATAATAATACCATGTGCATCAAAACATGGGATACAACTTGACACGGAATGCGTTCATTGTCAAAAGTAGGTATGTTATTGAAATTACTTTTGAACAACATATTATGATTGAACTTGACAAATGATTCTCTAGTAAATTAATGCTTCAAGGCATTATTAGTTAATTTCCTAAAACAAAACTAAATTGTGTCTATTGATAAAGAAAATAATTTGTGAAATTCCACTGTGTAATATGATAATGTTTTGTTTATGAAAATATACAATAGATGCATCCTCATCATCATTCTAATAATAATAATAATAATAATAATAATAATAAAGGCTTTTTAACTTGCAGATGTCGAATCTGTTAATAAGTGTTAATATAATTAAATCGGCTCGGTATGAATGTTTTGATATTTTTTCCGCTCAATTAATTATTTCTTCTTTATTCACTGTATAATCGTGGATAATAATGCATTTACCATTCACCTACCTTTGTTGCTTTCTCAAGAAACATGGAGCACGTCTTCCTTTTGCGTTTCATGCGTGCAAAGATTAGATTGTGATAAAAGAGAATCTTAAGGCTTAAGTCGTAAACAAATTAATCATTCTTAAACTTCAGCCAACCAATTTAGACTGACTGCTACACATAATAAGTACTACTCATTAACAAATACACATGAACCACCAATTCCATATCTTCACACATTTAAGAAGGGCTGACAATTTTTTATCCGATACGAATCCGCACAAAGTTAACCCGACACGAACACGCACGTTTAGTATTTGAGTCCTTATAGGGTCGACCCAATAAGAATCCAAAAATTTTGGATTGGGTTGGGTTGGTTTGGGTCGGGTTAGGTTATCCGTTAAGAAAAATAAATAATTATTTTTATTATTTTTATTAATTAAAATAATATATTAAAATTTATTTTTAATTATTTTTATTAATGAAAAAATATTATACTTTTATTTTATTAGTAAAAAATATGATTAATACTATTATTAATTATTTTTCATAATAAAAAAATATTACTGCATACTTAAATTTTATTAAAAAATAATTATTTTAATTATTTTAACTTTATTATTAGGATTTAATTTTAATATAATTTAAATTATACTTTAATTTTATTATTTGGATTTAAAATTATTTAAATTAATTATTTTAATTTTGTAATATCTTATTTTATCATGTAATATCAAATTTTAATTATATAATATCATGTTTCGGTCGTTATCGTGTACCGTCAAGCTATATTGTATAGTAACTTACTATCATTAAAAGAGGATTTGAATGACACGAAATCCGCACGAATCTGTTGGGTTGGAACCCGATAAGAACACGATGATTCCGAGTTGGGGTGGTTTGACCTTATTGGGTTGGGTAGATATTGGGTTGACCCGATAGCGACCCAATCCGCACGAATTGTCAGCCCTACATTTAGGAACAAATTGTTAGAACATGTAGTTTTCATATTCTATATTGATTGAGAAAGTACTCCAACATCCATGAATTTATAGGAGAGTTGGAGACTCTTGAGATACACTAATAAATATATTTTTGGAACTAGTATACATTGAAACTAGATACTATAAATGCTTTATTCTTGAAACTCTTGATGTTCATCTTGGAACTCTTGATGCTTTGTCTTGGAATCCTTGATGTTCATTAACTAACACTCCCCCTCAAGTTAAGTAACGGGATTTCCGATACTTAACTTGGTAAGAGCTTCTGAGAAAACTTTTGCTCCAACTGCTTTTGTCAAAATATCTGCAAGCTGATATTTAGATCGAACAAACGGAAACTCAACAATTTCTGCCTCGATTTTCTCCTTGATGAAGTGTCTATCTATTTCAACGTGTTTTGTTCGATCATGTTGGACTGGATTTTCTGCAATGCTGATCGCGGCTTTGTTATCACAAAACAATCGACATGGTTTTCGTGATAGAAAACTCAACTCTTCCATCAATCCCCTAAGCCACAGTACCTCTGTCAAACCATTTCGGATTCCTCTGAATTCTGCCTTTGCGCTTGACAACGCTACGACTTTCTGCTTCTTGCTCTTCCAAGTGACTAGGTTTCCTCCAACAAATGTAAAGTACCCAGAAGTGGATTTTCTATCTACTGGGTTTCCAGCCCAGTCGGCATCTGTATAACCGTGAATCTCCAAATGTCCATTCTTCTTGAACATAATTCCATGATCAAAGGTTCCTTTGAGGTATCGGACAACTCTCAATGCTGCTTCAAGGTGGTCATTTTGGGGTCGGTGCATAAACTGACTTATCACACTTACTGCATATGCGATATCTGGTCTAGTGTGTGACAAGTAGATTAATTTTCCTACTAACCTTTGATACCTCTCTCGGTCAGCTAGCTGGGCTCCCTCGGTCATTTGAAGACCATGGTTTATTGCAATTGGTGTGTCTGCTGGCTTACACTCCATCATGCCGGATTCTGCTAGAAGATCCAAAGTGTATTTCTTCTGATTGATAAAAATCCCTTCCTTTGATCTTAGGACTTCAACTCCCAGAAAATACTTGAGTACCCCCAAATCCTTCATTTCAAATTCCGTCGCCAAATTCTTCTTAAGTTGCTCTATCTCTTCAAAATCGTCCCCTGTGATGATCATATCATCAACATAAATTATTAGGCACGTGATTTTATCCCCTCTCTTCTTCAGGAATAGAGTGTGATCTGCATTACTCTGCTGATAGTTGTACTTCTTCATGGCTTCTGTAAATCTCCCGAACCAAGCTCTCGGAGACTGTTTTAACCCATACAAGGTTTTCTTCAATTGGCAGACTTCTCCGACTTCAAAGTCATCCTCGAAACCAGGCGGAGCTTCCATGTAGACTTCCTTCTTGAGTTCACCATGCAAGAATGCATTAGTTACATCTAACTGGTGCAGGGGCCAATCTTTGTTTGCTGCGATGGAGAGCAGTACTCGAACTGTATTCATCTTTGCCACTGGTGAGAATGTTTCGGAGTAGTCCACCCCATATGTCTGAGTATATCCTTTAGCTACAAGACGGGCATTGTATCTCTCGATAGTTCCGTCTGGCCTCCGTTTGATTGTAAAGACCCATCTGCAGCCAACAATGCGTTTTCCTTTTGGTAGTTGACATTTTTTCCAAGTCTTGTTTCTCTCCAAGGCTTTTAATTCGACCATCATCGCTTCTCTCCAGTGTTTGATTCTTAGTGCTTCTCTCACTGTCTGTGGGATTTCTTCTTCTTCATATAAAGCTGCCTCAAATGCTCGGGCCAGTTTTGTCAAGTTTGCTTTTGCTACACTTCCTATCGGATATCTTGATTTTCTTCCGCCTATCTTTTCGGGAGAATATTTTTTTGGTGGAATTCCCCGAGTACTCCGACGTGGCAAAATATATTGTCCAGTATCCTCATCAATGATTTCTCTTTCTTCATCTTCTGCAACCATATTGTCAGCAGTAACAGTAATAGAGTTCTCATTAGAGTTGTTTACCTCGGATATCGGATGAGAGGACGTTTGGGTGACACTTTGTTCCGCAGGTTGACATGTGTGCAAGACCTGCTCGGCGACAGGAGTAGTTGGCTCGGGTTGACCTTCATTGGGATTATGATCATGGAACATAAGCATCCAACTTAGCATGTCATTATTTGAAACCTCATTCATTTCCTTCTCCCCCTGACTGTTAAGTTGGGTGTTGTAAAAGAATTCTGTTTCTAGGAAATTACAGTTCATCGTGGTGATAACCTGTCGGTTTTGTGGATCGTAGCATCTGTATCCCTTTTGACTTCGCCCATACCCAATGAAAACACACTTAATCGCACAAGGGGCTAGTTTTGTTCGCTCATGTTTCGGGACATGAACGAACACGGAACATCCGAAAATTCGAGGTTCAAGAGATAAGGCTTGAGGAACACTAGTTAAGGTAGATAAATCTTTAAGTGGGGTTTGGAGATTTAGGATTCTAGTTGGGAGACGATTTATAAGGTATACTGAAGTAGCAATTGCTTCGGGCCAAAAATATTTTGGAACTTTGGACTCAAAAATAAGTGCCCTTGTCATCTCTAGAATAGTTCGGTTTTTGCGTTCAGCTACCCCATTCTGTTCGGGCGTGTAGGCACAAGAAGTTTGGTGAATAATACCTTTCTCAATGCAAAAATTTTTCATTTGTGCGTTAACAAACTCCCCCCCATTATCTGATCGAAGAATTTTGATTTTTGTCTGAAATTGGGTGAGGATCATGGCATAAAATTCACAAAATCTAGAGAAGACATCGGATTTGTTTTTCAAAAAATACACCCATGTCATGCGAGTGCAATCATCAATGAATGAGACAAAGTATTTCAAACCGTTTCCCCCAGGAATTGGACAAGGACCCCACACATCTGAATGTATCAAGGAAAAAATTGAGTCCACTCTAGTATTGCTGGATTTAAAAGATTTTCTGTGGCTTTTAGCCAAAACACAAGTTTCACACTCAAAAACAGAATTGTTCACAAGATGCGGAAATAAAAGTTTTAAATAACTAGAAGATGGATGCCCTAACCGCCTATGCCATAACCATGTTTCTCGTTCTGAAGATCCATGAGCCAACATTGCCCTGCCAGTTTGAGCTATCTCGTCCACATAGTATAACCCGCGGCGTTCAGTGCCACGCCCAATAATTGTCCCCATCCGGATATCCTGAAGAAAACAAAATTTAGGATGCATCAGAAGAGTACAATTTAGCTCTCGTGTTACATGACTAATAGACATTAGTTTCTGGGAAAGAGATGGCACGTAAAGACAATTAGATATTTTCAAAGTAGGAGAAATTTGAACAGTGCCAGCTAGGGATGTCAATTTAGCCCGCAACCCGTGGGCTGACCCGAATAGCCCGCCAAATTTATAGGGTTAGGGCTGAAAATTTCCAGCCCGATAAAATTACAGCCCGATTAGCCCGCACCCGATTAACCCGCAACCCGTTAGGGCCAGACCCGAAAACCCGATGGGCTGGCCCGGAAACCCGATAAAATTTATATTGTTCTATTTGTTTGACTCTAATTCGACACTTCATTGATTATTCTATAATACAGATTACTGAAAAAATAACTTTCCATTTTATATATTAAATATATAAATTATATATTAAGTTTTTATTAATATAATAATAGATAAATGAATTAGAAACTTCAAATTCACTAAAAAAATATATTTAAATTTCTAAACATGCTTTAAAATTTCTTGATGTTTATGTTTTATGTTGCATAAATCTCAAATATTAGTATTTGATCATGTTAATATTTGAGTTTACGCATATATCTCAAATTTATCATAATTAAATATTTTACATTTTATAAATATAACTAATTTTTACCATTATTTATTGGATTGATCGCATGTTAATTTTATCGGTAGCAACCTGATTAACCCGATGGGCTAGCCCGAAACCCGAGCTTTTAGGGTTAGGGCTGAACTTTTATAACCCGAAAAAATAACAACCCGATTAGCCCGCACCCGATTGACCCGCAACCCGAATAGGGTTGGCCCGAAACCCGGTGGGCTGGCCCGATTGACATCCCTAGTGCCAGCCCCCTCGACCCGAGCAAAATCACCACCAGCAGTTTCAACATATGTTCGTTTCGCCTTAGATAATTCACCAAAGTCCGACCTATCATATGTCATAGTATCGGTTGCTCCACAGTCAAATATCCAACCTCTATCATTTTCTACATTTCCCTTTATGACATTACATGCTGTAGAAATTTCAGATTCATCTTCTAAGGCTGAAAAACGATTTCTACACAAAATCTGGGAGGCATTATCATATTTTTCATGAAACATTAGGTTATTTTGTGTAAAAATGTGACTCTGGGGTCTATCTGCAATTTAGGGGTTCTCAGGGGTATACATGCAATGTGGTGGGGTAAAATTTGATATTTATCAAAATTGGAAGGGTTTGAGGATAAATCCCCAAACCCTTTACCTTCAATCTCGTTGCAGCATGCGAATTGAGCCCTAGCCGCTGCCTCTCCTCCAATTTCGACTCCCGTCGCCGTCCACCCTCTTTTCGCCGTCGCCTTTCCGCCGCTGCCGGATGGGAGAGCCGCTGGTCCGCCTCCGTCACCCCCGGTGCAGGTGACCGCTTGGCTGCCCATCGGGGTGGCAAAAAATTCTCCTCCTTCTGCTCTCCCCATCGCCAATCTCCCCCTAGCGACCGGATTCCTGTTGGTTTTGTGGCGGTCCTCCCACCACTCCGGATAGCCGACAACTTCGAAACACGTCTCCTTTGTATGTTTTGTCTTTCCGCAGTGGCTGCAAACTAGTTTGGATTTGTCCATTCGAGGTTGATTGGAGAAGGAACCGGACGAGGGCTGACCTCGGTCTCTCGGAGGTGGCGGCGGTCTGGTGTAGCTCCGGCGCGGTGGCGGTGGTCCACCCGTTCGACCTCCGAATCCAGCCCCGATTTCTGAATCAGGAGTTGTGGTTGTGGGCTTCCAAATTCCAGTACGTGTTTCTTCTTGTTTGACAATCCCAAATGCCTCTTCTGCAGAGGGCTCAGGGCTCTGTTTAAGGAGTTCTCGACGGAGGGCATCGTATTTGTCATCTAAACCGGATAGAAATTGGTAAAGCCTTTTGATTTCAGTCTCTTTTCTGTATGTATTGATACCTTTCTCGCAGCATGTGTAGGGACAGGGTCTTCGGGCATCAATTTCGACCCACAATTGTTGGAGGTCGCCCCAATATTGTTCCTGGGATTCATTCCCTTGCTTGAGTTGATTGGATTTGATCTCGAGATCGTAGATTTGGACGAGGTCGGCTCTGACTCCGAATGTTGTTGCGAGGCTCCGCCATAACGCCTTGGCAGTTTGGTGTTGAGCAAATTGCAGAACAAGCTTTGGCTCCATGTTTTGGATGAGCCATGTGAATACGGTGAAATCGGAAGCTTGCCACTTGTTGAACTCTGGGTCGGTGGTTTTTGGAGGATCCTTATCTCCCTCGATGTGGTCGAGTTGTTCTCGACTGCCGATGATTATCCGCATGAGGCGGGACCAGACAGTGAAGTTTCTCCCATCTAACTTGAATCCTAAATATACAGATTCAACTTGTTTGGACATTTTGAATATGGTTTGATTGGTGCTCACTTGATTTTGGCTATTTTCAGGCTTGAGGATGGATGTAGGGGCTGATTTTGCCTTGATTTAGTCAAGAGGTTGAGGGGTTTTGAACGATGATGAGAACTTCTCTGAGTTCTAAAAAAAAATTAGGATCGAAATCTTGCTCGTGATGATACCATGTTAGAAAATGTAGTTTTCATATTCTATATTGATTGAGAAAGTACTCCAACATCCATGAATTTATATGAGAGTTGGAGACTTTTAAGATACACTAATAAATATATTTTTGGAACTAGTATACATTGAAACTAGATACTATAAATGCTTTATTCTTGAAACTCTTGATGTTCATCTTGGAACTCTTGATGCTTTGTCTTGGAATCCTTGATGTTCATTAACTAACACAAATTCCCTAAAATTATTGTATTTTTAGGGTACTTTCAATTTTGTGACCAAGTTCGTATTTCAGTAAATTGATTTTACAAGTTTCTAAAATCAATTATTCATTAGATTATATTATCAGTGCTTGATAATCAATTCATATTTCTACTTATTCCTGTCAAAAAAAAGTGGGAAAGAAGAGTAAAAACGTGAAAGGATGTAGTAATTTATAACGTGTAGGCCTTGTTTAATCCTCTTTTTAAACATATTATTCTCATCCTGCCGAAACTCTCAGCTCCACAACACCGCAAATTATATTCTCATTACATACACATGATATAACATTTATACTATCCATATAAAATAATTTTAATCATGCCTTAATTTGTTACATGAGTTCATTAATTTCAGTATCAATGATTTTGCGGTTTAGACGCTCTTATTGGACAAGTTATAACGATAGAAAAATCATAATTTATTTGTTGGATATTGACATCTAATATCATGTAACGATAAAAAAGTTATAATTTTTTTGATCCGATACGAATCCGCACAAAGTTAACCCGACACGAACACGCACGTTTAGTATTTGAGTCCTTATAGGGTCGACCCAATAAGAACCCAAAAATTTTGGATTGGGTTGGGTTGGTTTGGGTCGGGTTGGGTTATCCGTTAAGAAAAATAAATAATTATTTTTATTATTTTTATTAATTAAAATAATATATTAAAATTTATTTTTAATTATTTTTATTAATTAAAAAATATTATACTTTTATTTTATTAGTAAAAAATATGATTAATACTATTATTAATTATTTTTCATAATAAAAAAATATTACTGCATACTTAAATTTTATTAAAAAATAATTATTTTAATTATTTTAACTTTATTATTAGGATTTAATTTTAATATAATTTAAATTATACTTTAATTTTATTATTTGGATTTAAAATTATTTAAATTAATTATTTTAATTTTGTAATATCTTATTTTATCATGTAATATCAAATTTTAATTATATAATATCATGTTTCGGTCGTTATCGTGTACCGTCAAGCTATATTGTATAGTAACTTACTATCATTAAAAGAGGATTTGAATGACACGAAATCCGCACGAATCTGTTGGGTTGGAACCCGATAAGAACACGATGATTTCGAGTTGGGGTGGGTTTGACCTTATTGGGTTGGGTAGATATTAGGTTGACCCGATAGCGACCCAATCCGCACGAATTGTCAGCCCTACATTTAGGAACAAATTCCCTAAAATTATTGTATTTTTAGGGTACTTTCAATTTTGTGACCAAGTTCGTGTTTCAGTAAATTGATTTTACAAGTTTCTAAAATCAATTATTCATTAGATTATATTATCAGTGCTTGATAATCAATTCATATTTCTACTTATTCCTGTAAAAAAAAAGTGGGAAAGAAGAGTAAAAACGTGAAAGGATGTAGTAATTTATAACGTGTAGGCCTTGTTTAATCCTCTTTTTAAACATATTATTCTCATCCTGCCGAAACTCTCAGCTCCACAACACCGCAAATTATATTCTCATTACATACACATGATATAACATTTATACTATCCATATAAAATAATTTTAATCATGCCTTAATTTGTTACATGAGTTCATTAATTTCAGTATCAATGATTTTGCGGTTTAGACGCTCTTATTGGACAAGTTATAACGATAGAAAAATCATAATTTATTTGTTGGATATTGGCATCTAATATCATGTAACTTTAAAAAAGTTGGGTTTTTCCCACGAACTTTAAAATTAGAAAATAATATTACGAACCCTACCCCGGGTTTGTTTTTTCCCACGAATGAAAAAATTCATGTTATTTTAATAGATTGAAGAACAATTTTGGAGGGTGTGCTTCAGGAAAAACTATCTTTAAAGATTGAAAAACCTGAAGCTCTCAAAATTATTGTCGAGAAATTACGAAAAAAAATTCGTATCATAATATTATTTGGGGAATTTGTTCATTCGTGAGAAAAACCAAAGTTCGTGATATTATTTGTCAATTTTAAAGTTAATGGGAAAAACCCAAGTTTTTGAAAGTTTTATGATATTAGATGTAAATATCTCTGATTTTGGTTTAGAGTTTAAGCATAGAAACAAGTTCCGGTTCGTCGGAATTAATTAGTTAATTAGGTTGAGCTGAGAAAGTGGGTCGAGCAGTGAGTGAGTGCAGTCACTTTCACATTAAAAACACAGAACACGCGCGGAATAAAGCCAGAGAGGCCCACTTCAGACTCGGCTCACAATTTACAATCGTTTCTTTACGGCTCCTTATGCCGTTTGAGCGGCGCTTAGGTCCCATAAGTTAATTATTTAGAATGGAAATCATTTTCCAGTATTAAACTTTATTGGCAAATTGAATGGAGTGGAATAATCTAATATACTTAATTAAAAGCGTGAAGACTGAATCATTATTTGTAATTGGATAGTGGAAAAAGATAAAGTAATGCAAATTGTCAACATTTTGATTGATATTTGGCCATAAAAGGGCATGATTATCTCCCATTCTCTATTAATTGGTGATTTCACCATTTTGCATTGTGTAGAAGAAGAATAAAATAATAACCGAAGAATGGAGTAAAAAAGAGCTTGGAATGAAATTGAGTTTCGAAGCTTAGCCAGAGACTCGCTGAACTTGTCTTTTTCCAGAGACCACCTAGCGACTCACTGAATGGCTACTTAGCGATTCGCTAGGACGAATGTGAGAAGGATTTGGAAACCTACGAATAAAAGGCCACAAACACGATTCCAAACACAACCATTCACATCCCAAACATCATATTTTCGTCAAAAGCAAGAGGAAGACATCTGGAAGACTTTGATCACCAAGTTGGCTTCCATCCGCACAACTCTTCTTTATGACATTCGTCTTCTCGTTATTCATGTTTTATTTGTAATCTACCGAATATTTTGCTAGAATAGTTATGAACATGAGTAGTTAAATACTTTTGTAGGGTTTTTGGTGAAGAGTACAAGTTTATGTTTAGAATTATGCAATTGGACCTTTTTACCTAGCTCTTAGTGATTATTTTTATTATTCTTGTGCTTTTATTGTTCCTTTGACCGATCAACTTGAGAACTATATTCATTTAGCTAAATTAATCGAGAGATAGTTAGCTTTACATGGTAAAGAGAATGATCCTCACTTAGATTATCTGCACTCGAGAGAGGTGATTCTTTGCGAGGGTTTATGTCTTATTAACCAAAGGAGTTGTATTCTACATATTGGAAGAAGACTTTGATTTTTAGAATCTACTCTCCCTGTCTTCAAAAAAGTAAGAGAGGGATGAGAAAAAAGTAAAAGAGAGATAGGGAAAATGTAGTGAAAGTATTGTTAGTGAATTATAAGGTTAACATTATTAGTGGTGTGCAATGGTTAACAACTTTCCATATTTAGACTTGGTCTAATTTTGGGGGATGGCCCAAAATGGTAAAACTAAATTTTTTTAAGGACGAAGGGAGTAATATATTGGGTGAGTGGACTCGGGAGAGGGCTTAATAAATTGAATCAAGACTAAGACTTTGTAGTTGGATCTGAAAACTCTGTTATTCTCTATACTGTATCAACACACAATTTGTCTTTTGTTTACTTTACTTTTATTGTTTACTTAGTAATTTTAGGACTCAGAAAACAATCCCCTTTTCGTAGTCTAGATAGCGAACGGTAACAATTCGAGATACTCAAGTGTTTTTTCGTCATTGTGGATACGATACTCTTGCTTTCCTTTACTACGAAAACTCCTTACATTTGTGGAATATAGACGCAAAAATATAGGCGAGTCAGTTCTTCCAGTATTGATTCACTATGATAATGAAACTGCTATGAACAGTAACAATTCGAGATACTCAAGTGCTTTTTCGTTATTGTGGATACGATACTCCAACTTTCCTTTACTACGATAACTCCGTACATTTGTAAAATATAGATGCACAAATTTAGGCGAGTCAGTGCTTTCAATGTTGATTCACTATGATAATGAGGCTGCTATGAAAGCGCGAAAAGATTCTTTACAATGGTAAGTCTCAATATATTCGTCGATAACATGATACCCTGATATATTGAAAACAACAAAGATTAATTCGATTGATTATATGAAGTCATTGGATAATCTAGAGAATTCGTTAACCAAGGGGTTAAACAGAGATTAGGTAAATAATATGGTAGAGGGAATGAGTTTGAAATCTACAACTTAAATAATTGTCATAATGGTTACCAAACTATGAAGACTGGAGATCCCGAACTTAGTTCAATGGAAAAACTAAGCTTTGAGAGTTTGTATGAAACACTTATTTATGTCTTTACTGTAGAGAGCAATATAGTGTTGAAAACTTGACTAATAGAGAAGAGGTTGAGTCTATAACATTTATTGATTCCTAAAAATCTCAAGTAGATTGAGTATGACAAGATACTCGAAAAAGAATTACATATGTAAGTGAGAAGTGGAACCGTTCCATAAAATACACTTATGAATCCAAAGGGTGTCCAGACCTACAACAAAATGTAAGAATGGATGAAGTAGAGGTATTTGAGTGTTAAGATCATTGTCTCGGTGTTAAAAGGATCGTGCTAATAAATCCCACACGCGTCCAGTGCAACTACCGCACACCCTTCACCCACTCTCGCTCCCCTCAGTGACCGGGTCGTGAGCCTTAGCTTTGGGCCTTAGATCTTGGTAATTGGTCTTTGTAATGTTCTTTTGGTCTGGTCGTTGGGTTTGTGGCTTTATCTTGATCCAAGCCCAGCTTAAATCTTTTGGACCACAGATGGCCCAAATTTCAATATTACAGTCCAATTCTATGCACATGTAGCCAAATACAATGTGGTAAATAAATATACGTGCCCTGACATGTAGTTGTACAGTCATGTGTGCACCTTGATCAGGTTTCCAGGTACGTCCCTCGAATGAACAATTACGTGAGATGTGTCTAGATACATCTGTCTAGGTTCATAATACGAACACGTCCTGACACACGTCCATGAATGATGCATGTAACGTTGATTATTACATTGTAATATTGATAGTAGAGTTAACTTTACATATTGTTTTCCAGGCTCCGCATGCAATAGGCTTGGCATATAGATAAGATAACCATCCTTGCTTTATTCTCACCAATTCTCAGCGTTGCATACGCGCTCTCTCTCACTGCATTCTTCTTGTCGAATCTCTGCTCTCACCTCCTCTAGTTTGCCGGAGCGTGTTCTGTCTATGGTGCAACAGCGGACAAGATAAAATCGCTTCATCTTTGGAGATCACATGCCTAATCTAAGAGTACCAACTAGGCATAACTCGTCACATGGACAGTGGCCTTCCTCGACTCCTCTACACTACTGGAAGGACTTGGAAAGAGACGAAAACGCGATTAGAATGCAGATCAAGTTATATGGAATGATAACCGAACCGGTCGGATCAGTTAGCAAATGTCGTTGCCACTTAATCAATGTAGTCTTGCTCTCGCTCTTTCTTCCTTACCAAAGTAATATGTAAACTTCCAATTTTGCACAACTTTAACAGTAAAGCGGCAAGTTCGGGGTCGATCCCACAGAGAAGTTGGTGTGTGAGTAGTGAACAGGGGGGATTGGCTGCTGCCACGCTTTAACTTGGGAGTTTTTAACTACTGTTTTTACTCTAGGCAGAATTAAACTAGCTAGCTTGATCAACAGAAATTTAACTACTGGGTCAAGTAAATTGCAGGTAACAACGGAAAAGTAAATGCGAGGATGAAAACGAAATAACTTTGATTAAACTAGACTGAGAGCAATACAGCGTGAAATTAAAACTAAGCTAATACTTCGGAAAATAAGAAAGCAAGTAAAACCGAGAAGAATCTCGGCGGGTAATTTAGGAATACACCGATAGAAAACAAGTATTCTGCAGCGCTTCTTTAATTCCCCTGTCTAACTACGCATTACTTTATCTAAGCTAAGCTATTCTAGAGAACTGGACTAAGCTAAACTAAACTAAACTAGACGGGAAGTAAAGGATCGGATTTTTTCTTGTGATGGCACACCCTCTATTTATAAGCTCGATTCGGCCTCCAGCTGGATAACGATCCTGACAGGGAATATTCGATGGTGCTGAGAATGAGCGACTCATTGATTGCTACGTGCCTTTCTTCTAGAATGACGACGCTTTTGAGTAACAGATTCATGACTCAGGTCCGTCCTTGCGTCTCATAAGCTAGCACGTGTCCCCTTCTAGAACGTTGTCCTTGATAACAGAATGGTGCGCCACATCCAGCTCATTTCCTCACATGTTCTTCTTCTAGAAGTCAGTGGTCCCCGCCTAACTGCTTGATCACTCCCCTTGATCAACTCCCCTGATTCTTGGCCTTTTATCGCCTTTTGTACTTGTTTGATTAGTTTGGCCTTGCTGCCTTGGTCACGTGGCATTCCTGCACATTTAATACTTGTTTTGCGCGATAAACCGATCAAGCAGCGTACATTTTACCCTTAAACCGATGCATGAAATGAGCCTTATCAAACTGCTCACACTTAAAACATACTTGTCCTCAAGTATAAAGAAAAAAAAGAATAGAAAAAGATAAGACAAATTTCAGGCATGGTTTACTTATTTCATAGGTAAAAGAAAAAACGAAAACAAGACTTCAAGATAAAAAACACGTATTCACATGTATGCATTAGACCGAATAATTTTCCAACAATCATACCCGAGGTCGAGGTCAATCCATTTGCCAGTAGCTTGTGTTCCTTCTCTTTTGCTTTTGCTTGATCAAGGTGTCAGCTTGTCAAGATTGCTCAATTTAAAAACCACTGTTGGATTCACTCGGTCACTCATTTCTCACCAGAGATGTTAGGACATGTTCACTCGGTGTTGCCATAAATTTAATACTTTGAATCAGACTGCACAAGATAGTTCCTTAAGGTCTTTATTTTGGGTTGTAATGGGGCTCAAGGGTAGTAACGTATTAGGGTAGGGTCCTAGGGGTTCTAAGTTTAAAATAAAATTTGTAAATTAAAAAGAAAATTCACATGAGTCAAAAAGCCAAAGATTTGACTAAACTCGATGGATCAGATTTGGGGTATTTATTTCTTCCTCTGCTTGATGCTCCTTCTTGGTCAAATTTCGACCTTTAGCCTTATAACTTCCGGCTTATTTCCTGACTTTTGATTTTATGGGTCAGGTTACAACTATTTCCTGCCCTCTTTTCTCAAACCTTTTCTTCATTTCTTTTTATATGATCAACCCGATTGTCTAACTTGATCAACCCGGCTACCCTTCATTTCGACCATTCAATCGCTATCCCCTTTTGTTTCCCTTGACAAAATTCATCTCTTTGACCCTCTTTTCTAGTTTATGTTTGATTATTATTTTCAATTTATTTGTAGTGTGTTTCCTTTTATATCTTTTGGGTTGTATTATGCTGGTAAGTTTCATTTCTTTACTTTGTTCCTTACATCACATAAGTAAGTCATCAAACTATTTCATCAATAAAATCTTGATTGGTTGCAAAATTAGAATAAATTAATAGTTTGGTAATTTAACGACAGCTTTCAAATTTGATATTCAAAATCAGAATTTGACAAAATTTAGGAATTAACAGAAATATTACAAAAGCATTTCCTCTCCATTCCCCAATAAGTGTCTCACTTTTCCATTTTTGAACGTTCCATACTAAATGCCTTATTTCAAATTTTTTTAAATAAATGGAGTAATACATTTATAAACTTTTTTCTACTCCTTTCCCTTTTTGTCTCTTATAACACGTGTAGAGTCAAAGTTGAACACATAACGATAGGGTCATGTTAAAATGCATTTAGTATCAAATCCACAACTAAGACAATCCTACACCGTTAGATCTTAAAATGAGTGGATGAGATTAAAGCGCATCCACTCATTTTATTGATATAAAATTTGATATATTTTTATATACACATATTGTATTAAAAATATCAACACAATGACATGGGAATCTTAACATAATTGCCAAAAAATATCAACATAGTTTTATTGATATTATACATGCATTATATTGAGATTGTTTGATGCATTTATTGATATAAAATTTGTTTATCAATATATACGAAAATTGATTTTTTTTACAAATTTCATCATCCGATCATCGTCGGAACATATGCAATTGAGATCTCATTAGAAGCCTTATGAAATTACCTTTAATTTGATATATTTTTTATGAAAAACAATTTAAATCGAGAGAGTTATGTAAATTCAAAATTTTAAGATGATTTTGAGGAGATAAAAATTGATTAATTTTAACTAACATATATATAAGAATTGACAATAATACCCTTTAAGTTTATTAAATAAGTTTTTTAATAAAATATAATCCGCGTGCCACTATTTCAACCACTAGATCTCATAATCCAATGACTAAGATTTTGTTTTGATTTGGGATTGATAATTAGTTAGCAATTGATGATAACCCCGTAATGAGATATGACAAGTACTCCCTCCTTCCCCAAAGAATATGCACTTTGAGTTCGGCACGCGTTTAATACAAAATTGGTGAATTAAAAGAGAGATAGAGAGAAAAAGTAATTAAAGTATTATTAGTGAGGAATGAGTCCCACCCCACTAGAGAGAAAAGAGTATCCAAAATAAAAAAAATGCATAATCTTGTGGGACAGACTAAAAAGGAAAGAGTGCATATTCTTATGGGACGGAGGGAGTATTATATAAGAAAATAACAAATGTTTATGAGATATCTTTTAATGTCAAAGAAATTATAATTTTTATTATAGGGATCATTAAACAGAACTAGATAGTACTATAAGACAAATAAAATATTGCATCTGTTCCGAAAGATACTCTCTCAGTCCCAGCAAGCTACTTCTTTTGGGCACGAGAATTAAGAAATTAATATTTAAAGAGTTAAAGTATGAAAGAGAAAGAAGTAGAAGAATGAATCTTAAATGGAAAATGACTCGCTTATAGTGGGACAGATGGAGTAGTCTATGTTTACTATTTTTTGTCAGTCTAATAAAAATAATTCATATTGAATTAGATAAAGTTTTTCTTCATACATTACATTACTAAAGAGGTAGATAATATTATCTACGGGAACTATTTAACTATTTTTTTCTCTTTTTCCCTCTACATTATCAATTTTTACTATTAAAATTTGTGTCTTATCTACAAAAATTTTATTTTAAAGGAGCAGGAGGAATGTGTAATTGTTGTGCATAATATTATGGCACCACTTGCAAGTATGGGAAGCGATAGTGGCGGCCGCCTCCACCGTGGAGGCATGCTGTGGCGTGAATGGGTAGCATAATGGGGCTGAAAGTATTAGCCTTGTTAGAAGGAAAATAAATGGCACGTGACGCCATTTCACAAGGGCTTTGTCGGCAGCCTTGCTCGCCTTCACCGATTATGATTTAATTCTAGTTAGTATTTTGTTAAAGTTTAGAATTATCTTAAATTTTACGTGAAGTTAGAAAATAAATATTAGTCAGGAGCTTAATTTTCTTGTAAGAAACCATGTGATAATTTTCTTGAAAACAAGTTCTCAATATCCACCACAAAAATTGCTGTTTCCCAAGGTGAAATCATAATACAAAAATTGATTAATTTCGAATTTGGAGAAGTTAGTTTGTAAAAATAGCATGCGTTAAGAAACAAACTGTTGGGATAGTTGGCGAATCATAAATTCAGTGTTAAAAGTTTAGTTAATAAGACAAAATGTTTATCTCGGTCTCGTATATTTATAGATATATATGACTATTAGTAATTTCTTTTTCTGATAATGAAAAATAAAACCACGTTCGTTTTTTGTTTTCTTTGTATATGAAACGTGCTCATTGATTGAGTTACAAAACGGGGGTGCAGAATCGCTGTAAGGCAATGAAAAAGGGCGATTTGTTGAATCAAGAAATAATTAATGAGATAGTTGAAATGGTGATTAGTGGGGAAACCAATGATTAATAAAACAGGAGTATATTTTTGGGCACGATCGAATTTCGGAATGGTGTTCCGATTTGCTCCTCACATGGGTCCCCTATTTACGCACATAAGTTAGTTTTTCACTTTCACTATGTGCTCCATACCAAATGTGTAAAACACACACTCACATACAAAAAAACTAGTACATTAATTGTTTTTCAACTTTTGATGGAAAATCACTCTCAAATACCATTTTGCCATTTTGGTACATTCCATAGTAGTGGAGTCATTTCCCTTTTTAGTAAAAGTTAACACATTTCTTCTTACTTACTTTACTCTCTCTTACTTTATTCTCTCTTCATCTCTCTACTTTCTTAATTTTCGTGCCGAAAAGAAATGCCCCCACTACTATGGAATGGAGGGAGTATGTTTTAAGTTGAACCCTGAATTCCATCTCATCATATTTAATAATAAAGAATGCTAAATTAATTGATGTTCTAGGATTGATCAAGAGAAAACAGTCATGTAATTATTTTTGGAGAGTACAAGTCTTTGTTAAATATATTCCGATCGGCGCCTCGATAAGTATGTTTATGATAAAAGATCACGTAACAGATTACTTAAATTATCAAATTGAGAATCCATAGAAACGTTAGTTATGAATTTATGGATTACTTTTGTAATACAATTATGATTTGGCTTTGGCACCCAATTTAGAATAATTAGGGTTAGTTTTAAAAGTAAGTCTCGTTTTGGATGAGCCTAACGAAATGGCCGCCGGTAAACGTAATCTTTGAGTGGTTAGGGAATTAGATTCCCATCTCATATTATATACTACTCCACCGAATTGTATATCGAATTGTATTTAATAGTTGGATTATTTGTTTTTCAAGATAGTTTAATTAGATATACGAATTACGAACTAACTAACGACTTTTATTGGTAGGTAAAAATGTGGTTCATGCTGCCACAAATAACATTTTTTAAGTATAAAAAGTAGTAATAAAATATAATAAATATAATAAAATATTATTACGTTCTCATTCTATAATAATATAATAAGAAATCTATATTTGAAAGTGTAAGCCTTTAGTGAAATACATACAAAGTACACTAAATACATACATAAGTAAAAGTATAATCACTTACTCCCTCCGTCCCATCATAAATAATCAACCTTTCATTTTTGGTTGTCCCACCACAAATGATCAATTTCCTTTTTTTAACAAAAAAATAAAACTTTAACTCTCCACTACTTCATTCTCTCTTTATTTCTCTTACTTTTTCTTCTTTCACACTTTATTCAATTTACTTTAACTCAATATATATCATTTTCCTAAATGATATTTTTGGCGTTTTATACTCCCTCCGTCCCAAGGTAGATGTCACACTTTCATTTTTACTTTATCCCACAAAAGTTTTAACATTCTTCTTTTGGAAAAAGTTCCCTCTCACATCAATTATAAAATTATATTTTCTCTCACCACTTAACACACAAAATAACATCTCCTAAAATCCCGTGCCATCTACTTTGGGACGGAGGGAGTACATTGCATCCTTAATTCCTTCATACTCCCTCCATCCCCAAAGAGTATGAACTTTGGGTTCGGCACGGGTTTTAATAAATAAGGAGAAAAGTAAAAAAAAGAGAGAGAAAGGGTAGTGGAAATAATATTAATGGAGAGTGGGGTTCATATTATTATAATGGTATAAGTATTAACGGTAATGGTATAAGTTGTAACTAAAATGATATGTAGGGGTAGTATGTTGTTTGGATTTTTTAAAATTAGAAAGTTCATATTGTTTAGGGACGAACGAAAAAGGAAATATTTCATACTCTTTGGGGATGGAGGGAGTACGTTATTAATAAACGTACGTTATTAATAAATTTTACTTATTTGGTTAAAATAGACATACTATCTCAAGTTATACTTTCTGCAAATATGCGACCATGATTGATGGTAATTTTGATGTAACTAAAAGAAAAGGTGGAAACAAGATAAACTCGAATTTGTAGAAAGGGATCGATATTGTTTTATTTTATTTTTGTATACAACAATCAATGAATGCGCTTATGATACTACTCCTAACATCGGCGGATGCAGGTGGGGTCGGCCGACCCCACCGTCGACCCCAGAGAACCGCCGGAAAACACCTTCCTTCAGCTGCCGACTCCACGACGTTAGAGCTTCTGCCCCATCCCCATCTAGTTTCACAACAGAGGAAACTTTGGAAGAGAAAAGAAATGGGAGAGAGTCGAACGACGGCAGCGGACGCTGTCGAAGGTGATGGCTGTGAGACAAAGTCCATCCATTTTCTTTTCTCACTCGTAATAGAATAGAAGAGAGAGATTAGGAGGGAATATGTTATACATCTTTACATAAAAAGAAGGAAAGAGGCGTGTCCAACTAGATCATACTTAATTCTAGGAAATAGGAGCAGATTTTATATTTACCTCTACTTTGGCCTATTGCATTACCTATTTTCAAGCTAAATCAAACTAATTAAAATTTTTAATTTATCTCTAATTATTCTAAACGTTTATCTATTAAAAAGGTTTAGTCATAATTTATTACTCCCTCCGTCCCCCAAAATTCGTCACTATTTGACCCGACACGAGTTTTTTAATATATAATAGAAAGTGGGTTGAAAAAGTTAGTGGCATGTGAGTCCTACTTTTATATATTAGTTTTAAAATAAAATGTGAGTGAGAATTAGTTAGTGGAATGTGGGGTCCATTACCAAAAAATGGTAAAAGTGAAATGTGACAAATTTTTAGGGACAGATGAAAAAGGAAATAGGTGACAAATTTTCAGGGACGGAGGGAATATAATCTTACTAATTTAAATCAAATCAACACAAACCTAAATTTTTTCAAAAATTAGCTTAGTTTAAAAAAGAAAAGGTTAAATCTTATTATTATACTAAATTCTCAATTCTTCTTAAACTAAACGTTACATAATATTTTTCCTATCTAATGAACAAAAATGCTCATATGATCTTTTAAAAATGATTTAGTCTTGCACAATTATTTTTTCAAGGCAACCTATATTTGACATAATTTTGTAATTAGTGAAAATTAATGTGACAAATTAGAAAAAAAATGAAATATTAAGGATGACTAATTGAATTATATTTTGATAGTATATAGTGAGAGAAATTTACTCCCTCCGTCTCTAGGAGATAACCCCTTCCTTGGACGACATAAAATTTTATGACCTTATTTTATGGAGTATGTTAAGTAGAGAAAGTAAAGTATGAGAGAAGCAATAAAGTAGAGATGTCTCTAATTTTAGTAATGAGTCATCTTGATTGACACAAACCAAAAAGGAAAGTGTGTCATCTATGATAAGACCAATGGAGTATGATATTATTTCAAATAAAAAAAATTTGAGTTGTTTTCATCGCGCGCAACAAAAGATTGTAGTAAATTCCTTATCTCACCCGACCCCACGATGATCAGTTCCTGGATCCGCCCATGACTCCTAACACAGATAACCATATCTAGATAACATACATGTAACAAGATTCCAATCTTTTAACTTAATTTAGGGCTCATATGTTACTATCTTTGCTCTATTACTTATAGGATATTGCACGCTCATAAACTAGGCTTACTCAATGCACATATTCAATACTAAGGGGCAGGTCTAGTGGTGACAAATACTCCCTCCATCCCTTAATTTTTGTCTCACTTTGACGGAGCATGAGTTTTAAGAAATGTAATGAACAATGAGTTGAAAAAGTTAGTGGAGAGTGAGTCCTACGTTTGTATATATGTTTTATAATGAAATGTGAGTTGAAATGAGTTAATGGAATATGAGATCCACTACCAAAAATGGAAAAAAAGTGAAATGTGACAAATTTTGTGGGATGGACGAAAATGGAAAAATGTGACAATTTAAGGGACGGAGGGAGTAAGTATTTTAGAGCATGTGTAACACGGCTCGACCGCAGCTCGGAGTCGACTCGGTGAGCTCGCATTGCGCGCGTCTAGGCTCGGGGGGAGCTGGCTGGCGAGCCATTGCGCCACCCCTCCCCCCATGTGGCGCGTTGTGGTGTGTGCTTGATGCCAACTCGCCGGCCTGCGTCCGCAATCCGACAACTCGCCACTAGGAAAATGTCGGATTTGTTCGACGAGTACCTGCACATTGCAAAACCCACTAGTCACAAATGCTTAAAATTTTTTTTGTAGAAGTGTTCGCTCAGCCTTTAGTGTGGAGTATCTTCTGACCCCCAACACCGTCGATTTTCAACTGTTGTTTCGTCTTCAGGAAGTAGTGCACGACTTCCCCGGAATGCTTGACAGCGTTAAATGCATGCATTGGCAATGGAAGAATTGCCTTGCGGGATGGAGGGGGCGTACAGAAGCGGCCACAAATGCACCCACCCGACAGTCATCCTAGAGGCGGTCGCCGACTACTGTCTATAGATTTGGCATGTGTCTGATATCCCGTAGTATTTTGCTTGCGTAACTCTTTAGTGGTGGTAGCTGATTTTCCACAAACCATTCAATTTTAGAAATATTTTGTCACATAAGATAAATTGTAATTTTAGGATTTGAATTATGTTATTTTATGATTTGAATTAAGTCATTTTTATTTTATTTTTCAACAAAATTGTCATTTTTTATAATATTAAAATAATTTTGAATTAAATTTGTTGGAAAAAAATAAAAATGAAATGAAATTGGTCGGACTGTGAATAGTTAGAGAAGAGATGTTAAAGAGATGAAGGGTTACAGGTTTTGTCTCTTGATTAAGAGATGAAGTAAAAATTGGTATGAAGCCCACAAATAGTGAAGAGAGGAGATGGATAAGAGACGAATAAGTAATTTGTCTGCGGTTACTGATGGCCTTACCCCAAACCAAATTCATTTATTTTCAACTACATTTGTAATTTAAATGAAAATTTACATTTGTTAGTAAACAAATATACAAATATACAATCGATTTTGACATGAAATAGATATATCCATATATTTTTGAGATGTGATGAGATCGTGTTTTCCTAGAAATTTATTATGTATTGGTGCATGTAAAATATAAGGGAGTTACTCATGTTCGAGCAAGTTTTAATAATATTATTTTCACAGTTACTGATATACTGATTGGAGTTGTTTTCTAATCATGTACTGATACTTGTGAGTTTTTTTCTTTATCCGTCTATGTGTTTTGGTTTTTGCTAAAAATTCTAAATTAAAATTATAAGTTTGGTTCAAAAAAATTGAACCTACTGTGCTCTCCAAATATCTAATTTACACTAGTAGGAAAAAGACGTTCACATTGGATGGTTTGTGGAGGTAGAACTCTTTTTCATTATCTCTAAACACTGATAAGTCAAAAGGGAATATAGGTATTTACCAACTTCTATGACTAACACTAGGGGCTTATCTCTCATGTCCAATAATTTAGCCACCATCATAATTGAAGAATCCTAAGAAATTGACATAGTATTTTATATTTGTTGAAAATATGTCTTTGCTTATTGATATAACATTTACACGTTCTTTATTATCATATGCTCTATGTATCTTGATTTGTTTATCTTTTATTCCTATTTTTTTTAAGAATCTACCTAATTTTAAAAATATAACCTTATCAATTGCCTTCAAAATATCTAAGAAATCCAAACAGTCTATGATTACTCATTGCTTCGGCATCTAAGCAAGCTCATGCAATTATCAAATTTAATATTTAAATCTAAAAATCGTTGATTGCTCCTATGCAAAAATATTCTCTTTTATGGGACTGCTTTATTTGCATCAACGTGCATAATTTAAAATGAAAAATCTTTTCCAAATATATTTGAGTTGGACCTTTACTGAATACAGAAAGATAGTTTTTGAAGACGGAAATTGCCTTTGTAGAGACTACGTGTGAGCGCACCATTAATTTATCTTGGTGCAAAACTGCTGGCTGATTTATAATTATACAAGTGTATCTTCAGACTAATTTAAATTTTTTTAGATATTATTCTCTTTATTAAAATTAATAATATTAATAATTTGCCTTTAAAAAAAATAGATATCAGGTAAAAGACATTGATTCAGAGCATCTAACATGCATATAATTTACCTCTCTCTCTCACACACACATTTAAAAGGTGAATTAATGGCTCCAGCTAAGGTGTAAATTGTGGAAAAGTGAAAATATAAAGAAATTACCCTTATGGGAAATTAGATTGCTTTTAAAGAAAAAAGAATTAGATTGCTTTTGAGTAGTGCACCCTATCTTTTGGTTTGTATTCTCGTTTGGTTAAAGCAATTAATTCTCCTTTACATTAGTTGTTGTGGATTTCTTTTACATGCACATTTTTTTGTTTCTCCGAAAATGGTTCCATCTCGTTTAATAGGACATATTAGCTTTGTATTTGAAAAATATAAATATTTGAAATAATACGAGTTTCAATAAGAATTGATAAAGTAAAAGAGAGGAAGAGAAAAATGGATAAAGTATGAAAGAGAAAAAGAAAAAATAATTGAAGTAATGTTAGTGGATTGTGGAGTTTATTTCCTAAAATAAAAAATTTAAAAGTTTCTATTTCTAGAGAACGAATCAAAATAGAAATAGTTTCTATTTTTAAAAGAAGACTAGAGGCAGTAGTATTAAAATCTCTCACTCTTGAAATGTGCTAAACTAGACTTTTGTGAATGCAATTATTCTCATAATCACTCGCTCAAATCCAATGTCTTTGATATTTGATAACTGTCTTTTGTCTAACAAATTAATATTGTGTGGGTCAGCAATAAATGCGGACCTGGACATCAGACACAATATTCGGAAATAGTTTCATTATAGCTTGCAATTATTATTCTCATTCAATTTACTATATATACTGCAAAATATTTTGCTGTCTAAAAGTAATTTACTTTACTCCTCTCTAATATTTTATACGAGGAAATAAATAAATATAATATAATATATCTATGCAGTAATATTTGTTCTAATTCTTTTATCAATATATTAGTATTTTTATGTGATTTGTTAGTCTTTTCTCAGTTGAAGTACTTTAGAAGTTAGAACTGATCAACCAACAAAATCCTAATAAAAACGAATGTCATTATCTTTTTTGTGTAGCAGAAGACTAGGATATCCTACTTTCAAAAGTTTCTAACTTCCAGTCAAATTTGTCTTGTATTGATTTAGAAATAACTCCAACCTCTATGCAATAAATTAATCTGGAATGACACAAATTTTAATATAAAATTAATAAAACAATATGTAAAATAAAAAGATAAAGTGACTAATAAATTAGAGTGGTGCTAAACAACCACATTATAGACAATCACATAAGATTATATTAATAAATTGAAGCATTAATTATATATTATAATATTAATTACAGTTAGTGGATAAATTAAAAAGACGTTTTAACCCTCAGCCTCATTTTTCATTTTTTGAAGCAAAATTCCCTCACTTCTTACTTTTCAAATTTAAATTAAAGTTATGTATTAATTAGACGTTATAGTTCCAATAAAAGTAAAAATTAATACACAATTCTTTTATATAACCACAACATTTTGAAATAATATTACTTAGAGCATCCAAGCTCTTTGGCAAGAACATGGATGTGAGCTGGACCCACATTTATTCATTTGTTTACTCCATGCTCTTCCTCAAGAACACAACACCCACATCCATGCTCTTCTGCAATAGCATGCTCAAGGGTCTCACCATTCTATTATTCAATTTAAATACTTCAATTACTAAAAATATTTTCACAATATTAAAATGCATTAAAAATACTTGAAATACTATTACAAATTACCAAAAAATTAAAACATACATAATTAAAATCCTAAGATATTAAAAATTACATAATTAAATTCATAAAATTAAAAAACCCACTACTCGTGGCCGAATTTCGCTCAAATGTGTTTGATTAGGTCTTTTTGTAGCTCGATGTGGGCTTTGGTATCTCACATTGTAAATCTTCTTTTCCTCTCGCGCACCGTCGTATGCACACCTCGGCGTGGGGAGACCTTGCGGTTGAGCTTCCGGCTTCATCCTCGTCGAAAAAGTTAGCCGCCATTGGTCATTCGTCGTCTATAATCATGTTGTGTAAGATAATACATGTGTACATGATGTCAGAAATATTCTTTTATGTACCATAGCCGAGACGAGGTCTTCACAATGTTGAATCGGGCTTGAAGGACCCCAAAAGCTCTTTCGACGTCTTTCCGAGCAACCTCTTGACGCTGCGCATAAAGAACCCGTTTCGGGTCTTGCGGCATATTGAGCGTCTTCACGAAAGTCGGCCACCTTGGGTAGATACCATCACCAAGATAGTACCCCATGTGGTATGGATGGCGGTTGACGGTTAAGTCAATCACCGATGCTACACCATTCAAAAGATCATTGGAGAGGTTGAAGACTAGAGCATGCTCAATTCGTTGTTGGATCTAGCCGCACCGAAATATGCATGCCAAATCCATAGGCGGTAGTCGGCGACCGCTTCAAGAATGAGCGTTGGGCCGCCGCCTTTGTGGCCGCTTAAGTGTTGCCCCCTCCAAGCATTCTGGATATTCTTCCACCTCCAATGCATGCCATATCCTTGCTAGATGCTTTTGGGGTACAGTATGAGAGAAGAGGAAGTTGCACTGGATCTCATGGAGACAGATTTGTCTGCCGTTTGATGAGGGTGGCTTGGGTATTCGCCGCTTCAGGGAAGTGGCAGTGGCTTTTGGGTTTAAGCTGTGGTGGAGACTTCTCGCTCTGGACTCTCTCTGGGCCTAGTTCATGACCCAGAAGTATAGTAACCTCCTTTGTCATTTGCATACATCCCCTTATTGGTCGCATGATAGTCCTACTTGGCGTCGTTTGCGTCGTATTTGGACATACATGCATGATTATATTCGTTGGTCCTTGGGTGGGGGGAAGATCAGCTTCTGGGATGATGTCTGGCTTGGGGCTAGCCCCATTCGGAGTCTGTGCGTCCCGGGAAATGATCCTCCTCAATCCCAGGCCGTTGCATCATATTGGCATGAGCATGCATGGGATGAGGATATGCCGCATAGTTTGGCTTTCACGTTTGGCGTACCTCCAGATGTGATAGACCAGATCAGAGCTACGCCGATCGAGGTGGGGGTGAAGGATGTGAGGCGGTGGAGTCTGACCAGCCATGGCGAGTTCTCTGTGACCTCAGCCTAGGAGAGCATCCGGACTAGATTGCCGAAGAGACAGATTTTTGGCCTGATCTGGAACCAACGGTTGACTCCTACCATCTAGGTGTTTATTTGGAGGTTACTGTTTGGCAGGCTGCCGGTGGATGAGAAGTTGCAGAGGAGGGGGATTGAGTTAGCGTCTAGGTGTCAGTGTTGTCGGCCTCCTTCGGTCGAGTCTCTCAGTCATGTCTTTTTTTCGAGTCAGTCGGCGGTTTCTGCATGGGAGTATTTCGATGCCTGGTTTCCTTCTTCGCACACACCGATTCAAATGAGCACTGATATTGCACTTAGACTAGGTCACTGGCGGAGGTCTTCTTTCCAGAAGGCTCCCGCCATGCATATTAGTTTTCTTGTTCCCTGTTTAAGTGCTTGGTTTCTTTGGACGGAGAGGAACGACTGCAAGCATGACAGTCGTCCTTTTCGTCATTTACATGTTATTTGGCAGGTCACTCATCACCTGCATGTGCTTGTTCTGGCCGGTAGGATCACCCCGACTCATTGGATGGGATGCTCGCCGTCGGTTGATTTCATGCCTTTCTCCCCAGACAGCGTGTTCTGCGGTCGCTCATGGTCCTATGGCATCACCGTGATGCACCTTGGGTGAAGCTGAACACTGATGGTGCCTTCTCTACATCGACACTGGAAGCGGGGAGGGATGATTGGTTCGTGGTTCTGATGGAGGACTTCTGCGGGCCTTCTATGCTCCGGTAGCTGCATCATCGAGCTTTGAGGCGGAGCATCTGGCTCTGATTCGAGGTTTGGAGATGGCTATGGAGCTTTCTACTCACAATTGGATAGAGCTGGACTCAGCGGCTCTAGTTAGTTTGTTGGCATCTGGACACCTTGGCTCTTCAGATCTTAGACATCATATGGCTTTGATCCGGAGTATGACATCTCAGTAGCAGGTTCGATTCTCACACATCTACAGAGAAGGGAACCGGGCCGCTGACTTTCTGGCAGGTAGGGGGGTCTAGACCCCTACCCTTACATACTTTGATCCAATCTCTGCGCCTCGGTACCTGAAGGCGCTAGTTAGGATGGACAAGCTGGGATATCCTAACTTCTGTTTCCGACGTAGAGATGTGGGTTGAACTTGTTCTCATGTTGATTTGCTTTACCTTATATTCGTCTTTTCCTTTTGTTTATTTAGCCAATCTTTCCCTTTTGATAGCATGGAGGATCCTGGCTTGTGGGACCTCTGGTTTGCATTTTTATGTTCTTGTTTTGGATCTTAGTCACTTTTGGGCTAAGACCAGGTTTTTGGAACATTACATTTTAATCGTATTCACGGGTTGGGGGTCTGCCTAAACCTCCCGCCCACAAAGGACGTTTTTGATTAAAAAAATGCATGCAATCAATGCTGCCAAGCATACCGGGAAATCCTTGGACTGTTTCGTGAAGATGAAGCAACTGTTGACAATCTTCGGTGGTAGGTGCCCGAAGAAATTCCTTACCGAAAGCAGAACGAATGCCGACGCAAAACTTTTTGAGGCATAGGATTCCAGTTGACTCCCCCACATGCAAATACTCGTCTAATATATCAGCCGTTTGCCCGGTTGCAAATTGTCAGATGGCACAAGTACACTTCTGCAACGCAAAGAGACTTTGCCTACCGGTTACATCTGTACGTGATTGGATGTATTTAACACGGGCGGACAATGTGTTGACAATACGCAAATATAAGCGTTTTGACATGCGAACATCTGTACGTGATTGGAAGTAATCTGCCGGAAACCTTGGCTCGTCGGCAAAATAGTCGCTCATGAGCCTTTCGTGGGCTCCCTCCCGGTCACGAGGGATGTAGCGACGATTTGATCTCGTTGGTCGAGGAGGAGGGCCGGAGGCAGCAACGACATAGGCTTCATAGACGGCACAATATTGTTGATAGTATTCTTGTTCTTTGCGCTCTGCTTCTGCAAGGATCTCGTTCGGATCCATTTTTGAATTTAGAGAGTGTTTGAGTGAGAGAGGAAGATGTAGAGCAATTCAAAAGTATGAGAGAAGTATGAGTGAGAGATAATTTGATGTGAAAAATGGATGATGAATGTGTGTATTTATAGATAATTTTGGGATTAATTTTTTTTAAAAAAAATAAAAAAAACTTGAAAAAACGATAATAAAACGACTATATTTTTGGGAATTCAATTTTTTTTTAATTTTTGGGATTATTTTTGATTAAAAAAAAAGAAATTCGAACGAAATTTCTGTTGGCGAATAGGGGAGCGCCACGTCAGTGTGCTCTTCGGCACGACGGTGCTCTTGATATGGAGCAGGGCATTGCCGTCGACATGAGCACAATGGCGAGCAGGGGTCTCGCCACACCGACGGCATGACGGGTTCTCTTGTCAAGAGCACCGTTGTGCATGCTCTTATACTCTATAATGGATGGCATTACCACCTGCGTACGAGAATTTGGAGAATATTTTTATATACTAATGGAAATTAAAAGATGAGAATTTCCATAACTTAATCTACCAATCCAAAAAAATGTGAAATAACAGTTACTCCCTCCATCCCATTGAAGATGACTCACTTGTATTTGTGGTTTGTCTCAACTAAGATGACCCATTACTCAAAACGGAAACACATTTATTTATACTTTATTTCCTCTCTCTTACTTTACTCTCTCCACTCAACATACAAAATAAAACCGATAAAATCTTGTGTCGCTCAAGGAAGGGGTCATCTTCCTTGGAAAGGAGGGAGTACGATGTTTTGAGGTAAAATATTCATATACTAATAAGTAATAACAATTTCCATAACTCATTCCATAACACTCCTACTAGCATTTGGAGAATATATTCGTACACTAATAAAGGTTGTCGATTTTTTTTCTTGCTTAATTGTGATAAACCTATCTATCCGTATATCATATACAGATTGTTATATAGGGAAGCACTATGGTGCCACCATAGATAGAGTAACACCATACCACCAATATAGTCAGTTAGATTTGGATATTCAACGCTCATGATTAAATTTCACGAACAGAGTAGATATTGTTTTCTAATGTATTACGAATTGATGTTGGGGGCATTTTAGTCATTTTATAAATTTGAACTTGAATCAAATCAGGGGTATCCCCAAATAAGCGTTACTTTCTACCTCCCCTCTCTCTCTCCACGCCACCATTACTCTCCTTCAACCATCCACTATTCACAATTGAGAGAAACCCTAAATTCGCAAAATTTTGCTGCCTCCGCCTCTACACCAAGCGGTGATTTCCTACCACCACTACTTCGAGAATCGGCGATTTCTGGCCACCTAATTTCATGAATTCCGAACACCTCTACAATGCGCATTCAAAAATTCATCAAACATGCAGCCACTAAACAACGAAATCAGTCCACAAACTACAAGGTTTTAGATTTTTTCGTCGTCAAGGTATGTTGATCGGATTCCGTTTGGTGTTGATCGGAATAGGTTTCGAGAATGATACGATGTTTGTGTATGTAGATTAATGTATGTGTTTATCGATTTTTATTCTTGTTTCCTTGATGTTGCTGCGAGATTTAAGTATTATTCATTCAATTTATGCCTTGTTTTTTTTAAATAAAAAACACCCAGTGTGGGCGGGGGGTTTAGGTAGACCCCCAACCCGTGAATAGAATTAAGCCATATTGTTCCAAAACATGATCCTAGCCCAAAAGTGACTATGATCCAAAGCAAGAGAGAAGATAAAAGGACTAGAGACCCCACAAGTCGGGTACCTCCATGCTATCAACACTAAGCTAGAATCAAAATGAACAAGTGGAAGAGATAAGTGCAAAATAACGAGAACTACCATAAAACCAAAATCAATCCACATCTCTGCGTCGGAAGAGAAAGTTAGAATATCTCAGCTGGTCCATCCTAACAAGCACCTTCAGATATCGAGGCGCAGAAACTGAATCGTAATAGGTCAGGGCAGGGTCTGGGCCCCCCTCTCTGCATGGAAATCGGCAGCACAGTTTCCCTCTCTTTAGATGTGAGAGAATATAACCTACCGTTGAGAAGCCAAACTGTCAAGATGACTGAAGAGAGGTATTTTTTTATATCGCGTGTGCACAGAAATAGATCACTGCAAGCGCTTGGTCAAGACACCACGCTCCTTAAATCCACTAGAGCACAAGGTCTAGGAACTTAAGAGAACATAAAGTGCTTGGTCGTTGGACACACATCGACTCCCCTTCAAAAAAATATAAATCCCTCAACCCGAATACTATGAATTAGTATAGGGAAGTGGGGTCGATCCCACAGAGATGGACTCGCAAAGTAGTGCTCAGAGACTTTGGACAGACAAATGGCTGCTGCCACGCAACAAAGGGTTGAGAATTTTAAACTAACTCTAGACCTAGGCAGAAAATGTAAATGCTAGACCTAGGACATGTTAAACTTGTAAATTCAGATTTCGACAACAAGAAACATAACCACTTCCTAGACAGTGTAAACAACTACCTAATCTAGCTAAACAGAATATGACTGAAAGTGGGGACCATAATTCCAAAAATGGCAAGTACGGAAAGAACTGCAGATTAACAAACTCTGACGCTAGCTCGCAGCAAAATGCATCCTCTCAACCAAATTAAACTTGCAGATGAACAAACAGAGCAAAAAGCGAGATTCGAACAGAATATAGAGATTTGGTCGTCGTTATCTTGCTGCAACTCGGAAACACATCAGATCTGCGTACACTAGACGGAATGAAAGAAAAACACGTAAACTAAGCATGAAAATCAGATCGAAACTACTCAGATTCACGTCATAATACTTGATCCACTCCGGATCCAAGACATCCGAACCCAACAACCAACAAATCCAGCAAATCCAACCAAAATTCCTCCACAATCCAACTCCAATCTCCCAGATCTGACCATTAACCTACAATAACTCAGTAAACAGCTGCGAAACGCATCCAACTCAGACAATTTAAAAACTCCAAAATCTCAATAAGCGAAACGATCAAACCAGAAATCAACACAATCGCCATAACGGAAAATCAAACTTGCATTTAAAGCAGAAACTATTCGGTGAAAACAGCGAACCGAGCTTCGAACAACGAAGCTCGGCAGAGTAAGCAAAATGCGGAAAGCGGAAAATAGATTGTTTCTTCGCTCCTAACAAGAGCGGTGTTACACCATATCGGAAGCTAAGATGAAACCCGAACGTGCGAACTGAGATCTCCTCAAAACTAGTATCAAGTGTGTGTGTGGGAAAGTGAACTAAGCAACAGGCTGTGGTGAGGTCTCCCCCGGGAAGATCCCTCCAGCTTGCATGCTTCTGCCTTTTATAGATGCGGACATAGCCCTTGAGTCTTCGTAGAAATCCCTATTCTACCCTTCAACTCTGGAGCTTCCTCCGTCGAGCAATTCTCTTCATAATCGTTCACTAAATCGCCAGTTCCTCGACCTTGTGATTTTTTGGTCTTCTTTCCTGGACCTGGCGAATTCCTTCACACACCTGGCTTAAAACGTGCGTTAGTCCTAGTAAAATCACGAATTAAATCCCTAGACCCATGCATGAAATTAGCCTTATCAATGACAGTAAAGTAACCAGAGCCAAACTGTCAAGATGACAGTAAAGTAACTAGAGCCGCTGAGTCCAGCTCTATCCAGATATGTGTAGAAAACTCCATGGCCATCAAAAACCCCGGATGAGAGCCATAAGCTCTGCCTCGAAGCTCGACGATGCAGCAACAGTAGCACATAAGGCCCACAAAAGGCCTCCATCAGATGTACGAACAAGGCCTCCACCTCCCGCCTCTAGTGTCGATGTAGAGAAGGCTCCATCAGTGTTCAGTTTCACCCAAGGGGCATTAGGGGGATGCCAAAGGACCATGAGCGAACGCATGCTGTCTGGGAGAAGACGACATAAAGTCAACCGACGGCGAGCATCCCCTCCAGTGAATCGGGGAGAGCCTGACGGCCAGCACAAAGGTGTGCAGATGGTGAGTAACCTGCCAAATAACATGAGAGTGATGGAAAGGGCGACCGCGACGCTTTCGGCCGTTCCTCTCCGTCCAGAGAACCAAACAATCAAACAAGGAACTATAAAACTAATATGCATGCGGTGAGCCCTAGTGAAGGACTTCCGCTAGTGACTTAGTCTAAGTGTAATATCAGTGCTCGTGTGAATCGGTGTGTGCGAGGAAGGGAACAATGTATCTAAATGCTCCCTCACAGAAATATCCGACCGACTCAAAAGAAAAACATGACTGAAGGACTCGACAGAATGAGACTGACAACACAGACACCTAGACGCTAAGGAAATATTAGTCTTTGTTTGCTAGATTTATTGTTTGGATCTGAGGTCTATGTGAGATTTTGGTTAATGTTTTGAAAAACCTAGAAGACCGAGCTACGCTCGGTTAGGAAACCCTAGATCAGTGAGCTACACTAACCAAGCGATGTGCCATCGATTTTTAATCAATTAATTGCATTTTGTGGATGATTTGGTTGTCGATTAGTTGCTGTATTGTATACACCGCATTTTTTGGATGTTGTTTGTTTGGTTGACAATATTTGATTGATATTCTTAGTTTAATGCAGTGGGAGAATAATTAAAATGGAAAGGAAAAGAAGGACAAGGACAGAGCCGGATGAGGAAGAGGCTGGCCAGAGCACTAGTAGAAGGAACATGGACGAGGAGGAGGCTAAAGCGAGCCATAGTCGAAGGAATATGGAGGAAGAGGTTGAACAAAGCGGGAACATAATGAATGTAGATGAAGAAGAAACAGAGATGTATCAGACACAGTTTGTACAACACAGTTTGTACAACACAGTCTATTACTTAGAAAATGTTTGCATGCTTAAGATAAAATCTAGTTAAGGAATACGTCACTACAACAATTTGTTATTAGGTGCACTGCAATTCATAAAGCCGTGTACTGCAATCTTGGCACAAAATAAATTGTTCTCGTCAACAAACACTAATCACTAAAATAGAATGCACCCCGAAAAATTAGTAAAGTAATAGATTGAAGAAAATAGTGTAGTATGCAATCATTTCATTAAACTACATCAGGAACAAAAATTATTAAAATAATATGTAAACTGCAATATTGTCATAGTAACACTACAATATTCGATGCATAACCCTGCAATCAGCTAATGTAAAAATTAGTACTTAAAAATGATTGAAGTACAACAAAATGAACACCAATTCCTAGAGTCATGGTGACCCAATTCTCCACATGTTTTACACCGATGTAATGATTTGATGTTCAAATTTACACCGACGTAATAGATTGAACAAATAATGTGGTGTGCAATCATTTCATTAAACTACATCATGAACAAACCTTATTAAAATAATATGTAAACTGGAATATTGTCGTAGTAACGCTGAAATATTCAATTAATAACACTGCAATCTGGTAGTGTAAAAATTTGTGCTTAAAAAGGATTGAAGTCAAACAAAATGAATTTCTGTTTTCCCTTTTGTCTACCACAATTCCTAGAGTTATGGTGACTCAATTCTACACATTTTCTACATCGATGTAATGGTTTGTTGTTCAACATTATAGCCTTCTCCTTGATGGACAAACGACTAGCAGAATCACTTGCCGAACCTCTGGTCTTCACAACTGCTGGTGTTTGTACTTCAACAACCGCCGGCTTTTCAACAAAATATAAATCTCCAACTCTTTTACCCTTGTGTGCTGAAGATAGTTCAGGGACTATTGTCAAAAGACTCTTCCCAAGCAATATGTAATCTATAATTAGGTGAACAACAATATGTATTACATAAAACAATAGTTGATTAAAAAGTTTGTACAATATATGAGTTTGCATTTTATCACTACCCTCACTTGTTATATATATATATATATATATATATATATATATATATATATATATATATATATATATATATATATATATATATATATATATATATATATATGGATTAATTAAATAAGGAAGATGATAAAAAAAATATGATCAAAATCTTTTGGTGAGATCATTGATTAAATGAGCAAGTTGATAAAAAAAATATGATCAAACATTTCAGGAATAACTCATTGATTAAATAAGCAAGATGATACAAAATTATTAATATATATTTTGGATTTTATTGATAGCTGAAAGCTCGCCTAAATCAAGACTCTAAGTATATCTCTAGCTCACATGTAGATTAAAATATATAGGGTTCACTCACTTGACCAAGATGAAACGATCAATAGATCAAGTAGGTTACTAACTAGTCGTTGGGTGTGCAAACTGAGAGACTTAGGGCTTTCAAGACCTTAACCCACAATACTATATACTAGTAAAGGGAAGTAAGGGTCGAATCCCTCAGAGATAGAGGCGTGTCGAGTTGTGTTCGGGACATTTGGGAAAATTTGGCTGCTGCCACGCTTCACAGTGGGTTAAGTTTAAGACTAAGGAACTGAACTGATCAAGTCACTAAAACTAATGGATCAACTAAACTAAACTAGAACAAAGTAAAAACATATTAGAGTGATCAACTAGACTAACACACTAAAGGTATTCCTGTAAAAGTAAATCGGGACCACTGACTCTAAACATGCGCAATACAATAAAGCTGAAATAGTGGAAAAGGTGACAGAGAGGTTATGCTAATGAACTATGACCTTCTTCTTCTACAATCGACCAAAAGGAAATTAACTTAGTAACGACTACAGATCTAAAAAGTACCTAGCGCAAAACAAGAGATACGACTAATCTAAACCAGATACATGCAATTCGAACGAAAAGAAAACATATCAAAAGTAAAATGCTACTGCACCATGCAAACTAACATCTCAAACTCGAATCTAAACATAAACTAACCAAATCGGGCAGATCTAAACATTTAACACAGAACATAACAAGATCGATCAACGAAAACTAAACATAACTAAATCTAAGCAAGCAAGCTAAAACTCAGAAAACATCAGATCCAACCCAGCGTGCTTCAAAAACTTCATTTCATAGAAAACTTCAACAATTCCAGCTCGAATCCAAAATTTCAACAACAAACTCAAAGATCAAACGATAAAACTACTTGCATACGAATTAACTAAGATCGAACTTCAAAAGCAACAGTAGAATTCAGAGTTTAAACTGAGATTAAATTATCAACCCCTTGGGATATAGAAAAACATAAGCGAACAAAAGTTTTCTTCTAAAGGAAGGCTACCCTTCTTCCTTGGCGAGGAAGAAGAGAGGGATGTAGTGGTAGAACTCCTCCTTCATATGCTACTATCCTCCATGCTTCATGCTAGCTTGTGGTAATTTTGTGATGTGTGCGAATGTGGTGATGATGTGAATATGACAAAATTTTTTTTTTTTGAATCAAAGACGCCCTTTGTGGGCGGGAGGTTTAGGCAGACCCCCAACCCGTAAATAAGATCAAAATGTAATGTTTCGAAAACATGATCTTAGCCCAAAAGTGACTAAGATCCAAACTAGAACATGAAAAAATAAAGTAGAGGTCCCACAAGTCGGGATCCTCCGTGCTATCAAATCAGATCCCTTTGCGTGTGCATTCCTCCACTATTTATAGAACGGCTTGAGGCACAAATCCCTAGGGTAAACTCCTCCTAATTTGGCATTAATGCCCTTGCATAGGAAGGCATTCTTCTTTCTCTCTCCCATGACTCATCCTTCGCTGCTTCCTGATCTTGTCTTGGTCAACTCGTACAACCGCCAGTTCCAGTCGCTCAGTCTGCCTTTGCTTGATCAGTTTGCTTCAACTCTGGGCAATTTCCGCTCCTTTTCCCAATTGATCATGTTGCTCCAATGCTTAACCGCTATAATTCTTTTTTAGCTCATGTAGACTTAATTTTACCACTTTCTCCAACATTAGTGACCCGATTAGTGTAACAACCAACGTTAAATAATGCTTGAAACTAGCCCTATCAATAGCAAATGTATGCAATTTTGGTGAGTGTTTATTTGGATGGCATTGTATGAGAATAATTCACTAATTGTTACATTTATTTTGTAATATTAAATCTCAACCATGTTAAAATTTCTTTAATCAAACAAAGTTATAGGATTTCTTTTACATACAAAATAGTCGGTGAGAATAATTTATTATTTCATCTATTTATTTCTTGTGATGTTATAAATCAATTAGATTAAAAAGTTATTTAATCAAATAACAATGATGGCATGATTTTTCTAATAAATAAAAAAGTTGGATGAAAATAAATAACTTACTGAATTTTGCAATATTAGATCTCAAGCAATCAAGACTAGTTCATTTGTATATCTATTACAAACCAAATAGTTGGATGAGAACAATTCACTATTTTATCTATTTACTTTTGCATATATATATGGGAGCATTAATCTCCTATTGCTCTCTTAGATTTAAGTTTCTTCTTAATCTGGAGCGTTAGATTAGATGGATGGAGGGACCAGATGGAATCATGTTTTTTGATCCCGTGTTGCATTATAGGTAAACTAGTAAAAAAACAAAATTAAAAACAGCCCAAAACGGTAGGAGCGAAATTTCAGCTTGATATTGATACAACCTTCCATCTACTCACTCCCTCTCACTCCAAACGTCAATCCCCTCTCTCCACGTCTCTGAGATTTCGTCTCCCCATATTCCATCATTCTTCAAACCCTAGCTGCCGCTGTTTTTCGTCGGGTATCTGCAGATAGTGATCGTTTTCGTCGTTTTCACTCTCCAACTCTCGAACATATTGTTGAACGCGTACACAAGGTGGGTTGCAAAAAGTTTTTTTAGTAATAGCACCCGGTAGACGACTATAGACACCGTCTACTAGTCGATTCCCGTATTTCCTCATCCAAAAAATCAATGTTTTTATCCTCGATTTGGTCGCGATTTTGTGTAAGCACAAATGGGTTGTCGTTTTGGTTAGGGTTTTGTCTTATATAGAAACTGTAATTATTTACTAGTTTAAAAGTGTGTATTCGGCGATTTGATTTGAGGTTACGTATCACAGAGTTAACATGACGAAAAGAGGCCGACCGTCAAGATCTCAACCTACACAGGCTGCAGGTAACAAATCAATTTAAATGAATGTAGAATTATTTGAGGAGTTGAACATCAATTAGGCTTCCTGTGTGCATTCATCGACAGATCTGTAAATGGCTGGATGGGTAATTCTAAAACTCTTATGTGCATTATTTAATTGGTTTGGTACATGATTAATTAGTATTCCTTTTTTAAACTGCTTGTCTACATGGGAGATTAACTCAGTGAAGTATTAATGTGCGCATTATTAGTTGATTGAAAATGTACATTATATATGTACTGGTATACATTATTTGTCAAGTACTTGGCATTATTTGTCTGCTTACTGAGTGGTGTGGGTGAAATGGTGAATGGAATATACCTGTGTGCATTATTTGATTGATTATGTACATTATGTATGTAGTAGTTTACATTATTTACCAGGTATTAGGCATTTAGGGAATCATTGTGTACATGGGTGAAATGGTGAATACCACACATCACAAGTATGCTTGTACATTATTTGATTGAAACTGTACATTATGTATTTTGTAGTATACAGTATTTGTCAATTATTAGGCATTTTTGGACTGCTTACAGAGTGATGTGGGTGGACTGGTGAATGCAATATACCTATGTGCATTATTTGATTGAATTTGTACATTATGTAGGCAGTAGTTTACAGTATTTACTAGGTATTATGCATTATGAGACTGCATGTGTACATAGTTGTAATAGCCGAGACTTAGATTCTCGAGAATCATGAAATAAAATACTAGAATTTTATTAGAGAATGAATGACTATATTTTTATTTCTTGAAAAAGAGTACAAATACAATTACCAGAATCTCAAACTAATGAACTACAATCTTCGACGATGAGAATAATGAAACGAGATCCGTCAACTAATAAATTATACATGTGTAAAAAAAGAAAAGAGAAAAGAACAAAGGAGAACTTCCCCGGGCATCGGCGTGAGCTGTCTCGGCCCAGATCAGGAGGGGTCCGACGGGCTGGGAGATTAGGGGATGAACCATGTGAGGCCAGCCTCTCGGTCCTGCTCAGGATGCGGACCAGTTAGATGAAAATGTTCATAAGAGGAAGGGAGTTGGCAGCTCTCACCAAAGGGAGAAAGGGTAGACAATACCTTTTGAAAGATGGATAATTTGCTTGAGCTAAAGAAGCAAACTCCAGCCAGCCTTTTACTCCATCAATGAGCGGCCGTACCACCGCCATTCAGACATGCTATGGTCCAGAAATCAGCCACCCAATACCTGCTCCTGAGTGCACCAGCAACAAGGGACGAAAATTCATAAATGTGCTCAGTGCTCAACCCCAAATAAGCCAAAAATCAGTTGCATTTACAGAGTAAAGAGCAGTAAAAGATTGAAGCTTTGTGGCAGCCACCATAAACACACGAGTACACTTCCACATGCCACCAAAATCAGTTGGGAAATAGGCCAAAAAGACTTAGAGTTTATACTCTGCAAAATGCAGAGGAGGCAGCTAACACACAACCAACCAAAGATCCTTTCTCAGCCAAGTACATCAGCCTTAATAGGCTTTTAGTTATAGAACCTCTATAAATGCCACCTCTCGGTTCCATTTCCTCCCACCACCACTTAATTTCTCAGCCTTATAGCAAGTTGTGAGTAGCAAGGAAGCAAGCTAAGGAGAGGGAGGAAGAACCGAGGCAGAGAGGAAGGGCCAAATCAGAAACAAAGATCAAAGCAAACCCAGTAGGTAACCATCCTTTTCCTAAAAGTAATAGAACATATGCATATGCTCATAGAAGAGAACTTAAGCACATCATAATAGACCATCGGTTGAACATAGCAAATCTACCGCAAGAACTTAGAGAGAATATGAACTTTGCTTCTGCCGAATAGAACCCATAACATAAGCTAAGTAACGAATTAAAAGAGAGCTTAGCTTTAGGGGTTGTCGGAGATGGCGGTGACGACGGAAAGGCGCTGGTTGAGGAAAAACCGCTGCTGAGTTCCAGTTCGATGTTGGAACTCCAGCCGAGCTGAGGCGTTGATAGAAGGGCGTGTGGCATCGGCAGAAGCTGCGAGCTGCCTACGAAACAGCAGCTACTCCGATGGTGAAGCGGCGGCCCCGGTGCGACGCCAAGCGCAGAGAGGCAGCTGTGGAGAAAACCGCCAGTGATGGCGGTGCTGCGGGCTGTCGGAGTAGTAAGGGCGGTCGCGGACGGCGGTATCTCGAGGGCAGCTGCGCGAGACGACAGAGGCCGAGGAGGGAGCTGCTCTCACTGAGTCCGGCGGTTACGAGTCGCAGTCGATCCCATGATTCGAAGGGTTCGAGCTAGCGGTGCTCCGACAGCCGAGCCGAGAGATCCCGTCTGTGATTATCCAGCTAGTTGAGAGGAACAACGGATTCCTAATTAGGGATTTGATTCCCTCAATTTGGGGATGAAATTGTTTGTGAGGGAGAAATGAGAGAGGCCGATCCTAGGGGGTGGTCTCATTTGCTCTTTGGGCCACTGAAATTTGGCTTCAGTTTAAAAAAAATAATAAATATAGAAGGAGAAGGGAAATGGGCTTGAAGAAATAAAATAGTCTGGGCCGAATTTGCCTAAGAAATTAAATACATTTTCCTAGCTGGGCCTGGTTTTAGTTAGAGCTATACTCTAAATTTAGTTCCAAAGTATAATGGGATTTAAGTCCTAAGCCACGGAAGAAAAGAAATATTAAGCCGTGTGGGATAGTATTTCAAAAAATAATTAAAGCGGACTATCATAGTCACATAAAGCGTTTTTTAAAAATACTTAAGACAATGCGGGAAATGTTAATACCCGAACAGTTCGGCCAGTTCCGAATAAATTAAATCGCCGATTTAATTAAAGAATTTAGATCTCTAAGTTTTAGAAAGAAAGATATAAAATAAAAGAGCACACGCTTAGGCATGCATACATGCAAGATAAATAGTTACTTAAAGCCTAATTTAAGTACATTATTTTTGTAAAGGAACGTCGTCGCACGACGAGTAATCTCTAGTTATGGAGCGCCCGTTTGAAAGAGTTTGAGCAAACGAGGAGGGCTCTTCTTTCTTTCGAAATGTGATTTTATATGGAAACGTGAATATTTTTGAATGAGTTGTCATGCCATGTTTTGTTTATGATTACCTATCTGTTGGCTATGCCAAGCAAGTTGAATCGAATTCGGGTCCCAGTAGGGCCGCAAATCCTACTCGGACTAGTGTACACATAGGGACCGTGTGATAGCGCCAGGTTGGCCGGTCCGGTGATCGTAGAATGTGGCCACATTCATAGTTCACACAGATTAGATATGGTACATCATCAGAAGTTTAAATGACTGCAGTATATTTTCAGAATGAAATAACAGTTTTAGTGACCAGGACTTATTTTCAGAAAAACCCCGTGTTCACTCAGCTTGGCTGACAACTAAAAGAGAAATGTTTTCGGCATGAGCCCACTGAGTGCGTCAAGTACTCACCCCTGCATATTGTTTTCCGTAATGTGCAGGTTGATCGTTGTCAAAGTCGAAGAGGTGTTGGGACAGAAGATCGAATAAGTAGGAAGATAGCTGATGTAGTATGTCTTCATGCATATTACATTCGTCTTGGTACTCTTTTGTTGCGCAAATTTAGAACTTGTTTTATCAAAGACAATTGTCCCATAACTACTCTGATTCAGTATGATTTGTACCCTCAACACATTTCAGGCAATGTTTCCTTTGAATTAAGCATCTTATGATGAGTTGAGACAGTTTCAGTAAAATTTAGTCGCGATATAGCTACACTTTCTTTGACTAGAGAGATGTGGTCGTGACAGAGTGGTATCAGAGCACTTTTCTTTCTCTCTGACCCAAGGATCTTCTTTCTAAGCCTCAGTCCAGGATAATAGCACTAGGCTAGGAAGTGGACAGAATGATAAGTACAAGATCCCAACACCTCAGCTCAACACGATCAACTGCACCAGAAACAGGGGTCGACGCCCGCTTGTCCAGAAAATAGAATTTTAAAGAAAGGAAATATTTTTCCGTTTTGAGAAGGAAAATGAAGTTTTCTAGAATTTTCAGAAAAACCCCGTGTTCACTAAGCTTGGCTAACAACTAAAAGGGAAATGTTTTCGGCATGAGCCCATTGAGTGCATCAAGTACTCAGCCCTGCATATTGTTTTCCGTAATGTGCAGGTTGATCTTTGTCAAAGCCGAGGAGGTGTTGGGACAGAAGATCGAATAAGTAGGAAGATAGTTGATGTAGTATGTCTTCATATATATTACATTCGTCTTGGTACTCTTCCGTTGCGCAAATTTAGAACTTGTTTTAGCAAAGATAATTGTTCCATAACTACTCTGATTTAGTATGATTTGTACCCTCAACACATTTCAGATAATGTTTCCTTTGAATTAAGCATCTTATGATGAGTTGAGACAGTTTCAGTAAAATTTAGTCGCGATATAGCTACACTTTCTTTGACTAGGGAGATGTGGTCGTGACAGAGACATCTCCCTAGTCAAAGAAAGTGTAGCTATATCGTGACTAAATTTTTCAGAAAAAGAAAAGAATTTTCACAGCCCTGTATGGGATAGAAAATGTTGTTGTGAATTGTTTGCAAGATGCAATGTGATAGCTGATACTTTGCATGAGATATGCTTGATGTATTTGTGATTTATGATCAAAGAGCTTGACATGAATGTGTAGATGTCATGTGGACTATGTATGCGAACCTAGAGTGCTTTAAAATAGTACCGTAGGTGAGACATATACGGCCAAGTGCTAGCAGAATTAGAATTTGTTACTGCCTTCCAGGGCGACGAGACTAGCTGAAACCATCGGTTAGGGAGAACCCCTAATTCCACGGAATTACGAGAAAGCAACAACGAACTAGAAGGTGATATTGTACTACCTATAGACGACAAGGAAATGAAGTCAATTCCATAGAACACACAGATATTACGTGTGTATATATATATATATATATATATATATATATATATATATATATATATATACACTAGACGGTTATGAGATATAGCCACAGAACGATTTAGTATGACCTCTTCGAGAGACAGCGAATCTGTTTATACCATCTTTTACACAACTTTTCATATACTTGTATAAATATATACACTTTCAGTTACGAGCTTTTTATGAATGCCTTTCTTCCTTTCATGTAGAGATGGTCCGACAGCACTATACCCACCGACGCCCACTACGGGCAGGAGCCGATCCCGATGCAGTCGTGCGTTACTACAGGACGTATCGGCGCTGTCATGGGGATACTCTCGCCGATTTCATCGCCCATTATGGCAAGCTTTGGGACGAAGCGAATCGGTATGGGGTGAAGACCTACGAGGGCATAGTCAGACTCGTAGAGTTATTCCCACCGGAGTGGCAGGGGTGGATGGCGGCCACAGCACAGTTATACACCTCATCACAGCCTCCTACCTATGAGCCGACAGGAGACATGCCGGGCTTCTTGAGTGCGGTCTCGGACGGATGTTTCCACTTTGGGAACGGGCCTCTGCGAGCGTTTCCGTAGCCTGCCACCATTGGCCCTTATGCGGGCGGCAGATGGGGTATTCGAGGAGGGACAGTCGTCCCGAGCTCTCGGCCGTCACAGGGGTAGGGCAGAGATGGAGGACACGTCAGATTCCAGCGACGAGCTTCAGCCCATGGAGAGCGGCACCGGAGATGGAGATGATGAGTAGGATCCAGAGGAGGGTCTGGAGGAGGAGGATCCAGAGGAGGATCCGGAAGAGGATATGATAGGGGACGACGGCGGCCTCGCAGACTTGATGATGGGGGTCATTCCTCTACAGCCTATCGAGCCTCCACCATAGATCCCTCCAGCTCCCATGGTGCCCTATCTCAAGGAGTTGTAGCAGCCTCTCCATCCGGTAGATCTAGCCTTCTACAAGGGGCTGTATCTCTACGCAGAGCATGTGGATCGAGATTTAACCACCGACCCCAACATTCCAGTGGCGCCGGATATGACCCCAAGGGTTCCCCAGCCTATCTTCACACCCGAGAATGAGGGTTCACCAATTGAGATGCCCTTCCCAGGGACGAGCCACGGTGACCCAGTGTGGATCAGTAGCGATTCAGAGTAGGGTCGGTTGGACGAGTCGTAGCCATGCCAGCGTAGTAGATTAGCTTTCATTTCTATTGTAGAACTTTTATGCCGTCATTTGTAACAAATATTAAGTCCTCACGAGAGGCATTTTTCCCTATTATGATGAATGCATATGAAGTTGCACAGATTATGACTCCTGCTTGTTTATTTTAAGTATATGCATGAAAGAAAATGCATAAGATATGCGTGAAAGAATATGCATGAGACATGCAATGAGTCAAAAGAAAATACAGACATGACTAAATGGAAAAGGTGGATAATTGGTACTAACATTATCTTGTAATCAGAATGCCACCCAGAAGACATGCGGGCATACCAAGAAGGTACACAAGTACCGGGAAATGTGCCCTAGGGAAACCAAGCTGGGGGAGTGGGTGATCAGCAGCCACCTCGTCCACCACCGCCTCATGCACCACAGGAGAGACGAGTGGATGTGTTATTCCTCTGGCAGAATCCTCTTGTTTTCAAAGGTCTGGGAGGCCCAGCTATAGTAGAGTCCTGGGTGCGTGCTATAGAGCGCGTCTTCGACTTCCTAAAGTGCACAGACAGGGAGCGTCTCACCTGTGTGAATTTTCAGCTGGCTGAATCCGCCGACTTCTGGTGGGAAGCCAGGAGAAAGATTATGACTCGTGAACAACTGGCACACCTAACCTGGGAAGAGTTTAAGAATGAACTGTACAACAAGTACATTCCCAAGAGCTATCGCAAAGCAAAGGAAGTAGAATTCTACAGTCTGAAGCAGGGAAAGATGTCGGTGACCGAGTATGATCGGATGTTTTGCGATATGTCTCGTTATGCGCCTGGCTTAGTGGACACGGATGAGAAAATGGCAGAAAAGTTTTGCACTGCCTGAGATCGGAGATAAGGATGGCTCTGGCCAGTCATGGAGGTCTGTTCTATGTCGAGTCATTGGGCCGAGCCCTTGACATCGAGGCAGCTATGCCCAAAGAGAGGCCGACTGCGCATGTCACCACTGCCCCACCGCTGCCACAGCAGCAATCCCCGCGAGAAAAGAGGAAGTGGGAAGGGGACCGTGTCTCGACTGATGCTAAGAAGCCATAGTTCGCCCCAAAGCCACAACAGAACAGTTGGCACCAGACTGGCCCAACCCAAAATGTGGAGCACCGAGCCCAGACACCTCGATGTGCAAGATGCTCGAAGAAACATGTCGGCGAGTGCAAGGCCGAGACAGATGGATGCTTCCACTGTGGCCAGAAGGGGCATTTCGCCAGGACTACCCAGGGAAAGTAGCTAGGACAGGAGGACAGCGTTCGCAACTGCGGGCACTCCATGCTGAACAAGAGAAAGAGAGTGCAGCACTCCCTGCTCCATAGACTCAGCGGCAGCTACGCCCAAGACTTCCCCCACAGGCGAGAGCCTTTGCACTGCCGCAGAAGCAGCCTAAGGCCGAGAAGGGGAAACGGGAGCAAGACAACTTGGCAGGTATGGGAACTCTCCTCAACGTGTCTATCGCCATTTTGTTTGATATCGGTGCATCACACTCTTTTATATCAGCACCTTGTATGGATACTTTGAACTTGCCTACGGACGTGATTGAACATAAGATGAGGGTGTCCTCACCCGTAGGAGGCCTTATAGACATCTCACGAACGTGCTTGAGCATAAAATTTTCTATGGGAAACCTGAACCTAGTAGCTCATAACTTACATGTGATGTTAATGTGGAGCGTCGACATCATACTAGGAATGGATTGGTTAGCCGAGAACCACACTACCATCCGTTGTAAGGAGAGACAGATAGCGTTACAAAACCCCGGGACTGAACCCGTAATTTTCCATGGGATCTCCATGAGGAAACGAAAGTCGATTATTTCAGCCCTGCAAGCAACAACCATGATGAGGAAAGGATGCCCTGCATACCTCGTCTATCTGAACAAAGAAGAGAAAAAGGACAGAAAAATTGAGGACGTAGCAATAGTGCAAGAATTTCCTGACGTATTTCCAGAAGAACTACCAGGCTTGCCACCAGACAGGCAATTGGAGTTCACCATCGACCTAGAACCAGGATCAGCTCCATTATCGAAAGCGCCTTACAGAATGGCACCGAAGGAGTTGGAAGAACTAAAGATTCAATTACAAGAACTACTAGACCTGGGTTTCATCCGACCCAGTGTGTCGCCGTGGGGCGCACCAGTGCTATTCGTAAAGAAGAAAGATGGCACCTTGAGAATGTGTATCGACTATCGAGAGCTGAACAACATAACCCTCAAGAACAAGTATCCTTTACCAAGGATCGACAACCTCTTCGATCAGCTGCAAGGAGCTGGAGTATTCTCGAAGATGGACTTGAGATCGGGTTATCACCAGCTGAGAGTTAGACAAGACGATATACGTAAGACTGCATTCCGCACCAAATATGGCCATTATGAGTTCACTGTAATGCCTTTTGGGCTTACGAACGCTCCAGCTGTGTTCATGGACCTAGTGAACCACGTGTTCCACCCGTACTTGGACAAGTTCATCCTAGTCTTTATAGATGATGTGCTCATCTACTCAAAGAACGAGAAGGAACACGAGGAACATTTGAGGGCCACTTTAGAGACGTTAAGAGCCGAGAAACTCTATGCTAAGTTCAGCAAGTCTGAGTTCTAGCTTAACGAAGTAAATTTCCTTGGACACATAGTGACTGCAGAAGGGATCCGAGTGGACCCTGCTAAAGTTGAGGCCGTGCAACGTTGGCAGTCACCAGCAACGCCAATGAAATTCAGAGTTTCCTAGGACTGGCGGGATACTACCGAAGGTTCATTGAGGGATATTCTAAAATAGCGAGGCTGATGACTCAACAGCTCAAGAAAGGAGTTAAAGTCAGTTGGACCCCAGAATGCGAAGCAAGCTTCCAGTTGCTAAAGGAAAAGTTGACCATACCGCCAGTTCTAGCCGTGCCGGAAGCGGGAGTCGACTATGTGGTGTATACAGATGCATCGAAGGTCGGACTGGGGTGCGTGCTGATGCAGAAGGACAAGGTGATATCATATGCGTCACGCCAGTTGAGACCGCACGAGTTGAACTACCCGACGCACGACTTGGAATTAGGAGCAGTGGTACACGCTTTGAAGATTTGGAGACATCATGTCTATGGTGTTCGATGTGAGATCTTCACAGATCATAAGAGTCTCAAATACTTCTTGAATAGAAGGATTTGAATATGAGACAGCGCAGGTGGATAGAATTAGTCAAGGACTACGACTGCAGTATAAATTACCACCCAGACAAGGCCAATGTGGTAGCAGATGCCTTGAGCAGAACGACTGCACCTCAAGTGGCTACTTTCCTCACACAGGAGGAAGAGCTTATCCGGGAAATCGCCAAGATGCGACTGGAAATAGTAAGAGACCCGGAGACAGTGGACAACAAAATTTCCTCCTTGGTCATAGTACCAGATTTAAGAGCCAGAATCATCGACGCCCAGAGACGCTATGTGGCCCTAGAAAAGGTTTGTCTCAGAGTGAGGACCGGAACATGAGATAATTACCGCGAAGAGGCGGATAACGCTCTCACTTTCGAAGGAAGACTATGTGTACCCCACGATGAGGCACTTAGAAATGAGATCATGAGTGAAGCTCATGAGACGCCCTACACTGCCCATCCTGGGAGTACGAAGATGTATCAGGACTTGAAGAAGCAATTTTGGTGGGAAGTCATGAAGAGATGCATAGCTTCGTTTGTAGAAAGATACCTGGCTTGCCAGCAAGTGAAGGCTTTACATCAACGACCCTATATGTCACGACCGCCCATACAAAGGGGTACCACAACCGCGGCGATCGTGACCGACATGCATGGATAACAGTTTAAAAGAAGACTTAATTAACTTAAGAAAGGAAAACAACCTAGTTTTAAGAAGTTTAAGGTTATAAAATTTTTTTGAGAAGACTTAAGGTAAAATGCTTTTAAAAGAGCAACGGGAAAAATTAGAATTATGAAATAAAACAATTAATAACTAAGGTAAAACAAACATTTAACTTAAATCTCGGAAAACACCATTTTCAAAGGACAACGTAAATACTTGTTTGAAACCTAACACCACCATACATGTTCAAACACAAAATTTAAAGAGAAGGTTAAGGTTTTGAGACATAGTTCAAATTATAGCAGCGGAAAAATAAGGTTTAAGGAGAGTCAAGGATAACGCCTATGTATGAAGAAACAACGCATCCTAGATACTTAAGCCAGCTCAACATCCACCGCAACATCCCGCTCAACCTGCACATAAGGAAAATAATATGCAGGGCTGAGTACTTGTTGTACTCAATGGGCTCATGCCGAAAAAATTTTAATAAGTTATGTCATCCATACCAGTGATCTCGAGTTTTATATAGTAAGAAATATCACGAGAAACACAAAAATTCAAGTCTGGCCAGACAAATTTATCTCCCCATTTTCCACATCAATCCATCAATCACAATCACAGTGCGACAAAAGTGTGGCCACACTATTCGCCCACGAGACCGGCCGACTAGCAAGGATGGCTCACGATCCCACCAGTGTACACAGCCCGATAGGGTTTGCGGCCTTACTCAGACCCGAATTCGTTTCACAACACAGCCCTATAGCCTAACGGAGCAAGCTCAGACGAACTAGGCATTAGGCAACAATCTCATAAACAAAAACAACATGGCATGACATAACAAGTTAAACCACCCTTATAACGCCACATAGTACTTTCGTAAAATAAAGAGATTTGAAAAGAAAGCCCACCTCGTTCGCTTAACAATTCACAACCCAACTTATGGCAACTCTCATTCCCCGAGTTCACGAATACACAATCACCCTTGTAAATGACAACACAAGTCAGCCTTCCACCAAAAACACATTACTATGCATGTCCTAACGTTTCTCTCTCATCGTCTTTCTCAATTACCCAACCCCAACATACGTCACAAAGATGGAAAGATACACCGTAATATATTTCAACTTATCTCACGTGATCACATCATTCAACACGTTCCTTGGACATACATGCATCATATAATACTTTTAAACTTGAAAATAAGAGTTATTTTAACAAGGCAGAAAACTGGCAGAACTGTGCGACCGTTTTGTAAAAATCACTATAAATTCACCCGACCTCATATGAAGCTAAATTTTGGTCACAACACGGAAGACACATTCAAGTTCATCCATACAATTTTTCGCACTGAAATCACGTCATTTAGTCAGTCATATCACATATTAAACTCTCTGGTCGGAACATATACTTTCTGACAGCACTGCGCAGTTCATTTGAAAAATTCACCATAAATTCATCCAATGCCCAAAAAGGCTGAAAATTTAACACGACTCAGAAGACACTTAAAATTTTCATATAGTTCAAGAATCACATCAATCGGAGGTCATTTGGTCAGTCAAACATAAAACGAAACCTTCCTGGCTAGAATACGAGTTTCTGGCAGATTTGCGCAGTCAACTTCAAATATTTAATAAAAATTCATATTTCGATAAAAAGGGCTTAAATTCACACGAGACACAGGAAACACCTTGAAGTTTACTCAGTAAAAATGTCATGTCAAAATTCGTTCGTTTGATGGGTCAATTATAGATCATAAGTTACTGGTCGTGCACCACAGATTTCAGATTCATAGTTCGAACATAGGGTTTTCATCTTCCATCAAACAAATACCGATTTTTCATGCTCGAAAACACATAATCATGCTTACAAGGTTCTCATACACATATTTGCACATAAACTCACATCATTCACCAATATTCCAATCCAACATCAAATGATTTCAATAAAAAACACATAACCATCCAAGTTCTTACGACAACACACTTGCCCCCCGATAAATCTTGTGATCTATTAATCCTACACCCTCTACATGCATGTAGGACTCAAGAACATGGTTCAAACGAAAAGGATGAGGAAAAGTGAGCAAATATACCTTCTTTGACAAAAATAAATCGGTAGAAGCAAAGAACGAAGCGATCCGTCGGAGACTCTTGAAAAATACCTTCAATGGTTGCAAGAATAAGCTTGAATGGGAGATTTTTGGAGATGGGAGAGTGGGAGAAGAGGGAAGACGTGTGGGAGAGAAGGAGGGAGAGGGGGTGGCGAAAATTTGAGAGAATGGGGGGCTAGGGTTTGTTTAAGTGGTAAATATATTCTAGGTTTAGGTCCATGAGTAAATTAAATAAATAAATTGTGGAGAATTAAAATATAGGCTAATGAATAAAAATTCCACAATTATAAGGAGCATGATTTTCGAAAATTATGGTTGCAAATTAACAAGGGATTATTTGATATTTACTTGGAGGGAAATAAATCCACAATTTAGGAAATAAGGAAAATGAATATTCCATAAATAAGGGAACAAAATAAATTAAATCTCCAAGTAGGAAACATGAGGTAGGGGCCGAAAAATTTGAGGGGGAATGCACAAGGAAATTATTTAAATCCCTAATTAAATAGAACATAATTTAAATTTGGTAATTTCTTTTATGGGAAAAGGCTCCCATAAAATAGGTAACAATTAATTAAATTCCCACAAGGAAAAAAAATAAGGCATAGGGGGCGTGTGGGATGGAGACAAAAATAGAAGGACAATATTTCACATCCCCAATTAATTAGACATAGGCATTTATTTGAATAAAAAGGGATTCCACAACAATAGGAAACAAATACAATTTCTCCACAAATAGGGAAGGGGCGAAAATTTGGCTTTAATTGCCACAAGGAAATATTTCAAATATTAATTCAATTAGAGTGAGGAAGTAAAATGTGGCATGATTTAATTGGATTTGAAATAAAAGAAGAGAATCAATAAGACATCAATTAAATCAAAGCAAAATAATTCATCCTCCTATTAAATAGGGGATTTTTCGAAACTCCTAAAAAAAATAGCTAGAGTTCGAATTTCATGTAGCATAAATTAGGGATAATTTGGTTTGGATTTAATTTGGATAAAAATTCCAAAATAATTAATTAAATCCAAGAAGAGAATATTAATTCCAATAATTTTGAAGAGGCCGAAAATATCCCATTAAATTGGCTAGAATAAAATGCATGATCTCACTTAATTAATTTCCTCACATTGGAACATATAACAATTAGACAATTCCACATCACTCATAACAATTATTTCATATAATCAACTTAATCACATAGAAACAATTAATTTCATAAAAGGAAATTTTATTCGTCACCCATTTGAAAAAAAAAGTCACAAAAATTTTGGGATGTTACACTATGGAAAGTTGCAGCCCCTCAAGATTCCAGAATGGAAATGAGAGCATATAGCAATGGATTTTGTGACAGGATTGCCAAAATCTCAGCGAGGAAATACTGCCATCTGGGTGATTATAGATCGCCTCACCAAGATTGCTCACTTCATACCAATTCGTATTACATATGGATCAGACAAGTTGGCACAGATTTATGTTCAAGAGATCGTGCGCCTGCATGGTGTATCAATGACGATCACTTCATATCGAGATTCAAAATTCACTTCTAGATTCTTCCATGCAGTAATGGAGACGCCGGCCGACGGAAACTGCAAGCCAAAGATTCTTCATTTCATTGACGATGTTGATATGATTAGGAATATGAATTGGTGCGGTTACGTCCTCTCCGTCCTCGAGGCCACTTACCCAAGTTGGGCTAACGGCCAAATTGTGTCGTTCACTGGGCCTATACATTTCCTGGTGGTAAGTGAATAAAAAACTACATGACATGATTATTTGCAAACATTTCTTAGATGATACAAAATGAAACCATGTGTCTGAAACTTAAAAAGTCATTATACATATACATGGTTACATTATTGAACCTTATCTGTTGAAGGAATGTAGTTATGCCAATTGTAGCATATGTTAAGTTATGGTGCCATTATACATAACTGTGGTTAATATCTTGCATTATACCTCTATTAACCATGCATTATGTTTATATTAATTTACATTATTGATCAGTTACATTCCGTGGTTAATATTACCAGTTTGCGTATGTGGACTGCGTGGTTCACATCCGGAGGTGCGTCACCCGTGCCTGTCCGACGATAAAGGGTTGGATGGCAAAGACCCTTAGGCAACGGAAGGACGCTGAGCGCGACCAGTTCGGAGCGGGGAGGTTAGAGGCCCGGCTAGATAAGGATAAATTTCTGGAGGAAGAGGAAAGAAGAAGGCTGGAATCGTTGACTAGAGGAGATAGAGCATCTTCAAGCAGGCATAGAGCGAAGCGGATAAGAGATAAGTTCATCACTTCAAGCTCGCTGACGGCCCACACAATTTCGACGTGGGTCGATGATTTCAAAAGTATACCTGTCTAGCGTACGGGCTGGCCGGTCTAGTGACCTGGTTTGCGGCCGCATTCCTTGTCATGTATTGGCAGATATGGTTGACGTCTATGGGAAAATGACTGCGCAGTCGCTATTTTGAACAATGGAAAATATTTTGGGTGCCTCGGGCCTTTCTAAAGTAAAACCCTGATGGTTACTTACAGATGGCATGATAACATATACTTTTATTTAAAATGTTTTTGGCATGAGCCACTGAGTATTATTTTTATAGTACTCAGCCCTGCATATGTTTTCACTATGTGCAGGTTGAGCGGCGACGAGCGGTTGGTGGTATTGAGCAGGATACAAATGAGAACTATAGTTGTTTTAAAACTCCGGGTGTTGTTGTGTCTTCACACATGACATCACTCTTCTCTTGGATGCTTCCGCTGTGATGTTTTCTTTACATACTTTTTGTTTAACTATAAAACTGTTTTATTTGGGATGTTTGAAAACTCGTTACCTTTTTTAATAATGCTAAACCTTTAGTCTTTTTATTTATTAAACATAAATACTCTTGGTCGTTTTACTTATTAAGCTTAAATTCTTGGTCAAACCCTTGTTGAAACCCTAGCCTTCTATGTCTGTTCATTAAGTCCTTTTAAATCACGATCGCCCGTATTTATTAACCCTAAAGGACGGTCGTGACAATTTGGTATCAGAGCCTCAGTTTCTTTCCGCTCTGGACCCAAGATTCTTGTTTGAGTCAAAATCTATGCATGTGTAATTTGGTTAAATGATAAACATCGGAAGCTCAACACCACAACTCGTCCCCGCCCAACCACGAAGAATGAGGTAACAAGTATGTTGATGGATTTTTATATGAACTTGTGAAATATTGGAAATATCGATGGGAATATTACTCTGGCATGAAAGTACTTCTATGGGGTTTTGAGATTTTATGTAGCATGTTGAAAATTTTTTGCTTAAAATATGAATTGATGAAAAGGCATGGATATGAAATTGATATTTGCGCTTATGCCGAGGTGAATGTTGTTATGAAGATGAACTCGTATGATTTACTCGAGTATGTGTTAACCCGATGGGTTGGATGAAATTATATGATGATGATTTATGCGATTACATTATACAACCATATCTATGATAGTAATCTTGAGCATGCTTCTGTACCTAGTTGTAAATTGTGCGATGAATGCAAGACTTTGCGATAATAATGAACGTAGAGATGCGAAATGCTTAGTGCAAGGCGAGCGGCCTATGGGGAAGCCGACATACTACGACTCGACGAAATGCGAAAATGCGCAAACCAATAACCTTAGAATATTCAAAACTTTGATATGATGCGATTACATGCTTAAACCTTTCGATATATATATATAGCCATCTTCATAGGCATCATGTTCTCAGCATCTATTTTTGAATCTTAAACCCCATTGCTTCATTCTATCCTTGGACTGATGCTGAGTTTTCTTTGTTTTCCCCTTTAGATGGTCCATCAGTATTATGCCCCGATGCGAAATCGTTACTCCAGCAATAGGGACCATCCAGTTGAGCGCTATCGAGACTGCGAGTCGGATGGGAAGCTTTTCCTTATGTCCTACGTCACCGAGTTTTATGATAAGTGAATGAACGCTTACGCATATGGGGGAGTCACCCATCACGAGGGAATCCAAAAGCTCATCCACACTTTACCACCGCCTTGGGACGAGTGGACCGCTCAGGCATCTCAGTCTTTCATATGGTATAGCCCGCCCGAATACACCGCACGGGGTGATTTGGTTGGCCTTATAGAGGTGCTACTTCCGGCTATGACAGCTGCTTTTGACGGACCGCCACGTGCTCCACCTCCACATATCTATCCACCGATACAAGCCCGCATGCAAAGGAATCGATGCGACAGGGAGCCACATGTCTCCCGTATTCCTAAGAGAATGAGACTCGGGATGCGTGTTTCAGCCCCTCTAAGAATCAACAGAGAGGTCGATGGGATGCTCGGGATGACCCCTCCACCCGTGGGTGCCGAGGAGGAAAGTGAGGAGGAGGATCCCGAGGAGGAGGAGGAGGACCCAAATGAGGAAGATGTTGGAGAAACCGAAGAGAAACAGGATAAGGGTGGACAGGATTAGACACAATGGTTCTAGAACTTTTTATTTCGATTTCCCACGTTTTTGATACTTTACCTTTTTGCTTGACTCTAGTTTTTTCTCTTTCCACGTTGTTTTACCCTTTTGTTTTCGTGATGATGGAACTAAGACCTCTTGGAGGCAACGTTTGATAATTCTATGGATTTTTGTCTTTTGCTATTCTATTGTGCAATAACTTGATAATATTTCTTATTATTCAACTGTGAAATTACCTTTTGCTATACTACATTGTAATCGTTCTTTTCCTAATTGCACAATTATCTTTGACACACTATCTTTGCTACTCGATTGTATAATTGTTTCTTGCCATAATTTGAAACCATCCTAACCATCTCATTATACAACTGTCTTTTGTTGTCCTATTGCACAATCATATCCTACTATCGTTGTCTTTTACCATTCTCTTGAATACCTATGATTTCCACTCTATTGTACAAATTGTCTCATATCCTTTACTATCTTGTTGAGCAATCACTCTTTTGCGACCTTGTGATGTTGCCTCTTGCTATACCGTTCCATGATTGCTCCCTTACTATCATTTGTGCAGTTGTATTCCGATACCTTGTCTTGCAAAAACTCCTTGTTATTCTATGATGTAATTGTCCCTTGATTCCATTCCACCAAAACCACACAACTATTCTTGGGATTTCGAATAAATATATAATAATAATTCTTGTGATAAATCAGAATGCCGCCAAGACGCAACGTAAGACGTGAGAACCCGGAATCTACCCCTCAGACGGTAGAAGGAAGTGTGACACAACCCATCCCTCCACCACCACCTTCTCCACCTCCAGTTGACCATGAGATCGTAAAGTTGTTCTTAAGTTAGAAACCTCCCGTCTTTGATGGAATGAGGGAGCCAGCCACGGCCGAATCTTGGATACGCTCATTAAGAGCATTTTCGCAATCTTGGGGTGCAACGATAGAAAACGAATGACTTGTGTGACCTACCAGCTAACCGAGGCTGCCGACTTTTGGTGGGACACACGGATGAAGACAATGCCCCGAGAGCAAGCAGCGGGAATAACTTGGGAGGGTTTCAAGACAGAGATATACGATAAGTATGTACCCAAAAGCTATCGGAAGGCGAAGGCGTCTGAATTCTACAACCTGACCCAAGGGCGCATGACTGTGACCGAGTATGATCGTGCGCTCAGCAGCATGACTCGATATGCACCTGATCAAGCCGATACCGACGAAAAGCTGGCCGAAAAGTTCCGTGGATGACTAAGGCCTGAGATAAGAATGTCGTTGGCTAGTCGTGGGAAACTACCCTACGCGGAAGCTTTGGCCCTTGCACTAGACATTGAGGCAGCTATGCCCCAAGAGAGGGTGAAGGATAACACCGCTTTGGCACCACCTCCACCACACCACTCCCGAGAGAAGAGGAAGTGGGAGGGAAACAGAATCTCATATGACAACAAGAGGTATCAGCACACCTCGAACCAACCGCAGTATGGGAGAGGCGACTTCCGACCTAAGCCATCCCAATGCAATGTGTGCTCCAAGTATCACTTTGGAGAGTGTAGAATCCAGAGCACCGCTAAGTGCTTTAACTGTGGGGGAAGTGGGCACTTCTCTAGAGAGTGTCCTAGTAAGAGGGTGGCAACGGAGTCGAGGCAGAACACTCAAGGACCTCGCATGCAGCCAAGGGCGCCGCAAATAGAATCAAGGGGAAATCGCGACCAACCTCCGTGACAGCAGCAGCCCTACCGCCAAAGACTTCCCTCTCAGGCTAGAGCATATGCCTTGAGTTGGAAACAACCCAAGATCGAACAAGGGAATCAAGAAAACGGAAACCTGGCAAGTATGGGCAAAATCCTCGACACTCCTATCGTTGTGTTGTTTGATACCGCATCGCATTCATTCATATCTGATTTGTGTGTGGATACTTTGAGCTTGCCTGTTAGCAAATCTGAACATAAGATGGTAGTGTCTTCACCAGTGGGTGGGACAATAGAAATCTCACGAACATGCCCGAACGTAGAAATTGTTATGGGAGGCCTTAAGATAGTAGCTCATGATCTGCAAGTTATGGCGATCGGGGACATCGACGTAATTTTAGGAATGGATTGGTTAACCTCGAACTTTACGACGATTCGTTGTAAGGAGAGACATATATCTCTACAAACCCCGGGAAAGGAACTCATCGTGTACCATGGAATCTCGATGAACCGGCGAATCTCTATCATCTCTGCGCTTCAAGCTAGTACAATGGTGAGGAAAGGACATCCTGCTTATCTCGTCTATATACAAGGAGAGGAGAAAGGAGAAGGAAAATGGAAGACGTAGCCGTCGTACGGGAATTTCTGGATGTTTTCCCGAAGCATTGCCTGGACCACCGCCAGATCGACAATTGGAGTTCACAATCGACCTAGCACCAGGGTCGGCACCTGTGTCCAAGGCACCATACAGAATGGCGCCTAAAGAGTTAGAAGAACTCAAGATACAGCTCCAAGAGCTTATGGACCTGGGTTTCATTAGACCCAATGTTTCACCGTGGGGCGCGCCTGTGCTTTTTGTAAAGAAGAAGGACAGATCGATGAGAATGTGTATCGATTATTAGGAGCTGAACAAGATGACTCTCAAGAACAAATATCCACTGCCAAGGATAGATGGCCTATTCGATCAACTTGGAGGAGTGTATTCTCGAAGATGGACTTAAGGTCCGGATATCATTAGTTGAGAGTCCGACGAGAAGATATACCAAAGACGGCCTTTCGAACGAGATATGGTCACTATGAATTTGTCGTGATGCCGTTTGGATTGACGAATGCACCTGCGGTATTCATGGACTTGATGAATCGAGTGTTTCATCAGTACTTGGATAAGTTCGTTTTGGTGTTCATAGATGACGTACTAGTTTACTCGAAGAATGAGAAGGAGCACGAGGAACATCTGCGAATCACCTTGGAGACTTTGAGGAGCGAGAAATTGTACGCCAAATTCAGTAAGTGTGAGTTTTGGCTTAAGGAAGTAAATTTCCTTGGTCACATCGTGTCGGCAGAAGTAATTCGAGTAGATCTCGCTAAGGTTGAGGCGGTGCAACAGTGGAAAGCACCTTCAACACCAAACGAGATTCGGAGTTTCCTAGGTTTGGCGGGATACTATCGAAGGTTTATAGAAGGGTTCTCCAAGATAGCGAGACCCATGACACAACAACTCAAGAAGGGGGTGAAAGTCAATTGGACTCCCGAGTGCGAGGCAAGTTTTCAACTCTTGAAGGAAAAGCTAACTAGTGCACCGATCTTAGCTGTGCCAGAACCTGGAGTAAACTACGTGGTATACACGGACGCTTTAAAGGTGGGACTTGGATGTGTGTTGATGCAAAACAACAAGGTGATTGCTTACGCATCCCGACAATTGAGGCCGCACGAGTTGAACTATCCAACCCACGATTTGGAGTTAGCAGCAGTGGTACACGCCTTAAAGATTTGGAGACATCATCTCTACGGAGTTTGATGTGAGATCTTTACGGACCACAAAAGCCTGAAATATTTCTTCGAGCAAAAGGATCTAAACATGCAACAACGAAGATGGCTCAAATTGGTGAAAGACTACGATTGTGGCATCAATTACCACCTTGGCAAGGCAAATGTAGTGGCAGATGCCTTGAGCCGGAAAGGTCATTCCCAACTGGCCACCTTTCTCACCAACGAAGAAAGCCTGGTCCGCGAGTTTAGTAAGATGCGTTTGGAAGTAGTGAGAGCACCCGAAACGGTGGAAGCGTGAATCGCCACTTTAGTTGTTGAAGTAAGAACTGGCGAATCGGGGGATTTCCACGAGGAATCCGACAATGCCCTTACCTTCAAAGGGAGACTTTGCGTACCAAGTGACGAAGAACTCAAAAACGAAGTGATGAGTGAAGCACATGAGACTCCTTACACCGCCCACCCAGGAAGTACGAAGATGTACCAAGACTTGAAGAAGTCCTTTTGGTGGAATGGTATGAAGAGGGATATAGCGACATTCGTGGAGCGCTGCTTAGCCTGCCAATAGGTGAAGGCTCTCCATCAACGACCGCACGGAAAGTTGCAACCACTAGAAATCCCCGAGTGGAAATGGGAACACATTGCCATGGACTTTGTGACAGCACTGCCAAAAATGCAAAGAGGGAATACTGCCATATGGGTAATTATAGACCGACTCACCAAGAGTGCACACTTCATACCGATACCCATAACCTATGGATCAAACAAGCTAGCTCAAGTGTATATAAAGGAAATAGTGCGACTGCATGGAGTCCCAGTGACGATCACGTCTGACCGTGACCCAAAATTCACATCAATATTTTGGATCAGCCTACAACGTGAGCTAGGAACTCGTTTGAATTTTAGCACCGCTTTTCACCCGCAGACAGACGGGCAATCCGAAAGAACGATCCAATCTCTCGAGCATATGTTGAGAGCCATGGTGTTGGACCGAGGAGGAAGTTGGGAGTCTGCACTACCACTGATCGAATTCGCCTACAACAACAGCGTCCAAGTAACGATAAACATGGCGCCGTACGAAGCCTTGTACGGGATAAAGTGTAGATCCCCGCTCTACTGGGACGATGTTGGCGAGAGAAGAGTACTTGGCCCCGATACAGTTGAAGAGATGGTTAGAATCGTCCGACAAATTCGCGAGAAGATAAAGGAAGCTCAAGACAGACATAAGTCATACGCGGATGTACGACGAACCGACTTACAATTTCAAGCTGGCGACAAGGTTTTTCTCAAAGTATCCCCGTCAAAAGGGATAACGCGTTTTGGTGTCAAGGGAAAGTTGAAGCCGCGATTTTTTAGGCCTTATGAAATCCTCGAAGGAGTGGGCCCTGTTGCATACCGTTTGGCACTACCCCCAAGCCTTGGGAACGTGCACAACGTCTTTCATGTGTCGCAATTGCGGAAATATGTGTTTGACCTGAAGCACGTGATTCACTACAAGGAAGTCGCGTTGAACCCGGACTTGAGCTACGAAGAGAGACCCCAAACGATATTAGACCGAAAGATCCAAAATGTGAGAAATAAACCAGTTGCTTACGTGAAAGTACATTGGAGAAACCACAGGCATGAAGAAGCCATGTGGGAGCTCGAGGACAAGATGATAGAGTTATACCCAGAAATCTTCCCATGAGAGTACCAAATTTTGGGACGAAATTTCTTTTAAGGGTGGTAGGATGTGACGCCCCACTTTTCAAACCCTAATTTTCGAACCCTAAGACGATTACATTTACTTTCTTTTATTGTCGAATTAATTGATGAATTGCTACGTGTTTGAATTGGTGACCTAATTTGATTTGACCGAGTCATTTTCGTTGATTTTTTAATGACGTGGCTTAAATTAATTGATGGGGAATAATATATATTGCGGTGAATTATATTCCAAGGAGAGTGAGATTTTACTTAGGATCATAAATAATTACCTTGCTCTTTTTATTGTGGAAATTTCGACCACTACCAATTATTGGAGATTAATTTTATTTCTTGGATTTAATTATTTGCTTTGGGATAATTATCCAAATATAATCCTAAAGCCTAATTACCTTATTTCCTTCTTGATAAAAATCGGCCCCTACCATTTTCCTTAGGGAGATTTCAAAATCTCCTAATTTGTGGGAGAAGGAAATTATTCATTATTTATTTTGATCCCTTAATTATTTCTTTCCATGATTTAATTGGAATATCCTAGCAAATCTTGCCTTATCTTATTTTATTAAAGATTTGAAATTATTCCTTATTGAGGGGGAATAATACATGCCTATTTCCTATATTTGTGGGAGGATTTTTATTTATTTTTCTGCTTCGTATTATTTTATTCTGCTCCGTGAAGATACCCAAATTAAATTAGAGGCTAATTAAATAGCCCTAAATTTAAAAAATCCTCCTTATTTCTTCCCCCAAATTCACGCCAACTCCTCCCCCAAATCTCTCCAATCTTTATTTTAATTATTCTCCAATTATTCTCTAATTAATTGGGAGATATTCTTATTCCCAACTCTATAAATAGAGACAAACATCATTCCCTAACCCTAGCCACCCACACCACACGCCCACTCTCACTTTTTCATCTCCTCTCTCACTTGTTCTTCCACTCTACTCAAGATCCTTTCGAATTTCCAAGAGATTATTGAAGAATCGAGACTTTTATTCATTCCTACCGATTGTTTCGTCCAAGAAAGGTAAAAATCAGACCCTATTCTTCATTCCTCTCCATCTAAACATTCTTTGACTCCCTCATGCATGTAGAGAGCGTAGGGAATTCAAATCCAAGGGTTAATCGGTGGGAATTTGCTTTTGTATGTGTGATTGCGTTTTGAATGAAATTGTTTGATGATTTAATGACTCTATGGTGAATGATATGTGATGTTACGAAAGCATGAGTACAAGGACTCTTTTGAGCATGTTTGTGTGTTAAAACCATGAAAAGGTTGATTTTGAATAAATAGGGATAAACCCTAATTCGAATCTTTTTAAAGGCCTGAAAAATTGTGAGTTCGGAGAGTATGTTCCAACAGGTGTTTGACCGACCAAATGAACTCCGATTTGATCGATTCTTTTTCCTGAGTGAACTTCTTGATGTTTTCTGTGTTGTGTGTGAATTTCAACCCTTTTGGTTAAAATATGAATGTTTGGTGAATTTTTAAAGTTGACTGCGCAATTCTGCCATAAAATGCTTTCTCGACCAGTAGGTTACGTTGTTGATTTGACCGACCAAAAAGGGGTTTTTTGACATGAAATTTAAACTGAAAGTTATTTGATGAGTCTACTGTATCGTGGTAAAGTTTTAGCCCAAACAGAAGTCGGGTGATTTTATAAAGATTTTAATAAAATGGTTGCGCAGTGCTGCCATATTTCTACCTTTACAAAAACAACTATATTATTATGTTATGAATGACATACATGAATTATATATGAGATGGAGTGATGTGATATGCAAAGAGGTATGCTATGATGTGAATTCCTTATGTTGATGGGAAAAAAGGGAAGTTAGGGACGTGCATAAATTTTAAGTCCATGTTGGTGACTGATTGGGAATACCTTATCTAAAGGTGAAAATTCGCGCGCTAAGCGTGATATCAAAGGGAAAGTAGTACTTGAGATTCTAAACGGTCGAGGTGGGCTCTCTTTTAAATAAGGACTATGTCCTAATGTTTTATCGATGAAAATAACTATGATTATCATGCCTTGATTTGTTTTTACGTGCCTATCTGAGGTGGCTTTTTGCCACTATTATATAAATCGAATTCGGGTCCTCGTAGAGCTGCAAACCCTACTTGGATTAGTGTACACCTATGGTAGACTGTGTGCTAGCGTACGGGCTGGCCGATCTAGTGACTTAGTTTGCGGCCGCATTCCTTGTCATGTATTGGCAGATATGGTTGACGTCTATGGGAAAATGACTGCGCAGTCGCTATTTTGTACAATGGAAAATATTTTGGGTGCCTCGGGCCTTTCTAAAGTAAAACCCCGATGGTTACTTACGGATGGTATGATAACATATACTTTTATTTAAAATGTTTTCGGCATGAGCCACTGAGTTTTATTTTTATAGTACTCAGCCCTGCATATGTTTTCACTATGTGCAGGTTGAGCGACGACGAGCGGTTGGTGGTGTTGAGCAGGATACAAATGAGAACTATGGTTGTTTTAAAACTCTGAGTGTTGTTGTGTCTTCACACATGACATTACTCTTCTCTTGGATGCTTCCGCTGTGATGTTTTCTTTACATACTTTTTGTTTAACTATAAAACTGTTTTATTTGGGATGTTTGAAAACTCGTTACCTTTTTGAATAATGCTAAACCTTTAGTCTTTTTATTTATTAAACATAAATACTCTTGGTCGTTTTACTTATTAAGCTTAAATTCTTGGTCAAACCCGTGTTGAAACCCTAGCCTTCTATGTCTGTTCATTAAGTCCTTTTAAATCACGATCGCCCGCATTTATTAACCCTAAAGGACGGTCGTGACAATTCCTCTCCCCTTCAAATTCGTCGGGTTCAAGCAGGTCTGACCAAACACAGGCATTGAAAACCTTCTTGAAATCTTCGTCCCTCAGCAACCTGTTTGGAACCTTGGTGGCCAACTTATGCATTATATGCCACATACACCATCGGTGTCGAGTGCCAACAAGAATCTCCTCAATAGCTGATCTCATGCCCAAGTCTTAATCTGTCACGATAATCTTGGGTGCTACACCCATGCATTCAACGAAATGTCTGAACAACCAAGCAAAGGAGTGAAGATCATACAATACCTGCGTAGCACATAGTAATGCATCGTCAGCAACAACCACAGTGAATATTGCAACATCAGGGGAGTAGTAATGTACATTAAATGGGTTATAATGCACCGAGTAATGAACAAATATATGCCTTGTAAAGTACAATAAACATCATTGCAGTTATACATGTTTGTGTTGTACGTGGAGTCAAAGGCCACAATATCAGCAAACATGTGATAATTCCTCTTCATCAAACTGTCACACCAAAAGAGAGCAACCAACAAGTTAGAAGAATTAACTTTGTAGTGATATGTGAATGCCTCGGACATTTCTTTCTTCTTAGCCATATCATCCAACACCATTTGTACATCGAATCCATGCGCGTATGCTTTGATGTCTCGAGAAGCATTCCTGATATCCCCGACAGTGCAACCGACAAGGTCAAACCCACCAAGAATTTCCTTCAACACATTAAAGGTAAGTGTGGGCCCTATATTAGCTTTGGAACAGTCGAGAATGAATTTCTGATGTACATCATCCAACTTTCGATTAATTAACATAAATTGCTGATGTTCTGACTCAACCATATGATGGTTACGAGTCTCGTTGATCTCCTGAATAATATAACCTGGTAATCCCCCTTCAGAGAAGAACTTGAAGGATATACTCGCTTTACAACCACAACGCTTGGATAACCGTCTGCACTTCATAGAAAACCAGACCGTGCATTCAATTGGTCATCCTCGTTCGACTTCTTCTTGCCTTCCCTATTGCATTCAACATAATACCAGGTTGTAACATCGTCCGCCTTCCTCATCCCTTGTTTGTGCGTATCAAAATCAACAGCGCGGGCATACACATCGTAAAAAGTGAAAACGAAATCTAGGGATTGGAATTTCTGACCGACGACAGGCTTCAACTCATGAGAACAATCAGGTACAACCACCACTGTACAAAAACCAAAATAAAACCGGTTCAGCAAACATATACATTACAGCTCATGTCTATACCATTACAGAACCTAAAACAACAATTATTTAGTATAATATGTACATTATGTAAATTAGTTAAAACTACTCCCTAGCCGGGATGATATCTACACCCTCGTTGAATGACTGAAACTCGTGGACTTTGGTAATGATTTTGTTACTTAGTGCATACTACACCCTAGCCCCAAGGATTGCTAAACCCTTTGGGAAAACAAGAAACGTGCGCTAAACAAGCAAACACGGCCAAACTTAAATTAAACTGGTCAGTAAAAATGTACATTATAGATCACAAATCCTGCATTACTGAACCCAAAACGACCATTATATAATATAATAAGTATATAATGTGTATCAGTTAAAAACTACTACCTAGCCAAATATTATGTCTAAACCCTAGATGAATGACTGAAGCTCGTGTACTTAGACTACGGTTTTAAGAATTAATATATACTACACCCTAGCCCCAAGGATTGCTAAACCCTTTGGGAAAACAAGAAACGTGCGCCGAACAAGCAAACACGGCCAAACTTGAATTAAACTGGTCAATAAAAATGTACATTATAGATCACAAATCATGCATTACACAACCTAAAACAACCATTATCTAATATAATATGTACATTATGTGTATTAGTTGAAAAATACTACCTAGCCGCCATTCTTTCTAAACCACCCTCTTTGAATGACTGAAACTCGTAGACTTTGACGACGATTTTAATTTGTACATAGAAAACCCTAGCCCTAATGATTGCTAAACCATTGGGGGAAACAAGTAAGGTGCGTCGAACAGTGAAACTCGACAAATAATATATTACTCATGACTTTGGATAACAAAACAAAACATCACATACGGTCGACTACACCAAATCTGAGTTTCAGTTCACAAGTAGGAGTACAAATTTATGTAGACAGAAAATAAGTACCTTCTTCCATTGTTCAGTAAAACAAAATCAACGACCGAGCCCTCCACCAAATCGGCGCCGGTAGCGAAAAATAAAAAGATGGAACGCACAAGAATTTCAGACCTTAATGTGTTCTATGCAGTATAGACGCTTAACTTTTACGGAGATAAGACAGATTGAACCGTGATATCATTGAGAATAACCGCTTAGATTTTGGAAGAGAAAATCAAGGAAGTTACCATAACAAACACATTTGTGTATACCACATTTAGCCTTTTCGAATTTTTAAATGATTTAATTTAAATTCATGTGACATTATTTTGGGCCATTAGATCTTGAAATTGAATGGACAAGATTAAAAAGAACAAAAGAACAAAAGATGGAAAAAGGATATGAATACATCCATATATATATATATATAAAATTGTATTCAATGTCGAACTAATTTTAAAGACCGAATTAGAGATCAAATCTCATCCATCCCTTTTTGTAATCTAGCGGTCATATTAAAATCTACCAAATATCATTATTTTATTAGCTGAAGGGTTGTTAAGTAATTCCCACTGTATTGTGTTTCCTTAAATCATGTCACGCATATTTGGAACAAATCTTCAATATCTTGTTTTGAAATTCACGATTAATTTTGCGTTTTCTACTTATAAATTCTGCTTTCATCGTCCGAATTCTTTCATTGTTTTTCATCATCTAATTCTCCTTTCATCGACAGAAATTCATTTCTATCATTCGAAATCTATTTTCGACGTCATTCCGTGGAGGATTCAAGCACCTTCCACATCAATGGAAAATCCATACTTCCGCGATCTTCTTCTTTTGTACCTTCATCAAATCGTGCCAATTTAACTCTGAAATCAAGCTTGAGAAATATGCTTCTGAATCTTGTCGTGATATACACCGATCTGGTGAATTATTTGTAGTTGATATACCACTTCCATGTTCCATGGAGAATTCAAGGTCATCAGTGATCAGATCAGACCGGACCTGCTCAAGATCATCGCTGATCAAATCGGACTTGCTCTAAGGTCATCGCAGGAATTACACATGTTTTGTAACTCCATATCGCGAAATCAGATCGGGCAGCGACTTGAGGTCAGTCCCGGGATGAAATTCACCCGCAACTCGACCCCAATGTAGTGTGCCACCGCCGCCGCTGCTACACTACCGTCATTCAATCACTTCATCTCATAATCACTGTACTTCATCTTATAATGAAATAACTTCACCCGAGAATGGAAACATTTTGGTTAAATGAACCAATTATGAATAGTCCAAAACAAATAGCTTCATCTTATGATAAAATTTCTTCATCTTTTAACGAAATAACTTCATCTTATAATGTAATTATTACACGGTATATAGCTAAAATGAACCAAATTTGAACTATCAAGCAAATCGAAACTCATATCTTGAAAACCACTGAGAAATCAGAACTCACCACAAAATACACTAAAAATGAATCGAGATTAGAAATTAATTATGCACTCACTTCATTTTATAATCACATTTCTTCATCTTATAATGAAATAACTTCACCCGAGAAATGAAAATATTTCGATTAAAATGAACAAAATTTGAACAGTCCAAAACAAATAACTTCATCTTGTGATATAATATCTTCATCTTATAATCACGTTGCTTCATCTTATAATGGAATAACTTCACTCGAGAATTGAAAATAACTTATAATAATGTATTATGACTAAATAGCTCCTGGGATGAAGTAAATTGCTCTTAGGATGAATGTCAGAAATTATTTGTGCAATATCTCATCTCATCCATCAAAACTTAAATCAAAGGGCTATATTTTAGTCTCTAGTTCTACACTAAGGGGGTGATTTGTAGATAATGGGACCCTATATATATATATATATATATATATATATATATAGAGTCTCATTATTCACAAATCTAGTCTTAAAGACCGAACTAGACACCAAATTAGGGTCCTTAGATCTAGAGTTTAATGGATGTGATTAAACCATGTCTCATGAATTTCGCTACTTCATTATATAAGCAATATACTTCAAATTAGGGGTATTTCGGTCAAATTACATCTAGGGTAAAAATAAATCACCCCTGTTCCTCATTCACGCCGCTCCTCTTCATTCTCATCTCTCTTGCTCTTTTCTTCTTCAAATCGAAGAATACTTCTCCAAATTGAAGAATTCTTCTACTAATCGACGAATTTTCTACAACAAAGTGACGAATCTTCTTCTACAAAGCGACGCTCATCTTCTACTCCAAATCGACTCTCATTTCTACTGCAAATCGACGCTCAAACGCTGCTTCTCTGCCAAAATTGACGACCCCACAACTTCCTCTTCAAAATGGTTGATACTCGAAAATCTTCGACGGAAAATTCTGGCCACCAGTTGCGTTCTGGCCGAACTTCTGGTGAAGGTAATAAAACTTTGAAGCTTTTCAAAGATCTTACATTTAATTTACTTCATCTAATTCCTAACTTTGATTCGGATTTTTGTCAAAATAGCACAACAATATACTCGCAAGCATCCGGCTAAATCAAAGACGGTCAAACAAGCAACTCACAAGCTCGATGCAGATCCTGGAAACAAAATTCCAGATCCAGAAGGTAAAACCTAGGATTTAAATTTGTAAAATGAAGTAATAAAACATTATAATGAAGTAACAGACTCTAATTACGAACTACCTATTTCCTATATTGCATAGTTTTAGGATTTTTGGATTAATCTAAACTGATGTGTTCTTTAGACATTAATATGAACTACATATTCTTTTTAATGAAGTACTAAATTGATAAGATGAAGTAATAAATTATGATGATGAAGTAACATAAATTCTCTGTTTAAACAGTAGGGTTTATGACAGAAATGAAGTAATAAAACATTATAATGATGTAAGTGACTCTAAAATTAAAGTAATAACAATTAATAATGAAGTAACATAGTATTCCAAGTGAACTAAGTGGATGATATGTTGTACATTAATTTCTGTGTTTGTTATGTATAGGTAAAACTTCCCCTGCACCCAAGAAGAATGCAAGTAGTGCTCCTCAAGTCTCTACTGAAATCCCTGCTACCAAAAGCAAAAAATGAATTTATATTTAATGTGCACTTAATGAAGTAACATAGTATTCCAAGTGAACTATCTATGATTGTGGATGATATGTTGTATATTAATTTGTGTGTTTGTTATGTATAGGTACAACTTCCTCTGCACCCAAGAAGAATGCAAGTAGTGCTCCTGAAATCCCTCACAGCGAAGGTAAAAAAGTCTCCTTAAAGCATAGATGCATGATATATTGAATTCATATGATTAAGTTAACTGCATATTAACTGAATTCAAATGAACTACATATTCTATTTAGTGAAGTAATTAATTTGTAAAATGAAGTAATGAAACATTATAATGAAGTAACAGACTCTAATTACGAAATACCTATTTACTGTGTTGTATGGGTTTAGGGTTTTAGGATTGAACTTGACTTCTGTGTTGTTTGCATATACAAATGAATTACATATTCTTTTCTATGAAGTAGTAAATTGATAAGATGAAGTAATAAATTATGATGATGAAGTAATATAAATGCTCTGTTTAAACAGTAGGGTTTATGACTGAAATGAAGTAATAAAACATTATAATGAAGTAACAGACTATAAAAATGAAGTAATAACACTTAATAATGAAGTGACATAGTATTCCAAGTGAACTATCTATAATTGTGGATGATATGTTGTATATTAATTCTGTGTTTGTTATGTATAGGTAAAACTTCCTCTCCAACTAGGAAGAATGCAAGTAGTTCTGAAATCCCTACTGGAAAACCTGTTACCAAAGGTAAAAAATGAAATTAAAGCATAGATGAATGAAGTATTGAATTCATATGATTAAGTTAACTTTGTATTAACTAACAACCTCATATATAGTAAAACTTCCTCTCAAAAGAAGATGAATGCAAGTAGTTCAGAAATCCCCACTAAAATCCCTGCTAAGAAAGGTAAAAAATGAAATTAAAGCATAGATGAATGAAGTATTGAATTCATATGATTAAGTAAGATCTTGATCATTATCTAATTTTTAATGTGTTGTATTTTTTTATGTAGAAAAAGGTTCATCTGTACAGAAATTGGATGCAACTCAAGGGACCAAAAATTCTATTCCGGAAGGTAGAAAGTGAAGTCTAAGCTATTTTTATTTTGAAATATTGAATTGACATGGTGTAGTTAACTAGTATGTATTAAGTCATGAAATCTAATACCTATTATATGAAGTATCTATAACTGTAGCTCATATAAATGCATATAACTATGTACATAGCTAAAAAGTGAAGTATAACCTAGGTAAAAAGTGAAGTTAACTAGTATGTAAATTGATAGTAATGAAGTTAATGCCCTACTATGTAAACTATGAAGTAGTAAATTGACAAAATGAAGTAAAAAACATGATAATGAAGTAACAAACTCTAATTATGAACTACCTATTTACTGTGTTGTATGGGTTTAGGGTTTTAGGATTGAACTTGGCTGATGTGTTGTTTGCACATACAAACGAACTACATATTCTTTTTAATGAAGTAGTAAATTGATAAGATGAAGTAATGTAAATAACCTGTTTTCATATAACCTAGTTACTGTGCTTAGACCTTGACCATTATCTAATTTTTGATGTGTTGTATTTTTTATATAGTCAAAAGTTCATCTAAACAGAAATTGGATGCATCTAAAGGCTCCAAAAGTTCTGTTCTAGAATGTAAAAAGTGAGGTTCAAGTTATTTTTGCTTTGAAATATTGAATTGAAATGGTATAGTCAACTAGTATGAATTAAGTAATGAAATCTAATACCTATTATATGAAGTATCTATAACTGTAGCTCATATAAATGCATATAACTGTGCACAGCTAAAATGTGAAGTTACCTAGTATGTAAATATATAGTAATGAAGTTTCATGCCCTACTGTGAAAACCTATGAAGTAGTAAATTGATAAAATAAAGTAATAAAACATGATAATGAAGTAACGGACTCTAATTATGAACTACCTATTTACTGTGTTATATGGGTTTAGGGTTTTAGGATTGAACTTGACTCCTGTGTTGTTTGTACATACTTATGGTCATTAGCATCGTACCACTTATTGTGTGAATATATGTTTTGTGCCGTTGATTGATAAATTGGCTTAGGTGTGCGAGGATTTTTCAGAACATCTTTGATATTTTCACTCAAGAAATCTATATCAATTCTTAATTTCCATTCCACAAAATTTTCAGATTCATTTTTTCTCTCATTAAGATAGTTGTTTGAACATCCCTAAATAGAGAACAACAGATCGAAATCAAGCTAAGAATATTAACAAAACATAAAACATGTGAGATAAGGAATTATAATAACCACAAATCAAATAAGAAATCTCACAAATAATGGTTTCCTAGTATTGCCAATGCTTGAGCATCCATATTAAGGGACGTCAGCATGGACTAGCCATAGGCTAGCGGGAAGGGAGTGGCGGACGTCTGCTATTGCGTTAGACTAACGCGATTGACGTCCTGAAGACGGACGAGCGGTTATCCGCGGACAATATGCGTTAGCCAATCGCTGGCCGCCTATTGCGCGGCGAGCGATAGGCTGACCGATTTTTTTAAAATATTTTTTCAATTTTCTTATTTATACTCTATATTTACAACTCATTGCACTTCATTATTTTAATATTTGATAAACACCAACAATTAAAATGAATTAAACGTAATTGTCAATTTATTTGCTAGGCTAGGGCGTTGGCTAGCTTATTGCTAGCCTATAGCTAGGATGTTGTTTGGTTAGCCTATGACTAGCCTATGGAAAGTCCATGATGATGTGCCAGAAGGAGTTTTTGGTTGGTCTATTACTAGTCTATGGCTAGTCCGTGGCATATTGTGAATGCTCTTAATACCGTAATTAGTACCAAGAATTTTCTTTCACTTTAGAAGGTCATACTTTAGTAAGAAATTATTTTACAACTATCTCACAACATTATTACATTGAGAATCTATTTAATTAAAAAGAAATCTAATCACATTAACTTATAATTTCTAAATTTCTGGCTTCCACTAGTTCGGATAACGATAGTATCATAAATTACTTCATATTTAAATCAATTTATGGAGAACAAATACAATTAAACAGTTATAATTATCGTTAAGTTATTTTTAATTGTTGTTCTAATTTGATTTTCAAACATAAAGCGATATGGTAAAGACCATTTAAAACATTAATAATCCAATGAATAATCAAACAAACAAAAAATAATCTAATATTTTTTTAAGAATATCTAGATATCAATCAAATCTTCAACATGTAAAATAGAAATTAATCAATTTATTCTAGATTTTATAGTAAAATCAAATCTTAACTATATAATTAATTTATTTTACTATCAAATCTTTCACCATGTGTGCAGTGCCCCAATACCAAACTCACAACCTGCTATGAAATTACCCATCACATAGAACCGACGTGTTTCGGATTTCACGAATTTGAAGAAGCCCAACTTTCTGATGCAGACAGTGGCGGACCTATGAAAAGCCTTAGGGGTCCTATGGAACCCCCAACTATTTTACAATTTATATTATATATATTCGTAGTATAATGACATTCACTCATCAGCTCAAGTGGCTAGTCACTCCACTTACCAATTTCCTTGCCCAAGTTTGATTCCCTTCAAGCTCCTTTGGCTTTTACATTTCAATTTGTCTTTTAACTCTTTTTTGTGATGTTTGTTTTTTTGCTATTATCCACTATAAATTATTGAGAGTTATACTATTTTTTCTTAAGCTATTATGCAGAAAAGTGTTGGAATCTTGTTTTAAGATGTCCGGTCAATGAAGTTTGACCAATAATAAATGTGACGAGACATTTAATTTTGGAGAATTAAATGATATAGCATCGATCTACGTTCCGCGTAGATGGCCGTAGTATATTCACTTTCTTAAATCCAATTCCCGGTGAGTAAGAAATAGTGGATTAAAGTTGGTCACATTGTAGCTTTTGATAAAACTAGGAGTTGAAAGTGTAGGGAGTAATTAACTAGTGTTAATTATCTCACATAGGAGATGAGACACATCTTTAAATGTGTATTTATTAAGTGACTTATTACACATATGATATAGATTGGGATACGACGAAGGACCCGTTGGATATATTGATCCAAGAACCCCACGGATAAGGTTTGGCAGCGGACTCCCTTGATTGATAATCTGGTTTGATCCACTTCCAGAGCTTGGAAAACCTCGACCCGTTGGCTATATGATCAGCCAAGAACCTCGGTATGATTGAACGCCACAAGAACTTGCTCAAAGTATCTTGATAAGTTCCAAACAAGTGAAAAACTCTACAAAGAGAATTCAACTCACAAGACAAAGTCTATTTTCGTATTTGATCAATGGTGTCTCAAATGACATGCTTATAAGCCTATTTATAGGCTAGAATGGACTCTTGAAAGTCTCACATCATTAGTACAACTTAAGACACTTAAAAAGACTCATAATAAAAGAAAAGTAACTCCTAAACCTTTGGTGTAACTCTATGATATCTAAAGTCACTTATTTAACATAAAATGTAACTAAAATAGACCCTTCATTTTGGCTGCTCTAACTTGGACGAAAATGCATCATGTATCATCAATTTGGGCCTCCAAAATGTGATATGTAGTGACTCCAAACTTCAAGCCTTGGGCTGCCCACAAACTTGAATAATATTCGCCACTTGGCCCAATGTAGAATGGTCTTGTAATTGGGCTTTTATTTCAACAACTAAAAGCAACATGGACTCCTTTATCTTCTTAGCTCTAGCTCTTGTAATTGGCCCACTTGGAACGATCAATGGATCCATCTTCTTGTCCTTGTAGATCAGCTTGGGTGTGTCTCCATCATTCCCTTCTTCTTCAAGAGGATTCGTCCTCTAATTCACCAACATAAGGAGATAAATCAGAAACATTGAAAGTAGCACTTACATTAAACTCACCAGGTAAGTCTAGTTTGTAAGCATTATCATTGACTTTTGCAATCACTTGGAATGGTCCATCTCCTCTTGGCTGCAACTTGGACTTTCTTTTCGAAGGAAATCTCTCCTTTCTCATATGCAACCAAACCCAATCTCCCGGCTCAAAGATGACTTTTTTCCGACCCTTGTTGGCTTGCGTTGCATATTGTTCTGTCCTCTTTTCAATGTTGAGTCTTACCCTTTCATGCAATCTTTTCACCATTTCAGCCTTAGCTTTTCCATCAAGACTTGCACGTTCTTCAATAGGTATTGGAATCAAATCTAGTGAACTCAATGGATTCAAACCATACACAACTTCAAATGGAGAAAAGTTAGTAGCAGAATGAAAACTTCGATTATAAGCAAATTCAGCAAAAGGCAAGCATTCCTCCCAACTTTTCAAGTTCTTTTTAACTAAAGTTCGTAGTAATTAAGACAAATTCCTATTAACTACTTCAGTTTGTCCATCAGTTTGTGGATGACAAGTAGTAGTAAACAAGAGTTTAGTTCCCAACTTATTCCACAACACACGCCAAAAATGACTCACAAATTTAGCATCTCGATCACTCACAATTGATCTAGGAACACCATGCAAACGGACAATTTCTTTAAAGAACAAATCAGCAATATGAAATGCATCATCAGTTTTGTGACATGGAATAAAATGTGTCATTTTTGAAAACCTATCAACAACCACAAAAACTGAATCTCTACCTCTTTTTGTTCTTGGCAAACCAAAGACAAAGTCCATTGAAATATCCTCCCAAGGTGCACTAGGAATTGGTAACGGTTTGTACAAACCATGTGGGTGTGATTTAGACTTGGCTTGCATGCAAGTTATGCATCTTTTACAAATTCTTTCAACATCCACACGCATTTTAGGCTAAAAGAAATGTTCATGCAAAACATCCATTGTCTTATGAACTCCAAAATGCCCCATTAAACCACCACCATGAGCTTCACGCACAAGCAATTCACGCATAGAACCTTTAGGAATGCATAGTTTATTTTCTCTAAACAAATAGCCATCATGCCTATAGAACTTGTCAAATGCAGCATGCTCACAAGCTAAATAGATAGAAGAAAAGTCCGGGTCATTATCATGCATTTCCTTAATCAATTCAAACCAAGCAACTTAGAACTCAAAGTAGTGATCAAAATGTACCTCCGAGACAATGCATCAGCCACAATGTTTTCTTTTCCCTTTTTGTATTTGATTACATAGGGAAATGATTCAATGAATTCCACCCACTTAACATGTCTCTTGCTAAGCTTACCTTGACCTTTCAAGTACTTGAGAGATTCATGATCAAACTCTCTAGGCCACAAGTAATGCTTCCATGTTTCCAAAGCTCTAAACAAAGCATATAACTCCTTGTCACACGTTGGATAGTTCAATTGAGCTCCTTTCAACTTTTCGCTAAAGTAAGCGATTGGCTTTCCATCCTATAACAAAACAGCTCCTATGCCTACTCCAGATGCATCACATTCAAGCTCAAACATGTTATCAAAGTTAGGCAAAGAAAGAATTGGTGCAGTTGTAAGTTTTTCTTTAAGGAGATTAAAAGCATGCTCTTGTTTTTCTCCCCAATAAAAACAAACATCATTTTTCACAATTTCATTCAAAGGTACAGCAATTGTACAAAAATCCTTGACAAACCTCCTATAAAAACTTACAAGACCATGAAAACTTCTAACTTGTGCTACATTTTGAGGAATTGGCCATTCTAAAATAGCTTTCACCTTCTCCTTTTCCATTTCAATCCCATTAGCACTTATAACAAAACCCAGAAAATCAACTTTATCCATGCAAAAAGAACACTTTTAGAGATTTTCGTACAATGATTCTTTTCGTAAGGTATCCAAAACTGCACGCACATGGTTAAGATGTTCATCCACATTTTTGCTATAGACAAGAATATCATCAAAATAAACAACCACAAATTTTCCAATGAATTTTCTCAAAACATGGTGCATCAATCTCATGAAAGTACTTGGTGCATTAGTTAAACCAAAAGACATTACTAACCACTCATATAGACCAAATTTTGTTTTAAAGGCTGTTTTCCCTTCGTCTCCTTCTCTAATTCGAATTTGATGATAACCACTTTTCAAAATGATCTTATTAAACACAACAGATCCATGCAATTCATCAAGCATATCATCTAGCCTAGGAATAGGATAGCGATACTTTACCGTGATTTTGTTGATTGCTCGGCAGTCGATGCACATCCTCCATGATCCATCTTTCTTAGAAACAACAATTACCGAAACAGCACATGGACTCATGCTCTCACGGATTTTTCCTTTGTCCAACAACTCTTGCACTTGCCTTTGAATTTCCTTAGTCTCTTTGGGATTGGCTCTATAGGCTGGTCGGTTTGGTAGAACTGCCCCGGGAACAAGTTCAATTTGGTGTTCAATACCTCTTAATGGAGGTAATCCACTTGATTCTTCCACTGGAAAAATATCTTCGAATTCCTGTAAAAGAGACACAAAAGTACTTGGCAAAGAAGTGGTTAATTCGTTAGTGGTAAAAAGGACTGTTTGTACACTAGGATGAAAACACTCTCTTTTTCAACTTTTGCACTCTTTATTTCTTTTGCTCCCACATAAAAATTCTTTTTTTCATTCGGACTCTTTTCACTTGACTCTTTTTCAATGCCCTCACCTTTTTTCTCTCATTCTTACTTTTCTCTCGACTCTTTTTTTCGCTCGACTCTTTTTCAATGTCCTCACTTTTTTTTCTCTCAACCTCACGAGCTCTCTTTGCTTGTGACAATTTATGTTGGTCCTCTTGAACTTGTTGAGGTGTCAATGAGACAAGCATAATAGACTTGTTGTTGTGTTTGAAGGTGTAGTGGTTGTGAAATCCATCATATATCAACCTACGATCAAACTGCCATGGCCTCCCCAAAACAATGTGACTTGCATGCATTGGCACAACATCACAAAGAACATCATCTTTATAATTTCCAATTGAAAACGAAATTAGAACTCGCTTAGTCACTCGAATTTCTCCACATTCATTAAGCCATTGTAGCTTGTATGGATTAGGATGTTTTTCCGTTGTTAAGCTCAACTTTTCCACCATTTCAGAACTTGCAACATTTGCACAACTACCACCATCAATAATCATTATGTAAAGTTTACCTTGGACCAAACACCTTGTGTGGAAGATGTTCTCCCTTTGTTGATCATCGTTTCTATTTTGCATGTTTAGAGCCCTTCGAACCACCAAAGTTCTCCATGTTCTGGTCCAATCTCCTCCAATTGTTTATCCTCCTCCTCCTCATCATTATCATCTTCACGTTCACTTTCAGATTCTATCTCTCCATTTGCCTTCAAAATCATCACTCTTTTGTTTGGACATTGAGATACAATGTGTCCAACACCTTGACAACGAAAACATTTGATATCTCTATTTCGAGTAGAAGTTGAAGTAGAAATACCTTTACCCTTCTCAAATTCTTTGAACTTGGATGTCGACGCTTCATTTTGGTGTTTAGAAGCTGCCCCAAAATTGGATTTGGATGAAGTCCACTCTTTTGTCCTTGAAGAATGAGAACTTGTTCAAAAATTCTTTTGGATTATTCCCTTATTCTTCAATTGTCCCTCCACCTTCATGGCCATATGAACCATGTCCTCCAACTACACATAGTGTTGAAGCTCCACAATGTTGGCAATCTCCCTATTCAGCCCACATAAGAATCGAGCCATGGTTGCTTCTCTATCTTCTTCAACATTTTCCCTAATCATAGTAATCTCCATCTCTTTGTAGTACTCATCAACAGATTTAGTACCTTGTTTCATAGATTGTAATTTTTTATATAATTCACGAAAATAATGAGAAGGTACAAATCTCTTACGCATTATGCCTTTCATTTCTTCCCAAGTCGAAACTGGTCTTCCTCCATATCGCCTTGTACTAGTTGTCAATTGATCCCACCAAACTATAGCATAGTCAGTGAATTCAATAGCAGCAAGTCTAACCTTTTTCTCCTCGGAATAGTTGTGACATTCAAAGATGAGATCCACCTTTCTCTCCCACTCCAAATAAGCTTTGGGGTCACTCCTTCCTTGGAATGTTGGGATCTTCAGTTTGATGCTTCTCAAATCACCATCAACTTCATTTGTTCGCCCTCCTCTTCTACCGTTTCCATGTCTCTCATTTTGATGCATGTATGAAGCATTATCCTCTCATCCACTCTCTTCATCCTCGTAATTGTTTGCATTTGCTTGAAGTTCCAGCCTCTCCAAGCGCTCTGAAACACTTTCCAGAACACGTCCAAGCCTTCTAAAATGTTGTTGCATGGTTTCCAACGTAGGATCAATTTGATTGTCATCAGTAGAATCCATCCTCACAGTTCACTCGTGTATCACACAAAAATACACCTCACAAAACACTCGTGTATATCACTCGTTGGCTTTTACCTCCCCTGAAATAATCTCACCACTCAAGCCTTTTACCACTCTTTCTCTTTTGCAAAGATAACACAAGTAAAAAAAAATAAATCAAGAACAAACAAGAACTAATATCGACCAACCAAACTTCAGCCCTTGAATGAAGGATGAAAGGAAATGGTCAAGAAAAAAATATGAGGAGAAATATGTATTTGAGGTTTTTTTCGGTTTTTTTTCATTTTTTTCATTTTTTTTCCTTTTTTTCTCTTTTTTTTCAAGGATATGAAAGATAAACAATATAAGATAAAGCTAAGGATAGATCAGTACAAGTTGGCTCGTGATACCAAATGATATAGATTGGGATACGACGAAGGACCCGTTGGATATATTGATCTAAGAACCCCACGTATAAGGTTTGGCAGTAGACTCCCTTGATTGATAATCTGGTTTGATCCACTTCCAGAGCTTGGAAAACCTCGACCCGTTGGCTATATGATCAGCCAAGAACCTCGGTATGATTGAACGCCACAAGAACTTGCTCAAAGTATCTTGATAAGTTCCAAACAAGTGAAAAACTCTACAAAGAGAATTCAACTCACAAGACAAAGTCTATTTCCGTATTTGATCAATGGTGTCTCAAATGACATGCTTACAAGCCTATTTATAGGCTAGAATAGACTCTTGAAAGTCTCACATCATTAATTAAACTTAAGACACTTAAAAAGACTCGTAATAAAAGAAAAGTAACTCCTAAACCTTTGGTGTAACTCTATGATATCTAAAGTCACTTATTTAACATAAAATGTAACTAAAATAGACCCTTCATTTTGGCTGCTCCAACTTAGATGAAAATGCATCATGTATCATCAATTTGGGCCTCCAAAATGTGATATGTAGTGACTCCAAACTTCAAGCCTTGGGCTGCCCACAAACTTGAATAATATTCGCCACTTGGCCCAATGTAGAATGGTCTTGTAATTGGGCTTTTATTTCAACAACTAAAAGCAACATGGACTCCTTTATCTTCTTAGCTCTTGCTCTTGTAATTGGCCCACTTGGAATGATCAATGGATCCATCTTCTTGTCCTTGATCAGCTTGGGTGTGTCTCCATCATTCCCTTCTTCTTCAAGAGGATTCGTCCTCGAATCTAATTCACCAACATAAGGAGATAAATCAGAAACATTGAAAGTAGCACTTACATTAAACTCACCATGTAAGTCTAGTTTGTAAGCATTATCATTGACTTTTGCAATCACTTGGAATGGTCCATCTCCTCTTGGCTGCAACTTGAACTTTCTTTTCAAAGGAAATCTCTCATTTCTCATATGCAACCAAACCCAATCTCCCGGCTCAAAGATGACTTTTTTCCGACCTTTGTTGGCTTGCTTTGCACATTGTTCTGTCCTCTTTTCAATGTTGAGTCTTACCCTTTCATGCAATCTTTTCACCATTTCAGCCTTATCTTTTCCATCAAGACTTGCACGTTCTTCAATAGGTATTGGAATCAAATCTAGTGGACTCAATGGATTAAAACCATACACAGCTTCAAATGGAGAAAAGTTAGTAGCAGAATGAACACTTCGATTATAAGCAAATTCAGCAAAAGGTAAGCATTCTTCCCTCACAAGCATCACACTCTCTGTATAGTATTTCTTTCCGAAGCTCTGCCCTCTCCTCCATCCAGTTCGCCGGAGCTCTGTTGATTGCGGTGCTGCTTCACCAGACACGTAGCCGTTTTATCTTTGGGGACGACACGCCAAACCGAGAGCACTACCGGGTCGAATCGCGTTTTGCGGAAAGAGGACTCCTCGACTCGGCTAAACGGTTTTACAGTTTCAATTTCATTGTAATTTTCAGTTTTAGTTCTTCCTTCCTTCTTGGGTTGTATTACGCCCGGTATTTTTTATCTCTTGTAATTCCAGCATTAGCCCCTACAATCGCAAGATGAGATATACTTGCCGTTGAAGGTTTCAGACCTAAACTGAACTAAAACTTTCGAAACTTTAAATACTTTTGCTTGGAGATGTCGACCAACGACAACACCGTCGCTGCCACCACCGCCGCCGCATCTCCATCCACCATGTCGACCACTGCACCGGTCAACACATCGTCGATTTCGACGGTGATGCCCACTCCTGGGCGCTATCCATCTTCATCAACAACCCCTTGGGAGTTTGTTAACCCCCTTAGGCCCACTGGTGGATCCACCTCGAGTGGATCGGTTGGTTCCACTTTTAGTGGTTCTTTCGGATCCTTTAATGGATCAAGTGTTGGGCATTCGGGTCTCACACGAGTGTTGGGGCCTTCTAGTCTCACTCGAATGCTGGGGCCTTCGGGTCTCACGCGGGTGCTAGTTCCTTCGGGGCTGGTACGACCATGGTGGGATCCATGCCCAACATGAATGGTGGAGGCTCTATGCCCAACCACGTTGTTGGCTCCTTCGGGGGCAACGGAATTGGTTCCTTCCATGGACCAAGTACGGCACCTTTGGCACCAAGAGTGATGCCACCTGCCGAGAAGCCACCAAAGTTTGGAGGATCCGACTTCAAAAGGTGGTACCAAAAGATGTTGTTCTACTTGACAACATTGGGCGTCGCCAACTTCTTCACAGAAAAAGAGCCGCCCGCGCCAAGCGATCGAGAGACTAGGCTTGAGGTCATGGCAGAATATGAAGCTTGGAGAAAAGGAGATTACCTTTGTAAAAATTTCATTCTAAGTGCTTTAGATGATAGTTTGTACAATGTATACTACGTTGTAACCACATCAAAAGAGATGTGAGAAAGCCTAGAAAGAAAGTACAACATAGATAATGCTGCAGGCACTGAACAAGTTGTAGCATCCAAATTTATGGACTACAAGATGGTCGACTCTCGACCCATCATGGAGCAAGTTCAAGAGGTCCAAATGATCATCCACGCACTAGTGGCTGAAGGGATGACCTTGCTCGACAAATTCTTAAGGTGCACGATCAGTGACAAGCTTCCTCCTAGTTGGAAGGACTTCAAGAGCTATCTGAAGCACAAGCGAAAGCAGATGACTCTTGAAGACTTGATCGTGAAATTGCGTATTGAGGCCGATGTGCGCAAAAGCGACCAAAAGGCTAAGGGATTTAGCCCACTTGAAGCCAAGGCCAATCTGTTGGAGCGGGGCGGTCCCTCCAACAAACGTCCTCACCCAAGTCAAAAGGATAAAGGGAAAGGGAAGCAGCCTGTAAAAAAATTTGAAGGCGAATGCTTCAAATGTGGCAAAACTGGCCACTTTGCCAAAGACTGCCGCAGCAAGAATAAGAAGCCGGCAGCCCACGTCGTTGAGAAGGAGTTCAAAGAGTGGGATGAAAGCGACCTCATTGTTGTGGTCACTGAAGAAGCCAACTTGATTGAAAACAAGGGAGGCTGGTACATCGACACTGGAGCAACTGCTCATGTTTGTGCCGATAGGAGTAAGTTTTCAACTTACAGTCCTGTTGATGGGAGGAAGATCAACATGGGGAATCAAGCATCCTCCGAAGTCCTTGGCATCGGAAATGTGATCCTCATGATGACGTCTGACATCACAATAACGCTGAATGATGTGTTGGATGTCCCGGACATCCGCAAGAACCTAGTGTCAGGATCAATACTAGTTAAAAAGGGGTTTAAACTTGTATTTGAGTCTAATAGGTTTGTAGTGTATAAGTTTGGAAAATCCCTCGGAAAAGGTTATGTAACCGACGGGCTTTTCAAACTTAGTGTGGCAACTCGCAGTGTTGCAAAGCCATTGGCTAATAATAAAACATCTACTTCCTCTTACTTGACTGAGTGTTCAAATTTGTGGCATTGTAGATTGGGACATGTAAATTCAAAAGCCATTAAAAGACTAGGATGAAAGCGACCTCATTGCTGTGGTCACTGAAGAAGCCAACTTGATTGAAAACAAGGGAGGCTGGTACATCGACACTGGAGCAACTACTCATGTTTGTGCCGATAGGAGTAAGTTTTCAACTTACAGTCCTGTTGATAGGAGGAAGATCAACATGGGGAATCAAGCATCCTTCGAAGTCCTTGGCATCGGAAATGTGATCCTCATGATGACGTCTGGCATCACAATAACGCTGAAGGATGTGCTGCATGTCCCAGACATCCGCAAGAACCTAGTGTCAGGATCAATACTAGTTAATAAGGGGTTTAAACTTGTATTTGAGTCTGATAGGTTTGTATTGTATAAGTTTGGAAAATCCCTCGGAAAAGGTTATGTAACTGACGGGCTTTTCAAACTTAGTGTGGCAACTCGCAGTGTTACAAAGCCATTGGCTAATAATAAAACATCTACTTCCTCTTACTTGACTGAGTGTTCAAATTTGTGGCATTGTAGATTGGGACATGTAAATTCAAAAGCCATTAAAAGATTAGTGAATTTAGATTTACTAAAGGCTAATGAAGTGGATACTCAAGATAAATGTGAAATTTGTCTTGAAGTAAAAATGACTAAGTTTTCGTTTCACTCGGTGGAACGAAACACAAAACCCCTTGAATTATTTCACACGGACGTATGTGATTTAAACATGGTGCAAACTAGAGGTGGTAAAAAGTACTTTATCACTTTCATAGATGATTGCACAAGGTATTGCTACATTTATCTTTTATGAATTAAAGATGAAGCAATAGAAGCGTTCAAAAATTATAAGAACGAAGTTGAGAATCAACTTGGTTGTAAAATCAAACGATTCGAAGCGATAGATGAGGCGAATATGTAGCCCCGTTTGAGGAATTATGCAACGCAAGTGGTATAATCCATCAAACGACTGCACCATATTCACCACAATGTAATGGTGTTGCAGAACGCAAGAATCGAACTCTAAAAAAGATAATGAATGCACTGCTTCTGACTTCAGGATTACCACATAACATGTGGGGGGAAGCTGTTTTGACAGCCAACTATATCTTGAATAAAATCCCTCTCAAAGGAAAAGATGTTACTTCTTATGAGTTGTGGAAGGGAAGGAAGTCATCCTACAAATACCTCAAAGTGTGGGGGTGTTTGGCAAAGGTGATGATTCCTCCGCCCAAAGAAGTTACAATCGGACCTAAAACGGTTGATTGCATCTTCATTGGATATGCACTTAATAGTAGTGCATATCGATTTGTTGTTCACAAGTCTGAAATATCGACTATTACAGTAGGAACAACAATTGAGTCAAGGAATGTTGTATTTCTCGAAAATACATTTCCTTGCAAAGACAAGGAAAAAGTCTTAACCAATTCTGAGACAAGAATTGAAGTAGAAGCCACTAGTTCTAAATCAGCGGACGAGGAACATGAATCGCGCAAGCGTGCAAGGCCCGATCTAAAGGATACAGTACTAAGACGTGGTAGTAGGGTCAGAACACGAAAAACATTTGGTCCTGACTACATTGTTTTTATGTTAGATGAAGAACCGACATCTATAAAAGTAGCCTTCGATGGCCTAGACAGGTTACATTGGAGAGAAGCTGTTCAAAGCGAAATTGATTCAATTTTGCTAAACCACACTTGGGTGTTGGTAGATCTACCTGAAGGTGCGAAACCACTAGGTTGCGAATGGGTACTTAAAAGGAAATTTACGGCCGATGAAACAGTGGATAAGTATAAAGTCCGACTAGTAGTAAAGGGTTTTAAACAAAAACAAGGACATGACTTTTTCGATACCTATTCACCTGTAACAAGGATTACATCTATCCGAGTGCTTCTCGCTATTGCTGCATTGCACAATCTTGAGATTCATCAAATGGATGTAAAGACCGCGTTTCTAAATGGTGAACTAGAAGATGAAATTTATATGGAACAACCCGAAGGGTTTGTAGTACCTGGACAAGAAAAAAAGTATGCAAACTAGTTAAATCCCTCTATGGATTGAAACAAGCGCCATTGCAATGGCACTTGAAGTTTGATAATGTGATGTTATCAAATGGGTTTAAAACCAACGAGTGCGACAAATGTGTCTACATCAAGAGCACTAATAACGGTCACGTTATAGTGTGTCTATACGTTGATGATATGTTAATCTTGGGTAGCAACACTCAAGTAACTAACGATACAAAGGCCATGTTAAAGAGAAACTTTGACATGAAAGACATGGGTCTAGCCGATGTAATTCTTGGAATGAAGATTCTAAGAACGTCTGATGGAATTATCTTAACACAATCTCATTATGTTGAGAAGATATTGAATAAATTCAAAGCCTATGATGGCGCACCGGTTAAGACTCCAATTGAACTCGACGTTCACTTGAGCAAGAACAAAGGCGAGTCCGTTGCACAATAAGAGTATGCACTGGTCATCGGGTGATATTATGTACTTGACTAATTGCACTCGACCTGACATTGCTTGTGCCGTGAACAAGTTGAGTCGTTACACGAGCAATCCAAGCAAAGAACATTGGAGAGCTCTTGTGAGGGTTTTGAGATATTTAAAATATACTCATGATCATGGGCTACACTTCTCGAGATACCCCCCGGTACTTGAAGGGTACTGTGATGCATATTGGATATCCGACAATAGAGACTCACTTTCAACAAGTGGATACGTCTTTACTATTAGGGGTGGTGCTGTATTGTGGAAATCCACAAAACAGACATGTATAGCCCGATCAACAATGGAATCGGAGTTCATTGCCTTAGATAAGGCTGGTGAGGAAGCCGAGTGGCTTAAGAACTTCCTTGAAGATATTCCATGTTGGTCTAAGCCAGTGCCGCCAGTGTTGATCCACTGCGATAGCCAAGCGGCTATTGGAAGGGCAAACAATGGCTTCTATAACGGTAAGTGTCGACATATACGTCGACGACACAATACCGTGAGGCACTTGATCACAACTGGTATGATTACAATTGACTATGTGAAGTCAATAGATAATCTAGTGGATCCGCTAACCAAAGGATTAAACCGTGATCAAATGAATAAGTTGCTAGGGGGAATGGGTTTGAAATCCACAAACTAAAGAATTATCATAGTGGTAACCCAACCATGATGACTGGAGATCCCAAGAACTTGGTTCAAAGGGACAACTAAGCTATGAGAGTTCATGAGAAACACTCAACTATATCTATTCCCTAGAGAGCAATAGAGTGTTGGAAAACTTTCCTAATGGTGAGGCTAAGTCTATGACTTTTAATGACTCCTAAGGATCTCGAGGAAATTGAGTTCTCAAGGAGACCGAGCAGGGCAAGATACTCGATTAGGAATCACCTATATAAGTGTGAAGTGAGGTCGCTTCAAATAACACACTTATGAATCCAAAGTGGTGTCTAAGGCCGCAAAGGACACAAAATGTTAGAACGGATGAGGTTGAGGTGTTTAAGCGTTAACACCATTGTCTCGGTGCACACCGTGGGGGATTAGTTCAAAGCATCGCGCTACTAAGCCGCCTGTGTATCCGATGGTGTCGACTATGGAGGGTTAAAGCCAACAACTACCTATCCTTATGCTTATATACCTCGTGAGGGTTTAGCTTATGTCTGCATGCATATGCATTTGGCTATTTCCACTCATGTGGGGGATTGTTGGAATCTTGTTTTAAGATGTCCGGTCAATGAAGTTTGACCAATAATAAATGTGATGAGACATTTAATTTTGGAGAATGAAATGATATAGCGTCGATCTACGTTCCGTGTAGATGACCGTAGTATATTCACTTTCTTAAATCCGATTCCCGGTGAGTAAGAAATAGTGGATTAAAGTTGGTCACATTGTAGCTTTTGATAAAGCTAGGAGTTAAAAGTGTAGGGCGTAATTAACTAGTGTTAATTATCCCACATAGGAGATGAGACACATCTTTAAATGTGTATTTATTAAGTAACTTAGTACACTTAGTAATTATCGTGGACTAAGATGGGGGAAAGAGCCCACACGCGCGCACACGCGCGCCGAGCCGAGCCGAGCCGAGCCCGTGCCCATGCCCTTGCCCTTGCCCTTGCCCTTGCCCTTGGCTTGGTCTTGGACTTGGATCTTGGCAATTGGTCTTTAGGTGGTCTTTGGGCTTGGTTCTTGGGCTTGTCCCTGGATCCAGACTTATTGTTTTGGACCATCTAAGGTTTGGGCAGCAGCCTGATCAACTTGACATGCTGCACCTTGATCAGCAGTTTGATCAACTCGGCCTGCTGCGCCTTGAGCGATGGCTTCAGTAGCCTGATCAACTCGACCTGCTGCTCCTTGACCGATGGCTTGATCAGCGTCTTGATCAAGTCGAAGTCCACATGTGATGGTTGAACTAGGGCGTGTACAGCGTCTAGATTCAAAGTCAACTACTCCAGCTTTCAAACTCGTAACGGCCGGCGGTTACAGCCCCACCATAATGAGCCATGATGACAGCCATCAAGGCTGAGTTGACCCCTGCAGTGGACCAAGCCTATAAATAGGCTAGTCATTCCTTGCATTAGGGATAGAGCACAATCAGAACAACATACTCACAAGCACCATACTCTCTGCATAGTCTTTCTTTCCGAAGCTTTGCCCTCTCCTCCATCTAGTTCGCCGGAGCTATTTTGATTGTGGTGCTGCTTCACCAGAGACGTAGCCGTTTTATCTTTGGGGACGACACGTCAAACCGAGAGCTCTACCAGGGCGTATCTCGTCTTGCGGAAAAAGGACTTCTCGACTCGGCTAAACGCTTTTACGATTTTACAATTTCGATTTCATTGTAATTTTCAGTTTTAGTTCTTCCTTCCTTCTTGGGTTGTATTACGTCCCCTACAAAAAGTTTATGTTTTGTACTCCTACTTCATAACTAACTTATTTAAAAAATAATTCATAATTAATAATATTAAATGCATAAATATCTCTAAACTCTAGTTTCCATATTATTAATTATTTTTATCTCACTACTCATCTCCTTCGCATCTATAATTCTTTATAATGTCACAATTTTCAGCAACACCGACATTTAAAAAATATCATAGAATTGGATCCTCCAAAGTCAAAATACTGGGTCCGCCATGCAGTTTTAGTGTTTCAATGCAGATTTGCATCCATTTTCACAGTTATAATATTCCCATTTGAATCAAACTAAATTGGAACAATAATCTTAACATTTTATCCGTCTCTTATTTAGTGGAACCTATTATATTTGAGAAGAAAGCAATGTGGGATTGATAACAAAAACACGAAGGCATTATTCAGTTTTTATGATGATTACTAATTTAGAATTAAGTAGTGAGATTCAATCTTATGAATTAATGTACTTCCTTTGTCTCATAATAAGAGTCACATTTAGTGTGGACATGGATTTTAAGAAATGTAAAGAATAGAGGATTGAAAAAATTAGTGAAATATGAAGTTCACTTTTTAATATTGGTTTTATAATAGACTGTGAGTGAAGTGAGTTAATGTAATCTGAGACCTACTTATCACTTATGGTAATATATATTTAATCATGAGATATAATCTTTATACATGAATGAGCTTAAATTGAATAATAAACGTAAGATTTTGAGTGAAATAATTTAGAATTAAGTCGTGAGATTCAATCTTATGAATTAATGTACTCCATTTGTCCCATAATATGAGTCACATTTAGTGTAGACAAGGATTTTTAGAAATGTAAAGAATAGAGGATTGGAAAAGTTGGTGAAATATGAGTTCGCTTTTTAATATTGATTTTGTAATAGAATGTGAGTGAAGTGAGTTAGTGTAATCTGAGACTTACTTATCACTTATGATAATATTAAGTGATAATATATATTTAATCTTCAGATATAATTTTTATAAACGAATGAGACTAAATTGAATAACAAACGTAAGATTTCGAGTGACATAATTGTTTGTTAGTTTTGCTAGAATTCATTAGAGTTTTATAACCCTACATCATGTAACTGATATAATTGTGTACTGTATACTATTGCTCCATATTTGTGTACTATATAATACTCCATATTATTGCTCCAAGTTGTCAAGATTTTTAAATGAGTTGTGGTCCGCAGTAGACAGCTAGTGTATGAACAAAATTCAATCTTTCATTACTTTGATGTCGAAATTCGGAAAAATTGAAGTCTTATGTACCATATAAATTATCAGAAAAATTAATGTATTCATTTTTGAATAAATGTCCTAATCATCAAATTACACATCTTATGAAATTAGAAGATTTTTCTACATAACTTTATTAATTATCTTATATCTGTACTACTCAAGAAGGATACCAGTAAATTTTAATTCAGTTAAGGAAACTAATGTGAATTATGATATATATTAAACACTTTCTTTATTGGTGTTCCACAATAAAATTATGTAATATAAATGAAAATGTCTCATAAAAAGCAAAAGATTAAGTCGTAGTTGACAAATGTATCATCAACTTAGTGACAGTTTTCTAAATGAACTAAAATTTTATTTCCAATTATGTGTTTTTAAAAAGATGAATTTGTTATAGTAAACAAATGTAAAATGAAAAGTAACATAATCATATTCTTAAATTTTGATCGACACGCCTACTGCTGAAAAAGAAAAAATGTACACTAAATAGAACGCTTATTGTAAAATGGATGAAGTGTTACAAAGTTAAGTGCAAAAATATAGAGTATATACAATGTATATAGCACATGGATTAGGATTGCATCTTTACTTCGAGTATCGCATGCCACAAAGTAATTAATTTATGCTACTCGTGAGTTAATTAAATTCAGAAACTATATTATAAATTGAAAATTTAAGATTTTAGAATTTATATCAAATGTTGACCAAATTTTATATATTTTACAATATTTGCAGGCGATCCAAATTTAATTATGAAATTGAGAGGCATAATAGATTGTCATCAATAAATTTAGTTGGAGACCATCCCTATCTATTGAAGAATAAACAATAATTTGAAAACGCCTACATTTCTATCCAAATAATAGAGGAGTAGTTGAGTTTCACTGAAATTGATACAATAAAAAGAGGGGCCACACTCACCGATATTGCACGACTATATTCATGAAAATCCTGCATGTTGGTCGGGACTTGAAACACATGGATCATTTCACAATTTAGATCCAGATATACACATACATACATGAGTAATGTTACAAATTACAATTATAGGTATGGTTGAATGATTTCTATTTTTTTCATTGGAGAATAGGCATGGGGCATATTTTACCTTAAATTTTGACCGTAGTCCTAGAATTTAATTTTCATATTTGAAAAAATCAACTGAAAGGTTATATAGGAATTATTACGATTAATATATGCTGAATTACTATGAAAATGCGCTTTTAAATGCTAGTGACAAATGGATAGGCTACTCATATTTAGCGCCTCCGAAATTGAGGACGATCTATACACTTTTTGCAAGGAGAAGCCGGAGACCTTGGAACATATTGTCTTCCTCTGCAGAGGCTCTAGTAGCATTTGGTACTACTGTTGTAACATGTGGAATATATCTTTTTGCTTACTCAAAAAGTCAATAGCATGCTTCCTAATCTTGGCTGGGCACTCCTTTTTGCAAGTTTAACATAAAGTTGTGAATCTTCTTGTTTTACTAATGATATCATGGTCAGATTGATAACAATCTCTTTAGTAAATCAGACATCTGCTTGCCTTATCTGGTTTTAGCCTTTTTAAATGCAAAACAAAAAATATCTAGTGGCCAATTATTCAGCTAGATGCACGATGATATTGTGCATACATACATATATATACAAATTAATTTTGATTCTTTTTCATCAGCCTAAATTTAAAAATAATATACTTACAATTTAGTTTATCTTCAGTATACTTTAAAAGAGTCAAACATAGACGTACAAACATACATACCATATTCAGCATAATATAAAATCGAGAACTATATTGTTTACAAAAAAGATTATGTTTAGTCAAGATCGTCATATGTAGGAAAATGGATAGAATAATGATGTTCTCTCCCCTCCTAAAATGTAGCGAAACTCATTTAAGAAGACTGAAAAACAGAAATTACAAAACTAAATAAACAAAGATGAAATGCAGCTAGTGTTTTAGAATTTTTGAAAATCAACGTGATTGACCGAGAATTTTAACTACATCTACTTTTCCAAAATTATGTTCAGATTTTATTAAAAATATGCAAAAATGCAATAAGTTTCAACCTTCTTGTAAAGGTAATTTTTCTACTTTATTAATTGTAAATTGGAGTGATATTAATACATTGGATTCAGATAACCTGTCAGATGCCCGCCTCTATGGGTACAATGTCATGTGCATTTATATTTGGGGGATACCATTCATAATAGATACTCATCTTTTCCTTTTACATTTTAATATTATTTATTTCCGCTAAAATTATAAATCTAAAAAGTATTTGTATAATTCAAATATATTTTACTTTAACTTTGACATCGTTATTTTACCAACAAACATCGGATTTTTTGTTGCTTATCAATCTACTGCTCCTATTCATGAAATAAAATATGAACATTTAAATATATTTTCATATAGACCGGGTATCCTGTCAATTAAAACAAATGATTAAGATCAATTATTAAAACAATACGGAACCTATTTATATTGCAGATCAATCATGAACCTAGTCATAATAAATAATTGGCCGCAGTAACATGTTGTTTTTCAATTAGAGTCGTTTAGTTATTCTCACATGAATATGATTAATGATTGAAGATCCCATGCACAATAATGCACATGTCTCGTTCATTATAATAGTATGACGCCATATACAATGGAACTTTCAAATTAATAATACTTGCTTTAAAAATTTAAATTGCATGTTAGCTCGTATGTTTCAAATCAGTTCACCTTTAAATGTTAATCCTTCCGTCTCAATCTCATATACGTACTCTTTCCTTTTAAGTTAGTTCTACAAGAATATACATTTTCTAATTTTGAAAACACTTTTCTTTTTATTGAGGTAAGACTCATTTTTCACTAACAATACATTAATTACTTTTACTTTCAATATACTTCTCTTACTTTACCAATTATGCATTAAAATATGTGCATAACTAAAAGTACATACTCTTGCTGGACGGAGCGAGTATTAGTTAGAAATTGTACTAGTAGAATCAAATATTGCAATTTCTTGAATATTACTCTATTTATAGTTGTTTCGCTTAAATTTACTCTATTGGAAAATAGAAATTTACATTAAAATATTAATCTAGACCTTTTTGTTCTTGGAGCAATGAAAAAATGAAGTGGAACACATGGTTCCACAAATTTGTGGGATAAGAGAAATGGGGCCTATTTTGATTGTGGATTGAATGCACCCCAACCCTAAAAATTAATCAGCCCAAAACCGCGTTTGTTTGCGTATTGCTTAGCTGTAAAGGGCCACAATGTTTTAAGGCCCTTTTTTGAAACCTTCTTTTTTTTCTCTCATATAATTATATTTTTTGAAATAGAATTCCGAGGTTTAGCAGTTATGGTAGAAGAATACTTTTTGCAATTTTATAAATTATCGATGACTCCTTGCTCAACTGGTTGAGAAGGGAGGCAAGGATACCGCCCATCCAGGAGGTTTTGAGTTTGAATCCTGGATAGTGCAACCTGGGTGCAACTTGGGATTAATTTCCCCTGTGGGCCTTTACAAGGCTTGTTGCCTTGGGGCTTGGCATGCTGATGAGCCTTGACCCGTCCGGGACAGTGTTGGTCTACGGACCGAACCCGTCGGAGGGTGGCTGGCCTACGAGCCTGACCATGGCTAGTTCACGAGACCGAATCCGGCTGGAGGGAGGCTAGTTCACGAGGGTTGGGACAGCCTTGACCCGTCCGGGACAGCGCTGGTCTACGGGCCGAACCCGTCGGAGGGTGGCTGGTCTACGAGCCTGACCAAGGCTAGTTCACGAGACCGAATCCGGCTGGAGGGAGGCTAGTTCACGAGCCACGAGGGTTGGGAAGTGTATCACGAACTTCGATGTATGTGTGTTTTAAAAAAAAAAACTGAAATTTTAAATTGAGACGTGACATGTGTGGTTGATAATTGAACTTATCTAAAATTATCGTCAGAAAGCTAGCTCTCTTCGTGCATCTCATGTGCCTATTTCAATTGAGATGGAATATTACTATACAGTATATACATCGAACTTAATTAAATAATTATTGGCTACTAAATTTTTACTTATTTGAGTAATTTATTTCCTGTTTTAACATTAATATGTAGTTTCTACGATCTGCATGTGGGTTGATTGAAATTTAATATACTCCCTTCGTCCTATTACATGTGATATATTTATTTTAGAAACATATTTTTAGGTAATGTTGTTTAGTAGTTAAATGAAGAAAAAATAAAGTAGGAGATATGAGTGAAGATAAAGTAAAGGAGAGATAGAATGTTGTTTTTTTGTTATGAAAGGAAATGTGACACTTATAATTAGACTATCCAACAAAGCATACTTATTACTTATAATAGGACCGAGGGAGAGTATTAAATATTCCACTACATTTTTTGTGACGTAGGATTGATCAAGAACTAAGGAAAGAAAGAAAATACAACATATAAAAGGACAAAACAAGGGAACATCTGAGCACATGAATTTTATCTTTTTCGATGTTTCAAGAATTTTTTTGGAACATATTTTCTTAGTTAAAGTCAGTTTGGGTATGTGGAACGACAATGATTTAGCAAGACTATCCATTCAACAAAAACAAGCCAAATAAAAATTATTTTATCTTGTCAGACTTTTCCGGAAATGTTCAATAGAAAAGGGAATTTAGAAGAACCCCTATATTGCAGTTGCTTTCGTCGATATCTACTACTCATATATGTTACTCTAGTTCATGAAAACTATATTACATGCACTTGTTAAAAAAGCAATCTGATCACAAAAAGCTCTTTCACTCTCCTCTATGATAATCTGAATGCATAGCTATATCTCAAATTATGATTAATTATCCATTAATTTAAATTATAGTTTTTTAATTAAAATTAAGGTTAACTATCGATTATTTTGGGGAATTTATATTGTTTGAGTTATAGTGAACCATGCACGGCGGGAGACTTACATAAACATATAAATTAAATATGAGTCAATTTAAAAAAATTATATTTCCTTTACCCTGGCTAAGATGACTCATTTCTTAGTTGTCACGGGATTTTAGGAATTGTTGATTAATGTATCTAATTGATTAGAGAAAAAGTAGGTATGAGTATTGAATGGAAAGAGAAAGAGAGTTGAATATTTTAATTGGAAAGAGAAATAGATGTTGGGAGTATTAATTAGAGAGAAAATTTTTAAAAATAGAAATGTGTCATCTTATTTTGAACAAACCAAAAAGGATAATATGTCATCTAGGACGGAGGGAGTAGGATTAATCATATTCACATGTTATACAGATAATTGAATGCTGGTATAACACAAATAATTCATGAATTCTACGATTTAGAAATCAATAAACTAATTGTCCAAAGAATCAGAAATTGATTGCAATTTCTCCAGGTGATGTTATTCGTACTCAACCATAAATTTTTTAACTGTTTCCCAAACTCATACTCCCTCCATCCCTTGTGATTTGTCACCATTTGACCGGACACAAGTTTTAAGAAATGTAATAGATAATGGATTGAAAAAGTTAATGGCATGTGGGTCCTACTTTTATATATTAGTTTTATAATAAAATGTGAATGAGAATGACTTAGTGGAACGTGGAGTCCGCTATAAAAAAATGGTAAAAGTGAACGGTAACAAATTGTCAAGGACTGAGGGAGTATTATGATCGTTAGGTGTATGACTAGACGTACTTGCAAATATACACAAGGTATGAATAGTATAACTAAAGGTAAGCACAGGGATAACGAACACAGTAAATACAGTCGCAGACTGTTTATCTAAGACTAGGCTTCTATCACTATTTGGAAACATGGTTTGGGATTGGTTTTAAATGCTGAAAATAGTAAAGAAACAATTAAAATAAAGCAAGTAAACAATTGCCGATTAAACACGGGAGTAAAATAGATGGAGACAAGGGAATTCTAGGAATTTGCTTTCACAATAATGGTTTATAGAAAACAAATTCCAACTATTACACCCTAGCACAGTTCATGCTTAACTAGAACGAGTCTCATAAGTATTGCTCATGTGGCACAAATTAGGTTACACATTAAGGTCGTCAATCTTAGATTAGCAAATCCAAAAAGCTCAATTAGACTCTCGAGATGTCTTGACTCTCAAATTAAAGTACCGTTTTAAGGGGAATTAATTGTACCGTTAAATAAGTCCTTTTAACATGCAAATCCTCTTCGATTACTTACAAGTCAAGAAATCATCGAATGTGTCACTCAAACATAAAGCATTATCACTACTTAAAATAAACCAAGAATGAACAAAAATGGATATTAAATAAATAGGAACAGTATAAACTAAAGTCGTTACTAACACATCCATATAATTCTACAAATTTAGGTACCCACAGACAAATAGACTAAATCCCTAGTTTGTAGGGAAAACATAGAAAACCTAAAAACTAAGATGATAAAACTTATTGTGATTTTTAGGGTGCAATTTAAGTACACAAAACAAGTAATAATTCCCTAAAAATACTAATTCTGCAATTATACAGACGTGCAACGCAGTATAGAAGGTGTCGAATCCACATGGAGGAGATTGATTGTTAAAACTAGTAAAAACATAACTAAAAAACAGTAAAATAGTTTAATTTTGGATTTTTGATCAAGAGGCGAGTGAAGGCCGAAACGAGAAGGAAAAAAATGTGTCACGACCACTACTCCCTAGTCAAAGAAAGTGTAGCTATTTCGCGACTAAAACTTACTAGATGGTCTCAACTCATCATAAATGGATAATCAATTCAAGAGAAAACATTGTCTGAATGTGAAAGAGAGTACAACCATACTGAATCAGAGTATTTTCCGGGCATTGTCTTTTCTATTAGCAAATTCTAGATTCTCGCAGCGGAAGAGTACCAAGACGGTGTAATATGTATGAAGACACACTACGTCAGCTATCTCCTTCTTGCCTACTTAATTTACTTTCTTTCCCAACACCTCCTCTGCTGCGACAACGATCAACCTGCACATTAAGGAAAACAATATGCAGGGCTGAGTATTTGGTACTGTCACGACCGCACTTTGCTAATGATAGCAAAGGCGGGAAATCCGTGATCAATAAGAGGAATTAACGAAACGAGGAAAGAACTCAAGGGACTTGCCGAAAGGCCAATCAATTGATACCAAAATTAGAAGCCAAGTATTTGATTACAAGATCTCAAAATAGAATCATTCACCATAGCAGCTAGATCAGAGTTCGAAGGTGAGACTATAAGATTCTCACTTAACAAAAAAAAAAATATGCAGCGGAAAAGAGGTCCCTATTAAACGACTTCGTGTATGAAGACACGAAACGTCGAGAAATCCACATGCTTATTTAGTAGCATCGACTCCGATCAATTCTTCTCAATCTTGACGTTCAACCTGCACATTTATAAATACATGCAGGGCTGAGTACATGAGTACTCAGTGGACACGTGCCGAAAACAAAACATACAAATATAAGTTGTCATCCATCAACTGTATCACACGGGAGTTTTTCTTAAAAGGCCCGAGCATACTAAATTCTTTTGTGAGCTAAAAGTTCATCTACAGACTAAGTTCTTTCATCATTCATCATTAATCGTTCATCGTTCATCACCGAATTCGTTCATCACCGAATTCGTTCGTCACCGAATTTGTTCATCACCGAATTCGTTCAAAATCGAATTCGTTCGTCACCGAATTTGTTCATCCCTGAATTCGTTCATCACCGAATTCGTTCGTCACCGAATTTGTTTATCACCGAATTCGTTCGTCACCGAATCTGTTTATCACCGAATTCGATCATCACCGAATTCGTTCATCACCGAATTCATTCATGGTTTGGCATCGCCAGAACCTAAGGCATATAGCCCTAACAGACAGGTCTCAACAACAAACGTTTTATGGCATGACAATAACTTAAAAAAATAATCACAATTCCATTTTGAGAAAATATGATATTTCATAACTTCAAAAGTATTTGCTTTATATCCACACTATAGTGCCGGATATTAAAAGAAAGCCCACCTGGTATGCATATCTCCAATTAAAATCCTCGTTTGGCCTCACTTGCCCTTGAATAGTTTCTCCTTTAGAAATAAATAGCGTAACACGCTAATTAGTACTCGAACTAATTTTCTTGAAAAGAATGCATGCATCGTATAGGATAGCGTCTATCTCTTAGTCTCGGCTTTTACAGGATTTTTCCTCAATCCTAACTCGGCTTCACTGCCTTGCAGCATTTAATTATTCTCTTTACTTATCTTAGGGAAATTCTATTTTCTCTTAAATAATTAATTAATAAAGTATGGATTCTTAAAATCCCTTCTTAAATCCTTTTCTTCGGATTTTTCTCAAGGCGTCGCGGGGCGACGCCGGTCGGCCCTTCGCATCTCCAACTTTAATATTCCCTCTCTTCGGGAACTTGATGAATTATTCGAAAAAATTAACTAATTGAGCTTCAACTCAACATTTTTTCCATTTTCTGAAACTTAGTAATTCATTTGGAAATTAATTAATTGAGCTCCAACTCAACCCTTAAATTAATTACAATCCAACAAAGTCTCCCGGTCCAAATCTTAATTAAATGAATGACCCCATGGTTCATTTCAACAAATAAATGGGACAGCCCATTTATTCCCTCCATTCAATTCTAGGCCCAAATTCTTTTTAATTTATTGGCCCAACTACTTAAATGAAAAAAAAAGGAAAGAGGCATGAAGCCCACATTCTCCCTCTTGTCTCTCGGTTTTTTTTTTTTTTTTTTTTTTTTTTTTTTTTTTTTTTTTATCCCTCTTGTCTCTCGGTTCTCATCTCTCTCTTCCCTCAAATCCCCAATTCACTCTCCATTTTCCAATTTAGGGATTCATAGGTTGAGAAGAAGCCCCAATTCACTCTTCATTCATGGTTTGGCATCGCCTCGTCGCCCCGCCCCCGGCGAGCACGTTCGCTCCTCTCCGGTGGTTCACGTCGGAGTGGCCTCTCTTCTCCCTTTCTTTTCATTCCCATTTCCCTCAATTGAAGAACACAGCAGCAGCACCTCCTCCAAGTCCCTCGCTGCCCTCTCGGTGAAAATGCCGCCGGCGCGTACTCCCTCCGTCATGCCTCTTTCTCGGCTGGTTCGCCGCCCGCTTAGCTCGGTGGAGGTCCCCGCATTCTCGGGTGGAGTCGCCAATGTGGAAGGAGGCGTCGCCTCACCTCCGCGCTCCCGCGACCCGCCGTCTCACTGGTTGTTGCCCCGCCGCCTCCGCCTTCGCGCGTGGAGCTCCGAGGTCCGCCGTCGCACGCCCGTCGTCGGCCTCGGCGAATCGACGCCTGCCGTCGGCCTCAGCGGCCTCTCTCTTAAGCTAAGTTCTCTTTTCATTTACCACTTAGCATAATACTATGTTTCCAAAATGTGGGCAGTAGCTATGTTCAAGATCCAAGTTGAAGTCTTAACATGTAGTTCACTGTTTGATCGAAAATATTGGTATATGTTGCTATGTTGGGATTTTTGTTGTTGTTCTGTTACTACCGCTGATGAGGCTCCACCTATGATGCTTGCTATTATTATTGTGGTGGATCCTATTGAACTTCTATGTTATTGGCTATATGTTGTGGTTGATCTAATGATGCAATGAGTAATGGAATGTGGAGGGGATTACCTAATTTGGCGATTCCTCTCGGTTTGGTGGAACCGATCTCTTGCCGTCCTCGCTCCTCTTCCTTCCCCTTCGTTGCACTTCTCGCGGTAGTGCAATGTGAAACTTGTGGTGACCGAAAAGTGGGGGAGAAGAGGAGGGGTTATGGCTCCTTATATAGCTCTCAACTGTTGGCAGCTAGTGCCTGAAAACTTGGGGACAAAGTCTCTTATTTTTGGTTGCCAGCTTGCTCCCTTTTGAGCTTTGTGATTCTGTGATTATGCTATAATGGTGAAATTTTTGGGAGAAAACAGCCCCTCCTTGGCTGTTTCTCAAGCCTCGATAAGAGGGTTCCATTCCTCCATCCTTTTTGGCTTGTGGTTGGGTTCCCTTACCTTGTGGCAGCTGGGTTTGATCCTTAATGATGCAAGCTACAATGAGACAAAGTGTGGCTGATCTTACAGCCAAAATCGCAGCCTCCTTTGGCTGTCCTAGCTTGCCTATTGTTTCCCTTCTTCTTTGAGCTTGTGTCTACCTTCCTCCTTTATATGTCAAAATTTTGATACCCAAATTCATGCTAAAATTTTGCAGGTGGAAAGGCTGTCCATTCTTGGTGTTTTGTGGGAGCAGGAACCGAGAAGAGAGGGGGTGGAGAAAGAGGAAAGGATTCCTTTGTAGCTACTTGGTTCCCTTACCAAAGTAGTTAGTTTCTAGTCTTTCTTACTAGAGTTGATAGGGTGAAGGATGTAGTGTAGATATGTGATGTCTCTTTTCACTCACATAAACTTGTACAACTTGTATTATGGACTCGTATTTTTTTACACAAGTATCTCTCTTTCTTTTGTATATATATATATTATGTACTCTTATCCTTGGAAATTTTTCTTTTACACTTAATTTCCTTCCAACAAGCTTTATTTATTCCAAGACCGAAAGCCATAACAAAATCGTACACCTTCTAGATGAGGATTAAACAATCTAATAAATTCGGCTTATCCGAAATAAAAGAAAACGAAATTCCGGGGCGTCACAGGTATACTCAGTGGGCTCATGCCGAAAACATTTATCTTTTAGTTGTCAGCCAAACTTGAGTGAACACGAGGTTTTTCTGAAAACAATTCCTGGTCACTAAAACTGTCATTTCTTTCTGAAAATACCATATCTAATCTGTGTGAACCGGGAATGTGGCCACATTCCACGACGGTCACTGGACCGGCCAACGCTTGCGCTAGCACACGGTCCCTATGTGTACACTAGTTCGAGTAGGGTTTACGGCCCTACTGAGACCCGAATTCGATTTAACAGGTTGGCATAGCCAACAGATAGGCAATCATAAATCAAAACTGGGCATGACAACTCATTCAAAATATCCATGTTTTCACATAAAACACGCTTTGAAAGAAAAGAAGAGCCCACCTCGTTTGCTTAACTCTTTCAAACGGGCACTTCCTGACTTGAGATTACTCGTCGAGCGACGACGTTCCTTTACAAAAAATAATGTACTTAAATTAGGCATAAGTAACTATTTATCTTGCATGTATGCATACCTATGCGTGTGTTTATTATTTTATTTCCTTTCTTCTAAACTTAGGAAATCTTTATTCTTAATTAAATCAACGATTTAATTTATTCAGAATCTGGCTGAACTGTTCGGGTATAATAAATTCCTGGATTATTTTCTTTAAGTATTTTGGAATACTTACTTGACTAATAAAATTCCCATCCATCTAATTATTTACTGAGTGCTATTTCAACACGGCTTATAAATTTCTCTTCTTCCGTGGCTTAGGGAATTATTTCCGTCATGCTTTTAATGATTCTAAGTTAATGGCTTCAGCCAAAATAATGAGCCAAGTAGATAAATTCTCAGGCCCAATTAGGAATTAATTATTCTGGCCCAGAATATTTATTCCTTAAGCAATTTCGGTCGAGCCTTTCTCTTCTTTTTTTGTTACTAATGAGGCCCAACTGAAATTACTAAGGCCTAAATAAAATAATTAAATGGGCAAGGCCAAATTTGTTCTCCATCTCCACCGACTCTCCCTCACTTTCCTATTCTCCATTTCAATCCTAGCAAACCCTAACCCCCTCCACCTTTCTTCTTGGCAAAGCCGACTCTAATCGACAAGGCCGACTCGAATCCGCCTTTCACCACTCCTTTCAGCAACGTTTCTCTCTCTATCTGCTTCACTCTTCCTCACCAACCATCCCAATTGATGATTCCCGGAACCTAGGCGGCTATGAACTCGATCCTTTTCCCTCTCGACTACGCTTCGGAAACTGGAGAGCAGCGACGGCTACCGTGAGTCCACCGCTACCATCTCCCCGTCCGCCGTTTCCGTGCTTCGACGAAAAATCCAATCGGGGAAGAGGGCGTCGCCTCTCCCGTCGCTGTTCCTAGAGAGTCACGCTCCGTCGCCGCTGTCGTGGCTTGCGGCGGCCTGCATCCTCGAAGGCATGGCATCTCTGGTTGGTCAGCCGTCGTCGGTGACTTCCGAGGGCTCCTTGGCCTCTGAGCTAAGTTTCTTCTAATCCTAGCTCATTCATGACCCCTAATTCGTGACCCCTTTTGTTTCCCTAGTATATTGAGTACGAAATTCGTGTAGCTGCTTCGGTCTTTGGTGATGCCTTAGGATCCATGTGTGTGGCGTTCTTGTTTTGACATCGTTTAGCAATGTGATATTGTTACAAGTTCTTGCCCTTTAAGTGTGATGGTGTCTTAATGTGTTTACTTATCTTGTCGATACTCATATAAATGGTGGGAGGCTCATAATGTTATGTGACTGATTATGTTCTTGGCTCACTAAGATGAAGCGAGGGTTGTGTAGAAGCCTTACTATCTCTTCTCGTTGTATCATGCTGTTCTAATACTGAGTGGTAATATTCTAGCATGCTTTAAATTCCCACATGATGATATGGTAATCAAACGAGCTGGGATTGAGTGAGGTTACCTTCTCCTCACAATGCTATGTCGTTCTCCTTTGCTAGCCTTGATCTCCCTCACTCCTCCACTTGCTGCTAAGTTTAGTGAGTATTTTGTTATGTGATGGAAGATGGAACCGAGGGGGATTGGCATATTTATGCACAGCTTATAACTGAAAGCTGCTAAGTTTGTTGTAGGGCTGGAAAAAGGACCTTAAGGCTGCTCCTATGTTGGCGGCCCTTTCTGGAGCTTTGCAGAGTGTATACTCTGAATCTCTGATGTCTCTCTAACGGATTTTGGTGGCTTATGGGGTGTACTCGTGAGTTTATAGTGGCTGTTGCACTCTGCAGCCCCTTTAACTGCTTTTAGTACTTGTGAATACTTGATACTTGTTCATTTATAGGTTCTGTCTCCTGTGGCAGGTGCACCACTGAATCAGGGGTTTGTAACTCCTTTCCTCGGCAATGGCAGCTGTGAGCTGGAGGTACAAGCTGCTCACTGATGGAGTGAAAGGCTGGCTGGAATTGCTTCTTCCGCTCAAGCAAATTCCCCATCTTTCAAAAGGTATTGTCTCCCTTTTCCCCCTTTGGTGAGAGCTACCAACTCCCTCTCCGTTATGAACTTTTTTGTCTAATTGATCTCCATCTTGGGCAGGACCGAGAGGCCGGCTACACATGGTTCATCACCCAACCTCCCAGCCCGTCGGACCCCTCCTGTTCTAGGCCGAGACGGCTCGCGCTGAAGGCCGAGGAAGTTTCTCTAGGAACTCTCGGTTGTAGTAGTTCTATCTGAACTCCCCTTTGTTCTTTGTTTCAATACATGTATCGTTTACTACAATTTTTGGATTTCATTCCTGTATTTCCATCGTTTAAAATTTGTAATTTAAAGCTTAGCTTGAAATACTAAATGTTACGTTTTGTCTACTCAAGAAAGAAATATTCTTTCATTCTCTATCAATTTCTAGTATTTATTTCGTGACTCTCGAGAAATTTGATCTCGGCTATTACATTCTACCCCCTTAACAAAAATTTCATCCCAAAATTTTGTCTCGGTCAGGCAAAAAGCTCTGGAGATTTTTCTTTTATCTGGTCCTCTAGCTCGTACGTCGCCTCCTCGCGGCCGTGGTGCTTCCATAGGACATTCAATGTTACAATAACTTTATTTCTCAATTCTTTTACTTTTCTATCCAGAATTGCTTCCGGTTTTTCTTCATAGCTCAAATCTGGTTCTAACACCGTTTCTTCTTGGTGTACTTAGTGGACACGTGCCGAAATACTTTACTGAAAAATAACTGGTTTTGTCAAGCCATTACTGAGTGAGCTCGGGGCTTTTTTTTTAGGAAAAGGTCCGAGACCACCAAAACATTTTTTTTCCTTTCCTTTGTCAAAATCGATCTGTCGATCTATTTTCCTAGAACATATGCCGTATCTGTCTAACTCCTAGTGAAATTAATTCACGAAACTCCTGGTGAATCGGAATGTATGGGCGTATCCCACTTACAACCCGAATTCACAAAACTGAACTGGTCTAGAGGGACGTCGCCCTTGCTAGACAAACAGATAGGCAAAGTTCAAAACAAAAACTTGGCAAGACAAAACATACTGATAACTTAAGTAACTGAAAGCATTCATACTGGGAATGCAACTAACTGGAAGCATTCATATTGTAAACATATTGGGAACATACACAACTCAAAGCATATCATGTAATGTTAGGCGGAAGTGCTAATCTGTACACCACAAGGCCGACTGTTTTCTAGGATTTCATAAGGTCCGATGAAACGTGGTTTTAGCTTGCCCTTGACGCCAAATCTAGTTATCCCTTTCGACGGGGATACTTTCAGAGAGACTTTGTCTCCCGCTTTGAACTGTAAATCGGTTCCGCAAACATCTGCGTAAGATTTCTGTCTATCTTGAGCTTCCTTGATCCTCTCTCGGATCTGTCGGAAAATTTCTATCATTTCCTCTACAGAGTCTGGTCCGAGAATCCTTCTCTCACCAATTTCATCCCAGTAAAGCAGTGATCTGCACTTCCTACCATAAATTGCTTCGTATGGGGGCCATATTTATGGTTGCCTGGTGACTGTTGTTGTAGGCAAACTCTATAAGTGGAAGTACTGGCTCCCACTTTACTCCACGATCGAGCACTACGGCTCTCAACATGTCCTCTAGCATCTGAAGTGTCCTTTCAGACTGTCCGTCCGTCTGTGGATGAAATGTTGTACTGAAATTTAGCTGAGTGCCTAGCTCTCGCCGCAGGCTTATCCAAAATCTAGAAGTAAATTTTGAATCTCGATCCGAAGTGATCGTTACTAGTACGCCATGTAAGCGTAGGATCTCTTGCACATAAATCTGAGTCAACTTGTCTGACCCGTATGTGATACGAATTGGTATGAAGTGCGCACTTTTGGTGAGACGATCTTTAATCACCCAGATGGCAGTATTTCCTCGCTGGGATTTTGGCAATCCTATGACAAAATCCATTGCAATATGCTCCCATTTCCATTCTGGAATCTCGAGAGGCTGCAATTTCGCATAGGGTCATTGATGTAAAGCCTTCACTTGCTGGCAAGCCAGACATCTTTCTACAAACGACGATATGCTTCTCTTCATGCCATCCCACCAAAATTGCTTCTTCAAATTTTGGTACATCTTCGTACTTCCAGGATGGGCAGTGTAGGGCGTGTCATGAGCTTCACTCATGATCTCGTTCCTGAGTGCCTCATCATTGGGTACGCATAGTCTTCCTTCGAAGGTGAGAGCGTTATCCGCCTCTTCGCGGTAACTGTCCCCTTTTCCGGTTCCCACTTTGAGACGAATCTTTTCTAATGCCTCATCGCGTTTCTGGGTGTCGATGATTCTGGCTCTTAAGTCTGGTTCTATGACTAAGGTGGAAATTCTGCTGTCCACCGTTTCCGGGGCTCATACTATCTCCAGTAGCATCTTGGCGAATTCACGGAGGAGCTCTTCCTCTTGTGTGAGGAAAGTAGCCACTTGGGGTGCAGTCTTTCTGCTCAAGGCATCTGCTACCACGTTGGCTTTGCCTGGGTGGTAATTTATACCACAGTCGTAGTCCTTGACTAATTCTAGCCATCAGCGTTGTCTCATATTCTGACCCTTTTGCTCAAAGAAGTATTTTGAGACTCTTATGGTCTGTGAAAATCTCACATCGAACTCCATAGAGATGATGTCTCTAGATTTTCAAAGTGTGTACCACTGCTTCCAATTCCAAGTCGTGCGTCGGGTAATTCAACTCGTGCGGCCTTAGCTGGCGTGATGCATATGCAATCACCTTGCCCTTCTGCATCAGCACGCACCCGAGTCTGACCTTCGATGCATTTATATACTCCACATAGTCGACTCCCGTCTCTGGCACGACTAGAACTAGTGTTGTGGTCAACTTTTCCTTTAGCAATTGGAAGCTTGCTTCACATTCTGGGGTCCAATCGACTTTAACTCCTTTCTTGAGCTGTGGAGTCATTGGCCTAGGAAAGTCCTTCAATGAATCGTCGGTAGTATCCTGCCAGTCCTAGGAAATTCCGAATTTCATTGGGTGTCGTTGGTGACTGCCAACGTTGCACGGTTTCTACTTTAGCAGGGTATACTCTGATCCCTTATGCTGTCACTATGTGTCCAAGGAAGTTCACTTCGTTAAGCCAGAACTCACACTTGCTAAACTTAGCATAGAGTTTCTCGCTCTTAACGTCTCTAAAGTGGCCCTCAAATGATCCTCATGTTCGCTCTCGTTCTTCGAGTAGATAAGCACATCATCTATAAAGACTAGGACGAACTTATCCAAGTATGGGTGGAACACGCGTTTCATCAGGTCCATGAACACAGCTGGAGCATTTGTAAGCCTAAAAGGCATTACAGTAACTCGAAATGGCCATATCTGGTGCAAAATGCAGTCTTAGGTATACCGTCTTGTCGAACTCTCAGCTGATGATAACCCGATCTCAAGTCCATCTTCGAGAATACGCCGGCTCCTCGAAGCTGGTCGAAGGGGTCGTCGACTCTCGGTAGAGGGTACTAGTTCTTGAGTGTTAACTCGTTCAACTCTCAACGTTCTATCCTTCTTCACGAAGAATTCTGGTGTACCACATGGTCACAGAGTGAGTCTAATAACGCAGGTCTAGTAGTTCTTGTATCTAGATCTTAAGTTCTTCTTAAGCGCCATTCTATATGGTGACTGAGATAATATGACTGATTCAAGTCATTCATTTAGAAATTTTATTTCGTCTGGCTGATGAAGCCATTTCTAATCTTAGATTTCGTCGTCATATATTGAGTTCTCTAATGCTTGCATCGATCGTAATCGTAGTCATTGAGCTTGCATGTTGACCTCGTAACCTCTCGCATAGCTGAGGTAGTCTACTTTCACCGCTTTCAAGATGCTTTGTGCTTACCGCGATTCTTTGTCATGATTTAGCACAGACTTTGTTCTACTCGCGTTAATCCTTGAATACTGGATTAGTGCATGTGGATGTGTTGGCTTCTTTCTCCCAACGCTACTGTCTCCATGCCTTTTTGGTTCGACTGAGCGATTCGTGGTGAAATAATCTAGCATGACTTTCCAAAGTGATCTAGATCTCGTGTCTATATTAACACAAAACTCTATCGACAACTCCTTTCTGAGCCACTTAATTGGGGTGTGGCATATCGTAGAATACTTCTTCGCGTTTTATTGCTAACGTTTGCCCTTGCTCTATATTATAGGGCTCTAAATCGGTTCTCTTGTTATAACTCTTTAAAGAAGAATATTGATTCTTCCTTTCATTGTAGGGATGGTGAGGGTAGCGATGCTATCACGCATTCTTCTTTCCCGAATGTCTCTCCAGCTTTAGCTTTTCCTGGCCACCTCTCAGACGAATCCCTCTTGCTGATGAGATTTGTTTCGTCAAACATAAACTACGAATGTACTCGCATTTTCTCCATGGCTTTCATTACATACCCATGATTGAGTCTTTGTTCTTGTGGCTTACTTATCCTACTCGGAATAAGTATTTCGATCGATCAAGCAATTATATAGGTCTTTTACATCATCAGATGTCATTTAATCCACATATATTCCTTGATATTTCTCTACTCAAGGCTAGTTGCTTCTCTATACAACAAAAATATTCAATTTTTCTACCAACTTGTTACAAGCAGTACGTAGATGTGAAATATTTAACGCTTTGTGCCGTCGATTATGCGACGCTTCTGGTTGGTGCATCATTTTCTGCACGTGTCTCCAAAGAGATGTATTTATCACGTGTATCTGAAAGAAACTGAGACCATGCCTTTTCCAATAGTCTCGTATCAATAACTCGATGATTAATCTAATAGTCTTAACTTGTATTAATATTCACATAGAAGAGTATGACTGAAAATTTGAAGGGCTCCTGAATACCCAACTGGACAAGAATAACATCTCTTGTTCAACTCATATGAATTTTCGTCAATAATCGACCTTGAAGGTAAGTACTGAGTTCATTCAAAGAACAATGTAGCTCAATTGGTTTCAGATAAACTCATAAAACTTGAGGCTCACCCTTGATGGGAGCTAAAAATAATCATGAAATAGGTCATGAAAACTGGATGGTATTAACTGTAAATTTCCATAGTGAGCTTGAAGTTCCAAGTTGTTGTTGGGCCTGCCTCTCGACTCTAATGTCGAATGACTAGACTCAGGAGTAAGCAAGTGTGCACATTTGAGAATTAATGCAAGGCTCGGTCCAGACACAACGCTCCTTAAATCCACTGGATCACTGGGTCCAGGAACTCAAGAGAACTACAGTGTTTTTGTCGTTGGACACAATCGACTCCCCTTCAAAAATAAATCCCTCAACCCGAATACTATGAATTAGTATAGGGAAGTGGGGTCGATCCCACAGAGATGGATTCGCAGGGTAGTGCTAAGAGACTACGGAAACAAACGGCTGCTGCCACGCAAAGGGGTTGAGATTTTAACTACCACTAGATCTAGGCAAGAAATGTAAACGCTAGACCTAGGACACAGAAAACTTACTGGAATCAACATCAAATCCGAAAGACACAATCACTTCCTTGACTGAGTAAATAACTAACTGATTGAGACTAGGTAGAAAGAATAAAACAGCGGGGAACATGATTCCAAATATAGCAAGTACGGTAAAAAACTGCAGATAACAGATCAGCTCCAGCTAGCTTCGCATGCAAAGTTCCTAACAGATTCAGAAACGCAAATGCAGAAAACAGAGCATACTCCCAGATTCGATCAGAATATAGAAATTGAGATGCCGGAAACTTGCTACGAATCGGAAATAAACCAGATCTACGTAAACTAGGCGGAATGAAATGAAAACACGTAAGCTAGGCATGAAATTTAAACACTCCTGCTCAGAATCACGTCGGACGCTTAATCCACTCCGGATCCAAGCAATCCAAACTCAACAATCAACTAAATCAACTCCATAACTCCGATTCTAACAGATCTGCTCCGATCACCGCCAAATTCAATCAATCAAGAACAATCTGCAAATAAATCACAAACTCCAGCAAAACCCAACCTCCGATTCATCCAAAAAACAGAACCATTCTTCAGATCCAAACAAAAAATATCAGTAAATAATCAGAAACCAACTGCAAAAAAAATAAACAACTCCGACAATCCAACTCGACATCAAGCGAACTCAACCAGCAAACCAGAAATGAACACAATAGACATAAGCGAAAGTAAAAATCCGGAATAAAACAGGAAATATTGGTTAACAAAAGAAAACCGAGCTTCGAACAGCGAAGCTCGGCGGAATCAGTGTAAATAGCAACGGAAATGTAAATTGTTTCTTCGCCCTTGAACTAGGACGGTGTTACAACCCTCGAACCACTCTTGGAAAGCTAAAACGTAAACCCCAGCCAAGTGCTAACTGGAATCTCTCGCGAATTTGGAGTCAAGTGTGTGGAAAGGTGAATCGAGCAAGGGGCTGTTAGTGAGGCCTCCACCGAGAAGGTCCCTCCAGCCTGCATGCTTCTCCCTTTTATAGATGCGGACATAGCCTTCTAGAGTTTTCGTAGAAATCCCTATTCTACCCTTCAACTCCGAGGCTTCCTCCGTCTAGCAATTTTCTTCCAATTGTTCACCCTTTCGCCAGTTTCCTAGGACCATGCAAGCGTCCTCTTCTTTTCCTGGATCTGGCGAAAAACTTCACATACCTGACTTAATTCAATGCGTTAGACCCAGTAATTTCATGAAATGAACCCCTAGACCGATGCATGATATTAACCTTATCAAACTGCTCACACTTAAACCATGCTTGTCCTCAAGTATGAAAGACAAGAAAATAGGAATAAGGCGAATTTCAATGCATGGTTACCAAGTAAAACTTTAAAAAATGAAAACAAAACAAACTCCTAGACCTAAGCAACTACGGACTTAGAAAAGAAAATAACACAAAGAACAGAAACACAACAAAACAAACAAGCATGAACTAGTTTCGAATTTTTAAGCTACTATCCCCACAAGTTTAAGTTCAATCTGATCGATTACAGTCTTCAAATCTTCCCCCTTCCTTCGTCTGCCTAAACGGTCTGTCAGTTAGTCAAGATAGCCTATTGATTTCCCATCTGTTAGGTTCGCTCGATCACTCATTCCTCACCAGGGATGTTAGGATCAAAAACGCTCCAAAGTTAGAGTTATACCACTGATGCGTCGGGTTATGAGAGTTTTCTCCCTATTCTTCCTCCTTTCCTATGAATTTCCCTGGGCCAGGCTACGATTTTTTTTTTTTCATTTTTCTGTATTACGACCCCTTTCCCCTGGACTTCGTCCAGCTTATTCCTCCTATTTTTTTTTCCCTGGACTTCGTCCAGCTTATTCCTCCTTAACCCATTTTTTTTCTTCTTCATACTCTACTCCCTAAGCATCAAGTGATAGCCTATTGTTTCATGTTATCAAAGTTGATCTGCTTTCTCTCTTCAATCACTCTTACTAAGGGGATCTTCCCTTATTATCTAGCTAGCTCATGCGAAGCACACATCCTAAGACACAAAAACGATACTTACTCCCCCCCCTCCCGCTTCACTCAAGCTTGTCCCCAAGCCATCGTAGTGAAGGGGGGAAAAGGGAAGTACTAACAGCAGACTGATAAAGCAAACAACAACAAACACAAATACAGAGCAAAACTTCTCACACTTAGACCGAGCATCGGGCTAAGTGGGAGAAGGCGCAACAAACAAACTAAGGCATGCAAAAAAAAAAAAAACAAAACACCCCCTTCTCACACTTAGACCAAAAGTTGGGCTAAGTGTAAGAAAGGCAACACATATGTACAATTACAGAGCATGCTGGCATATAAGAACACAAACAAAACAGAAAAGAAAATAAAAAAAAATAAGGGTTACTTGGCTCCGTGGGGGGTTCAATTCGGGGTCTGGCCCCCGCGAGGGCCAGACTTTGGTGGCGCTGTCTGGTGGGTCACCTTAGCTTTCTTTCTGGCTAGCAACTCCGGCTTCTCTTGTCGTTCTTCTGTCGGGCGGGGTACAGTTGTCTTCAATATCACGGGCCGAGAGGGAGATGGAGTAGTCTGGGGCCTCGGGGCATGCGGTGGCTTCTGCGCAGTCAGACTTCCTTGACCTGGCGTTGTAGAATCGCCGCTAGGCTTCGGAAGTTCCTTCGGTGTCTCTGGGAACCTTGCTCTAAGCCACTTTGTCATTGCCATCAACTCAACACCTTCCGTCATCTTTTCAGTACATCTGGTCGATGTCGCCACAAGATCAGACATGCGCCCCTTGAGGGTCACCATTTCCTCCCTAACCTTCCGAACTTCTACTCTTATTTCTTCCATCTCTGTTCGAACTCAGGCGACTTCCTTTCTCACTTTCTCAGCCTCACTACTATCCTTCCCTTTACCCCGCAGGGACACAATTTCATTCCGAACCATCTTCATTTCTGACCTCATCCAACCAACCTCCTTTCGCACTTCCTCTACTTCTATCATGGCTCCTGCTTCCAAACCAGTAGTATTCTTCACTTCCACCACATCGGATTCCTGTTTCACCTGAGTCTTTGACTGCCCAACCTCGTAAAAGCATACTTCCCTTCCGCGTGCGATCAGCAACCCTTTATTGAAAAAATAATCCATGTTAAAAACCTCAGGGGGCGAACACGTCTTTACCTCTCGGCATGCCTTATGGATCTTCATGATCACATTCCTCTGCAGATAAGCTCCGAGCAAGTGGCACGTGTATAGGTGCCGGGAAGGATTTGCAGTCACTTGATGGCAGGCTTGGGCTATCCAGTAGCCCAAGTGAACTCTTACCCCCGTAGCCATGCACCATGTGAAGTACAGATCGGCGGTAGTCAGAGCGTTGTTGGCTGTGCCCATTAAATTTTAACTAATAAAAGTCTGGGCAAACCTCAGGACCCTATTTTCGATGTGGTGTGCCTTCGAAAAGCTTGTTTTAAACTGACCCACCCTCGGGTGAGTCAAGAACTCCCATGCACTTTGCGCTTTGAATCCCGGCGTCATTTTCGGGGGACTAATCATCCTCTCGCTCCACAGGCCTTCATCGTCCTCCGTTCGCGTCTGCAAACCCATCCGCAAGGTCCATTCCCGGATGCTCATCGTATGTTCCTCACTGAAAAGTCTGAAATTAATGGAGTCGGCATCCAAATCGGTAGTGGACTTAAATCGGAAGGTGGAAAAGAATTCTCGGGCCAGGTCAATCGGAACCTCGGTAGTACTGTGCTTGAGCAACCAATCGAAGCCTATTGCGTCGATATAAGTCCGGAATTCATCGTTGCAAGCAATTGTTTTGAGCTCCGATGAGCTATACATCTTTCCGGACTTAGCGACCTTCCCCTCAGTACTCTTCTCCTTATAAATGGCCGTGCGCTTTGGGTCGTCAAACGTCCTCATTTCATCTAGCAAGCTGTTTGTTATCCACACTTCGGTTGGCTCAAAGTTGAATTCCTCTTCTTGTTCCTCTTCCGAGTTGCTGGACTCAGAAGGGCTCTCGGTTTCTGCGGCATATGGCACCTTAGCTGCCGGCGGAAGCGTGGATTCAGTAGAGTTCCCTCTCGCATTCTTGGTCGAGGAAGGAGCAATTTGTTTCCCCTTCCTTTTCTTCTCAGCCGCTTGGCGACGTTTCTCCTCATCACTCTCCCCCCTGCCAGGTCTGGGAGAGTTCACCTGTTCAGAAGCTGCGGTCTCTGGACCCAGCAATTCTTCCTCCGTCGGCTCCACAGTTTCATCAATCTCATCAATGAGGCTCCGGCGATCCCGCCTCCTAGCATCTCTGGGGTTGACCGGCGAGTCGGTCTCCTCTGGGATCTCGGTCAGATCCGCAATCAACTTCACCCCGGCGTCAGCGGGTTCCTGGCTAATTTCAGAATCGAGGGCTTCTCCCTCCTTGGACAACAATGGGGTTGCCCCCGAGATGTAAACAAGGGTCTCTACCCCCTCAAATCCTTCTCCGACGTGGGCCTCAGTACCCACCGGTTTCTCAGGGGTATCCCCCTCCACATTTTGTTCAGAATTTAGGGCCTCGTCGCCCCCACCTTCACCAACTATAGGGGCTCCCCCCCACAGATTCTTCCAAAACAGGGGTTTCCCCCTCAGTTGCAGAGTCTAATCTTGGTTCGCACATAGCCAACAATTCCAACCCTGTGACCAAATCTGAGTCGTCTTCACGATTCCCTGCGGTGGTTGGTTCCGGGGCTAGGGGTCGTGGATTCTTGAATGTCCTCCGGTTGTGTGGTGGTCTCCGGAGCAACTGTCTCCTCCGGTACGGCAGTGGGTTCCGGAATGTCGATGGCTTCTTGAACGATTTCGGGTTCGGCGACGGGTTCTGAGACGGTCTCCGGTTGTGGTACACTAGAAGACGGAGCAGCTTGTACGGATTTTCCCATTACGGTTGCAAACATGGCGAATGCCTCCATCGCCTTCTCCGCACCCCCAAATTTCTGGAATAGCTTGGCCATAAACGCCTCCGCCCCAGAGTCGGCGGACCCTGAGGTGCTTCCGGTTCCTTGTTTGTTTTCCATGGATGTTGTTTTGGGGAATTTTTGTAAAGAATTTGGGGCGGAATTAGCAAATTAGGGTTAGAGAGAGTAAAAGGGGAGAGGAAATTGGGGATTTTTGTGTTTGTGAATATTGGAGAGAGAATAGGTAACGAAAAATAAAAAGGCAAAACGATTATAGTGTAGGCATGAGAGAGGACGTTTTGGCAGGCGGTTGCAGGTGATGACGCTTGCGACCGTACACCTCCCCATAAAGTGCCTTTTGAAATCCGAACCGGTGCCAACTCCCTCCAAAATTTTTACACCACAACTCTTTACCCCTGTGAATTCCTTCTGCAAAATCACACTTAGAGAAAAACATTAAACTAAAAATTGAAACGCCAGACTCCCCGGGTCTAGGGTATGACAGTATCAAAAACATTCCTTAAGGAGTCTGGTATTTCGAAAATATTTTTGGAAGATTATTTTTTTTCTGATTTGTTTGGGTTTTTCTTGATTTAAAGAAGGCGATTGAATATTTACAATTTATGTTCAAGTGTTCTCAAGATTCCCTAGGTCAGGTTATGCAAAAACTTCTTGGATGCTGGACCTAGGAAATTTCTAAGAACACTCACTTCCCAGATCTATTAGGCGATATCATGGAGTGCGCGTAGTGGCATTTCATCCACTACACACATCTCCGAGCTATCCCTAAATACCTTTACCCTATGACCGTTAACAAGAAAAGGAGTAGAGTTTGAAGAACTTCCCTGGATTTCTACAGCTCCATTTCCACGCAGACTCACAACAGTGTATGGCCCAATCCATTTGGACTTTAACTTACCAGGCATTAGCTTGAGCCGGGATTGGAATAGAAGAACCTTCTGCCCGACTTGCAATTCCTTGACCCGGAGGTTCTTGTCATGCCAGAGTCTCGTTTTCTCTTTGTACCACATCGCCGATTCATATGACTCCAGCCTTAGCTCCTCCAACTCCTGCAGCTGCAATTTCCTCTCTTCATCGCAGGATTCGGGTCTCATGTTTATCTCCTTGACCGCCCAATATGCTCGGTGTTCTACTCCCACGGGCAAGTGACACATTTTGCCGAACACAAGCCTATATGGTGACATCCCAATAGGCGTCTTGTATGCCGTCCGGTAAGCCCATAGTGCGTCTCCAAGCCTCTTACTCCAGTCTTTCCTGGACGGATTAACCGTCTTTTCCAGTATCGCCTTTATTTCTCTGTTGGATATTTCCGCCTGGCCGTTGGATTGAGGATGATAAGGTGTAGACAGTCTGTGGTGGACACCATATTTTCTCATCAGAGCTTCAATAGTCCGGTTGCGGAAGTGCGTCCCATTGTAAGATATTATAGCTCTGGGCACTCTGTACCTGTTGAAAATGTTAGCTCTAAGAAACTTTGCTACCTCCTTAGCTTCACACGAGGTGGTTGCTTTTGCCTCTATCCACTTTGACACATAATCCACTGCCACAAGTATGTAAGTGTTTCCGTATGAAGATGGAAATGGACCCATGAAGTCCATCCCCCAAACATCGAAGATCTCACACACAATCACTGAAACTTGCGGCATCTCATCCCTCCTGGATATTCCCCCGGTCTGTTGACACCTCTCACAATTTTGACAAAACTCGAACGCATCCCTATGCAATGTAGGCCAGTAAAAACCACTGTCTAACACCTTCCTTGCGGTCTTCCTAGGTCCAAAGTGACCTCCACAAGCTAGGGCATGGCAATGATTCAGCACATCCCTCTGTTCCCACTCCGGGATACACCTCCGGATCACTTGGTCGGCTCCCATTCGCCACAAGTACTGGTCATCCCAGAAATAGTACTTGGCTTCGCTCTTCAATTTCATCTTCTGGGCCCGGGAGATTACTTGCGAACTGGGCACTTCTCCAGTGACTAAGTAATTCGCCAGGTCTGCGAACCATGGCTCAGCGTTTTGATGGCATTTCCCTTTTTCGACATCCCCTGGACCTGTTAACTCCATAACCTCCTCCCAGCTGATAGGTCGAGGAATTTTTTTCACGTAGTACAAATGTTCCTCAGGGAATGCGTCCGTTATTGCTTCCTCGGTCTCCCCTTGAAATATCCTGCTCAGATGATCGGCTACTTTATTTTCAGTTCCCTTTTTATCTCTAACTTCCCAATCGAATTCTTGCAAAAGCAACACCCAACGGATTAATCTCGGCTTGGATTCTTTCTTCGCCAGCAAGTACTTTATTGCAGCGTGATCAGTGAAGACTATCACCCTCGACCCAAGCAAATATGGTCGGAATTTTTCAAAAGAGTACACGACTGCCAACATTTCCTTCTCCGTGGTGTCATAGTTTTTCTGGGCCTGGTTGAGCGTTTTTGATGCATAGAAAATTACGTAACTTTTTCCGTCAACTCTTTGACCTAGCACCGCCCCAACTGCATAGTCACTCGCGTCGCACATTATTTCAAATGGCAAACTCCAATCGGGTGCTCGGATAATGGGAGCCGATACTAGTCTATCTTTCAGTAGTTGAAAAGCCTTTATGCACTCCTCATTGAAAACAAACTCAACATCATTGTGCAGCAAATGAGTGAGTGGCTGAGCAATCTTCGCAAAATCCTTTATGAATCTTCTATAAAATCCTGCGTGCCCTAGGAATCCTCTTACCTCCTTCTGGTTCGTCGGGTAAGGCAGTTTTGATATCACCTCAATCTTTGCCTGGTCTACCTGTATACCTTTTTCCGAGACTACGTGCCCTAGGACAATTCCCTCAGGGACCATAAAGTGGCATTTCTCGAAGTTCAAAACCAAATGTTTTTCCTGGCACCTTCTCAATACTCTATCCAAACTAGCCAAACATGAGTCAAATGAATTCCCGTACACAGTGAAGTCGTCCATAAAAATCTCGATGCAGTCCTCCAAAAGATCCGAGAAGATACTCATCATACACCGCTGAAAAGTGCCTGGCGCATTGCACAGGCCAAACTTCATCCTCCTGTAAGCATACGTGCCGAAAGGACACGTGAAAGTTGTCTTCTCCTGGTCCTCGGGATCCACATAGATTTGAAAATACCCACTATACCCGTCAAGGAAACAGAAATATTGCTTGCCCGCCAGCCTTTCCAGCATCTGGTCAATGAAAGGTAGAGGGAAATGGTCTTTCTTGGTCGCTTCATTTAACTTCCTATAATCGATGCACATCCTCCACCCAGTGACTAGTCTGGTGGGCACCAATTCATTCTTGTCGTTCTTGACCACCTGTATTCCTGACTTCTTGGGTACCATATGGACTGGACTCACCCATTCACTGTCTGGTATGGAATAAATGATTCCTAGGGAGAGTAGTTTCAATACTTCCTTCAGCACTTCCTCCCTCATGTTAGGATTCAATTTGCGTTGAGGATCTCTGCAGGCTTTTGCTCCTTCCTCCAAACGGATGTGATGCATGCACAAATCTGGACTAATTCCTACCAGGTCAGAGAGTGTCTACCCAATAGCCTTCTTGTTTCTTCGGATTACCTTCAGCAGTTCCTCTTCTTGTCCTTCGATCAAGCTGCTGTTGATAATAACAGGGAAAGTTTCGTTCTCCTCTATATAAGCATACTTTAGGCCTGGTGGAAGTGTTTTAAGCTCTTTCTTGGGAACATCTTTTTCCTGGGGCAAGGGATTTTTCTCTGTTTCTTCCGTAGTCATTCCCTTCCTCGACCCAGCAGAACCTTCCACACTCGCCACATACGGTGTCTTCTTGACCTAACTAGTTCCGGATTTGCACAGAATTCCAGAATTGCTTCAGCTAACTCCTCATCAGATAACTCACTTGTGTTCATTGCTTGACACCAACTGGCTACCTCTCTATCAATGGCATGACTCATCTCGGAGTTCTCAATCTGTTCCTGCATTAATTCCGTCTCAAGGTATTCCTGGACCAAAGGGTTAATAACATCTATAGCCTGCAGGTTTTCAACGTCAAGAGGTTTCTTCATTGCCTCATCTATACTGAATGTATATTTCTCCCCATTATAATCAAGGCAAATTGTTCCATCAAAAACATCAATGATAGTTTTAGCGGTACGTAGGAAAGGTCTCCCTAAAAGTACTCCGCCCGACTCAGCAGACTCATTATCACTCATCTTAATCACATGGAAATCAGCAGGGTACAAGAAGTCATGTACCCTGACTATCACATTCTCAAGCACCCCTTCAGGACAGATGCATGATCTATCCGCCAATTGAATCACAACTTTCGTATCTACCATGCCTACCCCAACTAACTTCTTGTATATGGAAAGTGGTAACACGTTTATCGACGCACCTAAATCACACATAGCATGCTCGATTTTCACGTCACCAATAGAGATGGGTAAGGTGAACATACCTGGGTCATTGCATTTTGAAGGCATCTTTCTCTTCTGAATTACTGCGGAGACATTCTCGCCTATCAGAATTTTCCCACTGGGCCTAGCCTTCCCAGCTATAAATTCCTTGATGAACTTGCTAAATACTGGCATCTTCAGGGCCTGTAAAAATGGCAGATTGATTTCCAACTTCCCAAAAATGTCCATGAAGTCTACCGGTTCTTCCTTCTGTTTCTTGGCTTCCCCCCGACTTGGAAAAGGTTTCAGTCGCTTCCCTGCTCCGGTAGAACTTTCAGCTGATAACTCTCCAGTTTCTTTTCCCACTGCCTCTTCTTCCAACTCCGGCTCTGGGTCGAGGAAGAATGGTTCGGTCGGTCTAGGAAATTGTTTCTCCAAATCTTTTTCCTCAAGATCATCCTCGACCAAGGGACTTCCTCTCTCCCAGTGTCTGGGTCTGGGAGTTGTATCCTCTTTCTTCTTGCCTTCCTTAGGATCTGTCCCCTCCTTTGTTCTCACCACCGGTCCCTCATATCCTTTCCCGGACCTCAAGGTAATCTGACTTATATTAGCTCTATCAGGTGGCCTTACTGAGGCCGGAATTTTTCCTTCGTTTCCCCACATGTCACTCAAAGAAGTGGCTATTTGGGACAGTTGCTTAGCCAACATATCCATGGCTGCTTTCTGTTCTTGCTGAGCGTCTTGAAGCTTGTGCACTACGTCATTGTTTGATTGCAGGTTGTTTTGCATATGTTGCTGAGAACTGACGAGGTCGTGCACCATATCATCGATACTTTTTGATGGTTTCGGGGGCTGACTGGGCCCTGGCCCTATACTCAGAGTTGGTCCACTCACTTGATTCTGACGAGCGTTTCCTTGGCCGCCTGAAGAGTTATTGTATTGATTTCCTTGGCCCTGGTAATTGTTCTGAAAATTCCTTTGGTGTGGTGGTACATAAGAGTTCCCCTGATTGCTCTGATTTCTGTTTCCCCAGTTTGGGTCGTCTCCTTGGTTACGATTGATCCAGTTGCCCTGCCCTTCTTGATTCCTTCCTGACCAGTTACCTTGTCTTTCGGGCTGAGGTGCAAACTGCTGACTTTGTTGTGGTGCCAGCTGATTCTGTTCATTGTCAGTCCATCTGAAATTTGGATGGTTTCTCCAAGGCGCATCTCTCTGTCTCCCTGGATTCCAGCTCCCATCGGGATTCCAACTTCCCATTGCATTGACCTGGGCCTGATAATCTCCTTCCCGGGTCCCGTAATATTGTTGCATTTGATTATCTCCTGGACCAGGAGATTTCTCCTTCCCTTGTGAAGCCAGTGGAATCGTCTTTTTAATCGCGTTCAAAAGAGCCTTCTCGAGCCTATCAATCCTTGCTTCGACTTTGTCATCTTCTTGTTCTCTCACAGCATGCACCGATCCTCTTTTCACTGCATTCCTAGGGTTATCGTACGCCTTCTTAGCGTCAATCAACTTCCCTAGGATCTCTCTTGCCTCACTTCCCCTTTTTCTTGTGAAATTTCCCCCACTCGAGGAGTTCATTAAGTCCTTTGACTCGGGAGTTGCTCCTTCGTAAAACAGAGAGTAGGTCTATGCCTCTATCATTCAGTGATTCGGGCATGCATCCAACAATCCCTTAAATCTCGACCGATACTGACTCAACGATTCATCGTAATCTTGCTTACACTCTAGTATTTCTTTCTTAAGTGCATTCGTCTTGTTGGATGGGAAGAAATAATCTAAGAATTCTAACTTGAAGTCCCTCCACGTGCGGATAGAATCCGGAGGCAACCTCAATAGCCACGTATTAGCTTCCCCCTTCAAGGTAAACGGAATCGCTCGTAGGCGATAATCTTCCTCTGTTGCATCATTCGGCCTCTTCTGAATACCACATAACTTACTGAATTCATTTAAGAACTCATACGGACACTCATTTCTACGCCCAGAGAACGTCGGCAAGATGCCGAGTACGTTTGTCTTGATCTCGATAGTCCTCTGGCGTGGATTCATCACTATAGCTTGAGCTGGTTCTCCATCTAAATGGGCAGTGAGAGAGCCGATTTCTGGATCTGGGTCTACCACCTGCGCCATGACTACTTCCTCTTCTTCCCCTGTTTCTGACTCTGTTTCTGATTCGGGTGGTGATTCTGGATCTTCGCGTCCTGATGACGTCCAAGATTCGTCGCTAGTAAATTCACTCGGAAACGGGCCTCCCGTGGTGAACCCTGATCTGGTGGTCACAGTAGAGACTGTATCTTTAACTCGCCAATCAAACTGGCCGTGTTTCCACCCAGATGAGCTGCTCCAGTAGGTAGACCTTGAGCCTCTGCTCATAAACTGCAAACAAAAGAGAAAGAAAATAAATCAAAACTATTCACACCACAGACTCTGAACACTAACACTAAGCACGCCATCCATCCCCAGCAACGGCGCCATTTGAAGTTCCAAGTTGTTGTTGGGCCTGCCTCTCGACTCTAATGTCGAATGACTAGACTCAGGAGTAAGCAAGTGTGCACATTTGAGAATTAATGCAAGGCTCTAGACACAACGCTCCTTAAATCCACTGGATCACTGGGTCCAGGAACTCAAGAGAACTACAGTGTTTTTGTCGTTGGACACACTCGACTCCCCTTCAAAAATAAATCCCTCAACCCGAATACTATGAATTAGTATAGGGAAGTGGGGTCGATCCCACAGAGATGGATTCGCAGGGTAGTGCTAAGAGACTACGGAAACAAACGGCTGCTGCCACGCAAAGGGGTTGAGATTTTAACTACCACTAGATCTAGGCAAGAAATGTAAACGCTAGACCTAGGACACAGAAAACTTACTGGAATCAGACATCAAATCCGAAAGACACAATCACTTCCTTGACTGAGTAAATAACTAACTGATTGAGACTAGGCAGAAAGAATAAAACAGCGGGGAACATGATTCCAAATATAGCAAGTACGGTAAAAAGCTGCAGATAACAGATCAGCTCCAGCTAGCTTCGCATGCAAAGTTCCTAACAGATTCAGAAACGCAAATGCAGAAAACAGAGCATACTCCCAGATTCGATCAGAATATAGAAATTGAGATGCCGGAAACTTGCTACGAATCGGAAATAAACCAGATCTACGTAAACTAGGCGGAATGAAATGAAAACACGTAAGCTAGGCATGAAATTTAAACACTCCTGCTCAGAATCACGTTGGACGCTTAATCCACTCCGGATCCAAGCAATCCAAACTCAACAATCAACTAAATCAACTCCATAACTCCGATTCTAACAGATCTGCTCCGATCACCGCCAAATTCAATCAATCAAGAACAATCTGCAAACAAATCACAAACTCCAGCAAAACCCAACCTCCGATTCATCCAAAAAACTGAACCATTCTTCAGATCCAAACGAAAAATATCAGCAAATAATCAGAAACCAACTGCAAAAAAATAAACAACTCCGACAATCCAACTCGACATCAAGCGAACTCAACCAGCAAACCAGAAATGAACACAATAGACATAAGCGAAAGTAAAAATCCGGAATAAAACAGGAAATATTGGTTAACAAAAGAAAACCGAGCTTCGAACAGCGAAGCTCGGTGGAATCAGTGTAAATAGCAACGGAAATGTAAATTATTTCTTCGCCCTTGAACTAGGACGGTGTTACAACCCTCGAACCACTCTTGGAAAGCTAAAACGTGAACCCCAGCCAAGTGCTAACTGGAATCTCTCGCGAATTTGGAGTCAAGTGTGTGGAAAGGTGAATCGAGCAAGGGGCTGTTAGTGAGGCCTCCACCGAGAAGGTCCCTCCAGCATGCATGCTTCTCCCTTTTATAGATGCGGACATAGCCTTCTAGAGTTTTCGTAGAAATCCCTATTCTACCCTTCAACTCCGAGGCTTCCTCCGTCTAGCAATTTTCTTCCAATTGTTCACCCTTTCTCCAGTTTCCTAGGACCATGCAAGCATCCTCTTCTTTTCCTGGATCTGGCAAAAAACTTCACATACCTGACTTAATTCAATGCGTTAGACCCAGTAATTTCATGAAATGAACCCCTAGACCGATGCATGAAATTAGCCTTATCAGAGCTGCCAAATAGGACAATACAGTTGTCCCATCAAATTGAAAGGATCTGAGCATCAAGGATAGTGGTTCAAACATGTCACCGCCTAAGATGATCAACCGCAAAAATTGAGAAACGTAGGCGATTGCAAAGAAGGAACATTGATCATGCTTCAAGGGCATCTTGATATGGAATAACAAAATCACATCAATGATTTCATAGGTTCATTAAGGCAATACACTGAAATGAACTATTCAAAAAAATCAGCTAGGCCAAGCTCGTTAGGGAAAAGTGCAATATGCTTGCCTTAACTTCAAGCTGCAGAAAAATTCTGAGACTAGGAATAATACATGTACTGGAACCGAGATAGAATAATTTCACCTCTGTAGGGAAGATATTGCTACAACACGATTTCAAAATACGGAGGTGAACAAAAGTTCCAACACATTATGAAATTCTCTAAGGAAATATTTAAATGGCGCGACCATTCTGGAGGTCAGAACTGTAAGCATCATAAGAATGAAATTTCATTGCATGAGTCAAAGAGACAACAACAATAACGATGCTTAAAACATAAGAGTATCCCAAATTTGGGAACTGAAACTGGGTCACCGCTTTCGTGAAAAGAATGAAAGTGACGTAGTACTTGCAAAACGTGAGTCAATCAACTTTAGACGACATGACATCGTTGTCCAGGAGGATTCAGAGAATGTCTGAAGAATAAGCTTATTCTGAAGGTCATAGATATAAACAACTTTAGAATTCAAGGTTTATGAACGGAGCTTACACAGTCAAAACTTTACTCTTTATGAACAATGAGTCAAAGGACTGCAGTCCATAAACTGGAAGTGAGTCAAATCTTGCATAGAAAAAGGAATACTGACATGTTACTTGCAAGTCCAACTAAACTCTGAATAGACGGGGGTACCATCCTTTGGGAGGACTCTTAGAAGGAATTTCATTGAGAATCCAAGTAAGTACTATTGATTATAATCATCGGTTCTAGTTATGTGACACTTCTTTGTTTGTTCTTGTGGAACTCGGACATGATAACTGCGTTCTAAGAAACCACACATTCCAAAATGGGGTTTCTCGTGCTGTTAAACTGGTAACTGTAGCTGGAGGTCATACTTTTCATATTGTTCTCGATAACTTAGAATGCTGATTCTTGTAGAACATTGTGTTCTCCATCGTGCTTCACAGCATGCTACGAGTATTGCTTCTGGGTCACGTAGCCACTTGGGCCTGTTACGCCAGATTAGATCACTTTACTAGATCGTGGGTACGATCTCTTTTCGTGCAGGGATGCATCTCCCGAACAGGATTGAAGGCACACTATTTTCGTTATGACTTGGTCTTTATAAAGACATTGGGAACTTATTGGTTCATCGTCTAGTATATATATGTATATACTATTTATGTGCTCAAAGGAATGGACTTCCTTCCGTTGTTGTCTATAGGTCGTACAATGGTAATCCCTGTTTCGTTGTTACTTTCTCCCTAACTGATGGTTTCAGTTAGTCTCGTCGCCCTTGAAGGCGGTAACAAATTCTCGTTCTACTAGTTCTTGGTCACATATGTCTTACCTAAGGTACTTTTCTAAAGCACTATAGGTTCGCATACATAGTCTCACATGACATCTATACATTTCTGTCATGCTCCTTGAAAATGAATCACAGATACATTAAGCATATCTTATGCAAAGTATCAGCTATCACGTTGCATCACACAAACTTCTCAAATAAACATTTTCGTTCCCATATAGGGATGTGAAAATACTTTTTCTCTTTCTTAAAATCTCAAAAATTCATTTTCCTTCGCAAATGAAAAAAATATTTTCTTTTTTAAAACTCTATTCTGGACGAGCGGGCGTCAACCCCTGTTTCTGCTGCAGTTGATCGTGTCGAGCTGAGGTGTTGGGATTTTGTACTTATCATTCTGTTCACTTCCTAGCCTAATACTGTTGTTCTAGACTGGGGCTTAGAAGGAAGATTCTTGGGTCAGAACGAAAGAATGATGCTCGGATATAACTCTGTCCCGACCACAACTCCCTAGTCAAAGAAAGTGTAGTTATTTCGCGACTAAAACTTACTAGTTGGTCTCAACTCATCATAAATGGATAATCAATTCAAGAGAAACATTGTCTGAATGTGAAAGAGAGTACAACCATACTGAATCATAGTATTTTCTGGGCATTGTCTTTTCTATAAGCAAAGTCTAGATTCTCGCAGCGGAAGAGTTCCAAGACGGTGTAATATGTATGAAGGCACACTACATCAGCTATCTCCCTCTTGCCTACTTAATTTACTTTCTTTCCCAACACCTCCTCTGCTGCGACAACGATCAACCTACGCATTAAGGAAAACAATATGCAGGGCTGAGTATTTGGTATACTCAGTGGGCTCATGCCGAAAACATTTCTCTTTTAGTTGTCAGCCAAACTTGAGTGAACACGGGGTTTTTCTGAAAACAATTCCCGGTCACTAAAACTGTTATTTCTTTCTGAAAATAGACTGCAGTCTTATAAGCTTCTCATGAAATACAATATCTGATCTGTGTGAACCGGGAATGTGGCCACATTCCACGACGGTCACTGGACCGGCCAACGCTTGTGCTAGCACACGGTCCCTATGTGTACACTAGTCCGAGTAGGGTTTGCGGCCCTACTGGGACCCGAATTTGATTTAACTGGTGGGCATAGCCAACAGATAGGCAATCATAAATCAAAATTGAGCATGACAACTCATTCAAAATATCCATGTTTTCACATAAAACACGCTTTGAAAGAAAAGAAGAGCCCACCTTGTTTGCTTAACTCTTTCAAACGGGCACTTCCTGACTTGAGATTACTCGTCGAGCGACGACGTTCCTTTACAAAAAATAATGTACTTAAATTAGGCTTTAAATAACTATTTATCTTGCATGTATGCATGCCTATGCGTGTGTTTATTATTTTATTTCCTTTCTTCTAAATTTAGGAAATCTTAATTCTTAATTAAATCAACGATTTAATTTATTCGGAATCTAGCCGAACTGTTCGGGTATAATAAATTCCTGGATTATTTTCTTTAAGTATTTTGGAATACTTACTTGAGTGTTATTTCAACACGGCTTATAAATTTCTCTTCTTCTGTGGCTTAGGGAATTATTTCTGTCATGCTTTTGAATGATTCTAAGTTAATGGCTTCAGCCAAAATAATGGGCCAAGTAGATAAATTCTCAGGCCCAATTAGGAATTAATTATTTTACCCAGAATATTTATTCCTTAAGCAATTTCGGTCCAGCCTTTCTCTTCTTTTTTTTTGTTACTGATGAGGCCCAACTGAAATTACTATGGCCGAATAATTAAGTGGAGGGGTTAAATTCTTTGTTTAAATTTTTTGCCCCAAAACGATAATGCCCAAAACAATTAAATGGGCAAGGCCCAATTTGTTCTCCATCTCCACCGCCTCTCCCTCACTTTCCTATTCTCCATTTCAATCCTAGCAAACCCTAACCCCCTCTGATAATGCTCGTTTCAGGCATCTATTTTATATATAAATTCAGTATTTTATACGGTACTAACATACATTTATAAGTCCAGGTGTGTGAAAATTATGTCTGGCCCAATAACGAAGAACAATTGCCAGGGCAGAGGAAATAGAAGAGAAAAGTGAAGAAAAAAAGAGTGAAATCCCCAAAGGGCACAATAGTCAAATCAAGAAGACCGTTGCCCTAGGGATTTGAGCCACGCCTATAAATACCAGGAAGCTTACCAGAAAAAAGGAGAGCACTTAGTTAGAGAATTTCCTTGGTTATTTCGGCTCACTCTAAATTTTACTCATTTAGCTCATGCACTTGGCACAATGGAAGATCTGGGGTAATTAGCGTGGTGTGTTTTGTTCATTTGGAAGTGTAACACCACTCCGAGAAGGAGTGAAGAAACAATTTTACTTTTTCGCACGTACTTTTATCTCGCTGATTTCTTTGCCGGAAATTTGGCGATTGTTGGTGACTCGTTTGAAGTTCATGGTTAATATAGTTTCGTTTTCAGTTTTTTTCGTTTACTCTGATGTTTACTGCTCTGATTTATTGTTTAGATGCTTTTCCCAATTGTTTTATTGATCGGAGTTGAGATCGGTGTTGATTGGAGTTGATTTACTGAATTGAGGTTGAATCAGAGTTGAAATGATGTTGAAAGTTGTGGATCTAGTTTGTTTGGTGTTGATTCTGGTAGATCTAGCATAGAATTCTGTAATTGTTCGAATCTGGAGTACCTCTGTTTGGATCTGCATGGAAAACCCTGTTATTGCTTATTTACTTGGTCCAGTAGATTAGATCTGATAGTTTAAGTTTAATTGAAGTGTTCATCATTCGATCTAAAGTATGCTCTGTTTTCATGTTTTGTTCTGTTCATTTCGTGCTTGCTTGTTGGAGAAGATGAAGTCGATCGGTAGTTGTAGTTGCGCTGCTTTAGTTTGTTAGTTGCAGCTTTTGTCAATAACTAGTTAAGGTAATCTGTTTTGTCGTTTACTTTAGCATTGCCTTTTTGTTTGGTTATTCTAGGAAACTCTTTTACTTGACCCAGGAATTTTGTGAAAATTCTCAAGTTGTTTTTGGACTCGAATCATGCATGCATTTATGTTTCACGTACTTTCAATTCTCCCGATCTAGTAGTCAGATTAGACTAGATTTCATTTCAGTAGTTAAAACTTAACCCTCATGTTGCGTGGCAGCAACCAAACCCTCCAAAAGTTCTCTCTATGCATCCCGACCCTTCCATCCTTGTGAATTCGATCCCGACTTCTCTATACTAGCCAATAGTGTAGAGGGTTGAGGTTTTGAGACGAGGTTGTTGTGACAACGACTGCATTCTGAAAGTTCACGATCTCCTAGACCCTGTGCTCTAGCGAATCATCTGGACCTAAGAATTAAACATACACACATCATCAAGAACAACAATCCTGCATCTCGCTTCAAATGGCGCCGTTGCCGGGGATGGATGGCGTTATTTATGTTTGCATCTAGAGATTTTTGGCGTACATAGTTTTCATTTGTTGTTTTCGTTTTTTTTTAGTTTATGAGCAGAGGCTCAAGGCCTGGACACTGGAATAACTAATTTGGTTGGAGAGACGCTCAGACTAGTTGGCAGATAAAGAACACAGTCTCCCCTGTTACTACCCGATCTGGGTTGACGACAGGAGATCCGGTCCAGCTGAGTTCGGAAAGTGACGACGACCTAGTCCCACCCATTAAGGAAGAAGTTAAGTCAACCGCAGACTCAGACGAAGAAGGAACAGTCAGAATGGCGGCTGATCCTGTAACGCCCGTGTTTTTTTAAGTACTAATTAAAATATGTCGTGAATTAGTTAAAATGAATGTCTGTCATCATGCTATGCTTCTGGTTTTTTTTCTTTGTAATGGAGTATAGTATTTAGGTGCTTGGTGTGAAAAAATGATAAGAGGTTACTAGGAGACGTGTTTGCAAGTCTCGTTGAAGTAATGACGTTGCTGTTGCTATAATTGACATGATTGAATGAGATGGTTGAGATGAATTTTATGGTACTTGGAACAACACCAAGTTACTACTAGACAAATAATAATCTGTCTAAACGAAAGGAAAAAAATAAATAAATAAATATAGGAAACGAACAAATATAAGTATAAGAACTTGGGCCGACCCAAGTAAATATAAATTAAAGTCCAAATGTCCATAACAATTTTTAAAAGAATGTTGGGCCATCGAATTCTCTTATTTTTTCCCCAACTTGAGCCCAACTCCGCAAATAATTATGTTGGGCCCAATTTATTCATAGAAAATTTGGTGCAAGCCCAAAACCCTTTCCTCCTCTCTTCCCCTACGCCAACTTCTCCACTCCATAGAGACCCTCCATTTTCAATTGACCTTCCACCCTCCATCTTCTACATTCAATCCTGCAAATCAAAGGTCACCCAATTAATAGAATAACCTTGTTAAATTATCTACTCTCCTTCCCCATTCACAATCTGCATTCCCAAAGAATTTTAAAAAAAAAAGAGAGAGAGAGCCGAGAGAGAGTAGAAGAAACTGCTGCCTTTTTGTTTCAATCTCATACGAACCAAGGTAATTTCTTTTCACCAACTCATAGATCAAGCTACTCAATTCCATTCCAGTTTCAAAACATCTACACAATTTGTTGACAGAAACGAATCTGCCAAGTCCAAGGAATTACTCCTTTCGGCCTACAGTTTGCACCCCAAATTCAAGTTCGACAGAAGGTATGAATCCCTTCCAAATACAAGTTTTGACCCTTTTAGCATCTTGCTCACAACATATCCCACACAAGTAATCCGATCAAACAACTTAATCGAACACCTTAAGTCCAAACGCGAAAAAGAATATAACTTTGAATGAGAACTTATCTTGCGGGTTTAATCGGGGTTGTTCGGGTTGGTTTCGGGGCTGGTTCGGGTGTATGCGGGGCGGCCAAACAGCAGCAATCGGCGCGACAAACTGCTGCTGCGCGCGGCAGTTGGTGAACAGTAGCGATAGCCAGGCGGGTTGACGACGGCGGGCTGCTCGGCTGATTGGATGGCACGACGGCGCGGAGTGGCGCAAGGCAGCAGCGCCACTCGACTGGTGCAGTCACGACGGCGATCCTTCATAAATGAATTTAGGGATCTTGTTTCTTTCTTTTGTGTGAAAAACCGAGGGAGATGGAGTGAAGAAATTTGGGGATGTTCTTGTAGAAAGAGAAAGAGTGTAGCTGTTGAAATAAGAAATGGGAGTATTTTGTTTAATTGTTTATTACTATATATTTTAAATCCTTGTTTTGAAATGAAATGGAAGGGGGTACGTGTACTTGTGAGGGAGTATTAGTAGTGGGTTTTTTTTAGTGGCTTGTGAGGCTGTGTACGCGTGGAAGGGAGTGGTTTTTACTTGTAAGTTGGGCTGGGCTCAAATGTTAAATTGGGAGAAATAAGGTGGGCTATTAATTTAATTTAGTGTTGGGCCAAATAAATAAAATTCTTGGACTGCAGTTAAGTTAAAATACGTGGGGCTGCCAGAATAAATTTTGGAAATTTATTCCGACATCGTGGGAAAAAAATACGAGGAGCCAACGGAGGAGGTATTGGTCTAAGCGACCGACCGGCGTCGCACGCGACGCCTTGGGCGGCCGCCGAATAATCGAAAATGCACGAAAACCGAGAAAATGAACTAAAAGACTTTAATTAGAGTGCATGCATTCTAAATATTTTCTTTCTTGAGATTGATGTGTACTTTAATTTTCTCAAAAGGTGGTTCGCACGCTTGTTAAAGTCGGATCGAGAAGTGTGTTAAGGAAATTACTAAGCTTTTGAGGTGGGCTCTATTACTTAAACTCCTTTATTTGCAATGATATGTATATGGTGAGATAAAGGTGGTTTAAATGTTATGTCATGCCGTATTTTATGTTTTGAATTGCCTATCTGATTTTCTACTAGAATAATGTTCTACTAGACTTTGATGGTTAACGAATTCAGGTCTAACTAGGGTCTAAGCCCTACTTAGGCTAGTGCACTGATGGGGAACGTGAGCCGTCCTTTGGGTCGGCCGGTCCAGTGATCGAGTTTGTGACCACATTCTCGTTTCACATGATGGTTCAGATATGGTACATGATGGAGAATGATGAGGATATTTGTCTGCGCAGACACCTTTCTATTGAAATGATTTTAGTATTCCTCGGCATTTTAAAGTAAAACCCGAGTTTCACTCAACGATGGCTTGACATAACTTTATTGATAAAATGTATTTTGGGCATGAGTTCACTGAGTGCATCAAGTACTCAGCCCCTGCATGTGTTTTCCCTATGTGCAGGTTGAGCGTTGACAAAGACGGAGGATGTTGAGCATTTGGACAAAGACCGCATTCAATAAATGTTCCGGTTGCTATTGTGTCTTCATACATAGTAGTAGCTAACTCTCAAATGCTTCCGCTATGCCAAGTTTTAAAACTCTTATGTTTTTCTTTAATCTGTTGAACTATTTCCCTACGAACCTTGTTGCTTCGTGATTCCAAAATATAATTTAGTAATAAAGTTTCATCTTTTGTTTTACGTGTCGTACCCCTTGATTGTTTCCCCTTTCTTCCCCACTTCTTAATTCCCCCATTAGTCACGACCCACCGTACTTTCTATCCTTAGGAAGTGCGGTCGTGACAGAACCAGACAACGATCCCGAGATCAGCTCGCTTAATGCTCATTTGAACGGCGAGCCGGCACAAGCAATAGTGATCACCCAAGCTCAGAGATCGATAGACATCAAAACCAATGTACTGGCGGTTATGCCACACTTCTACGGCCGCAAGATAGAATGTCCCTACGAGTTCTTACACGAGTTTTGCAAACTCTGCAGTATACAGAAGAGGCCACCTAACTCGACCGAGAAAGATTATAGGCTACGTGCTCTTCCTTTCGCACTAAAGGGAGAGGTGAACACCTGGCTATTGAGGCTGCCGGGAAACTCTATAAGCTCGTAGGTGGATTTCAGGCTATTGTTCTTGGATTATTTCTTCCCATCGAACAAAACGAATGCAATCAAGAAGGAGATCCTGGCTTACCGACAAGGTTATGATGAGGCGTTGAGCCAGTATTGGTCGCATTTCAAAGGATTGCTCGATTCATGCCCTAATAACCGAATGTGCGAAGCAGAGGTGGTTTACAACATCTTTTATGAAGGGGCGAATCCGGAATCCAAGGATTTATTAAACTCCTCGAGCGGGGGAAATTTTACCAAGAAACGAGTAATTGAGGCCCGAGAAATTGTGGGTAGGCTTATCGATGCTAAGAAGGCGTACGACTCTCCTCGCACCACCCTTAAGAGGGGAAGCGTGGAGGTAGTGAACGTGCAGGGTGAAGACCGAATAGATGCAAGGATAGATAAGCTGGAGAAAGTAATTCCGATTGCTTTAGGCAAGAATAATTCCTTAGACCCAAGAGAGAAGATCAAACAAACGCCAGGTCCGGAGGAGGTGTACCAGTGCTATGGTCAGCAAAACGAGGGGGATATCCAAGCTCAGGCAAATGCTATGAGGAGCGGGAATCCTAATGGAAGTTGGAACCCAGGAAGGCAAAGGGATGCTCCCTGGAGGGATCACCCAAATTTCAGATGGTCTGACAATGATCCGAATCTACCACCCCAACAACAGAGCAACAACTACTCAAACCCTCAGGAGCGACAACCGAACTGGATGAATAGAAATCAGGAGGGAAACAATTGGGGCAATCGGCAGCAAAATGACCATCCCAACTGGGCGAACAGGAATCAGAATAATCCAGCGAGTTCATATATGCCACCATACCAGAGGAATTACCAAGGCAACACTCAGAATTCTCAGCCCAACCATCAAGGTCAACAAGGGCAGAATCAGTAATATCACAGCACAGGAAGTCCAAGGAACTTCCGGCCGAATCATGGACAAGGCTCAACCCACCCTTCAGGGCCAAACACCAACCAACAGAGTTCCAGACAGCCGAAAAGCATTGACGAGTTGGTGAGCGACCTGGTAAACTCGCAGCAACACATCCAGAACAATATGCAATTCAACAATGACGTGGTGCATAAGCTTCAAGATGCGCAGACTGAGCAGAAGGCAGCCATGGACATGTTGGCGAAACAGCTCTCTCAGATCGTGACGTCTTTGAGTGATATACGCGGGAATGAATGAAGAATTCCTGCCTCGGTTAAACCACCAGAAAGGGCGAACATCAGCAAGATAACCCTGAGATCGGGGCGAGAGTATGATGGTCTAAGCGTGAAGAAAGATGAAAAGGCCACTCCAACTCCACTGGAAAAGGAAACCGGAATAGAGGAAACCGGAATAGGGGAAGCTGAAACAGGGGAGGTCAGAACAGAGGACGATGACCAGAGTACGAACAGAGAGGAAGCAATACCCGAGCAGCTGATCAACATTTCCTAGGTCCAGGAGTTGAGGCGGAGGTGGAAGAAATCAGGAGAGAAATGGGAGAATCTTCCAAGGGAAACGTTAGCAACAATGAAAGGCATGAGAAACCTTTTCTCCACAGAGGTGAACCTAGGAAGAAAAATGAGGATCCAGCGGACTTCATGGAAAATTTTGGGAAGCTGGAAATAAATCTACCGTTTCTCCAAGCTTTAAAGCTGCCCATTTTCAGCAAGTTTATCAAGGAGTTCATCGCTGGGAAGATCAAACCCAGCGGTAAGAGTGTGATTGGGGAAACAGTGTCGGTAGTGATTCAGAAGAGAAGGATGCCCTCCAAGCGTACTGACCCACATATGTTCACTCTCCATATTTCTATTGGGAACATTAAGGTTGAGCATGCCATGTGTGACTTAGGTGCATCGATAAATGTTTTACCGCTTTCGCTTTATAAGAAATTGGAGGGAGTAAGAATGGTGGATACGAAGGTGGTAATTCAGTTAGCTGATAGGTCATGTATCAGTCTTGGGGGCATTTTAGAGAATGTAATCGTTAAGGTGCATGATTTTTTGTACCCTGTTGATTTCCATGTTATCAAGATGAGTGAATACCAGTCTGCTGAGTCTAGCGGAGTGCTTTTAGGAAGGCCATTTTTACGCACCGCTAAGACAATCATTGATGTGTTTGATGGAACCATTTGTTTAGATTATCATGGGGAGTAGTTTACTTTTAACATTGATGAGGCTATAAAGAAGCCATTGGATATAGAAAATATGCATGTTGTGGATCTGATTAACCCCCTGGTCCAAGAATTTCTTGAGACAGAGTTAATGAGGAACAGGTGGAAAATTCAGAGTTGAGTCACTCCATTGACAAGGAGGTCGCCAATTGGTACGAAGCAGTTAACACACTGGGAATGACGGATGAAGAGTTAGCAGAAGCAATTCTAGAGTTTTGCGAAAGTCCTGAATTTGCCAGGTCTAAGGAATTAGTCTGTGTCGCTAATGGGGGACATTTACCAACACCTGAAGGATTAATTACCAAGGAGACAAAGAAGAATCCATTACCCCAAGAGACAAGTACGACAAAGAAGGAACTGAAGACATTACCCTCAGGCCTCAGATATGCTTATTTGGAAAAGAACGAGATGTTCCCGGTAATTGTCAACAGCAACCTGACTCGGAAGCAGGAAGAAGAGTTACTGGAAGTGCTCAAGAGGAATAAGACAGCCATAGGATGGACTCTATCAGATCTGGTGGGAATCAGTCCTGATCTCTGCATGCACCATATTCGCCTGGAGGATGGAGCCAAACCTCACAGAGACCCGTAGAGGAAGTTGAATCCGAATATGAGAGATGAGGTTTTTAAAGAAGTACTCAAGCTATTGTCGCTGGGTATCATATATTCCATTCCAGACAGCAAGTGGGTAAGCCCAGTTCATATGGTACCTAAGAAGTTAGGCATCCAAGTGGTTACAAATGAGAAGAATGAGTTGATGCCCACAAGATTAGTGACCGGCTGGCGGATGTGCATAGACTACCGGAAACTGAATGAGGCCACGCGAAAGGACCATTTTCCGTTACCGTTCATAGATCAAATGCTGGAAAGATTAGCAGGCAAAAAGTTTTTCTGTTTTATGGACGGATACAGTGGGTACTTCCAAATTTACGTTGATCCGGAAGATCAGGAAAAAACAACCTTCATATGCCCGTTTGGGACGTACGCATATAGGAGGATGCCCTTCGGATTGTGCAATGCGCCAGGCACTTTTCAGAGGTGCATGATGAGTATTTTCTCAGACCTGTTGGAGGAATGTATCGAGATTTTTATGGATGACTTCACGGTCGACGGGAATTCTTTCGAGGCCTGCCTTGCCAATTTGGATCTGGTATTACAAAGATGCAGAGAGAAAAATCTAGTTCTGAATTTCGATAAGTGCCACTTTATGGATCAGGAGGGGATTGTTCTGGGCCACGTGGTCTCGGAAAAGGGTATTCAGGTGGATAAGGTGAAAGTGAACGTGATCTCAAATCTTCCATACCCTACGAATCAGAAGGAAATAAGAGGATTTTTGGGTCATGCTGGATTCTACCGGAGGTTCATCAAGGACTTTGCAAAAATTGCACAACCACTCACCCACCTCCTGCAGAACGACGTAGACTTCAACTTTGACGAGGCATGTCAAGGGGCCTTCCAACTTCTGAAAGAAAGGCTTGTATCAGCCCCTATTATCAGAGCTCCAGACTGGAATTACCCCTTCGAGGTAATGTGTGACGCTAGTGACTTCGCTGTCGGAGCAGCCCTAGGTCAAAGAATTGAAGGGAAGAACTACGTGATTTTCTACGCATCAAAGACCCTGAATCAAGCCTAGAAAAATTACGACACTACGGAAAAAGAGATGCTAGCTGTCGTGTATTCCTTCGTGAAATTCCGACCATACTTATTGGGGTCTAAGGTAATCGTATTCACCGACCATGCAGCGTTAAAGTATTTACTGGCAAAGAAAGAGTCCAAGCCACGGTTGATCCGATGGGTGTTGTTACTCCAAGAGTTCGATTGGGAAGTTAAGGACAAGAAGGGTACCGAGAACAAGGTAGCTGATCATCTCAACAGAATTTTCCAAGGGGATACTGAAGAGGATATACCAGATGCGTTCCAAGAAGAACATCTATACTTTACAGGGGTACCTTCGAGCCTTATTCGTTGGGATAAGGTGATGGCCGCAACTGGAGCTGGAGTTTCTGACAAAGGGAAGTACCCGCTGAGTGTGGAACCATGGTTCGCTAACTTAGCGAACTACTTAGTCACGGGGGAACTGCCCAGTGCTCCAGAGATTTCCCGGGCCCAGAGGATGAAAATCAGAAGTGAGGCCAAGTACTATTTCTGGGATGATTTGTATCTATGGAGGATGGGATCCGACCAAGTAATCAGGAGATGCATTCCAGAATGGGAGCAAAGGACGTACTGGACCACTGTCATGCATTAGCATGCGGTGGGCATTTTGGTCCAAGGAAGACTACTCGAAAGGTTTTGGATTGCGGATTCTATTGGCCGATATTGAACAAGGATGCTTATGAGTACTGCCAGAGTTGTACCCGATGTCAGCAGATTAGGGAAATTTCCACTCGAGAAGAGATGCCCCAAAATCCAGTGATCGTCTGCGAGGTGTTCAATGTCTGGGGAATGGACTTCATGGGTCCATTCCCATCCTCCTATGGTAACTCTTACATTTTGGTGGCAGTAGATTACGTGTCAAAATGGATAGAAGCCAAGGCGACTGCCACATGTGAGGCTAAGGAGGTCACGAGGTTCCTCAAGACAAATATTTTCAGTAGATATGGGGTACCAAGGGCAGTCATTTCTGACCAAGGAACGCATTTCCGCAATCGGACGATGGAAGCGCCTATGAAGAAATACGGAGTACATCACAGACTCTCCACTCCGTATCATCCACAGAGCAACGGTCAAGTAGAAATTTCCAACAGAGAGATTAAAGGGATTTTGGAAAAGACCGTAAACCCGTCCCGAAAGGATTGGAGCAGAAGGCTAGATAATGCGCTTTGGGCCTATCGTACTGCGTTCAAGACCCCCATTGGTATGTTGCCATATAGACTTGTGTTTGGCATGATGTGCCACCTTCCGGTTGGGATAGAGCACAAGGCTTATTGGACAGTCAGAGAAATAAACATGAAGCCCCAGGTCTGTGAAGAGGAAAGGAAGCTGCAACTGCAGGAGCTGGAGGAGCTGAGACTCGAATCTTATGATGCTGCAATGTAGTACAAGGAAAAAACCAAGTTGTGGCACGATAAAAATCTCCGAACGAAGGAACTGCAGGTTGGGCAGAAAGTACTCCTTTTCCAGTCTCGGCTAAAGATGATGCCCGGGAAACTGAAGTCTAAGTGGACAGGGCTTTGCACAATTGTGAGCCTCAGAGCAAACGGAGCCGTGGAAATTCAGGGATGTACTCCTAACTCTATTCCTTTTCTTGTCAATGGTCATAGAGTCAAGAGGTTTAGGGATAGTTCGGAGTTGTGTATGGTAGGAGAGGTTCCACTGCGAACGCTCCCCACTATCTCCTAGTTGGTTGAAAGGTTAAGTATTCTTCGGTAATTCTTGGGTCAAAGAAATGACATGAAGTTTGAAAATTTTATAAGCAAAACAATATTCCCAAGAATACTTAAACAAGTCTTTTGTAAATATTGTGAATATTTCCTTTTATGTTCTCTTAAGAAAACCCAAACAAAGAAAAAATCTTTTAACCCAAAAATATTTTCAAAATATCGAAAAACCGTGAAGGTCAGTTGAACTTTGAAATGTTTTCTAACCTAATTCCTTGACCTGGGGGTTCAGTATTTCATTCTTTTGTTTAATGCGTTTTTAATTTGTGTGTTGAAAGGATGTGCAGGGACGCGGTAGTTAAAGATATGGGAGAGCAGAGGAAAAAGGCGGGAGTTTGGGTGCTTGAAATTTAAAATTCTAAAAAAGGAGAGGAAATCGAACATTCGTTGATGTCATCGTGCAACCTTCCATTTCCCTTCAATATTTCCTTAATCCTTCTTTACCCAAAATAAACTCATCTCATTTTGTTAACTCTCTCTCCCATAATCCCAAAAAGAAATCTCTCTCATACGCTTCAAATCTTCTTCGCAGAAAACAGAGAAAACCCTCGCCGTCGCCACACACACAACTGCAATGAAAAATCATACCACCACCTGTCAACCTCGACGGAAAATCCCTCACTCATAGGAGACAATGACCTGGGAGTCATCACGGAGGGCTACCCAGAATTTTCGGGAGGAATCTGGAACTGCCGGACTCACGACTGCTCAAATTAGGGAAACCTCCCCTGTTGCGGCAGCGACGGCCGACAAGCTTAATCCATAGGAAATTATGCGAGAATTCCTCTACAAATTTGGCCAGGGTGCAAACACCAAGCTTTTCGCACGAATGGCTGCAGCTTTTCGACAAGCTAACTCCCTTGGAGATTCCACCGAGGCCTCAATCCTTCATTAAGACCCCTACAGCCCGAGCCTTAAACTCGCTAAGAAACAACCCAAGCACTCCAGCCGAGACCTTTCTAGACCCTTCGAGAAGAGGTGTCACGGTCGCCGATGGACAAGAGATGCAATGGGAAAACGAAGGAGTAGAGGCAAGAACATAGAGTAAGAAAGCTGCAGGGTCGAAAGATGAGGGCGATATGGCGACCATTGAGGCAGATGTGTCGGGGAAAGATAGGTTGGGGGCAGCAGATGATGTATAATTTAATGAGTTCCAAGAACTGTTGGAAAAGATGCTTGAAAACTCTTATGAAACAGAGCCGATAACCGCTGGGGATGAAGTCGATACTGTTGAGAAAGACAGAGGGGAGACAATAATAGAAGCCGAGATCATTGTACTCGACTATGAGACTATGGATAACAAAGAGATCTCAGCGGATAAAAGGTTGACTAGAAGGCAGTTGCGGTGATTCAAACGTTTGGCAGACATAACTGCAGCAGAGGGATTAGAGTAGAATGCTACAGAGAGGGACTTTTCCCAGAACAGAGAGATGCATACAGAGGTGGCCCTAGACGAACTCTATGCCTTGGAACGGAAACGGAAGGGGAAGCATGTAGCACCCCGAAAATTTTTGCGACTTATATTGTTTTATTAATGGGGATGTTGATTAGAAAAAAAATCATTTATGGAATTTGTTTTCTATGTGATTGAATTAACGGTGTGAAATTAGTTGTTGTGAGTTATGTGGAATAATGTGATCTATTTTCCAATGTGTGAATTAAATTAAATGGGATCATGCATATTTTTTCTAGCCATTTTATTGAAATTTTCGGCCCTCCTATTTATTGGAAATAATATTTTCTCTCATGGGTTTAATTAATTATTTTGGGATATTTACCCAAATTAAATCCAAACCAAATTATCCCTAAATTATTCTACATGATTTTCGACCTTTGCCCCATTCCTTGGGGATTTGAATATTTTTCTTTCCTTAATTAGGATCTGACTCTTTCCTTCTTTGAGACCTTATTATTTTCGACCCCTCCTTTTTTTAAAGGAATTAATAGTTTGTTCCTATTTTGTGGGATCCCTCCTATCAAAATAAATATCAAATTAAATCCTATGCCTAATTCATTCGGCATATTTTTCATTCGGGATTTGAATATTTTTCTTTTATTTCTCCTCATATTACACGCCCCCTCCCTCACTTCCTACTTGGAGATTTTGATTTGTCTTGTTACCTTATTTATGGGATACTCAATATCTTTTTACCTATTTTATGAGTATATTTCTCTCCAAGTAAATACCAAATCAATTTCTATGCTAATTAAATAACCAATTTTTCGAAAATCCCTCCCCCACACTACACGCCTATTTTTATTAATTGTAGAACTTATTCATTGACTTCTATTTTATTCTCCCACAATTTTAATTGCTTTATTTAAGTGTGGGATTAATCCTAGAATATAAAAAGGAAAACCCTAACCCTAGCCCCCATTTCACACGCCTCCCTCCCTCTCCCTCTCCTCCCACACGTCTCTTCTCCCTCTCACTCAATCCTTCACAAATTCTTCGTTCTTGCTTCGTTTTGGAGTTGGAAACTCAAGATTCATCGAAGAATCAACCCATTATCATTCCTACCGTTTGTTTTCAAGAGAAATGTATAATTTTTGATCCACCTTTCCCCTTCTTACCATTGAATCCATAATTTTTTAACCCATCATGCATATAGTTGAGTGGAGAATAGTAAATCTAAGAGTTAATTGGTTGGGAAGGATGGTTGCACAAGAATGTGTGTGTGTGCGCGCGCGCGTGTATGTACGTGTATGTGTAAGTGTGTGGATGAATCAATTGTGAATGTTATGTGTTGCACATTGATGTATGCTAAAGGGAACGTTTCGGTTATGATGGTGAACGATTAGGATGGGCAATGTGAGAAAATAATGAAAGGAACGATAGGGCATGCATGATTAATATGTTGATAGAAAACTGATGGTATTATGTGTTATAATGTTGACAAGGGTTGTTGTGCGTACGTGGGTACAAAGAGCAAGGGTTGCATTTAAGTTGTGAACTGTGTGGTATAAGCAAGCGAGGTGGGCTTTCTTTTACTAAACTCTTTTACGCTCTCAAAAGTATGATTATGGTGGAATAAGGGTGGTTTAAAGTGTTATGGCATGCCATGTTTGTTTTGATGATGAGATTGTTGCCTGATGCCTAGTTTGTTGAGCTTGCTCCATTAGGCTATAGGGCTATGTTAGATGAATTCGGGTCTGAGTAGGGCCGCAAACCCTATCAGGTTGTGTACACAAAGGGGATCGTGAGTCGTCCTTGCTAGTCGGCCGGTCTCGTGAGCGAAAAGTGTGCCCACACTTTCGTCGCACTATGGTAAGAGGATGTGAATGATTGGTTGTTGAGAAAATGGGAAGATTGTTTTGCCTGGCCAGGCTATGAAACTGTTTTTGTGATACTCGATGATATTTCTTTTCTAAATGTAAAACTCGAGTTCACTATGGTATGGATGACATAACTTTTATCAAATATTTTCGGCATGAGCCCACTGAGTATATTAAGTACTCAGCCCTGTATGTGTTTTCCTTATGTGCAGGTTGAGCGGGATTTTGAGGCGGATGTTGAGTCGGGCTTTAAGAATTTATAGATGCGTCGTGTCTGCATACATGGGCGTCATCCTATGACTCTCTTTAGATAACTTATTTCCGCTGCCTTGTTTGAAATTGTTTTTTTGCTAAAAGTCTTTCGTTTTACTCCATACTGTTTTATGACTTTAAGTACCTTGAGACATTAATCTCCTGCTTAACTATTTAAATGATTAAAATATTTCTTTTGAAGTTTGATCGATTTTCTTGTTAAATGTTGCCTTTTATTGTTTCCCCTATTTCTTCCCCGCTTCTTAGTTCCTCCCCTAGTCACGAGTTCCCCGTCTTTACTATCCTCAGTAAGGGCGGTCGTGACAAAGCAGGCGGCTGAACCCACTCTGAAGAAACCCCATCCACCACCAACGAATCGGCCAGCACATCAACCAAGCGTCAGAAAGGAGGAGAAGAAATCACCACCACCACCACCACTGTTCCAGCGAGAAAGGAGATCCCGAGGCAAAGCCAGCCCAAGGCCAGGAAGGATGCAGCCAGACCACCACTACCCAGAGGAACACCCCAGAAGCCTGGTCCCCGCAGGGGCCAGGGACAGAATTGATCAGACCCCCTAGAGTAACCAAGTAATTTTAGCTTCTGTTTTTAGCTTTTAGTTTTTTTTTAGTGTGCATGCTAGGATGTTCATTTTTTTTAATGCTCTCTTCCACTTAGGCCATGGCTTGGCCTAAGTGTGAGAAGTTTATATGCCTAGTATGTTTTGTTTTTCTGTGTTTTCTTATGTATCTGCTCACACTTAGACCATTGCTTGGCCTAAATATGAGAAGATTGTTTTGTACATGTTTTGTTGTGTTTTTGTCTTCTTACACTTAGCCCAATGCTTGGCCTAAGTGTGAGAAGTTTGTGCTTTGTTGTTTTGATGTTTGTGTCGCCACTAACTGCCCCGCTTTCCACTTCACGAGGATTGCTTGGGGACAAGCATAAATGAAGTGGGAGGGGGGAAGCAGTTAGTGCAGTTAGTGTCTTGTACATATTTTGTTAGGTCAAGGAGTTTGTAGAAGTTTTTTTTTAGGTTATGTGTTTGCATAAATGGTATAATAAATAGCAAAAGCCCCTTATGGAGAGTAATTGAAGAGGAAATACATGTTTATTTGTGAATCCTTTTTCCTTAATAAATCTAAGTCAGTTGGAAGAAGTAATGATAATAGAAAATGCCTGAATTTAAGCTTACTGTGAAGCCCTCTTAAAAGTGAGTTATAAGCCTAGAGTAGAACACTTTCTACTAAATACATTAAAAAAGAATAGAGTGGCTGACATTAATGCTAGAGGAGAAATGATATAGATAGTGAGGACTAAAGGTAATAGGGATAACCATTTTGAGCTTTATTCTTTCGAACCTGCTAAACCTGCCTCATTGGAAAGGCACCCCTTAGTGAACTCTTTGGGCCTGTACTAAATTGAATCCATTTGTTGGAACCTTTAGCCTTCATGTCATGTGAACAAAAGGGGCAAGGATGGAGTAGCTCGATGGTAGGGGTATGAGACAGATTGCGGAGCAAAGAGAAAAATGAAGAAAATGTTAGAAATGATAAACGGGCAAGGAAAGTTGTAACTTGACCCCAGAAAAAGAATAGTTAGAATATGGGCAGAAAAAAATATATACATGTCACCAGCCCAAGAAAGAGAAAAGAAGTCAGACAAGAAAATGGGCAGGAACGGTTGTCACCTGACCCATGAAAAAAAACGAGAAGGGCAGAAAAAATTATTTGGCCCAGTGAAAATAAAGTAGGGAAAATAAGGTTAATTAGCCAGGGGAACATCTCCAATATGTTGGGAAAGATAAAATCACACACGGGAGGTTGTTACCAAGTTTTGTCCTTAAGTTCACATGTCCGAATCTTGTTTTCACTTGAGCTTTTTGAACTTAGGCCCCTTAGGATTCTCACCGATATACACTGTAATCCCGTAACCCCATTACAACCGAATGAAAGACCTTAAGGAACTATTCTATGGCATCAATCTTAAGGCATCAATGGTATGGCAGAATGAAGAGTGAATGATCATTACGTCCCTGGTGAGGATTGAGTGATCGTGTGAACCGAACAGATGGTGAAAATTAAGGCTATCTTGACGAACTGATAGCTTGACTGGATAGAAGAAGGGAGGGGGAAGAATCTGAGGCTGTAAATGCTTGGATTGACCTTAATCTTGTGGGGATGGCTGCATGGAAAAAATACCAGTTTAAGCTCTTTTGTGTTTTCTTTTCTTTGTCTTGTGATTTCTGTGTGTTTCATTTTTCTGTGTCTAGGTCTAGGAGTCTTCATTTTTTTAGATGGTTAAATGGGGATGATGCATTTAAACTTGCATTATTTCCTTTTTCTTGTCTTTCATACTTGAGGACAAGTATGGTTTAAGTGTGAGCAATTTTATAAAGCTCGTTTCATGCATCTATTTTATATATAAATTGTTGGTGACTCGTTTGAAGTTCATGGTTAATATAATTCCGTTTTCAGTTTTTTTTCATTTACTCTGATGTTTACTGCTCTGATTTATTGTTTGGATACTTTTCGCAATTGTTTTGTTGATCGGAGTTGAGATCGGTGTTTATTGGAGTTGATTTACTGAATTGAGGTTGAATCGGAGTTGAAATGATGTTGAAAGTTGTGGATCTAGTTGGTTTGGTGTTGATTCTGGTAGATCTAGCTTAGAATTCTGTAATTGTTCGAATCTGGAGTACCTCTGTTTGGATATGCATGGAATACCCTGTTATTGCTTATTTACTTGGTCCAGTAGATTAGATCTGATAGTTTTAGTTTAATTGAAGTGTTCATCGTTCGATCTGAAGTATGTTCTGTTTTCATGTTCTGTTCTATTCATTTCTTGCTTGCTTGTTGGAGAAGATGAAGTCGATCGGTAGTTGTAGTTGCGTTGCTTTAGTTTGTTAGTTGTAGCTTTTGTCAGTAGCTAGTTAAGGTAATCTGCTTTGTCATTTACTTTCGCATTGACTTTTTGTTTGGTTATACTAGGAAACTCTTTTACTTGACCCAGGAATTTGGTGAAAATTCTCAAGTTGTTTTTGGACTCGAATCATGCATGCATTTATGTTTCACGTACTTTCAATTCTCCCGATCTAGTAGTCAGATTAGACTAGATTTCATTTCCCAGACCTAGTAGTTAAAACTCAACCCTCATGTTGTGTGGCAGCAGCCAAACCCTCCAAAAGTTCTCTCTATGCATCCCGACCCTTCCATCCTCGTGGATTCGATCCCGACTTCCCCATACTAGCCAATAGTGTAGAGGGTTGAGGTTTTGAGGCGAGGTTGTTGAGACAACGACTGCATTCTGAAAGTTCACGATCTCCTAGACCCTGTGCTCTAGACACACATCATCAAAAACAACAACCTGCATCTCGCTTCACCCTCCACATTTCTTCTCGGCAAAGCCGACTCTAATCGGCAAGGCCGACTCGAATCCGCCTTTCACCACTCCTTTCAGCAACGTTTCTCTCCCCCTCTGCTTCACTCTTCTTCACCAACTATCCCAATTGATGATTTCCAAAACCTAGGCGGCTATGAACTCGATCTTTTCCCTCTCGACTACGCGTCAGAAACTGGAGAGCAGCGACGGCGACCGTGAGTCCACCGCTACCTTCTCTCCCTCCGCCGTTTCCGTGCTTCGATGAAAAATCCGATCGAGGAAGAGGGTGTTGCCTCTCCCGTCGCTGTTCCTAGGGAGTCACGCTCCGTCGCCACTGTCGTGGCTTGCGGCGGCCTGCATCCTCGAAGGCGTGGAATCTCCGGTCGGTCAGCCATCGTCGGTGACGTCCGAGGGCTCCTTGGCCTCTGAGCTAAGTTTCTTCTAATCCTAGCTCATTCATGACCACTAATTCATGACCCCCTTTTGTTTGCCTAGTACATGGAGTTCAAAATTCGTTTAGCTGCTTCGGTCTTTAGTGATGCCTTAGGATTTGTCTGTGTGGCGTTCTTGTTTTGACATCGTTTAGTGATGTGATATTGTTACAAGTTCTTGCCCTTAAGTGTGATGGTGTCTTACTGTGTTTACTTATCTTGCCGTTACTCATAGAAATGGTGGGAGGCTCATAATGTTATGTGACTGATTATGTTCTTGGCTCACTAAGATGAAGCGAGGGTTGTGTGGAAGCTTTACTATCTCTTCTCGTTGTATCATGTTGTTCTAATACTGAGTGGTATTATTCTAGCATGCTTTAAATTCCTACATGATGATATGGTAATCAAACGAGTTGGGACTGAGTGAGGTTACCTTCTCCTCACAATGCTATGTCGTTCTCCTCTGCTAGCCTTGATCTCCCTCACTCCTCCACTTGATGCTCAGTTTAGTGAGTATTTTGTTATGTGATGAGGATGGAACCGAGGGGGATTAGCATATTTATGCACAGCTTATAACTGAAGGCTGCTAAGTTTGTTGTGCGGCTGGAAAAAAGACCTTAAGGCTACTCCTATGTTGGCTCCCCTTTCTGCAGCTTTGCAGAGTGTATACTTGAATCTCTGATGTCAGGGGCGTAGCTAGGATTTCATCTGAGAAGGGGCAAAATTTTGTATATAGGAAAAATTTATGTATTTAAGAAGGGGCAATTAGTATAACTAGAGTATATAATTGGAAATTTATATGTAAATGTAAAAGAGTGAGGTAGGGGTGAGGAGGGGCAATTGCCCCAGCACCTTGCAAGCTGGATTCGCCCATGTCTGATGTCTCTCTAACGGATTTTGGTGGCTTATGGGGTGTACTCGTGAGTTTATAGTGGCTGTTGCACTCTGCAACCCCTTTAACTACTTTTAGTACTTGTGAATACTTGATACTTATTCATTTATAGGTTATGTCTCATGTGGCAGGTGCACCACTAAATAGCAGGGGTTTGTAACTCCTTTCCTCGGCAATGGCGGCTATGAGCTGGAGGTACGAGCTGCTCACTGATGGAGTGAAAGGCTGGCTGGAATGGCTTCTTCAGCTCAAGCAAATTCCACATCTTTCAAAAGGTATTGTTTCCCTTTTCCCCCTTTAGTGAGAGCTGCCAACTCCCTCTCCCTTATGAACTTTTTTGTCTAATTGATCTGCATCTTGGGCAGGACCGAGAGGCTGGCTACACATGGTTCATCACCCAACCTCCCAGCACGTCGGACCCCTCATGTTCTGGGCAGAGACGGCTCGTGCTGAAGGCCGAGAAAGTTTCTCTAGGAACTCTCGGTTGTAGTAGTTCAATCTGAACTCCCATTTGTTCTTTGTTTCAACACATGTAACGTTTACTATAGTTTTCGGATTTCATTCTTGTATTTCCATCGTTTAAAATTTATAATTTAAAGCTTAGCTTGAAATACTAAATGTTACGTTTTGTCTACTCAAGAAATAAATATTCTTTCATTCTCTGTCAATTTCTAGTATTTATTTCACGACTCTCGAGAAATTAGATCTCGGCTATTACAAAATGCAAGGGAATCATGATAAAGAGGGAAGACTACTCCTTGCTTGTTTCGGCTTGTTTGTTCACATGAATCCTAAAGTCTAATTACTTTCCATTATTTATGGGGATCGTGTTGAATTTACGCTCTAATGCAGCCGATCAGTGATCGTGGAATTTTACACCTAGGATAAGCTGATCACGTCTCCTAGGCTCTACTCACCAACCCCTCACTCCTACAGTCGCATAGTAAGATTAGGATTGGCTTCTACGAACGTTCAACACACAAGATCCACCCCAGACTATCCCCTGATCAGTGTTAGCCTAGGGTTTCTTATCTGTGTTAGCTCCCTACCCCAAGTTAAAGAGACATTGAAGATAAGACCATTACCGAATTAAATTTGCTAGCAAAACCCAACACGGATTGAAATAAAGACATAGATAAGAACCAAAATATGAAAATCTATCAAAACACAATTATGAATTCATATTTACAAGCTTCCCTCACTTAATAGGTATAATCCCTAAAATCTAGCCACTCATAGTGGGCAACAATACTAGAAAACAAGTAAATGCTACCATATGGGGCTTGATTTTAGGTGGATGAGGCTTGATTTTGTTTTTCTCTCCCAAATATGGCTCCCAAGCTTCAAATCCCCTTGAAATTCGTCTCCTGCCGCTAAAAGTTGCTTTGGAAGTCGTGCCCTAGCTATTTAAATAGTTAGGGCTCGAAAACAGGCCTTGTAACATTTTTTGGGTCGGGCGATCTGTGACTTAGAAAATGGCCGGGGGTCAGACGTTTCTTCCTGGTCGGGCGTTTGAACGCCCAGTCGCGCATTTTTTACTACAATGCGCAGTCTTAGTAAAATAGTCATATCTTCTTCTACCGATCTCCGATTGAGGCTTGCGAGGTATCCACACGAAGTTATTTCCAAGATGAATGCAACGGTGGTCTTTTTGAAGCGTTTGAAATTAATCATGGAGAGCTGATTACTGTTCACATTCAGACCATTTTTCCGTTCTCCGCTCTCTCTTATAGCTTGGTCTTTTGTCCTAGTATATATCGAAATGAGTTCATTTTTCGCCATAAAAAGTATGTTAGGATAATGCAATAAAGGACTACAGTCTTATTCACATCAAAATCCCAAATGATAATTCTCGTAGTCTTGATCTTATCTCGAATCCAAGCTTCAAACTCCAAGTATGGTTGTAAATATGATGAACAATGGACAGGAACTTTCAAATACTCTTAAATTCTGGTGTAGAATACAGCAAAAGGTTCCTTTGTTAAAGCTTGAGGGGGTATTTATAGCCTTGAGGTCGTACATCATAATATGGCAAATCTTCTAACCCATTAGGTTTAGATAAAAATTAGGTAAAATAATGCGCCGCCCAAATAGTGGCATTAAAATAGGGCAAAATCTGTACGTATTAGTGGAAAAAGTTTATTAAAATCGGAAAGGATTAGACTGGAAAGATGAAAAAATTCTCTTTCTTCGAAAAGATAGAACTTTCGACCAACCAAAGAAGAGGCGAAATTTATGAGGGAATTAATTTGTCTCATATCTAGTCTCTTTTATATAGAGTTATTTTGAGTCAGTTCAGGAATCCATAGAGATTGGACTTGAGCTAAGTCTATTGGACTTTCACAAATTAAATTGAGCCCCAAAATAGTTCAAGTACAATCAAAATATAGCTGGGGTTTGTATATTACTCCCTCCATCCACGATTAACTGTCTCAAGTTTCCTTTTCTGTTTGCCCGCAATTAAGTACTCCCACTGTCCCATAATAGATGAAATAGTTAGAGAATGACAAGGGATTTTAGGAGATATTGTTTTGTGTGTTAGGTGGAGAGAGAAAATAACATATTTGTATTAATGTGAGAGAGAACTTTTTTTCAAAAAAGGAAATGTGACATGTTTTGTGGGACAAACTAAAAAGGAAAGTATGACATCTATTATGGGACGAAGGGAGTATTTTATTTACTTTTTACTAGTTCTGGTAATGGACTTCATATTCCACTAACTCATCTCACTCACATTTTATTATAAAATTAATACTCCCTCCGTCCTATAAAGATATATGTGTACTTTCTATTTTCTTCTGTCCCATAAAAATATGGGCATTACAATATGGAAAGTTGTCCCCAACTCATTACTCTTATACATCAATTTATTTACAACTTATATTACTATGGCCAACCATTACAATTGATTTAATGCTAATAATAATGTGGATCACACTATTGACTAGCACTACTTTAACTACCTTCTCTTCATCTCTCTTACTTTACCAATTATGCGTTAATTCTCGTGCTATTTCAAATGCTCATATTTATATGGGACAATGGAGTATATAAAAGCAGGACCCACAATTCATTAACTTTTAACTCACTTTCTATTACATTTCTTAAAACCCACATAGGGTCAGCTTAGGACACTTATTCGTGGACGGAGGGAGTACAAGTTTTTTTGAGTGTACACGTCTGCATAAAGTCACTCAAACGACTGTATACAAGAATCCCTAGATCCACTTCTAACCCTAATTGGATTTTATATGATTAACACAAATGGTATATTTTATATGAGAAAACATGTACTCCCTCTGTCCCAATTCAAGATGCCCACTTTCTTTATTTGAAAATAAATCCCTCTAAGGCGAGATATATGTTTATTGCTATGTACTAAAAGATATATCTCAGAAGTTTATTAATCCTTATATATAACATAGACACATGTCATTTAATCTGACACTACTTTGACGTAGCGAAGATGTGTGGGTTTTTTATAACCAAATAAACATGATTTCATTGATAGTATAACTTAAATAATTGTATAATTGAATTGAATCGTGTGCCTGTGTGGTTTGATAATATCCCCTAGAGGTGTTTGGAAAAGGAATTTATTATTCAGTGACACTGTTCAATTGGAAGTTATTCGATGAATAACAAATAACGTTCCAAACTAGAAAACTGTTTGGAAAAAGATATTAAATTTAATTCAGTCTATAGCTAACAAAAAAATAATAATTTACTGAATATTAACATCTTAAACATAGGAAATATTATAGATTAAAATGAAACTCATATTACTCGTAAGTTTGGGATCAGATGGAAAGTCAATATTATTTTCTGTAGTGGTACAAATCAATATTCCGTTAGATACATATTAAATTATGAGTTAATTGATTTAATTTAGAATTATCTAATGAGTTGGCCCAAGTCCAACCTCTATGGATCCCCAACCTAGCCCATACATAACTCCATAAAAGGGATGTAATAGAAGACAAAACCTCAGCCTCCTTACATTGGGCTTATGGAAACCGGAGTGCATCGTGTCGTCAAACATAGGCGTCACCCTTTGCCTCTCAATAGAATTATTTCCGCTACCATGTCTTATTTTCCTTATAGAATTCTAAGTAGTTTATTCCTTTAGTGGTACCCGGTGACATTGATAACTTTAATATTTTATTTTCGCTACATTTATTCTATTACTTAGGGTTTAAATGTTTTGAATACTCTTTTCAAAATTTTGATAATTAAGTTGTGTTTGAGTTAAATGTTGTCTTTTATTAACCTCCCCCCACTTTTTCCCCACTTTTTCATTTCCTCCACCAGTCACGAGTTCCATTAGCGAGGTCTGGTCGTGACAATGGTGGTGCTCGCACGACTCCCCTTTGTTGATTCTTCCCCTAGTTGGTGGTTCGATTCACCATTTCCTAGACGATGTTCTCTTGTTGACAAAATTTGTTTGATAAAAGCCAATATATCAGGTTGCTCGTATTTCCTCTCAATACCATAACAATGACCTAAAATAGTTCATCTCTCATTTTTCATTCGCATATCCATCGATCAACCGTTTACATAAACCTCGTTCAGCAACAGGGTTCTTTGGCGTACAATAACATTTCACAACATTTCATTTCTAAAGACGTAATTTCTAAGAATATAGCATAACATTCGATCTTTTAGCAACTCGCTCCAAGTTGTACGTATTTGCGGAGTATTTAATGTTTCGTGATATTGGTTATGTCAACTCTTCTGGTTTGTGTGTAATTTATGCGTGTGTCTGTCTACAAAAGCTTATTTTGTAACGCCTTGACTTTTTGTATTTTTTAAAATTGTGCTGGAATCGATGTCGAATTTTCATTCTGAAAGTTTGTTTTCTTTTTTTTTGTTCTTTTCGACGATAAAGAAAGTTTTACGTGAATGTCGGTCAAGAAGAATTAAATTTATGTTTAAGTACTTGGAATAACACCAAGTTGCAACAAGATAAATTATAAATTGTTGTTACGAATAAAAGAATGTCCAAATTAATTAAAAATACAAACTTGAGCCAACCCAAGTAAATCTATACATATATAAAAGGCGAGTTTTAGCCTTAATTGTAAATATTTATAAGTTTTGGATTGTATTGTAAATGTTAGATATTTTGGTTGGTCTATCAAAAAATTAATTCAATTATTCAATATAGATGTTACAAATCACCAATTATAAACATCATTTGAATCAAATCTTCTCAATCTTACACTAATAATATTTTGTCCATAGCAATAGAATAGACGGTTACACTAATTAGAGTGATAAATGTGGCATGCAAGTTTTCTTCAATAAGGTTTATAAATTTTTGGCAGTTACAAATTTTTAATAATTTTGATTTAATTTCAATATTCAATAATAAGTAATCGACTTTGTAACCGCCACATTATTACACATTATTATTAATTGTATTAATAATAATTTAATGTAAATTTTAACACACTATAATTTCTCTATATTTTTTTGTCTATATATATGTGTCATTTGCTAGCTTATTACCCACTTTCTCATTACCTTCACCTATAATCTATTGCATCACTGAAATTTCTATAAAAAGAATTTGTTTTCACTATGATTCTTGCTCTTTATCAATAGTATCTTTTTATATTTAACCATTTTACGCATTTTTTTGTGTGATTATTATGTTACTAATATATGTTGTTTTGTTCTTACCAGAGAGGATGGTTGAAACCATGGAAATGGAACTAATCTCTCCTAGTGTTCTACAAACTACCACAACTTTATCAATCAAATGTTGTAATCATTGAAGCATTCTGATTTTGAAATTGGTAAGTAATTTAAAAAATTTTATAGTACAAAATGCAAAGCTGTATTTGCATTGTTCGTGAATGAAAATATTTATCGAAATTGTAATATGGGGTATTTAGTTGACTTTTGTTTGAAGTTCTTATCTAAATATGAGAGCAAACTGGCATGATGAAGAAGATGGTGTTGAGCAGGACGATGCAAGTGTTGGAGAGGAGAATATGAAGGCTATTGGAGATAGATGGATGCTAATGGGCGATGGCCAGAGCTGCATGAGCATAAATTATTCTGGATTCTACTATTTTTTATCGATTTCTTCATTTCTTGGTTGCATTTTGATCTATAATATTTTATTAATGAAGTTGATTAATTTTCTATTGTCAATCGATTTTTTTTCTATTAGTGAAATTATTGAATGATATATGATTAATAATTAAACGGATTGATGAACAATTTAATTAATTCAAACATAAGTATAAGATTAAAATTTTAACATTATTAAAAAAGCAAGAAAACATGGAAAGATATTTTAATTTTTCAACATTACCAAAAAATATTAATAATATAATTATGATTGTTTGTAATTAATGTCATTAGTTTATATTGTATTAGTGATTTAAAAACTTTATATAATTTTACTTTTTATCATAATTTATTTAATTACATTTTCAATTTTATATAAAGAAAACTCCATAGGTCGCACGGGGTGATACTAATAAAATTAAAGTCCAAGTGTTTTAATAATTACAATACAATTGATCCTAAGGATAAAATAAACTAGAAAGCCTTGTGCTTAAATTATTAGTTAATAGGGGTGGGGAAACGGTCGGTTCGGTTCTAACTGAACCGATTAGTCGGTTAACCGACTCCCTTTTTTTCAAATACGAGAACCGTAACCGAACCTTTAGTCGGTTCGGTTCCTTGAGGAACCGATCGGTCCTAACTGACCGGTTCTTCGGTTCCACCGAAGGAGAGAGCATCGGCGTGGAGAGTTGGACAACAGCCTCGTCGAAGAGAGTAGCGGTGTGGAGAGAGCAGCAGCCTCGTCGTCGCCGGAGTGAGAGAGAGCAGCAACCTCTCGTTGCCTCGTCGGAGAGAGCGGCGCAGCGAGGAGAAAGCAGCAGCCTCGTCGGCGGCGGCGTGGGAGAGAGCAGCGGTGCCGGTGTGCTACGAGAATTTAGATGAGAGAGCTCACGAGATATTTGAATTGACTTCATTGCAAGCACTAGGTAATTTTTTCATGGAAGATAAGTCAATGTACCTATATCAGTATGAGAATTTTAAGTTATTTGCTAATGATCCATATTTACCTAATACGTTGAAGTTCCAAATTTAATTAACAAAGTAGCTTCATGAGATTGGTTATTGAATCAGAATGATGATTTGTGCTTTCTCTTGTTTGAAATGCAGACAAATTATATGGATATAAAGTTTGGTTTCTATCAAAGCATTGTTTTTTGAAACTTGAAAGGTGTAGGGTTTATGAAATTAAAATTAATCTACAAAAAATTAAAATTAAACTCACTAACCGGTTTTTCGATTCTAACCTTTCGGTTCTCGATTAGAACCGAGAACCGCCTAAATCCTAAATCCACTAACCGGGACCGAACCTTAACCTTATTTTTTCGGTTCTCGGTTAACTGATAACCGAAAAAAGAAGGTTCGGTTCTCGGTTAACCAAGAACTGAGAACCGTTTCCCCACCCCTAGTTAAGAATAACTAGAGCCCACTTCCGCAGCCCAATCTGTTCTCATAATCCCTGTCTTTTGCAGTTACAATTGGAAATTTATTACACTACATTCAAGATTTAATTAGCACAATAAATCAGCTTTTAATCACAAGGACTCAAGGAGGACCAACGGTATTTACTTGTCATTCTTTTCCACAAACTCTCCCACACCAATATCCCAAGAGAAGCAGAGAGTGTTTTTGCAACCAACAAGAGAAGCTTGTTCAAGTTTAATCTCTCAATCCACGGGTAACTATCCGATGATATTTTCAACTTCATAGCTACATCATTATATGATTACAATAGGAATGGTAGAAGCTTTAAGCTATAGAACAGTATCGGAGAAATAAAATCAGAAATCCAAACCAAATCGTCGATAACCAATATGAATAACTCGTTTTCAAGCTGATAAGGTACAAACTCGGGCCTTTCCCAAATTAACCCTAATTTAGTTTGCCGTTGAATTTAATTAATTCTATAAATCTGTTGAGTTAATTTTTTTAGAGTAATTTATCTAAGAAAATCAAGTTGTATAAAATGATGTAGTTAACTAATTCTTCTGATTTAATTAATATGAAATCTTATAAGAAATCAAAATAAGAGGCATAAGCGAATGGTGCCGGCATAGCCCGCGACGCTTCAACGGCCACGAATAATCGAAGTTAACAAGGCCCAATATACAACGAAGATTAATTAAATCTACCGATTTAAATTAAATACAAGTTCCAAATCTATCTATAACTACATAAAAGCAGAGTTAGATTAAAATTAAATACAAGTTCCAAATCTATCTATAATAATAATTATATAAAAGCAGAGTTTTGGGCTGGATTTTGAATATTTGTGAATTTTGAATAAGATTGTGTAATATTTATAAGTTTTGACTAACAATTACTCCACGTAGTACTCCCTACGTCCAATGATAGATATCATATTTTACTTTTTAGTTTGTCCCACAAAAGGTATCACATTTCTTCTTCTTTTTTTTGAAAAAGTTCTCTCTTATATTAATATAAATATACTATTTTCTCTTTTCACTGAACACACAAAATAACATATTCTAAAATCTTGTATCATTTTTCAAGTATGCCAGATATTATGGGATGTAGGGAGTAATATTTCTTTTTCCTATTTTTATTGCTGAGGAGCTACTTATGTCTGGAGGAAAAAGTAGAGGGGCAAAGCCTCATTTATATCACTAAGCTATTTTTTACCGGCGGCTAATCACACCAACAATTATATTATTAGGAGAGCCAATTAACTAAGAGCATTAAGTTGTGCGTTTTATAATAATTATGCCATTGATTATTGCCATTGATTATTTAAAAAGGCGATCATATTAAATTGTGCATATTATAATGATTATTGCCATTGATTATTTATAAATGCCAAATCGAAATTGAAGGGACTCATAAGAATTTAAATAGAAAGAAGAATGGTTTATTGAAATTAAGAGACTGTTAAGCAAAACTATACATATATAAAAGGCGAGTTTTGGCCTTCTTTTAAAATATTTATAAGTTTTGTCCCTATTCTAAAATATTTATAAGTTATGGGATCAATTTAAATATTTGTGGAATAACTAATCACCATATTATATTTATGTATATTTACTTTACATTGTTCCTTTTGGCAATATTTTTTATGATTATTAGTCTCACTCAATTATAGCCGTTACTTTTAGTGATTGGACAAAATATAATTGTTCCTTATTATTTTGTAACCGCCACATTTATGATTCATTTTCAATACTTTATATTTATAAATATGTATATTTGCAAGATTCTATTTCACTTCTTCATCGTCTCCCCTCACTCTATCAAAAATTTGCGGCAAAGGTAAAAATTTGTTCACATCATGGAATTCACATTACGTAAGGATCTAGAGCCTAACAATACTTCGTCAGTGAATTGAGTACGGTGCATGGATGTTTATGTTCATTAAACATGGACAAACCAATGTAATCTTCTTGGAATGTGTGTTCCACGATCAGATGGTATGTGTGTCGATGCTTAGCTTAATACTAATTTTTAGTTATTTATCTAAAACTAAAATCAATCATTGTTTATTTTTCCATGCATGGAACAAGGATCCAAGGCACGATTTCAAGGAATTTACATAATACTTTTAATTTTTTGTCTATAAATATGTATCATTTGCTAGCTTATAATTCATTCCTCATTGTCATGTCTCATTGCATCACGGTTTCTTTGCAAAAAGAAGAAATTTTCTCGGTATGTTTATTACTCTTTACCTATAGTAGTACATTTATTTGAGATTAATTTGTTTCAACGATGTTAGTTCATATTTAAGTTTTTTCTTAATGTTAGTTTGTTTTGTTTTTATTAGTTTTGTTTTAATTTTTCTGTCCAGACTATAATAGTTCTTTTTTTACAAATATAAAAATCACATAACCTTATGACTATCTATAATATTTTGAAACTATAAAATTACACATTAGTCACCAACTTCGTCACTGCATAGTTTTCATGCAAAGAAAACACCTAAAGCAACGAAATGATGAAAGGAAGCAAAGAAGACGAAGATCATAAACTATCACATTTGTTTTTGCGCATATGCACAAATCATTAATTTGGAGATTAAGGAGGAAAATAAGGCTGAGGAAGAGTCATCGGGATATTGGAGTTTGTGTTTTATTATTTATTTTGTTTTCTTTATTTTTCTATTCTTATTATTGTTCAATTAAGATTGTTCACATATACACGTTTTTCATGTCTTACAATATTGTTTTATTGTTCTAATATTTATATATGTGTGTGATTTATTTGTTTTGTGGAGTACATAATTTTATCTTTTTATGATGATGTTATTGTCCTCATTATAGGAGTACTTTTTAGTTGCATATTTAATATTTTATATCAATTTAATATTATAGTATTTTAGTATTAAAGTATGTATGTTGTAACAATAAGTGTCGTAATTAATAAATATTTTCATATTATTTAATTTAAAATTTATTTAATTTTATATCTATAATTATTTAACATATTATTCTACTATATTTTTTTAATCTTATGTAATGATGTTATTTTTAATTTATTTAAAATTTTCAAAATATCTAATTAATAGAACAAAATATTATGTGTCGCGCATAGCGCGTGGGCTAACACTAGTCTCTATAAATACCAACAATCAAATACTCTTATTTCCTTTCATTTCCTAAAAGTAACATCAAAGCTTTGCAGTGATCTATGTGTTTCATCTCGAATTTTATTTTTGCAATGTAATTATAGAGTGAAATATGATTTGCTTTCCCTTCGATCTTCATAGCTTCGGTGTGCATGATGATTTCTTTGGATCGTAGAAGTTTCTTCTCTCTCTTAAATTTTTGCTTGCGTTACTAGGGATCGCTTGCAAAAAAATATATGTGATTTTGCTATGTTCAGAGTAGAAATTTAGATAATGGAGAAAGCCAGAAAGGTAGTGACATACTCCCTCCGTCCCGCACTACTTGCACTTATTTCCTTTCTGGGCGTCCCAAGTTATTTGCACTCTTTCCATTTTTAGTAACAATTTATACCTACAGCCGTAATGGTTGACTTTGTCTATCACTCATTCATTAATCTCTGTGCCCAAAAGGAAAGGTGCAAGTAGTGCGGGACGGAGGGAGTACATGATTTGAATGGACGAGGAGCATAGGAAGACTCTGACGAGGACAATGGGCGTATTATATATATTAGGTTAACTTTGTATTTATATGGGCTTTATTTCTATAATGAACATTCATATTTTTATTTTATTAAATTCTCAAATATGTGCAAAGGTATTAACTTTTGTAATCTTGAATAGTTAGTGATATAAACTTTTCTACAACTAACTTTTCGAATTAATTTCGAAGCAATTTGTGGCACAACTCCTACAATAATTAAAAATCGGATACGAGAAAGTGGATCAGATGTAAGATATAACTTTTTTTTTCTTTTTAGGGAAAATACCAATTTGATATAGAATTTCTTTTATATATAGCTGAAAGCAGATTAAAAGCTGGAATTCCGATAATTAAGACAGAATCAAGAAAACTTTGTTATAATTCTAAAATAGTTACACACTTTTAGCCATTTATTCTATCTACCCTAAAAGTTATAAAATCAAATAAATTTGGAGGTGAAATAGCTTCCTAAGGTTATAAGAATCATTAAATCTGACTATGTATTAAGAGTGGACATTGATTGCTTATGTATTTAAATAAATTCTATCTTTACGTCATGTATTCCAAAATTAATATAAACAATTATATGGGTACGTTATATTGCTAACTATTTAAGTTGCTAACTCTGCTAACTCATCAATGCAGTGTATTAAAAATGTCAATACAGTAACATTAAAATGTCAACAAATAATATCAACCCATTATATTGAAGTTCAACAAAATTATGTGTTGACATTTTAATATCCTCATGTTGACATTTTTAATACACTGCGTTGATGAGTTAGCAAGTTAGCAACTTGAGAAAGTTAGCAATTGATCACACCCCAACAATTATTTCTTACTTCGAATAAATATTTCATAATTTGACATATATAAATTAGATCGTGCATAACACTGGTGTAATACTAGTTCTAACTAAACGACGAGAACATAATTGAATTTCTTGAGATTAAAGTGAACCTTTTTTGTTTTTCAAAAGCACACAAGTTAAGGTTAAACCGGGACGTTTGAGGTGGACTTTTCTATCCGACATTATTTTGCGAGCTTTCTTTTAAAATCTTTTGAAGAACTTTTCAAGTATGAATAATGTACTCCTCCGTCACACAATAAGTGATTAATTTTCTATTTTGGATTGTCCCATCATAAGTGATTGATTTCTTTTTTTGGCAAAAAAACAACACATTTATCCCTCTTATTTTATGTTCTCTCTCTTACTTTATTCTCTCTTTGCAACTCCTACTTTATTTTCTCCAATTAACTCAATAAATATCATTTTTTTAAATACCGTGCCTAAAAGAAACTCCTCACATATAGTGTGACAGAGGGAATATCTTCTTTCCAAATACATTCCTTGCCTTATTTTGATTTTGATGAGCTGTCTATATGATCGTTAACGAATTCAGAGCTCTTACTCAGGCTAGTGTACATAGATAGGGATTGTACGCCATCTTTCGAGTTGGCCAGTCCAGTGATCGAAAATGTGGCAACATTCTCATTTCACCAGATATGGCATATGATTAGAGATGTCAAACGGGCCGGGCCAACCCAGCCCGGCCATGAAAATGAAGCGGGCTTAGTAGGTTAAACGGGCTCCAGTTGGGCCTTTTTACAAACCCAGGATCGACCCAGGCCTGGGCCCGTCTGCATCTCAATTTTATACTATATATTATTAATTCAATGAATATATTTGTTTTTTTCAAACATATATATAAATATTATTTATTTTATTTATTATTAAATAAATTAACTAATCAATCTAAATAAAAACTTATAGTATCAAATTTGATTTCCATGGTTATATACATTAATTGTTAACTACTTTTTCCTTTTGAAAATAATGTATCTTAGAATTAATTATTTGATTTGCATAATTGTAGAGATTAGTTCCATATATAAAATGATTGATTAGTTATTTATATGTATGTAATATGTATAAATATGTATTATGTCTTATTATCTTACGTGTATATGCATATGGGTAAAAAGATTAGATATTATCTCTACATATTCATATATTTTCTATTAATTTATTACTAGACTGCATGTTATTTTATATTTGTATATTTTAAATATAATCATAGATTTTATTAATAATATTATGCAAAAACAATCAATTAATTCAATTACTTAACCTAAATCAACACTTATAACAAATTTGATTTCCAATTACATTTGATTCACATAATCGTAGATATTAATCCTTAGTTGATTTGCATAATTATAGATAGTAGTTATAATTGATTTATTACTATTTAAAATAGTTCCATAATAGTAGTATATCGTGTAACTCCCAATTTTGTGGGAATAGTGGGATTATAGGGGTAAAACTAATTTATATGCGTGTAATTAGTTGATTGATTCCATAATTATATTACTCCATACCATATCACAGTTCCATAATTGTTTTTTTTCTTTGTTCTATAATTGACTAGTATAATTTTATTTAGCCATTCAATTATTTAGCAAACTAGGTACGGCCCGGCCCACTTATCAGTCGGGCCTGGGTCGGGCTGGGCTCATTTTATATACCAAAACCCAGGCCCAGCCCAGCCCTCTCCAAACATGGGCTGGGTTGGGCCGGCCCACTTGACACCTCTTCATATGATGGCTATCTTGCACACTTAAACTCACGATTTGTGCATTATATTCCCCAAAAACATATAAAAACCCAAAAATTAATGTACAAAATGAGCCTTATCACTGTGTACAAGACTGGATGTGTCACATGCCATGAGTGTGGTGAACAGGTACATAGGGCATTAGCATGCTTTAAAATGGACAATAAAGTATCTAAAAGGAGAAGTTGACCAAGGCTTGATGCTTCACAAGATTGAGGGCTTAAAAGGAGATGTTTTGGTAGGTTTGTGTGATTTAGATTATGTAGCTAACTTGTGTTGGAAAGACAACTTGAAGTATCCAAGAATGTTGGGAAGAGAAAGTATGAAGTTCCAACCCATTGGAAAGAGAATATAGCATTTATAATGTAGAGTCCCAATAGTCTAGCTCCTATGTACATTTATATCTCATGCCCTATAAATACCAATGTACAATGTATCAAACAAACACAATTCAGTGAATAAACATTCTTCTCCAATATTCAATATCTGATTATTCAAGATGGTATCACGAGCAATGTTTCGATCCTAGCCTCTTTTTTTTCAATCCAAAATCAGAAAAACAATCTTTTTTTTCGAACTCAGAATTTATCTTCATCATCGTTCGATACCCTTCCAGCCCTTCGGCCAAGATCCAGCAATACACAACTCCTTTTTTTCCAATCTCAAACCTGCAAACTAAAGCCAAAATCAAGTGAGATCCAATTCAAATGGACAAATCAATTGAATCAGTTTCAATAGGATTCAAACTCGATGGAAAAAATTTCCCTATTTGGTCCAAACTCATGCTCGTTGACGTCGGCAGCCGAGACAAATTGGACCATCTTGAGGGGGACACCATTCCTCCCAAGTCCGATGATCCAAAATTCAAAGAATGGCAGGCCGCCGACTACACAGTCTTCTCATGGCTCATCCAAAACATGGAGCCCCGACTCGCCATGCAGTTTGCGCAACATCAGACGGCCAAGGCCATGTGGAAGAGCTTGGTCACAACCTTCGGCGTGAGGGCCGATCGAGTTCAAATCTATGATCTTGAAATGACAACAATCAAGCTGATTCAAGGAGATAACACACTCGAATTCTACTGGGGAGAACTCAAGAAACACTGGGTCAATTTTGATGCAACAAAACCATGTCCCTACACCTGCTGTGACAAGGGAGTCGAAATTTACATGAAGGAGACGGGTATTCAAAGGTTACACCAGTTTCTCAGTTGCCTCGACGACAAATACGACAGCCTCAGGCGAGAAATCCTCAAGCTTGGGGATGATACAACAGCCGAAGAAGCTTTTGGCATCATCAAACAAGAAGAAGGGCGAACAGCAATTTGGAACCCATCGGTCAAACCGACCACTGACTCAGGGGAGGCCGAAATTGGAGCCGGTTTTGGAGTCCGATTCAGGCAACCGCTCAGAACAGAACATCCGCTCCACCCAACACCCGCGACCAGCAACCACCACAACCACACGGATATCCCCACAATCGGCCACCGAAAATCAACAAATCAAAGCTTTACTGTACACACTGTGGTATGAACAAACACACAATGGAGAAATGCTTCAAACGCATCGGATATCCAGAGTGGTGGGAAGATCAGCGGTGGGGCGAGAGGAGAGCACCGGAGTCGTCGTCCCGACGGGCAGCCAAAAGGCTACCTACGACAACGACGACACCAAAATGACAATCGGACCTCCAATCGGAGGCGGGTGGTGGCCAGAAGCCGAAGAAGAGGCGGGGGCGGGGGCGGAGGTAGCGAAGGCTCGGTGTGGGAATGCAAATGAAGGTAAAGGGTTTGGGATTTTAATCCCAAACACTCCTCTTTTGCCCTTATTACAAAACCCACCTCTAATTTTTTCCTCAATCACCCGCAGTTTCTGAAAAATTACGAAAACCACCCTATTCTGGTAATATCTATCAAACTGGTCCCCAAACTCCCCGCAAATCCGAAACAGCTCCACAAAGTTCATTAACCCCTATTTTTGGCTATAAAAATTGTTCTATTTTAGATGATCCATATATGGCTCGAATATGTCATGTTCAACCTAAGGGGGGTAAGAAAGATAAGCGATGGATTTTTTACTGTGGTGCTACTGATACAATTACGTATGATTTAGCAGATTTGTGTAACTTAACCACGTCACGCCGCAAATATGTTTAAACTGCTAGCGGAGAACTAGCTCGGTTAGAAGGAGCCAGCACTATTCAAATTTCTCCATTATTAACTCTATCAAATTGTCTCTATGTTCCATCTCTATGCCAAAAGTTGATGTTTGTTAGCCATGTAACAAACGAGCTCGATTGCACCCTTCTAATGCAACCTAAGTTTTGTGTTCTACAGGGTCTTCGGACGGGAGCGATTATTGGGCGTGGCACTGAAAGCCATGGATTGTACTACGTGGATGAGATAGCTCAACCGGGCAGAGTAATGTTGGCTCAAAGAACTTCGGAACATGAAACGATGTTATGGCATAGGCGGTTCGGGCATCCATCTCCGGGTTATTTGAAAATTTTATTTCCTAGTCTTGTTTCAAATTCAGCATTTAATTGTGAGACTTGTGTTTTGGCTAAGTGCCACAGACAATCTTTTCCTTCTACCGATACTAGAGTTGAGACTATGTTTTCATTAATACATTCTGATGTGTGGGGTCCGTCTCCTATTACTGGGGGACATGGGTTCTGCTATTTTATCTTGTTCATTGATGATTGCACTCGAATGACATGGGTCTATTTTTTGAAATATAAATATGATGTTTTTTCAAAATTTGTTGAATTCTACTCGATGATTCTTACCCAATCCCAAACCAAGATTAAAATTCTTCGGTCTGATAATGGGGGGAATTTTTGAACTCAAATTAAAATTCCAAACCAAGATTAAAATATGCACAAAGGCTTATTGCATTAAACATCTTGTGTCTATACGCCTGAGCAAAATGGGGTAACTGAACGGAAAAATAGAGTCGTCCTAAAAATTACTAGGGCACTTCTTCTTGATTCCAAGGTTCCAAAATTTTTTTGATTAGAGGATGTAGCTACTTCCATTTATCATCTCAATCGCCTTCCTACTCGTAGCATAAAAATGAGATCTCCTCTCCAAGCCTTATCTTCCTTAACAACAGTCCCATCTGCTCTGTCTATTAAACCCCGTATTTTTGGATGTTCAGTATTTGTGCATATTCCAAAAAATGATCGTGCCAAACTGTTTCCCTGTTCCCTAAAATGTGTTTTTGTAGGATATGACATAAACCAAAAAGGATATAGATGTTATGATCCTAACAGTCGACAAGTCATTACCACAATGAACTGTCAGTTTTTGGAAAATGAGTTCTTTTATGGTTCCCAACTTCCGAGTCAGGGGGAGGGAAATACAATATACTTCCTAAGTTGGTCAACTATGCCATGCACAACAGATCCTACTGAGGGTCCACCCGAGCCAGCTAATACTGCCCCCGAGCAAGTCTTGCACACTGTACAACCTGTGGAACCCGGTGACTCACCAATACCCCGTCCGACACCTGAGGTAAAAAATACTACAATTGAAATTCCTGTTATTACTGTTGATACTTCTGCATGTAACCCAGTAGATGGAGATACTGGACAATACATTCTACCTCACCGGAGTAATCGAGGTGTCCCACCCAAAAGATATTCGCCGGAAAGAAGGGGGAAAGCAAGATACTCAGTAGGGAATATAGCAAAGGCAAACTTGACAAAAATGGCGAGAGCTTTCAAAGAAGCATTATATGAGGAAGAGGAGATTCCCTAGTCAGTCGAAGAAGCCATGAAAAATAAAAAGTGGAGAGAAGCAATGCAAATAGAATTGAAGGCACTTGCCAGGAATCATACTTGGGAAAAATGCCTGCTCCCAGAAGGGAAATGCGCAGTGGGATGTAGATGGGTATTCACAATCAAACGAAGACCAGATGGATCCATTGAAAGGTACAAAGGTCGACTTGTAGCAAAAGGATACACTCAAACCTATGTAGTGGATTATTCAGAAACCTTTTCCCCAGTAGCCAAGTTGGATACAGTTCGAGTATTACTCTCAATTGCAGCAATCAAAGATTGGCCTTTACATCAATTCGACGTTACAAATGTCTTTATACATGGAGAATTGAAGAAAGAAGTCTATATGGAGAGCCCTCCTGGCTTTGAGGGAGACTTCAAAGAAGGGGAAGTATGCGGACTGAAGAAAAATTTGTATGGACTAAAACAGTCTCCAAGAGCATGGTTTGATAGATTCAGTGAAGCAATGAAGAAATTTGAATATCAACAAAGCAATGGAGATCACACCTTGTTCCTAAAAAGGAAAGAAAAAAAGATTACTTGCCTACTGATCTATGTTGACGATATGATCATAACAGGAAATGATGAAGAGGAGATCAATCAACTCAAGAAAAATCTGGCAACTGAATTTGAGATGAAAGATGTAGGAGCACTGAAATACTTTCTTGGTGTGGAAGTATTAAGATCAAGGAAATAGATCTTCATCAACCAAAGAAAATATATCCTTGATCTATTGGCAGAAGTAGGGATGATGGATTGTACACCAGCAGAAACACCCATCATTGTCAACCATGGTCTACAAATTGAAGAAGGTGTTCAACTGACAGATCGAGAAAGTTACCAAAGGCTTGTGGGGAAGCTAATTTACTTATCTCATACTAGACTTGATATTGCATACGCAGTCAGTATAGTAAGTCAGTTTATGCACTAACCTCAACAAAAGCATCTTGAAGCAGCACTAAGGATCGTGGGATATCTGAAAGGAACATTTGATCACGGGATCATGTTCAAAAAGAAACACTGATGCAGACTGGGCAGGGAATCCCGTTGACAGGAGATCCACTTCTGGTTACTTTACATTCGTTAGGGAAAATTTGGTCACCTGGAAAAGTAAGAAACAGAAAGTTGTGGCACTCTCAAGCGCAGAAGCAGAATTTAGAGGTAATAGAAATGGATTAACAGAAGTCTTATGGTTACGAAGACTAATGGAAGAATTGGGGTTGTTATCACAGAAAACATGTCAGCTTTTTTGCGATAACAAGGCTGCCATCAGTATATCAGAGAATCCAGTTTAACATAATCGAACAAAACATGTTGAAGTTGACAAACACTTCATCAAGGAAAATATTGAGGCAAGAATTGTTGAATTCCCTTTTGTTCGATCCAAATATCAACTTGCAAACATATTGACTAAAGCAGTTGGCACAAGAGATTTCTCGGTTGTTCTTGGCAAGTTAAGTATCGGGAATCCCGTTACTTAACTTGGGGGGAGAGTGTTGGAAAGACAACTTGAAGTATCCAAGAGTGTTGGGAAGAGAAAGTATGAAATTCCAACCCATTGGAAAGAGAACATAGCATTTATAATGTAGAGTCCCAATAGTCTAGTCCCTATGTACATTTATATCTCATGCCCTATAAATACCAATGTACAATGTATCAAACAAACACAATTCAGTGAATAAACATTTTTCTCCAATATTCAATATCTGATTATTCAACAACTTGGACAATAGAAAGTCTAAGTCAAGTTACATAATCAATCTGTTTGGTATCGCCATTTAGCAGAAAATCAAACTTGTAGTCAGTTGTAGCTCTTTCTATAAGTGGAGCTGATTGCATTGCACTTACTAAAGCTGTGAAAGAAGGAATATGGCCAAAAGGGATGGTTGGAGATTTTGGAGTTGATATATTGTGACAGCAACAATGCTATTATCCATCTAGGCTCTAGCTAAGCACCAAGTGTTCCCTGAGAAGAGTAAGAACATTGATGTGTGACTACATTGATAAGGATCCTACGCAGATAAAGAAGATGAGTACAGAAGATAACCTTGATGATATACTAAGCAAGAGATTATCATTTTCTATGTTCAAAAAATGCCTGGAATTGGTAAATCTGGTTGCAAACTGAAGTTATGGAATAATATATATGTGTCGAGGGAAGCTATAGGATATTGATAACGAAGGTGGAGATTTTTGGAGAAGAGCTAAATGACCTTGCTGCAGAGTCCATTTAAGAAGCTATTAATACGGTTAGGAGCAGAGAGTTGCACTTTTGTATGCATTTGGGAAATGAGTGTATATAAAAGACAGAGAGGGAGAAGATTCACTTATTGATGAGATTGAGCTTGTGGTTCTTGGATTATTAATTCACCAATAGCTTAGGCCTTAGAGTGTTCTTCACGGTTCTTTGTATCTTGTATTCTTCCTTTTGTTACTTAATACTCCCTCCGTCCGCAAAATGTTGTCCATGTTTGACTTGGCGCATGTTTTAAAAAATGTAAAGAAAAGTGAGTGGAAAAAGTTAGTGAAACGTAGACTCCACATTTATATACTCTTTAATTTTATAGTAGAATATGATTGTAATGAGTTAGTTGAAAGTGGGGTTCATTTACCCAAAATAGAAAAAAAATACAAAGTGGACTATATTTTACGGACGAACTGAAATGGCAAAACTGGACAACATTTCATGGACGGAGAGAGTATCATTCACTTTTTTTACGGTCAAATACTTTCCCCTTAATTTAGAAAAGAAGGTAGCAAAAAAATGAGAAAAAATAAAAGAAATGAAGAGTACTACGCTTTGCTTTCTCCAAAAAAATGAAGCTGACGTTACCAAATCATTAGTGAGAAAACTTTCTATGCCTGAATGTTGTTAGAAGCATTAAATTTCATAATAAACTCAATGGCTAAATCTATTAAAACAGTTGTGGGGTCAACATTTAAAATCTAATTAAGGGCTTCTAGTCTATCTCAATTCACATTGTTACATCCACATAAGCACTTAATAGTAGTACAATATTAATGAAAATGAGGATTGTTGCAACTAGAAAATATATTGTTGATACATCACTCTGTTAACATAGCATTTGTGTTTGAATCTACAAAACAAAATTTATTCTTTACTCTTTAATCTCGTATTTGTTAATTTAATAATTATAATATACTTAATTTGTGTATGTATACCTCATCTATCATAAAAAAAATTATATAAAAATAAAAGTATATGGAGTATAGCTATGTCATACACAAATTGAATATTCTATACTCTGTTCATATCATGCTACCCACATGTGAATATATTACAGATTTAAGTAATGAATGTATACACAAATTTCTCTACTTTTATGAATGGGCTATGGTGCATTTGTTAGAAAATTGCATACAATTAACGAGAGTAATGAAGACCGCGGTGAATGAATTCTAAACATCTATTTCACAATGATGATACAACACTATAGTTGTTACAAGTTTCCTCTTATAATATTGATAATGACGATTTTCTTCAAAAATTCAAATAATCTTTTTAATATATTAATAACATAAAGAAATCATCATGTTCAAACTTTATACAGAGCCCATAAAGTTGTGAAGGCAACTGATCACATGCATAGAGCATATAGCTAATCAATATATAAACGATCAAAATATTAACATTTCAAGCTTTCTTTTGCTTATTAAATGCCAATTTAATTACATGTACTTCGTATTAAATTAATATATTGTCGGAACCTTTACTACTCGTTGATCAGTACTATTTCGATATTTCCATTTCCTTGAAGAGATTAATGTTCGTCTACATTTTTTAGTACAAATACTAGTACCACTTTGCTCATAATTATTAACGAAAATAGTTACAAACTCGGCCGAAACATACATAACTGTAATACTTAAAGATGTCTACTATTCTCTGAGCTACATATTACATAATATTGGATTATGTTTTAGTCAAATGTGTTAGATGCTTGGCATTGAATAAAATGGAGTGTATATATATAAGCAAATAGTAGAATAACTTAGCCACCTTCCATGAACACCTTCCTTTTGCTGAGGTATAATGAATAATCATACAAATATTTATAGGGGCGAGTCCTTATAATGCCCATCAAATTAGTAAATACTACTCCTTATAATACGCATCAAATTGATTACATGGACAGCCACGATTGATTTCTCACGGTAAAATATAATGCATGTAGTATATAAATATGAATCTGAGATGAAAACCCATTTGATATATTGCTATAATTCTTCTATTTATGACAATTATCAGTTTAAATTGGTTTTTAGTTTTCAAGGGATCGAATTATATTATTTCATATTCCGTTATATGTATATTTTATTTAATATCAGTATATTCTACTCACACATACACAATTGACTAAGCCCATATACAATGGATTCATAATAATGACTCCGGTAGAGCGGCACAAAAGAAACTAAAATGTAGGCTAATTAAATGTTAACATATATATATATATAGGGGAGCATTAATCTCCTTTTCATCTATTAGATCATATTTTCTTCTTAATATTATTCGTTAGATCTAATGCATTAACGGATCAGATTGATTCTACAAATCTATATCCGTGTTGCATTATAGATGGTGGTTATATGCATTACAGGGGTAATGTAGACATTTGACGGAAACATGAACCGCCATATTTTGGTATATGCGAATTTTACGGGATTTGAAAACATCCGCCTCTTCTTATTTCCTCATTCATTACGCACACAACTAAAACCACTCCATCCACTCCCTTCACTACCGCAAACCCTAGTTTTCACTCCTTGTCGCAGCGTTCGAAGAAATAGCAGCAGTGCACCAAAATTTCTGCGACAACAAGCTACCGGCGTTAACAGCTGCTCCTAAACACCGACTCCTATCGACAAGGTATGTTTCAAAAGGGATGTGGGTGTCACGCCCGCCCACCCCAGGGGTGTTACAAACGAGGCGATCGTGACCAAGGGATAAACATTAAGAATAGCATTTAAGGATAACAGTTCATAAGAAAGGCTCAATTAGCTTAAAAGAAATATATATATCAGAGTGTATGATACACAGAGTGCAAACTCGACTTTAGCTCCAAACAAATGGGGAAAAGCTCGAATAAAATCAGAGTGTCTTTTCAACAATCAGCAACTCGAGATAAAATTATCTCAACAACACTTGGCGGAAGCATTCGAGAGTAGAATACTATTATGTATGAAGACATAATATATTTAGAAAGTTTTATTTACAATCTTCTTCACTTTCATGCTTAACACCCACCGCGCTCGTCACCGCTCAACCTGCACATAGAGAAAACATATGCAGGGCTGAGTACTTGGTGTACTCAGTGGACACGTGCCAAAATATATTTTATAAAAACAGATTTTGTCAAGCCACTCTTTGAGTGAACTCGGGATTTTAGGAAAAGTCCGAGAACACTAAACATTTTTCTTTTCCTTTTTCAAAAGCTATCTTTCGATCTATTTTCCTGGAACATATGCTGTATCTGACAAACCCGATTTCACTATCTCTTGTTCATTCATCAGTCCATTCATCATTCATCGTCCCTTTCATCATTCATCATATCTTAACATTCAAGTGCCGGGGAAGTGGTTACCTCCCACGGTCTCCCATCAATCCATTCCATTCATCGTTGCAGTCAGATAGGCATAGTTCTAAAACAAAATATGGCTTGACATAATCTTTTCAACTTTATTTTCCTCAAAACGTTTTTGAAACATAAATCATTTTTTTGTTCCGTCAAGATCGAGCATCATCTCATATCACATCAACAAGTCGAGCAAATCACAAATCACTCGATAAAACAACACATATATCACATAACATCACTTTCACCTTAATTATTTCACTTTAAGCACATAATCACATCAACATCGAATAAAAAATAATAATACTCGCAATCTCAGTTAAAAGGAATTTCGTCACATAAAATGATGCTCGAATCAAAATATTAAAACTAAAGCTCTTGAAAACACTTTAGTTCGAAAGCCCACGTAAAATACTTTTCATAAAAACTGTAACTTGAACAGAAAGCCCACGAAAAACTTAGTTAGAAAGCCCTACCTCGTTCGTTTAAAGCCTTCACGCCGTGCTCCTCTCTTTCCCCTCTTGGTCGAAGGTAAGGCTGCACTTCCCTCGATCAAAACGCAGCGCCGCCACCGCTGCGGGTCCGCCTCAACCGCCGTGGTCAACGCCCCCAAATCGAAATTCCCGTCGACCAGCCGCCCTCCAGCGCAGCCGCTCCGGCGGCGCTCCTCCCTCCCTCTCTTTCTCCTCTCCCTTTTTCCTCTCTTTCTCTCTTCTCTTTCTCGGCTATGCTCACGCCGCCACCACGCTACCGCCACTGCTGCTGTACGCGCGGCGGCTCGCCGTCGCGGTCCGCCCCAGCCACCGTCGCCGAGGATCTCCCCCAGCCGCCGACGCTGTTCCCGACATGCAGGTGGTCGGAAAATCATTCCTCCATCCCCTCTCTCTTCTCTCTCTCGGATTTCTCAATTCTTTGGTAGTGAAGTAAAGGATTTGAAGTGGAGGGAGGTTGTATTTATAGAAAAAAAAAATCATAAAAGACAAAAATACACATCTTTTCATTGGAAAACGTGCATGATGCGATGTGGTTCTTATCCAACTTTTCGTCTTGATGTGACGCGGTTCTTATCCAACTTTTCGTCTTGATTTGTTGTCGAAAGTGTATTTGATACGTGGTCTATTCTTTCGTGTAGGTATCATTTTGGGCTCGTAACAATTGGGTTTCAAATTGGGCTACGAAAGAATAATTGTTTGGCCCCAAAAGTGAAATACTTCTCTCGATAAAAGAAACAAGGTCAAAAAATTTTCAAATGCACAAACGACGGTCATTTCAAGAACACAATAAAAAGGTAGAAAAAGTCGGGGTTTTACAGTGGGCATGTTTTTTCCGCGATTTAGCATACCCGAATTGTTAAAATTGAAACTTTTAGTATGCGGAGGTGCAAAAATTTGTGAAATAACTTGTTCTTTGTCAAACTAAGCTTCAGCTTGTTGATTATATTGATAAATATGTTATGTTATGGTAATAAGTGCATTATGGGTGGTACTTTTTGCATTATATGTTCTGACTGAAGCAGTATCTTTTTGATTTACGTGTCAAACCTTACACAGCTCATATGATGCTGACTTTTGAATTGGTGATAATTTTCTAATGTGTTGTGTTGTTTGGTAATATCAGACAAGCAGCTTAAGGACGAGACAGACGAAGCTGCATTACTAATGTGGTCACAATGTCGTGGAGGAACAACATGGTTACAATGGAGAACGGTGTGTACGTCATACGCCACATGGAAACGTACTTCGGGTAGAAAGAAAAGGAATGAGATTGCGGGCTGAGTGCAAAAGGAACAAAAGGCTTAGAGATGTGTAGAATCAGGATTGCACGGACGCTCCTTACCTGTGCGCACAACACCCGAGGTGGTGCAAACCAGTCTAAAGCGACAAAGTATTGGAGGGAGAGACCTGCAAAGTTCAATTTCGAGCAGTGGGTCGATAATTATGGACTGTAGCGAGTGATGATTTTGCATATAGGTTGATGGAGGTTAACGAAATCCTTGATTTGGTGGTTCACTTTTGAATTTGATACTAGAGTTTTTTGCACCGTTAAGATGCGTGTGGGTAGTTGACAATGTTTTTGGGAATGTGTAGTATGAATGGATTACAAGTCATTATTCAAACTTATAATATGTGCATTACGTTTATTACTTTGTGCATTATTGTTAAAGATGTTTGCATTATTCAGTAATAATGCGTATTACATCCCACATAATGTAAATGACGTGATACATAATGCAACTTGTAAAACAAACAATGCACTAATACATTATACAATACAATAAGCTAGAGTGATGTAAAATATGTTATTTGATTTACGACTTTCTTTAAGCGTCGAAAGATTATCGATATTCAGATAATTATTAGGTGCAGTACTATTATTTATGATGTGCATTACGTCTGCATCCAATGGCATTATTTGTAATATAGTATGCATTATGAGAATTTTTCTGTGTATAGGGGTGAATATGGTTTTGTAGGCCTTAACATGCGTGTAATTTGTAAGTTGCTAACGGACTTTTGTATTTGGTAGATTTTATTTGTTAACTATCAATATCAGCATCAGACAAATAAAATCTGATATATATACGGAACATAGAGGTGTGCATTATTGGAATAAAAGATTGCATTATGTATCAACAAAGTGTCATTATTTTAGATGTAGTACCGAACACAAAGTATCCATGGGCGCATGGTTACTTCAATCACTGGACCCTGCATACATGTATAGACGTCGACTAAAGTTATTCCTGTAATAAACATTAAATACATAAAAACTGAAGTATTACAAGAAACAACTAGTTCTCAATTTCAAACATTACGACAACAATTTGAAAAACCATACTACTAGACCAACAAAAATCTGCAATGTGGTGTTTATATAATCTAACTTAAGCTGGCCTTTTACCCTTGCGTGCATCTTTCTCCATCGTCATCTCTTTAAGCAATGGACAATTCCTAGAGTCGTGATGACCCATCTCATCGCACGCCTTACACCGTCTAAGAGGCCTTGTCGCATCCTTTATAGCCTTCTCTCTTTGAAATCAGACGACTCGCAGAGCTACTGGCGTGGCCCTTGGTCTTCACGACATCCGGAGGATGCACCTCAACTACTTCAGGCCTGACCATGCCATAAAACTCTTCAACCATACGCCTCTTCTCAGATGTGGAGGTAGTCGGGTTACCAGCTTGAAGAGAGTTGCCAAGTTCTTCGACGCCCCCAACGAATGCACGTAGCACTTCAATGTCTGTCTCAAAGCGTCTAAGAAACCCATAAAACATCGAAATCGCCTGCTTAGACACAGTTTGCCTATCGTTGTTATTAATGTGTAAGTACTATACCCTAGCCCATAGGCTTATTAAACCCTTGGGTTAAACATGAAACGTGTGCCAAACATCGAAACACGGCACATCAAAACCCTAAATGAATGATGCATACTCTCGGTCCTTCATTAATTCCTCCAACGTATTATGCATTACACAGACAATAGATATCATTATGCACATTTATTTGGTGCATTATATGTATCCTTGCACCTTTTCCATAACTTTATTCGGTAAAATATGTAAATTTCAAAAATATGTGATGTTTATATACGTCAGTTACGCCCTATTTTACAACTTCCATATAATGTGTAAGTACTATACCCTAGCCCCTAGGCTTATTAAACCCTTGGGTTAAACAAGAAACGTGTGCCAAACATCGAAACACGGCACATTAAGAGCCTTAATTAATGAGGCATACTCGTGCTCCTTCATTACATCCTACAACATATTATGCATTATACAAACAATAGACATCATTATGCATAATCAAGTCGTGCATTATATACATAATCAACGTACAAAAGCACCATTTGTCAAACAACGAAACACGACACATCTTATTCGTATGCATTGCTGTTCACATATTAAGCATTATATGGTCAAGAATATCCATTACCCATTACCATGTGGTGCATTATTCGTATCTTTTTAAGCTAGACCCTTAATAATTCTATCATACACGCGGTCCTCCACAACGATTACGTTTCTCAACCTGTCCTACACCCCAATCCCCACAGAATTGGGAACCGTACACCATTAACAGAAACATATAGGACAAATACTCAACAATGGGCAACATGTTTAAACACAACCGATTAGAGGTCACCAATCCGAACCAAACCGGACGAACCGGCCCGGAACCGTCACCGGCGGTTCCGAACCGGAACCGGAACCGTCGGCGGCGGTTCGAACCGGCACCGGAACCACCGGTTCCGCCGGGCCGATTCCGGGTCCCATATTTCGCGAACCGTACCCGGCGGTTCCGAACCGCCGGTTTCACCAGAACCGCCGGTTCGGCGGTTCCCGACACCTTTTCAGACCTACTTCTTAGCCTTTTCAGAAACCGCTCCCCCGACCGCCGGTTTGGTCAGAAACCGTTGACGGAAACCGCCAGTTTCGGCTGAAAAACCGCCGGTTCCGGCGGCAAAATCGGCGGTTCCTGGCCGCATTTTTCAAAATTTGAAATTTCAAACGGTCCTCAAAACCGCCGGTTCCACCGAAAACCGGCGGTTCCGGCGGCAAACCGGCGGTTCGCCGTGATTTTTCAAAATTTGATTTTTTTTAATCACAATTTCCCCTATAAATACCCCCCATCCTCTTCATTTCTACTCACCCCATTCTTGTGTTAATAAGAATTTCTCTCTCAATCTCAATTTCTCTATTCTCCATCCTCATTCTCTCAAGTTGTTTACGTTATTTGCGCTCATAATTTACTCACGTTGTTCACGTTATCATATTCACACAATCACAGTACTCTCTACTCTCCACTTTGAATTTCCATAAATATCATGTCTTCATCTCGTCGTGGCGGTGATCGGGGAAAGGGACTTGCCCAAGATCAAAGTGATACTCGTCGTCGCCGTGCCCCTACTAGAGCACAAGTTGCGGAGGAGGTGGGAAGGCGAGCCGCTCTTCGAGCACAAGTAAGTTCTAATGTGTTTTATTTTTATGTTAGTATTAAATTCATTTGTGTTAGTATTTTTACTTAGTCGTATCGTATAATTTTCGTAGGAGGAAGAAGATAGAAATGCGGCCTTGTTACTTGCCCTCGGCGGGCCCGACGACGACGACCAACAAGGGGGGCATTCACATTCGGCTTCGCAGTTCGAGTACGATGTGAATCTATCGTCGGACGAAGGCGATGATGGATCGCATCAATTCCCCCCTTCTAGCACCGGCCAAGTAAGCGAAAATGATGATGAGGAGGCCGATGCTCCTCCTCCTTCCACAGGACGACAAAAGAAGAAGATGCCTCCCAAGTTGAAATCCGATATCTTCACCAAACATTACAAGAAGGTACCGGTTGTAATTTCAAATCCTAATGATCCGACCACTACCGTGGAGACAAATGAGTTCAAAGCATATTGCAACTATTGCGATAAAGTCTATCCCTTTGGAACCGGTGGGGGATATGGTACTCTCCATAAGCATTTGAAGACAAAACACCCCGTGGAATATGGGCATACTAAGTCCCAAACCCAAATCAACTTCCCCTCCGGCTCATCGTCTCAAACAGGTACGCCACTATTTAAATATGATCCTAAAAATGTTACCGATACCATGGTAAGATGGGCGGCAATGAAACATTTTCCGTTCAATTTTTTTAATGATAGAAAATATGAAATTACTATGCAACAAGCTTTTAATGTTGCTGCAAAAAGAATTCCCCCTACTACTGCTCAAAGATCTAACAACCGTCAGTTTTTTGACAAAAAAATGGAGATTGGAAAATTTCTATCCACCTTGGGGCACAAAGTTAATATTTGCTCCGATGTGTGGACGGATTCTTTCCAACGAAAATTCCTACATGGGAATTTCATGTCATTTTATAGACAATAGTTGGTCTTTAAATAAACGTTTAATTAGTTTTAGACAATTTCCTTCCCCACACACCGCACAAGCAATTGCATCTCTAATTATTCAAGTTTTGAATGAGTATGAGTTATGCAACAAGATATTTTCGGTTGGTTTTGATAACGCAACCGCCAACACCGAAAGTATATCCGATTTAATTGCGGCTTGTTCCCCGGTGATAAGTGGTAAGTATTTTCACCAACGATGTATTTGTCATATTTTAAACTTATGTGTACAAGATGCTTTGTCTTTATGGCAAAGACATATTCAACCTATTACTACAGCTGTATCCTTGATCAACTGGAAGCCTCAAATTGGCAAGGCGTGGAAGAAGTATTGCCACTCGAAGAAAATAAGGTACACAAAGTTTACTTTAGATGTGTCTACTAGATGGAACTCTACATATGACATGTTGCAATCTACATTAGAGCATATAGATTATTTAATTGATTTTTATAGAACTTACCCTGTTGATGATTTGTATCTAACATCTTCTTGTTGGGAACAAAGCATGAGCTTATTTAAATTATTCAAAGGTTTTCGAAATGCCACTATGGAGTTATCGGGTGTGTATTATTGCACATCCGTTCGTGTTTTAGAACATTGCATGATCATATCACTTGGTTTTAAAACTGCAATGAAAAATTCCACAAACAATCTTGAGCTAATGTGTGTTTTATATTACATGATTGAAAAATGGCTCAAGTATTTCAATGAGATCCCAACTGTTTTTTTGCTTGCCAAAGTTTTGGATCCAAAGTGGAAACTAGTTGGTACTTTCAAAATTTTAGAATTTTATTACAACAATTTAGCTTCTATTGATCTTGAACCACTCCGAGCTTTGCAAACTGACGAAGACGACGACAACTACATAAACCTTGCCCAAACATTCCAAATATACCTCCCCCACCTCCCAAGCCTCCAAAGAAATTTTGAGTTCGACTTGCGGGCTCTCTTTCACGATTACGAAGCCAAGTACAACACTACCCACCAAGTTCGACCTAGACCCCCCCGTCAAACACATAACTTTGGCTTCTTCCAAGTTGATGACCCCGACGCCCAATCCCAATTGGCGGACCTATACGGCTTCAGCAGCGGAGGAAGGATGGCACATTCGACAAGTGAGTTAGATTTATATTTTGACTCACATTTTTCATTAAATGAGGAAGAAGGAGGTCCCGTTCCCCAACAAATCGACGTCCTAGCATGGTGGGGATCACACGAGAAAGATTTTCCAATCCTTGCATCAATGGCCAAGGAGATCTTTGCGGTTCCGGCTTCCACTGTCGCCGTCGAGTCCGCCTTTAGTGTTGGAGGCAACGTCTTGGACGACCGAAGAAGTAGACTCACCGGGCAAAACATGGAAGCCACCATGTTACTTGATGATTGGTGCTCCGCCGAAATTAGAGACCAAGAACAGAATTGGGACAATCAAGTAGTACAACCCGACCAAGACTACTTCCCCGACGAAGAAGAGTAGGCGCCAATTCCTCCAATCAAGCCAAATAGGTAAGCAAGGTAAGAGAACTACGTGGACTTTGATTCCAAAATGTAATTGAGCATTGAGGATACGTAGGCATCTCAACTTAAATTTCAACTTAAATTTTAAATTTAAGTTTAAATTTAATTTGAGCTCAAGTCCTTTTCCTTTATTTCTTTTTTCTCCCCTTTGTTTCGAATATGTAATTTTGTAAATTGTAATCAAGACTTTAAGTTTTTGTAATTTATAATTTTGAAGTTGTAATTTCTAATTTTTATGTTGTAATTTGTAATTTTAAAGTTGTAATTTGTAATTTGTAATTTTAAAGTTGTAATTTGTAATTTTAAAGTTGTTTGTAGTTTGCAATTTTAAAGTTGTAATTTGTAATTTTAAAGTTGTAATTTGTATCAATAAAATTGCATTTGAACATCGCTTTATTCTAATTGTATTTATGCAAATATATCTACATATTTTACTTGAATTATAAATTTAAAATGCAAAAAAAAAAAAAAACCGCCGAACCGGATGAACCGGCCCGGAACCGGGCAAACCTAGGCGGTTCCGCGGTTCACGTGAACCGGCGGTTCACGGTTCCGGAACCGGAACCGCCGATCCTTGGCCGGGCCTTGTTTAGTGATTATTTTAATTGATTCAACCCACTCATTTAGGCCCTAGGATTTAGTAAATCAACGGCTATGATGAAGAAGGAAATAGGAGGAAATATAGAAAAAGGAAATGAATACACCCCTATATATATATGCATTCAACTACTTAGGGCATCTCCAGTGGCTTTCGCCCAGCAATAGCCCAGCCACAAACTCCTCCTGCCACATCATCAGCACTAAAAATCCCTCTGCCACATCATTAGGACAAGCAAATAGCCCACCAATAGCCTAGCCACATCACCCCTAATTATATAAAACAAATAATTGACAATCACACAAAATACGGAACTAAATGTACGACACAGATACGGAAAAATTCAATAATATTGTTTAAATTAAAAAAAAAAGTACAATAAAAAAATACATTAATTAAAAAAATTTTACATTAAAAAATACATTAATTTAAAAAAAATTACATTATTTAAAAAAAACACGACCTCCGCCTCACTCCTCGTCTCCGTCACCCCCCTCGCCACCGTCACCGTCGCCGCCGCCTCCGTATCCGCCGGAACCCCCCGGTGCCCCCGGTCTTCAAATCGTCGCGCATGCTCACGAGCATTGCGTGAAGAAAACTCTTCTCCTCGGGGTCCGTCGCCGTCCGCCATTCGGCTAACGTCTTGGCCATCTGAGCGCGCGTTTGTTGACGTGCGAAGAATTTGAGATCCTCTGTCGAATGGCCAAGGGGGGGATGCCGACTGTACCTCCTAGGACCCCCCGGCGCCCCCCCTCGCCTCTCGTTGCGCCCGCCTTTGACCAACCGGGCGAGTTCGGCGAGCGAACGATGGCGGGGACGGGAGCTCCTCCGCATCCTCGGGGAGGTCGTGGGAACCGCCGCTGCTGCCGCTGTAATCACCGGTATAGTTCAGTTGTTGCTTCTTCGGCCAGCCAGCGTCGACACCTGCCCGGAACTTCTCGGAGTCGTTCAGTACCTCGTAGCAGTTCCAGTAGGTGAACTCCTTATACAACCCGGACTGGGGGAAGACTTTCTCCGCTATTTTCCTGCAGTCATCCTCCATTTGGCCACTGCTCTGCATGCGGAGGGCGTTGGCGTACAAGCTCGAAAATCGGGACCCCAGCCCTGATTCGGTCCCACCGCTTCTGACACTCTTCCCCGGTCCGCGGCCTCCCCTCCGGACAAAATCTCATGTAGGCTGCAGCAATTTTGGCCCACTTGTTGACGATCCTCTGATTGTTCGAAGTCAGAGGATCATCACAGACACTCACCCACGCCTTGGAAAGCGCGACGTTCTCCGCGTCCGCCCACTTCTTCCGCACCGAGGGGTCGTCCTCAACCGGCTGCGACGACTGGCCGACCCTCTTGTCCTTCCCCTTGCCCTTCTTCTTTGCGGAGCCCTGACCCCTCCCTACTCCCCCCGTTTGAACGGGAGTTTCCGGAACACCTAGAAGATCAAACCTCAACTCCTCTAAGGAGAAAGTCTCATATTGCGTGAACTGCGCCTCCGTTGGGGTCGATGTGTGTGAAGAATCAGTCGGAAAATCAAAACTGGGGCGATAGATGTTTTCCCCCCGGCGTCGCCGGGACCCCACCCCGACATCATCTGCATCCCGGGTGTCCACCCCGGCATAGCCGGTAAACTCTCCGGCATACTCCTCCCGGGTGCCATCCCGGGCATCATCTGCTGCCACGGGTACATATTGTAGTACCCGGGCATCGGACCCCATCCAACTCCCACGGGTACCGGGGAAGTTTGAGACCCGCTCTTCCATGGAGTACCTTCGTTGTTGTTCTCCATTTCGCGTTATTGATCTTGTACAGAAATTAAGATAGAGGGAGTACTCGTTAATACAAGTGGTGTGAATGAAAATGACGTGCAAATCGCGTATATATAGCGTTTCAAAAATTTAAAAAAAAATTAAATTCGCTCGCCGGTCCCGAGCCTGCAATGGCGGCGAGCGGACCGGCAAGCGCATCGACGAGCGCTCACGAATCGGCCAGCGCTAGCCGATGTTTTCGCCGAAATGGCGCTCGCCGGTTCCAATGGTTCGGCGAGCGGACCGGCAAGCGCCGGAAATCGGCTAGCCGGCCTCCTCGCCGCCATTGGAGATGCTCTTAGTCACTCTCGTCACAACTGCCACCGATTTAAGTTTCAAATCAGCCAATCATCTTTTAAGAATAACATAACACACGACAATAATATATTTTTTTTCTCCTTTTAATATACCACAAACCGATTTCATTGCCAAAAACCAGCACCAACCTATTTTCCGGCCTCACTTCTTTTTAAACCCCTCCCTCGCCTTCAATGCTCACACAAACAATACAAAAACCTCACAACTTATCTCTCTCTTAAAAATTAAATAAAAATGGTTGCCAATAGGCGGTTCGAGCCGATCACACGATGCAGCACCGAAGGCCGGTCGAACCAAACTGTTGCGGCTTGTCGGCGATCATCGTCCAACTCAAGCTCTTGTGAGTGAAGGTAATACATTCTTCAAAGCTGCAACTATGCAGACGTGTGGGACACCTAGTCCACGTCTAAATCCACCTCATCTGAGTCAGACGTGCAGTGTATGAAATCAGACGGAGGAGCATGCACCAAGATTTTATTTTATCAGTTACTTTCAGTTACTGTCTTTTGGATTCTCCCTCTTTGCCTTCCGATGGTTTTCAACAATGATTCTAGATCCTTCTTTAATATCATATAAATAGGGATGAGTTGATATGGTTTGGGCAGCGTCATTTCACAACATCAATACAATTCTGATTGTTTTCACTTCTGTTTTAATTCCCATAATGGAGTATCTTCATAGCATTTGCATTCCACTCTCAAATGTTGTTCTTGTTGGTGGTCTTAATATGGTATCAGAGCCATATTAAGATTCTGCCCCTCTCTCTATCATTTTTCTTTTTTTTTCGCAACAAAGAGCAATGGGAGATTCAAGTAACTCCCTTTTGCCTCCAACACTTATCTCCCCCCTAAATAACTCGATTTCTATTAAACTCTCAGATAACAATTACCTCATGTGGAAACAACAAGTCGAAGCTGTTGTGATGGGCCACGGTTTGGAACACCACCTCACCGATGACCAAGATATTCCTCCTCAGTTTATTTCTGAGGGAGAGAACGAGAAAATCAATCCCGCCTTTTTGTCTTGGCGCCGTCAAGACCAACTTCTTTCAGCCTGGATCCAAGCGTCGCTATCCGAAAGTATAATGGTGTCGGTGGTCGGACTACACACATGCAAAGATGTGTGGAAGGCACTAGAGAGAAACTTCTCCAGCCGCTCCAAGGCGAAGATTATGCAGTATAAACTGCAATTGCAGACTATGAAGAAAGAAAACCTCTCCATGAGTGATTACCTCAACAAGATAAAAACATGTTGTGATCTATTGGTATCAGCAGGGTGTGTCATCCCAGAAGAAGATCAAATACTTCATATTCTAACTGGTTTGGGAACAGAGTATGACTCAGTTATGGTGTCTATCACCTCTAGATATGAGCCTTGGAACATTCAAGATGTTACCGCCTTGCTTCTAAGCTTCGAGTCACGACTGGAATCGTCCAAAGTCGGAAACATCAACACTGACGGCACTCAACCAAATGCCAACATAATGCACACCTCTAATCTAAGAAGCAACAACCACATCACAAATAATAGAGGGAATTTTCAGCAGATTGGAAGGGGAAGAAACTCTGGTTTTAGAGGAGGTAGAGGAGGCCGAGGGGGCAGATTCTTCAACAATAAACTTGTTTGTCAAGTTTGTCAAAAACCGGGCCACACCGGTGACCGCTGCTGGTACAGATATGAGCCGCAGTCCACAGCTCAAATGAGTCAGCGTCGACAGCCTCCACAACAACAATCTCCTTTTTATTCATCACCTACTGCCAACATGGTACAACAAAGAGGTACATCTCATAATCAACACTCTGTCAATTCTCCATCTGAATGCAGCTTTGAAGAAGGATCCACTGCCTCCTGGTATCCTGATTCGGGTGCCACTAATCATATCTCAAATGATCTCTCAAATCTGAACATAAGTGCTGAATACAGTGGGGGGAACTCTCTTCATCTTGGAAATGGACAAGGTATAAAAATTTCTCACATCGGTCATTCTCTTTTCCACTCTTCAGCCGATCCATCTTCCAAAACTCTTCTCATGAAAAATCTTCTCCATGTTCCTCAAATTACAAAAAACTTGCTTAGTGTCTCTCAATTTGCCAATGATAATAATGTATTTTTTGAATTTCATCCTCATTTTTGCTTTGTGAAGGATCGAATCTCCAAGGACATCATCCTCAAGGGCACCCTTAGGCAAGGCCTCTATCACTTCGTTCTCCATAAGTCTAATAAGTCTCCGAATTTTCCTGCTTTCCATAAAGACTGTGACAGAAGTCCACATCTTGCTGCTAATACCAGTCTAGGAACTCCAGATGTTTTCTCCGTTTCTAGTGATGTTAGTGTAGGGATAGATCTATGGCACAAAAGATTCGGACATTGTAATTTTGATGCCGTTGAAAAAGCTCTACAATCTTGTAACATCAGTTTTAATTCCACAAAATCAAGCATCCTATGCCATCCATGCTGCATTGCAAAAAGCCACAAACTCCCTTATTCTGTTTCTCAAACTCAATACACTTTGCCATTACAACTCATACATAGTGATGTTTGGGGTCCATCTCCAGTCTTGTCTAGAAATGGGTTCAAATACTATGTGACTTTTGTGGATCATTTCAGTCGATTTACTTGGTTTTACTTGCTGAAGTCCAAGAGCGAGGTCCTCACTGTATTCAAGCACTTAAAAAATTTGGCTGAGAATCAATTGAATTGCAAAGTTAAAGCTTTACAAAGTGATTGGGGAGGGGAATTTCAAGGCATGACTACTTTTCTGCAACAACATGGAATTCAACACAATGTGTCGTGTCCTTACACTCCTCAGCAAATTGGGTTGGCTGAAAGAAAGCATCGTCATATAGTAGAAATGGGGCTTGCATTATTGGCTCAATCTCATCTTCCTCAAAGCTTTTGGGATGATGCATTTGCTACAGCTTGTTTTTTGATCAACAGGATACCTGCTAAGCCACTCCTTTTCATCTCTCCATATGAGAAGCTCTTTGACAACAAGCCTGATTATCATCTTCTAAAAGTTTTTGGTTGCCTTTGTTATCCTCATCTCAGACCCTACAATGCCCACAAACTCCATTTCAGATCTGATGCAGCTACTTTCATTGGTTATAGTGCACACCATAAAGGATATAAAGCTCTGATACCATATTAAGACCGCCAACAAGAACAACATTTGAGAGTGGAATGCAAATGCTATGAAGATACTCCATTATGGGAATTAAAACAGAAGTGAAAACAATCAGAATTGTATTGATGCTGTGAAATGACGCTGCCCAAACCATATCAACTCATCCCTATTTATATGAAATTAAAGAAGGATCTAGAATCATTGTTGAAAACCATCGGAAGGCCAAGAGGGAGAATCCAAAAGACAGTAACTGAAAGTAACTGATAAAATAAAATCTTGGTGCATGCTCCTCCGTCTGATTTCATACACTGCACGTCTGACTCAGAGACATAATATTCGATGAATCCACTTTTCCTTATCATCCCTCTTTCACCTTATCTGCTTCCTCATCATACCCTGCTGTTTTAGCTTCACCTCCTATCTCACATCCTTCATTACCCATCATCACACAACAAGCCCAAGCCTCAACACCTATTGCAGCACCTGATGACTCTACACCTTCTGCATCTGCAGACTCTCCAAATATTGCTTTTCATTCCCCTAATATATCTCATTCTTCTGAAAATACTCCACTTCACCCACATTCGCCTACCGTCTCCTCTCAATCTTCATCCAACTTAAGTTCAGATTCCCCACCTCCAGCTCGTGATCCAGCTCCGGCTCCCATCTCCCATCCAATGATTACTAGAGCAAAAGCTGGTGTCTTCAAACCAAAACTCTACCTGAATACTACATCTTTTTCTATAGAACTATCTTTACTGATACCTAAATCATACTTAGCTGCTCTTCAAGTCCCTGTGTGGAGACAAGCCATGTACGAGGAATTCATGGCTCTCTTGAGGAATAAAACATGGATTTTGACTACTCTTCCTCCAGGCAAAAATTTGGTGGGTTGCACATGGATTTTCAAACTTAAGAAACATGTTGATGGTCTCATTGCAAGACACAAGGCCAGATTAGTTGCACAGGGATTCTCTCAACAACCAGGATTCGATTTCAATGAGACTTTTAGCCCGGTGGTCAAGCCTAATACTATCAGACTGATATTGAGTATTGCAGTTTCTTCTCAATGGAGCATTACTCATTTGGATATCAATAATGCTTTCTTGCATGGGGAACTTAAGGAGGAAATCTACATGCGCCAACCACCAGGTTTTGAACAAGGTGGACCTCACCTTGTGTGCAAGTTAAACAAGGCATTATATGGTTTGAAGCAAGCCTCTCGCTCATGGTTTCTTACTGTGCAAGCTGTACTCTTATCTCTTGGTTTTTCTCAGTCCAGAGCAGATACTTCATTCTTCTATCGGACTTGAGGTTCAGAGACAATCTATCTACTCATTTACGTAGATGATATGTTGATCACGGGAAATTCTCCTAATGGAATAGCTCAGGTTATCAAGCTCCTTGGCAAACACTTCTCTTTAAAGGATTTAGGGGAAGTGTCTCACTTTCTCAGTATAGAAGTCACTCAAACTTCTCAAGGCATTCACTTGAATCAGAAGACATATGTTAAAGAACTTCTTGCCAAACACAACATGCAAGATGCAAAGGGGCATCCTACTCCTATGATTTCAAATCTGAAGTTGTCAAAAGCAGATGGCAATCCGACCGTGGATGGAACTCTTTATCGAAGTGTTGTAGGAGCTCTACAATATGCAACAATCACTAGACCAGAGATATCTTTCTGTGTAAATAAAGTGAGTCAGTTCATGTCCTGCCCACTTGACACTCATTGGAAGGCCGTGAAACGCATTCTGAGATATCTTGCGAGGTCACTCGATTATGGTCTTCACATTCGAAGAACTGGGATGAAAGTTACTGCCTTTTCTGACTCTGACTGGGCGGCGGATCTCGATGATAGACGATCAGTGTCTAGTTACTGTACCTATCTCGGGGATAACTTGATCTCTTGGTGCTCGAAGAAGCAATCTGTTGTGTCACGTTCAAGCACAGAAGCTGAATATAGAAGCCTCGCTCATGCTGCTGCAGAGGTCAGTTGGATGAGTTCTCTTCTTAAGGAATTGAAACTAACTCCAAGTACAACTCCAGTCGTATGGGTTGACAATTTGAGCACGATTGCCTTAGCTTCCAACCCGGTGCTCCATGCAAGGACGAAACACATTGAGTTAGATGTCCATTTTGTTTGCGACAAGGTTGCTGCCAATGAACTTGAGCTGAGACATGTGCCGTCGTGTGATCAAGTTGCTGACATTTTTACTAAACCACTCGGATACCAATTCTTCTCGAGGTTAAGGAACAAACTCAATGTATGCCCCCTATCCTCGATCGAATTGAGGGGAAGTGTCGGCGATCATCGTCCAACTCAAGCTCTTGTGAGTGAAGGTAATACATTCTTCAAAGCTGCAACTATGCAGACGTGTGGGACACCTAGTCCACGTCTAAATCCACCTCATCTGAGTCAGACGTGCAGTGTATGAAATCAGACGGAGGAGCATGCACCAAGATTTTATTTTATCAGTTACTTTCAGTTACTGTCTTTTGGATTCTCCCTCTTGGCCTTCCGATGGTTTTCAACAATGATTCTAGATCCTTCTTTAATTTCATATAAATAGGGATGAGTTTATATGGTTTGGGCAGCGTCATTTCACAGCATCAATACAATTCTGATTGTTTTCACTTCTGTTTTAATTCCCATAATGGAGTATCTTCATAGCATTTGCATTCCACTCTCAAATGTTGTTCTTGTTGGCGGTCTTAATACGGCTGACTTGGACGGCACTCTTCTCCGGTCGAGCAGCGCACTTCCCTACTTCATGCTCGTCGCATTGGAAGCTGGTAGTTTAATTCGGGCTCTAATTCTTCTCGCATCGGTCCGTTTGGTTTATTTCGTGTACGTGTTCATGTCGGAGTCCGTGGCGATTGAGATGCTTGTGTTCATCGCTTTTGCTGGGCTTAAGGTCCGTGACATCGAGCTTGTGGCCCGCTCCGTCCTTCCAAAGTTCTATGCCCGACGCCTGGGACGTGTTCAATTCCTTCGGGAAGAGATATATCGTCACGGCGAATCCGACGATTATGGTCGAGCATTTCGTGAAGAATTATCTTGGCGCGGATAAGGTGCTCGGCACGGAATTGGAGGTCACCAAATCCAGCCGGGCTACCGGATTCGTGAGGAGGCCCGGCGTGCTTGTTAGTGGTCATAAAAGGGCCGCGGTCGTGAAAGAGTTTGCCAATGATGTGCCGGATTTGGGCCTCGGTGATAGGGAAACTGATCATGACTTCATGTCCGTTTGCAAGGTCAGAATTTTTATATACTTAATAATTTACATGACAAAAATTGAATAAGAGGTGAGATTTTTGTGATTGGTATTGGTGGAGTTGAATAGCATTGATTTTGACTAGAATGGTTTCTTAATATAATAAAAAGAATATGAATTAGGTAAGTTTGTTGAGAGTTTCAACAATTTTGTCATACACCTTGCGAGGGTAATCGAACCTTGTTATCTTATGATCACATGCATAATTCATTCTTACGAGTTATGCTTTTTCATGGTCGTCGTTTTTACCATTCATACCACTATTGTGGTATAATATTAACATCATCTATTACATGTATTATCATGTGTCATATTCTGAAGAAATGAATTAAGAGAGTCTAATTGGTTAAAATCATCACATTATCATTAAATTACAAAATAGTATTTTCTCTGTTCCATTAAAAATAAAATGTTTCCTAAAATGGAAACAACATCTCAACTCTTTTTTTTGTCTTTTATTTTACTCTTTTTTCATTAACTCACAATATCACGTACCGAAAAGTAAATGTTTCATATTTAATGGGACGAAGGGAGTAAGACATTGTGAAACATCGTTTAACACAAAATCTTGATCCGATTACAGGAGGGATACATGGTACCAAGAACGAAAACCGAAGCATTGGCTAGAAACAAGCTACTGGCCCCAATCATATTCCACGAGGGGCATCTGGTACAGCACCCGATGCCCCTCGTGGCACTCGTCACGCTCCTATGCATTCCAATCGGCATCATTTTAAGTCTCGTCAGAGTGTACCTCAACATCCCTCTCCGAGAGGATCGTCCGCTACACCTACATGATGCTCGGCATCAAGCTCATCGTCAAAGGAGCCCCTCCCCCGCCGCCCCGTCCCGGCCACGGCGGCGTCCTCATCGTGTGCAACCACCGCACCATCCTCGACCCCGTCGTCACCGCGGTGGCACTTGGGCGCAAGATCAGCTTCGTCACCTACAGCATCAGCAAATTCTCGGAGCTGATATCCCCGATCAAGGCGGTGGCGCTGTCACGGGAGCGCGACCGGGACGCCGCTAACATCAAGCGGCTATTGGAGGAGGGCGATTTGGTCATTTGCCCCGAGGGGACCACGTGCAGGGAGCCGTTCCTGCTGCGGTAGGGGGAACGCTAGGGTTTGAATGCACGAATTTGACGAGGAAGGATAAGTATGTGATGATGGCGGGAACGGATTGGCGCGTTCAGTCTAAGAAGAAGTGATGGGATTATGTTTTCTTTAATTTAATTGGATTATGTTTTCTTTAATTTAATTGGATTATGTTTTCTATTCTCCTCTTTCAATTTTTTTTTAATTTTTATTTGATGTTGTTTGGTTTTTCGAAGGTAGGGAGGGAGAGGTTGCAATGCATGGCTGAAAATAACAATCATCATCAATATGTATATTGTTCTTCGTTTCTAATTAAGTGGTTCATTAATACTCCTACTATATTAGTTGGCTTATGAAAATTGAAATAAAATAGTGAGCATCGCTTGATCGTTCAACCCCATCTATAACTCGTTGAGAGGATTTGAAATTACAAATTCAAGTTCCACATAAATATTTTTTTGTTTTCGGTCACTTCGCACGTATAAAGAAAAGTAAATTTCCATGTGCTATTCCGAATCAAATGTATTCTTGTTTATTTGTACGAAATTACGGATAACAATACATGCATCAAAATATAAGGGAACATAAATCATGGTTTTAAAAACTAGATTGGTAAATGAATCGACAATACTACTGGTTCACGATTCAACTGGTCGGACCCATTGGACTAAGGCTGACAAACGGTTATTTGATTATCGATTAAGCGATGATCGAACCAATTAAGGTTGATTATCGATTAACCAATAACTGAATTGTCTATTTTGATTGTAACTCATAATTGATCAGTTAACCGAAGTAATAGATTAAAATTATATTTACAATTAAATTCCAAACACTTCTATTCTAATAGAGATAAAAAAAATAGATTCTCATTTTGCATATAGAGCAAAATCAAGTTAGAAAAAGTAAATAGGAGTAATATATCAAAATAGCCATAAAGATAAAAAAAAGAGATCCATGTTTGTAATGACCACGATTTTTGTTTACCTTAACCTTATTAAATGAATATCGAACCATGAAGCGAATGCCTCTTCCTAATTACTTTAAGTACGATAATTATACAATCTCTATGCTCGATTTTTGCACGATTAATGACTAACATAGACCTAGAATTTAAAGGAACAAGCAAGGTCCGAAATAGAATGAATATGCACTCGTTAATTCCTTAAGTAAATGAAGTACAATGCTAAATATTCCGTGCTAAGTTCTAGCTTACAAAAAAATAAATAATAACGAAAATAAAGGAAAAATAATACATGAAAAGGTCAAGATGAACATGTCTTGAACTTTATTTCCGAACCTAAGTGTTCGACTACACTTGTAAAAAAAAGAGAACTTGAATGCTATTACAAAGAGTATTCAAATATTGGCCAAGAGCTTAAGGAATCAAGTGCCATTTTGCACTTGTGGGCTTTCTCCTTATGCCCAAACCCTCGGTCCGGTCTTTGGTAGGAACGAGCGAACCTATGGCCGGTCTTCTTCCCAGCTCGGTGAATAAATCAGCCCTGCAACATGGAGGAAAAGACGGAATTAAGTAACCAAATTTGAGGTACGAAGACTAGCTATTCCTAAGTAAAGAGACGGAGCATCAAACATTCCCAAAGGAGATCAAGTACCTTGCCAAAAGAGGCAGTGTAACAGTTACTCCTGCACTCTCAGCCTGGACCGAAGGCTGCCATGGCCCATGAGACAATTCAGCCTGCAGAGCACAGCCAAACAACCACTACACCCTTGTTGTGCACCTGCAAAAATCACCATCAAGGACTTGCAGTTAAAGTGGCTGCAATGACCCAGAGAAGAGTACCTACTGCAGAAGGAAACAAAACATGCAACAACCCAAATTAATGCTTCACTAGTACACGATTTCAGCTATAAAAACCCTGCCCACACTACGTATGAACGCTTTTTAGAACTTCTCCAGCAACATAACAAGCTAAGGAGTAAGAGAGCTGAGGTCTAGGAGCCTTTGCAAACCAGCCGCAGTTTTCAGGTAACCATACTACAACTTAACATCATATAGAGGCACCACGGTTTAGGAACCTCAACTACCATGCTAAATCTCAAGTAAATCAGTAGAAAAGAAAAAGACACCAAGCATGAAGCACTTTGGAGCTATTACATGATGAAAACTGAGGAACAAAACGCTACTGGCCTCCACTCAAACCCGGCAGCTTAGGAGTACTCAACTCTCAGAACATAGGAACTCATCATGTGTACATATAGGTTCTCTTCCAATAGTGCCAACGATTATTTCAATCAGTAGAATAGGAGCTCATAACCCTAAGCCTAAAATCCAAATTTGTTCTAGCTGCCACAAGCTCAACACCTCAATACCAATCCAAATTTGCAAATAACGAAGGAAGTTAAGATGGGCTAGAGAGGGCTTAGCTTTAGTCGGGGAACAGCGAAAGTGAGAGGGCGGCGCCTCGAGCTTCGCCGAACAGCAGCTGAGGCAGAGACCTCGCAAGAGGACGACGAGCCTTGCTGGACTTCGCGAACGCCGGGAAGCGGCGAGACCTCAGCCGTGCGGCACTGTCGGACGGCGACGACGAGTTCCGAACGAATGGTGGTCTGGCCGGAGAAGGGAAGGGCGACGGGAGCAGGGACGAATTCACGGATTTTAATTTAGTGTTCGAATAATTGATGTAGGAAATGGTACGCTAATTAATTCCACAATGATAAATAGACCCCGGTTTTACTTTATTGCTGGAATAAATTGAATAGGGAAAAAATGCTCTCTTTGCTAATCGAATAATTTTGTAAACCTCCCCATAAATTAAATCTCTCAATTTAATTAATGCTCCGGACTCTTCTATGAAACGAGAAAAAGAATAAAATGACCATGCACTTAGGATGCATTCACGTTAAGTCTACTTCTTTAAGCCTAAGTTAAGTATACTTTATTTTTTCCTAAAGGGGCATCTTCGCACGTTGAGTAAGACCGAGTCAAGGAACTTTCGGTTACAGAATTACGTTTTGAATATATTGTCATGCTATGATTTGTTTTACGATTACCTATCTGCTTGGCTATGCCAGTCATGTAAAATTGAATTCGGGTCCCAGTATGGCCGCAAACCCTACTCGGACTAGTGTACAAATATGGGGACCGTGTGTTAGCTTTCGAGTTGGCCGGTCCAGTGACCGTCGTGGAATGTGGCCACATTCCCGGTTTACATACGTCCAAATATGGTATTTATGCTTATGTGATTGAGCAATCAATTTTATGAAATGAAAAGAATATAGTGACTCGGGCCCTCTAAATAAAAACCACGTGTTCACTCAACTATAGCTGACAATTAAATGGAATACTTTTGGCACTGTGCTCACTGAGTATATCAAATAGTCAGCCTTGCATGTTTCTTTTCTAACGTGCAGGTTGAACGTGATTGAGGTGACGAAGGTGTTGGGAAGAGACCGTTAATAAGTAGTTAGGTAGCCCAAAGTAGTATGTCCTCATACATACTACTTTGTCTTGGACTCTTCCGCTGCAATAGGACTATGTACTAGGAATTATGAACCCAGTTATTATACTCTGATTTTGTTTTGACTATGTACCATCTTCGCCTTCATAATTAATTTTTTGGGTTTGACTTATCCCTTATGTTCATCCTTTTTATTTGAGACTATTTTAGTCGCGTTATAGCTGCGCTCACTATCACTAGGGAGTTGTGGTCGTGACAATGTTCTTAAAAATTATTTTTAAGTAAATATAAAGCTAACTGTATTTAATAAGATTGAGGTCATTAAATGCTAAGCCTATCTTAACTGTAGCTTTAATTTCAAAGTAAAAAATGTGATTTTATTTGGCAATCAGAGCATCCACTACGTTGTTCCCACATCGTTCCTTAACCATTCCTTAAACTACTATTTGCGGGCCCCACTGTACTTTTTAACTCCATTCCTTAACTAAGGAATGGAACCTGCAACCCTTCGTTCCTTATCTGTTTCTTAAACGTTCCTTAAATTACTATTCATTCAATTTCATTTTTTATTTTTATTTCCAACCTAATTCAATTAAAACAAACACACTTCATTAAAAATCACACAACATAAAAAAAATTACAACTTAAAATTCTAAAAAATAAAAAAAACACACAATTAAAATCCTATAAAATTAAACGTTGCATGATTTAAAATACATATTTAAAGAAAATAAAAAAACTACTCCGCCGGCGAATCATCCCCCGAAGGCGGTCGAGGTGGAGGGGGAGTCGGAAGGCCAAGCTGTGCTGCCATATGCACAATTCCGTTCCACCGGGCCGCGTATTGGGAGGGCGAGAAACGGGAAGTGTCCGTCATTGTGGCGGTCATGTACACCGCTTCGGTCGAGTAGATGCCGCATAATTTTTGACCTGTTTGTCGACTCGGCCAAAGTGAGAGCGGATCATTGTACATGTGCGCTTCCGGGAGCCTTTCGGCTTAATCTGGTGGTAGATCTCGGTGACCTTTTCCCAGAAGCGCTTGTGGGCTTGTTGATTCCCGACGATGGGATCGTACGAGACGGTAATCCAGGCGTTGTACACCGCCATCGTTTCGTTGTTGCTGTACGGATGCCGGCCTAGATCCTCCTCTTCTTCATCCTCCTCGCCCGCCTCCGACTCCGCCCTGGAGCTTCCACCGCCTTGGCCTCCTCCCCCTCCTCCTCCTCGCCCGCCTCGGCCTCCTCCCAGAGTGGGTTCAACGGGGAAATCCTCCCTAATCTTGTATAATCCCTGTGAATACCGCGGGGCGGAGGGTCGAGCGTATGCATCCACGTCGAAAGTGGGTGGTTGGTACCCACCCGGCGTCGCCAAACCCGCCGTGCCCGGCTTCGACGAACCGGAACCACCAAGGGGTTGTACATGGTATCCCAATCGGTAAACTTGTTGAGTTCCCACCCACCGGAGCCGCCACCGCCGGAGTTGCCGTCGCCGGACATTTTTTGATGAGATGTTAGATGAAAATTGGAGAGGAAATGAAGTTGATTTTAGGAAGAATAGATGTGTAGTTGTGTGTGAAATGAGGATGAATTAGGAGTAGGGGTGAGCAAAAAAACCGGAAACCAAATATCCGAACCGAACCAAACCGAAATTTTGAAATTCGGTTCGGTTTTTCAGTTTTTCGGTTCGGTTCGGTTCGGGCGAAGAAAAAAATCGAAAAACCAAAAAACCGAATTATATATATATTCTATTAATATATTATATTATATATAATATATATATTCTTTTAATATATTCTACTATATAATATATATTATATGTATTATTAATTTTATATTATATATAAATATTCTATTAGTATATATAAAATAAAATAAAATACACATATATAAATATATATTTATATTATATTTATTTTTTTCAGGTTTTTCGGTTTTTTTTTCAGGTTTTTCGGTTTTGTTCGGGTTTTTTCGGTTTTTTAAGTTCGGTTTTCGGTTTTTCGGTTTTTCGGGTTCGGTTCGGTTCGGTTTGAATTTTGAACTAAATTCGGTTTTTGTTCGGTTTTGGCAAAAAACCGAACCGAAACCCGAATGCACACCCCTAATTAGGAGTATTTATAGAGTAAAAAAATAAAAAAAATTAAAAAAAGGAAAAACGGATATAAAACGGTAATATTACCGTTTACACATTTTTTTAATAAATTTGAATTTTTTTTTAAAAAGATTTATTGCATCATAAATGACGACGCCCACTCACGGGACGGCGAGTGGGCGTCACGCACGACGCAGGGGCATGCCACGTCGCCGAAGCGCGTGGCGGCGCAGGCCATGCCGCGTTTCGCGACGACGGCACACGGCACGGCATGGGCACGGGATGCATGTCCGCAACACGTCGCGCGCCCGTTTCGTTCCTCCGGCACGAAACGCGGAATGCGGGCGGCGCGCGTTGTGGATGCTCTAATGAATTAACTATTCAGCTTCTATTGCGAGGCAAGGTCTGGACGAATCATAGCCTTTGTTTAATTTCCTAAAACGGGACTAAAACAGTTGTTTTAGTTGCGTATTAATTTATATCCGGTAAATGAGATGTACACAAAAATAAATAAATAAATGTGGTGACCAATTAAATATAGATGTGAATAGGCGAAGAAATCTAAGTTGTAAGCTACATGTTAGGGCCTATTCCATTGGACAACTTAGTGTTGCCCACGGTTCACGAACCGGCGGTTCCGGTTCGGTCGATGGCGGAACCGGAACCGAACCGTGAGGCTATTTCACGGTTCCGGTTCCGGTTCGAAAACCGGCGGTTACCGGTTTTCCGGCGGTTTTGGCGGTTCCGGTTTTCGAACCGGCGGTTTTGCCGGTTCAATTTTTTTTTTTTTTTTTAAATTTGAAATTTGGCTTTATACAATAAATCGGAACAAGACAATGCATAATTCAAGCACAAATAAGACGAATAAGGAGAAAATGAAATAAATTTTATTGATTTTGAGTTGTAACGGACAACGATACATTACAATTTACAATACATAAATATACAATACAATAACATACAACAATATAATATAATTTACAAGTGTCGTCGCCTCGTGGGACTCGGAAGAAAAATAAAAAAAACATGAAATGAGGGGGAAAAAGGAAAAATTGAAAAGGGCTTGGGATCAACTTAAACTTTCAAAGTTAAACTTTTCAAATTTAAGTTGAGCTGCCTACGTATCCACAATTTTATTGAGGAATCAAAGCCCACGTAGTTCTCTTACCTTAGGATCAACCATTTTTTCTTGCAAAATGTTGCCCATTTTCAAATTTGAAGAGAGAAACTCTTATTAACACAAGAGTGGGGTGAATGTAAATGAGGATAGAGGGGGGTATTTATAGATAAAAATGGGGGGGAAATGGAAGAATTCGAATTTGAAATTTGAAAAAAAAAAAATTTGAATTTTCGGCAAAACCGGCGGTTTTTGGCGGAAAACCGCCGGAACCGCCGGTTTCCGGGCAAAACCGCCGGTTTCCGGGACAAAACCGCTGGTTCGGTCAACGAAACCGTCTGCAAAAGCTGCGTCATGTCTCCTCGTTTCTCGCGCCGCAACCGGAACCCCCTGAACCGGCGGTTAACCGCCGGTTTTCACGGTTAACCGCCGGTTCACGACCCAAAAACCGCCGGAACCGGCCGGTTTTTCAGCTGAAAAGCTACCGCCGGTCTGCCCCATCCACACGCCTTGAAATACGCGCCCGAACCGGCGGTTCCGCCGGTTAACCGCCGGTTCCGAACCGTCCGGAACCGCCGGTTCGGTGACGGTTCCGGTTCGAAATATCTTGAACCGGAACCGGACCGCGACCCGAATTCCGACGGTTCCGGTTCGGGAAAATGGCCACGGTTCCGGTTCGGAACCGGAACCGCCGGTTCACCGCCGGTTCCGGTTCCGGCGGTTAAACCGCCGAACCGGAACCGGTGGGCATGTCTAGGACAACTGGAGTGCAATGCTGAAATCGTTATTACTGCTCCTCTTGCCTTCCAAATATGCATTCTTGATCCAAGTAATGATATTCTAGGCCAGTGTGACAGTATCACGCAAGTATTTATTTATTTTTGAAGTTAAATTAGCTACTTTGTTTAAAAAAAACCTCTTGTAAAATGGGGATTCTTGAATGTGCAAGCAAATTGATGTGTGGCTAACTTATGGAATTGCATTCTGTAATTCAGATTGAATATCGACAATCAATTTGATTGTTGCGATTGGAATGCGCCAAAACCTAAAGCCTAGTGTAATTTTTTCTCATATGGATATTAATTAGCGAACGGTCGGGAACTTAAAATTTTTTACACCCTAATTAAAACATAACTTTAAATTTATTTATCAAATGGTTTGTCGATAAATATTATTTGTTGATTAAATTTATCAAAAGTAGAAATAAATACTACAAATATGTTCTTCTGCATTTTTTTGAATGATAAGTAGACTCATGGTTACAAAGATCATTCAGTCGATACCTTATAAAAATAAGTTACAATATTCAACCTAGTTAGATGCGGACAATATATAGCCAATGATTATTAGTGTCGATCCAAAGTCGCTTCCTATCTTGGATGACCGGTAAAAATTCAATGTCGTATAACACTAAGTAGACGACATTCAGATAAGTACCTCATACTAGTAACATTGAACATACATTGTTGATTATAAGCTACTTGGATTTGTCAATATGAGTTGTTTTTTTTACAACCTAACAATGATGGCATCCTAGTTAGCAGTGGTCAACATATGAAAATGACTTTGTATTGTTGCTTTCTAGAATCGTGTCTCGGCCGGAGTTGATATTGTCCCCAATAAATGTTATGATCTAGTTATTACTATACAAAAAAACTAACATGGTCGAATTTATTCCAATTATTATAAATAAGGTCATTCAAAATTCTTAGCTATCTTTGGAAAAACAAAATAGTTATATTGAGCTAGCTACAAGCTCAAACAATTAAAAGACACATAATAAATTAAGCACGATAAATAAATTAAATTTGAAAGGATTCCAGATTTTGTAATTGAATGATAATTAATAGTATTACCTTCTCTCTCCACTAAATATCCCATATATCCTTATTTGGACGGTCACCAATAAATATTTTATTTCACTTTTACTACTTTTAGTAAATGGATTCCACATTACCAAGTGCAACCTATAAATACATCGATAGACCAACTTTACACTTCAGGATCATCATAAACATCAAACATCATGAAACTAAATCAATGCACACTTCCGTTAAATATTTATCAATCGTATTCGACATGTATGATTTATGGGAATCAATAATTTAATTGCAACAATTGGCACCAGAGCCGATACATGTTGGAATGAATTGACAATTCGTTTATAATGATTCTTTTATTGTATTGGATTCGGTTTATGTAAATGCTACTACATCCCTCACATAAAAATATGTGCACTTTCCATTTTCGCTCTTCCCACAAAAATATGTGCATTCCATTTTTGGAAAGTTATCTCAATTTATTACCCCTATACAACAACTTATTTACATTTTATACAACCATTAAACACTACTAATAATGTGAGTCCTATTATCCACTAACACTACTTTAACTACCCCTCCCCTCTCTTATTTTACCAATTTTGTCTTAAATCCCATGCCATATCAATTGCCCATATTTTTATGGGACGAAGAGAGTATTTGAATTGTTCTTAGGATCTATTGTTGAATTTACTTGTTGTCACTACCACAACTCCCTAGTAATAGTGAGTGTAGCTATTTCGTAACTAAACTAACTCATTGGTCACAAGCTTGTCATAAAGAAGTACTTAATTCGAGGTAAACAATGTCTCATAGTGAAAAGGGGTACAACCACATCGAAATCAGAGCAGTTAACTAAGAGCATAGTCTTTGCTAAAACGATTCTTAAACTTGCAGCGGAAGGTTCCAAGACGAAGTAATATATGTATGAAGACATATTAAATCAGCTACCTAGCCACTTATTATAAGATCTTTCCCAACACCTCCTCTACCCTGATCACGGTCAACCTGCACATTAAGAAAACAATATGCAAGGCTGAGTATTTGATATACTTAGTGGACTCATGTAATAGCCAAGACCTAGATTCTCGAGAATTTTGAAATAAAATGCTAGAATTTGCGATAATGAATGAAAGAGTATTTTATTTCCTGAATAAGAAAATATAAATGCTACATAAAGAAGTTCAAGTCAATAGTTTACAAAATCTTACAACGAGAACGAAAACAATGAAATACACTAACAAACTAGTATAACTATTTGTTTCCATACAAGTTGAGATGAAAACAAATGGGGGACATCAAGTATAAAACACTAGCGTGGGACTATTAGCTTCGGCTCTTGCCACACGAGTTCGGTACAGATCTTGAAAGTCCGTTCGGCCGAATGAGAAGGGGACGCAGCCATAGGGGACAAGCCTCCCTTGCTCCCTGCTAATCACACCAAAAAGGATGTGTAATGCATGGATTAAAATGCAAGCTAACATCATATAATGAAAAGAAAAGAGAAGACAGACGCTACCTTTCCGAAAAATAAGAAAATGCTGGGCAAAAAGGAGCAAGTCCAACCAGCAACATTTCCACCCCACACCTGCACCCTGCAAGGCTGCAGTAGCAGCTTGTACACCACCAGAAAGGGGCTGCCCTCCCAGCTGGCTGTTCAGTTACGTGCCAGAGGAAAAACCGCACAACAACACTCCAAGCCGCAGTGGCAGCCGCAATGTACCACATCTCAGGGTGGTGCACCTGTAGAAAATGTACCACGAGCTCAGTAAAAGCATCAATATACAAAGGGACGAAGGTACCGTACAACAAGGCAACAAATGAGGCTGTGAATCCCATTTAGTACACGGCATGAGCCTGCATTGTGGCAGGAGGAAACAGCCACTAAAAGGGCAGCCAAGAACCCCTAGCCAAGAACCCCTTTATTCAGTCAAATAGCAAACTTTTACAGCTTTCAGTTACAACTATGTATATATATATATATATACTTATGCTACCCCTCGGTTACACTCCACCATTCCACAACATTCCTCACTCAGTTAATAGCAAGCAAGAGGGTGAAGGAGTCAAGTGTTAGTAGAAAGCTCGGTGGAAGCAAAGTCATAACCCCACAGCCACTCCCTTCCACTTCGCTCACGAGAGGTAACCCCCTCAACCCCAAATTTCATCATATAGAACAAGTAAACAAGCTAGAACATGAGAACTTAGGGACACAAAAGCTCAAGAACATAGGAGCATGCCTTAGAGCCCCACATCATAACAGATTAGTAAGTGAAACCTGGAATCGAGAACGTAGAACAACAAAACAATTGTTCAACAATTAAGTTTCGCATAGAAATCAGGCTACCATTTTGAGAACCACCAAGTGAGCTAAGTAGAGGAGGAGAACTCAGCTTAGAAAGGGCGTTCATGAGACGACGAGGCCCGAGAATCACCGCGGAGCAGCGACAGATGCTCCCAGACTATGAACAACGACGGCGCTGGCTGTCGAAGAGAAAGGGAGACGCTGCCGGGGTAGAACGGCGACTGGGCACGCTCCGTTTGGGGAAAGAGAGCCCGACGGAGAGAGTGAGCGCGAAGCTGATGGTGTAGTCTCAGCGGTCCAATGACGGAGCAGAGTCAGCGGCGGCGCCGCGTCGTCTCGAACCAACAGCGAATCAGCGGCGATTGGCGAAGCGGTGGCGGCGTGTAGTCGACGGTGGGTATACCACGGAGCGAGGAGAGCCGCGGTGTCAGTGACCGGTGTCGATTTGGCGGTGAGATCCAAGAAGAGGCGACGAACGGTACGGCGAAGCGGAAGAGAGAAAAGATTAGGGTGTTGCTTGATTTGAAATTGGGGATGAGGAAATGAGAGGGGACAACGGTTTAGGGAGTGTATTGGGCCAGACCCCTAAATGGAAATTGCGCCTCCCCTAAAAGAAATAAAATTTGAGCCATTTGGCCAAGGAATTTAAGAAAAAGGAAAGAGTAAAATGAATTGGGCCTTGTTTTAGATTTCCAACTTGGGCCTAGGATTTTAAGTAATTCGGGCCCTTATCATGGAATTAAATCCGCTAGACCAAAGCCCTAAACAAAATCGGGATTTAACAAGAGAAATTCCCCAAGCCACGGAAGAAGGGAAATTATTAAGCCGTGTGAAGTAGTTTTCGATAAAGAATTGAAGCGGACTTTATTAGTCACAGAAGTATTTTAAAATACTTAAGATGATGCGGAATTTTTTTTACCCGAACAGTTCGGCCAGTTTCCGAATAAATTAAATTGCCGATTTAATTAAGGAATTAAGATTTCTAAATATAAGAAAGAAGGAAATAAAATAAAGAGCACATGCTTAGGCATGCATACATGCTAGATAGATACTTACTTAAACCCTAATTTAAGTATACTATTTTTGTAGAGGAACGTCGTCGCACGACGCGTAATCTCAGGACAAGAAAGCACCCGTTTGCAAGAGTTTAAGCAATCGAGATGGGCTTCTCTTCTTTCTTTTAAAGCGTGTTTTATGTGAAAACATGATTTATTTTGAATGAGTTGTCATGCCATGTTTTGTTTATGATTACCTATCTGTTAGCTATGCCAAACTAGTTTAATCGAATTCGGGGTCCCAGTAGGGCCGCAAACCCTACTCGGACTAGTGTACACATAGGGACCGTGTGCTAGCGCCAGGTTGGCCGGTCCAGTGACCGTTGGAATGTGGCCACATTCCCCGATTCACACAGATCCGATATGGTATATCATCTGAAGTTTAAATGATTGCAGTCTTTTGTCAGAAAGAAATAACAGTTTTAGTGACCGGGACTTGTTTTCAGAAAAACCCCGCGTTCACTCAGCTTGGCTGACAACTAAAAGAGAAAATGTTTTCGGCATGAGCCCACTGAGTGCATCAAGTACTCAGCCCTGCATATTGTTTTCCTTAATGTGCAGGTAGATCGATGTCAAAGCCGAGGAGGTGTTGGGACAGAAGACTAAGAAGATAGCTGGTGTAGTATGTCTTCATACATATTACATCTGTCTTGGTACTCTTCCGTTGCGCAAAAATTTAGAACTTTTTTTTAGCAAAGACAATTATTCCATAACTACTCTGATTCAGTATGATTTGTACCCTTAACACATTTCAGACAGTGTTTCCTTTGATTTAAGCATCTTATGATGAGTTCAGACAGTTTCAGTATGTTTTGGTCGCGATATAGCTACACTATCTCCGGTTTAGGTAGTAGGGTCGTGACAGAGTGGTATCAGATCACCGTTCTTTCGCTCTGACCCAAGAACCTTCTTTCCAAGCCTCAGTCCAGAATAATAGTACTAGGCTAGGAAGTGAACAGAATGATCAGTACAAAGAATCCCAACACCTCAGCTCGACACGATCAACTGCAGCAGAAACAGGTGTCGACGCCCTCTCGTCCAGAACATAGTTTTACAGAAAGAAATATTTTCCATTTGAGAGGGAAAATAAATTTTTTGAGATTTTAAGAAAAAGAAAAAAATTATTTTCATAGCCCTCTATGGGAACGTGATAGCTGATACTTTGCATAAGATATGCTTAATGTATCTGTGATTGTTTTTCAAAGAGCTTGACAGAAATGTATAGCTGTCATGTAGGACTATGTATGCGAACCTAGAGTGCTTTAGAAAAGTACCTTAGGTGGGACATATGCGACCAAGTGCTAGTAGAACGAAAATTTGTTACCGCCTTCCAGGGCGATGAGACCAGAAAGTACTATTGTACTACCTATAGACAGTAATGAAAGGAAGTCCATTCCTTTGAGCACACAGATAGTATACACATATATATATATATGTATACTAAACGATGAACCAAGAAGTTCCCAATGTCTTTATAAAGACCAAGTCATAACGAAAATAGTGTACTTTCAATCCGGATCGGGAGATGCATCCCTACACGAAAGGAGATCGTACCCGCGATCTAGTAAAGTGATCTAATCTGGCGTAACAGGCCCAAGTGGCTACGTGACCTAGAAATGGTACTTATAGCGTGCTATGAAGCACGGTGGAGAATGCAATGTTGTACAAGAATCACCGTTCTAAGTTATCGAGAACAATATGAAAGTATGACCTCCAACTGCAGTTATCAGTAACAGCACGAGCTCCACAAGAACAGACAAAGGAGTGTCACATAACTAGAACCGATGATTATAATCAATAGTACGTACTTGGATTCCCAATGAAATTCCTTCTAAGAGTCCCCCCAAAGGACGGTACCCCCGTTTATTCAGACTTTAGTTTGACTCGCAAGTAACATGTTAGTATTCCTTTTTCTATGCGAGATTTGACTCACTTCCAGCTTATGGACTGCAGTCCTTTGACTCATCGTTCATAAAGAGTAAAGTTTTGACTGTGTAAGCTCCGGTCATAAATTCTAAAGTTGTTTATATCTATGACCTTCAGAAAGAGCTTATTCTTCAGACATTCTCTGAACCTCCTGGACAACGATGTCCTCTTGTCTATTTAAGACTTGTGATTGACTCACAATTTTTGCAAGAAATACGCCACTTTCATTTTTTTCACGAAAGCGGTGATTCAGTTTCAGTTCCCAAATTTGGGATACTCTTATGTTTCAAGCATCGTTATCTGTTGTTGTCTCCTTTGAGCCACAATATAGGGGATCTATATCCCGATTTCTTGGACTCATGCAATGAAATTTCATTCTTTTGATGCTTACAGTTCTGACCTCCAGAATGGTCGCGCCATTTAAATATTTCCTCAGCATATTATGTTGGAACTTTTGTTCACCTCCCTATTTTGAAACCGTGTTGTAGCAATATCTTCCCTACAGAGGTGAAATTATTCTATCTCAGTTCCAGTACATGTATTATTCCTAGCCTCGAAATTTCTCTGCGGCTTGAAGCTAAGGCAAGCATATTGCACTTTTCATCATTGATGTGATTTTGTTATTCCATATCAAGATGCCTTTGAAGCATGATCAATGTTCCTTCATTGCAATCGCCTACGTTTCTAAATTTTTCGCGGTTGATCATCTTAGGCGGTGACCTGTTTGAACCACTATCCTTGATGCTCAGATCCTTTCAATTTAATTGGACAACAGTACTGTTATTCCATATCAAGATGCCTTTGAAATTCCATATCAAGATGCCTTTGAAATTTACTGTGATTTTGTTATTCCATATCAAGATGCCTTTGAAATTTACAGTTAATTCATTTCCATCCAGTTTTCATGACCTATCTCATGATTCTTTCTAGCTCCCATCAGGGGTGAGCCTCAACTTCCATGGGTTCATTCGAAACCAGTTGAACCACACAGTTCTTTTGAATGGACAAGATAAGCTTCATTGAACTTAGTACTTGTCCTCAAGGTCGATTATCGACGAAAATTCATATGAGTTGAACAAGGGATGTTATTCTTGCCCAATTGGATAATCTGGAGCCCTTCAAATTTTCAGTCATTCCTCTTCGGTGTGATATCAGTTCCTATCCAAGTTAAGACTATTAGATTAATCATCGAGTTCTTGACACAAGGCCAGCGGGAAAGACACAATCTTAATCCCTTCAGATACACATGACAAATACGTCTCTATTGAGACACGTGCAGAAAATGATGCACCAACCAGAAGCGTCGCATAACCGACAGCACAAAGCGTTAAATATTTCACGTTTATGTACCGCTTGTAAAGAGTTAGTAGAAGGTCGAATGTTATGTTATGTAGAGAAGTAACTAGCCTTGAGTAGATAAATATCAAGGAATATATGTGGATTAAATGACATCTGATGACGCAAAAGACCTACATAACTGTTTGATCGATCGAAATGCTTATTCCGAGTAGGATGAGTAAGCCACAAGAACAAAGACTCGATCATGGTTATGTAATGAAAGCCATGGAGAAAACGCGAGTACATTCATAGTTTATGTTTGACGAAACAAATCCCATCAGCAAGAGTGATTCGTCTGAGAGATGGCCAAGAAAAGCTAAACCTGGAGAGACAATCGGAAAGAGGAACGTGTGATAGCATCGCTACCCTCACCATCCCTACTATGGAAGGAAGAATCGAAATTCTTCTTCAAAGAGTTATCGCAAGAGAACCGATTTACAGCCCTATAATATAGATCAAGGGCAAACGTTAGCAATAAAACGCGAAGAAGTATTCTACGATATGCCACACCCCAATTAAGCGGCTCAGAAAGGAGCTGTCGATCACGTTGGAAAGTCATGCAAGGTTATTTCACCAAGAATCGCTCAGTCGAACCAAAAGGGCATGGAGACAGTAGCGTTGGGAGAAAGAAGCCAACACCCCCACATGCACTAATCCAGTATTCAAGGATTAACGCGAGTAGAACAAAGTCTGTGCTAAATCATGACAAAGAATCGCGGTAAGCACAAAAGCATCTTGAAAGCGGTGAAAGTAGACTACCTCAACTAAGCGAGAGGTTACGAGGTCATTATGCCAGCTCAATGACTACGATTACGATCGATGCAAGCATTAGAGAACTCAATATCTGACGATGAAATGTAAGATTAGAAATAGCTTCATTAGCCAGATGAAATGAATTACTAAATGAAGGACTCGAATCAGTCATATTATCTCTGTCACCATATAAAATGGCGCTTAAGAAATAATAAGAACTCAAGATCCAGTTACAAGAATAAGTAGATCTAGGTTTCATCCAACCCAGTGTATCGCTGTTGAGCGCACGAGTACTCTTCGTGAAGAAGAATGATGGAACTTTGAGAATGTGTATCGACTATCGAGAACTGAACAAGTTAACCCTCAAGAACAAGTACCTTTACCGAGAATCGACGACCTCTTCGACCAGCTGCAAGGAGCTGGGGTCTTCTCGAAGATGGACTTGAGATCGGGTTATCATCGAGCAAGAGTTCGACAAGACGATATACCTAAGACTGCATTTCGCACCAGATATGGCCATTATAAGTTTACTGTATTGCCTTTTGGGCTTACAAACGCCCCAGCCGTGTTCATGAACCTAATGAACCGCGTGTTCCGCCCATATTTGGACAAGTTCGTCCTACTCTTTATAGATGATGTACTCATCTACTCGAAGAACGAGAAGGAACACGAGGGATATTTGAGGGCCACTTTAGAAACGTTAAGAGCCGAGAAACTCTATGATAAGTTCAGCAAGTGTGAGTCCTGGCTTAACGAAGTGAATTTCCTTGGACACATAGGGACATCAGAAGAGATCTGAGTGGACCCTGCTAAAGTGGAAGCTGCTATTATTGAAACTGTGTCGCAAGAATTTATTTTATTTCGTACGATTTTTGTCTTGTCAAATACTTTGAGACTTTAACCCGCTGCTTACTTCGTTACTCTAAAATGGTTTTCGTAAACTAAAACAAATGTTCTTTTAGGAGTTAATTGGATTTTTAATATTTATTTTTCCGCTGTTTTCTTTGAAAAATTATTTGCTAGAAATCTCCGCACTATTTGATATTGTAATTATGACATTAAGTATTTTGAACTAAAATCCGTTGCTTAACTTTTCAAAGAACTAAAATATTCTCCTTCTTAAGTTAATTGGGTCTTTCTTATGAACTGTTATTCCTAAATGCTATTCTTAATGTTTGTCCCTTGGTCACGATCGCCTCGTTTGTAGTACCCCTAGTATGGGCGGTCGTGACACACTGGGACTTGCGGCATTTCATCTCTTTTAGAAATTCCCCCTGTTTGCTGGCATCTCTCACAGTTCTGACAGAATTCAAAAGCGTCCTTGTGTAACGTAGGCCAATAAAATCCACTGTCTAGGACTTTTCTCGCTGTCTTCCTCGGTCCAAAATGACCTCCACACGCCAATGCATGACAATGATTAAGCACGTCCCTCTGTTCCCATTCGGGGATACATCTCCTGATCACCTGGTCAGCTCCCATTCTCCACAAGTAAGGATCATCCCAGAAGTAATACTTGGCCTCGCTCTTGAGTTTCATCTTCTGGGCTCGGGAAATTTCTTGTAAACTAGGCACCTCTCTTGTGACCAAATAATTTGCCAGGTCTGCGAACCATGGCTCAGTGTTCAGATGACATTTCCCTTTCTCAGAATCTCCTGGACCTGTTACCGCCATTATCATATCCCAACTAAATGGTACAGATGCTCATCCGGGAATGCATCAGGTATAGCTTCGTCCGTTTCCCCCTGAAAAATCCGACTCAGATGGTCAGCCACTTTATTCTCTGTCCCCTTTTTTGTCTCTGACTTCCCAATCGAATTCCTGCAAAAGCAACACCCAACAGATTAACCTTGGCTTGGATTCTTTCTTCGCCAGCAAGTACTTGATAGCTGCGTGGTCGGTGAAAACTATCACTCTCGACCCTAGTAAGTATGGGCGAAATTTCTTAAATGAATACACAACTGCCAGCATTTCCTTTTCCGTGGTGTCATAGTTTCTCTGGGCCTGGTTGAGTGTCTTCGATGCATAGAAGATCACATAATTTTTTTCCATCAATCCTTTGACCTAGCACCGGCCCCACTGCGAAGTCGCTCGCATCACACATTATCTCAAACGGCTGACTCCAGTCGGGTGCCCTAATGATAGGGGCAGATACTAGCTTATCCTTCAATAGCTGAAAAGCTTTCTTACACTCTTCGTCGAAGATGAAATCAACATCATTATGCAAACGATGGGTAAGTGGCTGAGCAATCTTTGCGAAGTCCTTTATGAATCTCCTATAAAACCCTGCATGCCCTAGAAATCCCCTGACTTCTTTCTGATTCGTAGGGTAAGGTAATTTTGAAATCACATCGACCTTTGCTTGGTCCACCTGTATGCATCTCTCTGAGACTACATGCCCCAGGACAATTCCCTCGGGTACCATGAAGTGACATTTTTCGAAGTTAAGGACCAAATTCTTCTCCTGACACCTCCTCAATACTACGTCTAGGCTAGCTAAACAGGAATCGAACGAGTCCCCATATACGGTGAAATCATCCATGAAAATCTCGATACAATCCTCTAGTAGATCAGAGAAGATACTCATCATGCAACGTTGAAAAGTGCCTGGCACATTGCACAGTCCAAACGACATTCTTCTGTAAGCATACGTGCCAAAAGGGCAAGTAAACGTAGTCTTCTCTTGATCCTCGGGGTCTACATAGATCTGGAAGTATCCACTATACCCGTCAAGGAAACAAAAATATTGCTTCCTAGCCAACCTCTCTAGCATCTGATCAATGAAGGGTAAAGGAAAATGATCTTTCTTGGTTGCTTCATTCAGTTTCCTGTAATCGATGCACATCCTCCATCCAGTGACAAGTCGGGTAGGCACCAATTCATTCTTATCATTCTTAACTACATGAATTCTAACTTTTTACGTACCATGTGAATCGGGCTGACCCATTCACTATCTGGAATAGAGTAGATGATTCCCAGCGAAAGCAGCTTCAAAACTTCCTTCAAAACTTCCTCTCTCATATTTGGATTCAGCTTGCGTTGCGGGTCTCTACAGGCCTTCGCACCTTCATCCAGCCTGATGTGGTGCATGCAAAGATCAGGACTGATCCCGACTAGGTCTGAGAGAGTCCATCCTATTGCCTTCTTGTTCTTTCTGATTACCTCCAGTAGGTCTCTTTCTTGTTCCTCGGTCAAGTTGCTGTTGACGATTACCGGGAAAGTCTCACTTTCTTCTAGATAGGCATACTTAAGTCCTGGCGGAAGCATTTTCAACTCCTTCTTGGGGGTACTTGTTTCCTGTGGCAAGAGATCTTTTTCCTTCACATCAGCTATCAATCCCTTTCCAGACCTGGAAGAATTTTCCATACTAGCTACATGAGCTAATCCCCTTGACCTGGCTGACTCTGGATTCGTACAAAATTCCCTTGTATTCATTGCCTCACACCATCCAGCTACTTCTCTGTCAATAGAGTGACTTAATTCTTAATTATCAATCTGCTCCTGCATCAACTCAGTCTCAAGATATTCCTAGACCAGGGGGTTAATAACATCGATAGCATGCATATTCTCAACATCTAATGGTTTCTTCATTGCTTCATCTATGCTAAATGTATATTTTTCCCCATTATAATCTAGGCATATGGTTCCATCAAAAACATCAATTATGGTCTTGGCAGTATGGAGAAAAGGTCTCCCTAAAAGTACGCCGCTAGACTCAGCAGACTCATTGTCACTCATTTTGATAACATGGAAATCGACAGGATACAGAAAATTATGCACTTTGACGATAACATTTTCTAAGACTCCCTCTGGACAAATGCACGACCTATCCGCCAATTGGATTACCACCTTTGTATCTACCATCCCTACTCCTATCAGCTTCTTGTAAATGGAAAGCGGTAAAACTTTTATCGATGCTCCTAAATCACACATGGCATGCTCAATTCTAACATCACCGATTGAAATGGGTAAGGTGAACATACATGGGTCAGTGCATTTCGAGGGCATCCTTCGCTTCTGAATCACCGCGGAAACATTTTCTCCAATCAGAATCTTCCCACTGGGCCTTGTCTTCCCATCTATAAACTCCTTGATGAATTTGTTGAAGACCGGTAATTTCAAAGCTTGTAAGAGTGGTAAGTTGATCTCCAACTTTCCAAAGATATCCATAAAATCCACCGGTTCATTCTTCTTCCTCTTTGCCTCTCCTCGGTGCGGGAACGGTTTCAATTGTTTCTCCGCACTTGTAGATCCTTCAGCTGAAAACTCACTCGTTTCTTTCCTCACTACCTCATTTTCCACTTCTGGCTCTGGGTCTAGGAAAAATGGTTCAGCCATACTCGGTAATGGTTTCCTCAAATCACCTTCCCGAAGGTCATCTCTTCTCTTGGAACTTCCTGCTCCAAAATTTTCAGACTAAGGAACTAGATCCTTCCCTTCCTTGGCCTTCATTGGAGTTGTTTCTTCATCCTTCCTCATCGCTGGACCTTCATATCCTCGCCCAGATCTCAAAGTGATTTGACTGATATTTGCCCTATCCGGCGGCCTTACTGAGGCAGGAATCTTTCCTTCGTTTCCTCGTATCTCGCTCAAGGAAGTTGCGATCTGAGACAATTGCTTTGCCAGCATATCCATTGCTGCCTTCTGCTCCAGGTGAGCGTCCTGAAGCTTATGCACCACGTCATTGTTGGACTGCAAGTTGTTCTGCATATGCTGTTGAGAACTAACTAGATCATGCACCATGTCATCTAGATTCCTTGGTATCTTAGAACTAGACTGGCCGGAACTTGGTCCTGGACCCAGATGTGGTCCACTTCCTTGATTCTGGTGAAAGTTCCCCTGACCTCCTGAACTGTTGGTGTACTGATTTCCAGGCCCTTGGTTTCCTTGGTAAATGGGTTGGGTATTCTGATAATTTCCGAGGTAGTTCCTTTGGTGTGGCGGTACATAAGAGTTCCCCTGGTGGTTTTGATTCCTATTTCCCCAATTAGAGTGATCTCCCTGGTTCCGGTTGTTCCAATTGTTCTGCCCCTCCTGACTTCTCCCAGCCCAGTTGGTCTGCCTTTCTGGTTGATGCGTCAACTGTGCGTTCTGTTGTGGAGGTGGTTGGTTCGGATCGTTGTCAGACCATCTGAAATTGGGATGGTTTCTCCATGGTGTATCCCTCTGTCTCCCTGGATTCCAACTTCCATCTGGGTTCCAACTCCCCATCGCATTAACTTGGGCCTAGTAATCTCCTTCTTGTGAGGCTGGTGGATTAGTCTTCTCGATTGCATTCAAGAGTGCTTTCTCAAGCCTATCTATTCTTGCCTCGACCCTCTCGTCATCTTGCTCTCTCAGAGCGTTTGCCGTCCCTCTTCTCATAACATTCCTCGGACTGTCGTACGCCTTCTTAGCCTCTATCAGCTTTCCCAAAATTTCTCTTGCTTCACTTCCCTTTTTCTTTGTAAAATTTCCCCCGCTCGAGGACTTCATCAAATCCTTTGACTCAGGGTTTGCTCCTTCATAGAACATATAGTAAATCTCTGCCTCGATCATTCTATGATTTGGGCAGGCATCTAACAATCCTTTAAACCGCGACCAATACTGACTAAGAGACTTATCAAACTTCTGCTTACACTTCACGATTCCTTTCTTGAGAGCATTGGTCTTGTTTGAAGGGAAACAGTAATCTAGAAATTCCAACTTGAAATCCCTCCATGTTCGGATGGAATCCGGAGGTAGCCTCAGTAGCCATGTGTTAGCCTCTCCCTTCAGGGCGAACGGAATTGCACGTAGGCGGTAATGTTCCTTCGTCGCATCGTTGGGCCTTTTCTGAATACTGCACAGATTGCTAAACTCATTTAGAAACTCGTATGGACACTCGTTCCTACATCCAGAGAACGTCGGTAGAATGCCTAACACATTTTTCTTAATATCGATGGCCCTCTGACGTGGGTTCATAACTATAGCCTAGGCTGGCTCACCATCTAGATGGGCAGTGAGCGTACCGATCTCCGGATCTGGATCGACTACGTGTGCCATGTCTCTGAGATCTACCTCCTCTGTATTTGTTTCTGAAGTTGACTTTGGATCCTCCTTTCCTGACGAACTCTAATAGTCGTCACTCTCCGAACCAAACGGAAATGGATCTCCCGTAGATAATCCCGATCTGGTGGTGACCGTAGATGCTGTGTCCCTGACCTTCCAAGTAAACTGATCGTTCCTCCACCCAGATGAGTTACCCCAGTTTCCAAACCGTGAGCCTCTGCTCATAAACTGCAAATTAAGAGAAAGAAAAACAAATCAAAACTATATACGCCAAAATCTCTAAACACAATCATAAACTACGCCATCCATCCCCGACAACGGCGCCATTTGAAGCAAACATATTTAACCAAAGATTCGTGTGTACTTTTGTGCTGGGTCGAGCCCTCAGGTCCAGTGAATCCGCTAGATCACAAGGTCTAGGAACTCAGAGGATCCTGGAAGTCTCGGTCGTCGGACACACAAACCCCCCGCGCTTTCAAAAACCCTCAACCAGCTATACTATGGATTAGTATAGGGAAGCAGGGGTCGATCCCACGAAGATGGATGCGTAAGAAAGCATTTAGGAGACTCTGGGCAAGTTGTTGGTTGCTGCCACGCAATTTTGGGTTGAGGTTTAACTACTACTAGACCTAAGAACGAAAATCAGACACTGGACCTAGGAAACTGAAAGCATCATGCTGACGCCGAACATCCTTATAACCACGAGATCTCAAACTAATTTCCTAGACCCAGTAAAGAACTTCCTAATATAGCTAAACAGAAAGCGAGTAAACAGTGGGGGCCATTTTCCAGAAATAGAAAGTACGGAAGAAAAGCTGCAACTAACAAACTAAGAATTTAACTAACAATGACATGCATCTCATTACCTGAATCAAACGCGAACATGAAGAAAACAGAGCACAAATCCAGATTCAAACAAAATGTAAAAGTTCGGACGTCGGAAACTTGCAATTAGCCGGATATAGAACAGATCTACATATACTAGACGGAATGAAACGAAAACACGAATACTAGGCATCAAACATTAACTACTCTGTTTCAGATCCACACGTCGGATGCTCAATCCACTCCGGATCCAAGCATTCCGAACCAAACAACCAGCAAAATTAACTCCATAACTTCCGATTCAACAGATCTGCCCCGATCTACACAAACTTCCAACAATTCTACTCAAACTCAATAAACCAACGCGCGAAACAAACATCCAATTCAGCAATGATAAGGCTAATTTCATGCATCGGTCTAGGGATTTTATTTCATGAAAACGCTGGGTCTAACGCATGTTTAAAGCCAGGTGTGTGAAGGTTTTCGCTAGATCCAGGAAAGGAAGAGGACGCTTGCATGGTCCTAGGAAACTGGCGAAAGAGTGGACATTATGAAGAAAATTGCTTGACGGAGGAAGCCTCGGAGTTGAAGGGTAGAATAGGGATTTCTACGAAGACTCTAGAAGGCTATGTCTGCATCTATAAAAGGGAGAAGCATGCAAGCTGGAGGGACCTTCTCGGTTGGAGGCCTCGCTAACAGCTTGTAACTTAGTTCACTTTTCACACACTTGGGTTCTTTTGGAGGGGAGATTCAGGGTGACGCACCTTGGGTTCACATCTAGCTTTCTCACGTTCTCGATTGGGTTGTAACACCGTCCTTCTGTGGGGCGAAGAAACAATTTAATTTCCGTTTCGTACTTTGCTGAATATTTTTTCTTATCTTAATGCAAGTTTCGTTTTCGCTTATGTTGATTGTGTTGATTTCTGTTTGTTGATTGTATTTACTTGAATTCTGGAGTTGGAATTGTTAGAGTTGGTTGTTTTCGAGGATTATTGCAGGTTCGTGGTTGGATCTGGGAGAATGGAGTTTGTTTGTGGATGAATCGGGGTTTTGTCTTGCTGATATTGTAGGATTGTCTGTGATTGTTGGAATTCGGAGTTGATCAGAGCAGATCTGTAAGAATCGGAGTTATGGAGTTGATTTTGATGGTTGTTGAGTTCGGGTGGCTTGGATCCGGAGTGGATTGAGCACTCAACGTGAATCTGAGCAGTGTTGATTTAATTTCATGCCTAGTTTACGTGTTTTCATTTCGCTTCGCCTAGTTTATGTCGATCTGATGTATTTCCGATTCGTAGCAAGTTTCCGGCGTCCTGATTTCTATATTCTGTTTGAATCTAGGTACGTGCTCTGTTTTCTCCATTTACGTACTTGAGGCAAGTTAGGGAAATGTATGTCGTTGTTAGTCAGGGCATGAGTTGGTTGTTTGCAGCTTTTACCGTACTTGCTATATTTGGAGTCGTGGTCCCCACTGCTTTTATTCTCTCTATCTAGTCTTAATTTGTGAATCGTTTACACGGTCTAGGAAGTGATTTTAATACCTCGCGATCATGACGATGTTTGTTGTCAGTATGTTTACAGTTTCCTAGGTCTAGCATTTACATTTCGTGCCTAGGACTAGAGTTAGGTAAAATTCTCAACCCTTTGCGTGGCAGCAGACGCTTGTTTCCAGAGTCTATAGCACTACTTCACGAATCCATCTTCGTGGGATCGACCCCGCTTCCCTATACTAATCCATAGTATTTAGGGTTGAGGGATTTAATTGTTGAAGGGGAGTCGAGTGTGTCCAACGACAGAAACACTCTGTGTTCCTTGAGTTCCTGGACCTAGTGATCCAGTGGATTTAAGAAGCGCGGAGTCTTGACCGAGTATCTGCATTAACTTTCTCCGTGCACACTTGCTCACTCCGCTCCGAGTCATATCTTAGCGAGCACTCGCGAGCGACAACCTTTCAAGCAACTACGTCAAACTCAAAACAATTTGCATCCATAATCGAAATCAACAGCAGTAAAATAAATAAAACGAGAATTGTATCTTCGCCCTACACAAGGACGGTGTTACCCAACATCAAACAGGGTCGAGCTTCGAACAACGAAGCTCGGTGAAATTCACGACGACAAATAAATCGAAAGCAAATAATTGTATCTTCGCCCTAACTTGCTCGAAACATGCTTTTCATTATACCAAACCTAACAACTTATTGTGGGACGAAGGTAGTATTAACCATTCTTGACACACAATTCATAGCCCCCCTTTGGGGAGCCTCCAAGGCTCCTCCCTCTCTACTCCATATTTTAATTCTTCCATCTTTCTTGGAAATTGAAGCAAGGCAAGAGGAGCATGAAGACTTCAAGATTCAACCTTAGGTTTTGTTTATTTATTTCATGTCTCGTACGTTAATTATTTTTTTAGTTCATCTGTGTATGGATGGCTAAACAATAGAATTTTGAGGATTGATAGTAATTGATTTTTATGTAGTCCTTTTTATGTTTAATGTTCATAACTCGCCACACTTGATTTTTCCTGAGGTTTTGTTCCACTAATTCGCTGTTACCTTGATTATTGTCAATCTCTGTTCGGTGATAGCTTTGATTGGTTTATCTTATGTATTCATACAATAATTGTGACATGAGTATTGAAGCATGATAAGGAGAAATCGTGGTAAAACTTGAGTCGGATGAACGTAGAACTAATTAGAATAACTAAAGAGTTAGTGAAATCATTATCCTTGAAATTCCTTCGATTCTTTCTTATTTGCTTTTATTGTTTTACTTTATGTCTAGTTTAATAGATTTCAAACCCAAAACTTTGTTTCTGTAGATAGTATTTGACGCTTAGTACATGGTAGTCAATTGCAATTCTATTCCCTGAGTGTGATATCCCGCACTGACCTTTAGCTATACTATTTATGCCTTGTATACTTGCAAGTAGTTGTAGTGCTAAAAAATAGTGCATCAAGTTTTTGGCGTCGTTGCCGGGGAATGCTTTTACGCATGGATTGATATCATAGAATGGAAGATAATACTACTTTGGATTTGATTGCTTTACTTTATTTTATTTTATTTTATTTTTATTTTATTTTATTTATTTATTTATATTTTTCTTGGTCTAGGGAATTTACTAAACCGTAGGGTCTAGCAGATCATAAACCTATCTGGAATGCTGTTGGGTGCAATCTCAAACCACATCAAAACCTTGACCCATTATACAATTGACTAGTATATGGAAGTGAAGATCGATCCCACAGAGATGGAGGAGTTTAGAAGTATTTGGAGGATTTGGAAAAGGGTTGGTTGCTGTGTAACATCCCAAAAATTTCTGCGACTTTTGTTTTAATATGGATGTCGAATGGAAAGTTTTCTTTTATAAAATTATTCGTTCCTATGTGATTGAGTTGATTATGTGAAATAATTTTCATGAGCGATGTGGAATGAAATGTTATATACATTATATTTTACAATGTGGGGAATTAATTAAATGAGATCATGCATTTTGTTCAAGCCAAATTCATTGGAAATTTTCGGCCCCTTCAATTATTGGAAATATTTTCTTCTTGGATTTAATTGATTGTTTTGGGATATTTATCCAAATTAAATCCAAATCGAATTATCCCTAATTTGTGCTACATGAAATTCGAATCCTAGCCTAATCTTGTGAGTTTCAAAAATCCCCTATTTTAATTAGGAGGATGAATTATTCTCTTTGATTTAATTGGTGCCTTGTTGATTCTCTTCTTTTAATTTTGAATCCAATTAAATCATGTCACACTTTGTTTCCTCACCCTAATTAAATTAGGATTTGAATTATTTCCTTGTGGCAATTAAAGCCAATTTTCGGCCTTCCCTATCTGTAGAGGAAATATATTTGTTTCCTATTTTGTGGAATTCCTTCTATTCAAATAAATACAAAATTAATACATATGTCTAATTAATCGGGGAGGTGAATATTTTCCTTTTAATTTCTTCCATTATTTTATTCCTCCATAATAATTAATTTATTTATTTGTGGGATTAAACCTAGGACTATAAAATCAACTAAACCTAACCCTAGCCCCCATTCTTTTCCCCTCCCACACGTCCTCTCCCTCACACGCCTTCCTCCTCCCTCTCTTCATTCTCTCCCTAAAAAAACCTCCTTCAATCCTTTGTTCTTGTGTCAATTGGAGTTGGAACTTCAAGATTCACCGAAGAATCGCACCAATTGTCGTTTCTACCGTTTGTTTTTTACCAAAGAAGGTATAATTGAATTCTTTTCCTCATCCTTTTCATTGAATCATTGTTCTTGATTCCATCATGCATATAGTGAGTGTAGGAATCATAGATCGAAAATTTAATCGGTGGGGATTGATGTGTTGTGTGATGAAATTTGTGGATGTACGTTTGTGAATGTGTATGTGTGAAGTTTGGATGATTCATTGGTAAATGATGTGTGAATATATGAGAACATGAGTGTGAGAGCTTTTTGAAGCATGATTATGTATTGGAAGCATGAATAAATGTGTTTGGATGAATGATGAATAAATCCTAATTTCGAAATTGTGAAGCATGAAAACTGTGGTGTTCGGACAGTGGATTCCGACGTGTGTTTGACCAGCCAAACAATCTTATTTTGACACGAATTTTTAACTGGGTATATTTTGAGATGTCTTCTGTATAGTGTATGAATTTAAGCTCCTTTTGACTAGAGATGAAGTTTTAATGAATTTTTGAAGTTGACTGCGCAATTCTGCCAGAAACTTGTATTCTCGCATAGAGAGTTTCGTTTTTTATTTGACCGACCAAATTGCCTTATTTTGATGTGAATTTTTGACTGGATGAAATTTTAAGTGTCTTCTGTGTTGTGTGAAAATATCAGCCACATTGGACATCGGATGAATGTTTGACAAATTTTTCAATTGAACTGCGCAGTACTGCTAGAATTTTTGTGTTCCGACCAGAGAGTTCCAATTTTGTTTTGACTGACCAAATGACATGATTTTGGTGTGAAATTTTAACTAGATGAACTTGAATGTGTCTACTATGTGGTGACCAAAGTTTAGCTTCATATGAGGTCGGATGGACTTTTGGTGATTTTTACAAAACGACTGCACAGTTCTGCCAGTTTTCTGTCATGTTATGAATTACATGATGCATGTGTGATTAAGAAACATATCTTATGGTGTGGTTATGTGCTATACGTTGAGATATATTATGGTATGTTTCCTTATGTGATGAACGTTTAGGATGGGTAAATTAAGAAAACGATGAAAGGAACGATAGGACATGCATGATAATTTGTATTGATGGAAGGCTGATTGTGTTGTGGTGTTGGCAAGGGTTGTTGTGTGTACGTGAGCACAAGGAACGAGTGTTGCTTTGAGTTGGGTATTGTATAGTTTAAGCAAGCGAGGTGAGCTTTCTTTTACAAATCTCTTTACCTTTCGAAAATATGATGTGGTGTTATAAGGGTGGTTTAACTTGTTATGTCATGCCATGTTGTTTTTGTTTATGAGATTGTTGCCTGATGTCTAGTTCGTCTGAGCTTGCTCCGTTAGGCTATATGGTTGTGTTGTGAAACGAATTCGGGTCTGAGTATGGCCGCAAACCCTATCAGGCTGTGTACACTGGTGGGATCGTGAGCCGTCCTTGCTAGTCGGCCGGTCTCGTGGGCGAATAGTGTGGCCACACTTTTGTCGCACTGTGTAATGATGATTGTGATTGATGGATTGTTGAGAAAATGGGGAGATTGTTTGACTAGCCAGTCTATGAAACGTTTTTGTGTTCTCGATGGTATTTCTTAAGTACATGTAAAACTCGAGATCACTGGTATGGATGACATAACTGTTATAAAATGTTTTCGGCATGAGCCCATTGAGTTCAACAAGTACTGAGCCCTGCATATGTTTTCCCTATGTGCAGGTTGAGCGGGATGTTGCGATGGATGTTGAGTCGGCCTAGGAATTTTAGATGCGTTGTGTCCTCATACATAGGCGTCATCCTATAACTCTCTTGATAACCTATTTTCGCTGCTATTATTGAAACTGTGTCGCAAGAATTTATTTTATTTCGTACGATTTTTGTCTTGTCAAATACTTTGAGACTCTAACCCGCTGCTTACTTCGTTACTCTAAAATGGTTTTCGTAAACTAAAACAAATGTTCTTTTGGGAGTTAATTGGATTTTTTATATTTATTTTTCCGTTGTTTTCTTTGAAAAATTGTTTGCTAAAAATCTCCGCACTATTTGATATTGTAATTATGACATTAATTATTTTGAACTAAAATCCGTTGCTTAACTTTTCAATGAACTAAAATATTCTCCTTCTTAAGTTATTTGGGTCTTTCATTTGAACTGTCGTCCTTTAAATGTTGTCCTTTATTGCTTTCCTGTGGTCACGACCTCCTCGTTTTATTATCCCTAGTATGGGCAGTCATGACATGCTGCCACGCAACTCATGGGTTAAGGGTTTACTGGGTCAAGTTGAAGATTTCCTAAAATGGCTAAACAAGTATGTAAAAACTAGTGGGGACCATTTCCCTTGACTTACTGCTGTGACAGAAAAGGCTGCAAAAAGTAAACAAACACCTCAACAATGCAGATATGATCTCTAACTACTAACTGACTTCATCTTCCTCCAAAAACTATCGCAAATTTAAATGAAACAGAGCATCCAAACACCATTAAAACAGAGCAACCTTAGATTCTGAACTTAAACATGACAATTAATCAGAAAACTACCAGATCTAATCTACTGGGTTGAGCAGAATCGCAAACAAACAATAATAATCCTTAATCATGCAGAAGCAAAACAGAGACATTCAGATGCACCAACTTCAATTCAATCTCCACGCAATTCAACACAATTCAACCAGATTACACATCTCTACCGTCAAATTCATCCTACTTCCTTCAGATCCACAAAATCTAACTCAAATTCACCGATTCGAAACCCAAACTCCGGTCAATTGCGAAACACATCCAAATTTGTAAAAACCAAACATCAATGCATCAAAATCAAATGAAACACAAACTGAAACTTCCATAATATCATAAACAAGTTCAAAACACAAGTAACTAGCGCCGAGCTTCAAAAACAATGAAGTTCACGGCGTAAAAACGACAGAAACTGAAATAGATTGTATCTTCGCCCCCACGGGACGGTGTTACACGCCTAAAACATGACAGAAACCACCACGGTGCCAGAATATGAACCCATTTTCCAAGTGCGCAGAGAAATGTATGTGAAGTGAGATATGTAGAGGAGTGAGCTAAGAACAAAGTGTAAAGGTGGAGCTGCCTCTCTTCAAGATAGTTGTCCCTTTTTATAGTTGAGGCTCGGATCCCTAGAGCTCTTTTCTTTGTTGATTTATCAATTTTTCCCTTCGAAAATGATCCTTCAAAAGATGCTCTTTGCTTCACAACTGCTCCTGCCATCGCTTTTGTAATCCTTCTAGGTTGGTTTTGCGAATTGGCGCTTTTCACTTCAAATTCCTTTGATTGCATCTGCCCTGTCGATTTGTATATGTTTCCTGGGTCCGGTAGATTTTCTACACACCTGAACTTATAAACACATATTAGCTCATTGAAATCACATAAATTTGCCCCATAAACAATGCAAGGAACGAGCCTTATCAATAACAAGCGAGTTTACAGAGTATATATAGTATAGCTAAAGGTCAATACCGGATATGGAACACAAGGAAAACTATCAAAGATTATCTACTTTCTACTAGGCTTCCTCTACTATTTGGAGAAATGATGATTTTTGAGTTTTTCAGAATAAACATGTAAAAACAACGAAAACAAAGCACAGTTGCAGATAAAATCACAGAGGTAAGGAATGTGCTTTCACAGTTATGGTTATACAAGTTCCAACTATAACATCCTAGCACAATTCATACTTCACTAGAACGAGTCACATAAATATTGTCCGTGAGGCACAAATTAGATTACAAACACTAGGGGCATCAATCCCTAGATTTGTAACTCCCAAAAGATTATAAGACTTTTAATGTTCTCGCTCTCAATTAACAGTGATGTTTTAAGGGAAGCAAATTGTAACGTCAACTAAGCTCTTCTAAATCGCAAACCTCATCTCACGATTATGTTGTAAGCCAATAGATCATCACGGAATGTGTCACTCAAACGTGAAGCAATTATCCAACACTTAGAATAGAAGCAAAATAATGAACAAAAAAATAGATATTAAATAAATAGGAACTGTATAAACCAAAGTCGTTACTAACACATCCCTAGAATTCTATGAGTTTAGTTACACATAATGGAATAATCTAAACACATAGTTTGTAGGGAAGACATAGAAAACTTGAGAACTAAAATAATAGAATCCAAAGGTTGAATGTAGTAGCGGTTGGTTTTCACAGCGGAATAAACAATAACCTATTTAGTTTGATTGAAAGATTTACATCTAAATGTTCTTTTATCAGATTGTACACTAGAAAACATGTTCATATAAGCATATAATCACAAAACAATTTGAATATATGCAATCGAAATCATAAGATTTAGGGTTTTTTGCCTATAAATACATGAAATTTCATTTTTTTCTATTTTTTCCCCCAAAACTTTGTTTTTTGAATATAAATACATGAACTTTGACATTTTATGATTTTTCCCCAAAATATAATTTTTCACCAAATTAAAGCTGATGTGTTCACCGAAAAGCGCCAACATGGCAGAAATGTCGGTAATAAAAAATGGCGTCGTTTATAGTAAATGAGCTAATTTGCTTATAAATACACAAACATTTGAGATATTCTACTTTTTCCCCAAAACTTTTGAAACTTTCTGATATTTCCCCAAATTGAATGAAACATTCTTGTGTTTCCCCAAACTTTCTTCGCTAAATTCAATGTTAATATCATGAAAATTTACAAAAATAAATATGATAAAAAAAAAACTCAATTCATTCCATCATTTTCCATTCAAATTTCTTCATAATTCCACAACACTTCAAAAATTCATCATTTTCCCATCCAAATTCAACAATTTCACAAAAAAATATCACCAAAAACTAACAATAAACGAGTACAATTTTTTTAAAAAAAAACTTGTAATCAATCATCGTTCCCTTGTGTTGGTGTGTTCTGACTCTCTTGTGTTGAATGAACTTTCATGACATTGCTTTGTCTAATCCTTGAACTTGATGTGCTTGAAATCTCCCTGTTCACATGCATTACCTTGTTGTGAGAAGACATCTGTATCATATACATTATGTTAGAATGTCACATCAATTTTTCAAAAATGAGAGTTAACAAAACAACTAAAGTTTAATCAATATACCCTCATATAAATGTTTCCACTCTCCTCAAAACCAATCACTCCAACTCCTTTCCTAGCTAATGCCCTTTCCTTCACTTGACAAGCATTAGCAACTTGACGAGCATTAGCATTAGCAGAGATGGACATTTGTGGATGCTTTTTTCGTGTTCCTCGACTCAAGCCTGCTAAGCTATTTTGTTGTGGAATTTTCTTTGCAGGCCTTCCCCTTTTACCCTAGAGAATCATATATAAATATAGCAATTAATATAGTTATATAAAGGTACAATAGGAAACTTCACTACCTTTTCCTTCGGTGTGTTTTCAACTGAATCGTTCTTGCAACTCCTGCTGTTGTGCCCTTGTTGGTGACAGTTTCGGAAAGTCATCTGCACTCCACTTCTCTTTTTTTTAGGAAATTTAGGATCTTTTTCCTGAGGTGCTCTTCTTCTCTTTTTCTTGGGTCTACCAGGCATTCTTCTTATCACTGGAGGCTTGACAGTGGTTTCTTCTACCTCGGGCCACATTCTCTTACCCCTAATGGGTTCCAATCCCACCCTGCTCACTGTATAATAATCATCTACAAAGGTAGTTGCATCTTTATTTTTGAACCTTATACAAGCTACGCCATGCACACATGGTATTCCACTTAATTCCAAACTCTACATGTACATGTGCGATCCCCAAGATTCACAACAAACGTATCATCCTCAAAGTGAACCTCAAATTTCCCACGCAACGCAGGATGTGCAGTGTATTCACGACTATCAAACTTTAACTTTTCAATCTTTTCCATAATATTGGGACAAATTCTTCCATGCACCTTCGAGATGGTATGTAACCTGCTTACTTGTTGTGTCATGAGAGTGCACCAAATTTCCTCAAACATGTAAATTATATGCTTGCCTCTAGCTTCAACAATACATGCATTAAATGACTCAACGATGTTAGTAGTAATCACGTCGCTACATGCAGAGGTGGAGATGAAAGCCTTATAAAAAGTTTTTGTATCCCGGCCAATGAAGTCTTCATAAGTAGCTCGACTCTCTACCTTCATTTCTTGAATGGCTGATTTGAATTTCTCTACATAGGTGCTTTTAACTGCCTTTAGTACAGTTTCTTTAGATCATGTTCCTTGTGTGTCTTCTTCCAATTCATGTACACATGGCGTGCACAATTTCTGTGTTCAGCAAGCGGCGCTAAAGTACTGACTGCGTTTGTAAGCTCCTGGAAATTCAAATATTTACAATAGTTAATAAATATTTTAGTTTAGTAAGAGAAATAAATCATAAATGTATACCTTCTGTTGATCACTGATGAATGTCCATCCCGCTCCATCTGCAATTTTAAGATCCTCAATGATACACTTTAGAAACCATATCCAACATTGCTCATTCTCTACCTCAACTATAGCCCAAGCAATCGGATATATTTCATTGTTTCCATCCTGTCCAACGGTACTCACTAAAATTCCACCAAAGAAAGTCTTTAAGAAGCAACCATCAAGTGCAATCAAAGGCCCGCAACTCATCTTGAAGCCTTTCACAAGCAAACTAAAGCCCACGTACAGACCTTTGAAAACATCTCCATTACCCAAAAGCAAATTAAATCTTCCCTCTTTATCAACTTTTCTTAGTTCAACTATATAACTCTTGAGTAAACCATAATGTTCTTCAATTGGTCCTCTTAAGAGCTCTACAGCAATGGCCTTAGCTTTGTAAAGTCTATTTTTATTGATGTCACTCGCATATCTTTGTAGGATGTCCAATGCTAAATCCTTCACGCAGTAGTTTGGTCGCGATCTAAACACATTCAAGTATTTTTTGGCAATCCATTTTGAGCTTATAAGCTTGTTATTAATTTCGCTAGGACAATCGTGTTCACCATCATATCTCTTGATTTTAAAAAATTTTTTATCGTTCACAACACTAGCATAAACCCTCCAAGGACAAGGTGGATTGCATTTGGCTTCTAACTGATCTTTTTCAACCCTCTTAAAGTGTATAAATTTTTTGTTCTCTATAGCCCAAGCCGTAAGGGCCTCTTTACACTCAGACACATCCTGAAATTGCATTCGTAACCGAATATTTTAGTTTAGTAAGAGAAATAAATCATAAATGTATACCTTCTGTTGATCACTGATGAATGTCCATCCCGCTCCATCTGCAATTTTAAGATCCTCAATGATACACTTTAGAAACCATGTCCAACATTCTCATTTTCTACCTCAACTATAGCCCAAGCAATCGGATATATTTCATTGTTTCCATCCTGTCCAACGACATTCACTAAAATTCCACCAAAGAAAGTCTTTAAGAAGCAACCATCAAGTGCAATCAAAGGCCCGCAACTCATCTTGAAGCCTTTCACAAGCGAACTAAAGCTCACGTACAGACCTTTGAAAACATCTCCATTACCCAAAAGCAAATTAAATCTTCCCTCTTTATCAACTTTTCTTAGTTCAACTATATAACTCTTGAGTAAACCATAATGTTCTTCAATTGGTCCTCTTAAGAGCTCTACAACAATGGCCTTAGCTTTGTAAAGTCTATTTTTATTGACGTCACGCGGTAGTTTGGTCGCGATCTAAACACATTCAAGTATTTTTTGGCAATCCATTTTGAGCTTATAAGCTTGTTATTCATTTCCCTAGGACAATCGTGTTCACCATCATATCTCTTGATTTCAAAAATCTTTTTATCATTCACAACACTAGCATAAACCCTCCAAAGACAAGGTGGATTGCATTTGGCTTCTAACTGATCTTTTTCAACCCTCTTAAAGTGTATAAATTTTTCGTTCTCTATAGCCCAAGCCGTAAGGGCCTCTTTACACTCAGACACATCCTGAAATTGCATTCGTAACCGAATTTTTAAGGTTCTATGATCACATTTAGGATTATAAACAACCCTCTTTCTCCTACACTTAAACAACCAATATCATCATCGTTGTCATCACTTTCAAATGAATTCACATCACTATCAGAGTTTGCATAATCAGAAATATTCTCATTCTCATCATTGCCAACACAAGCATCAAGGAGTTTAGAGATATCATAAGAGATATCATCCCCTACCACTATCGTTCTCATCAAATAGTTCAATATCAGTTAGCTCATTGTCACTCTCCTCACTTTCAGATGGGTAATAATTCACATCTATATCACAACTCGACTCTTCATTGTCACCCACATTTTGCCCAATATTTTCAGCAACTACTTCCCGACTTTTCTCCACAAATCCATCTTCTAATCTCTTCCCACCATCTATAAATATACTAACTGTTCTAATTCTGTGAGAAAGATATGCCAACATTTGCATAATAATCACATATAAATTATGATCTGGAATTTTGTAGCACATCTTAGACCATGATATAATGCCTAATTTTTTTAACTTCTTCTTCAATGTTAAAATAGCCAAATTTATCAAGATCAAAGCCATACCTACCAACACAACTTCCCCCAATATAATTTTTAACACCATCTATGTCTTCAAAACCATCTCCATAGTGAAAATAAATGGCAAATTCATCACTGCAAATAAGAGAGTAGAACAAAATTGCATCATAAATTAGTAAACACTTGCCATTAAATATAAATTGGGCATGTATTTTTTGGGCGTGTGTACTGAGTACCATAATTTAGAAAAAGAAAGTATTAGTAAATCCCTTTTAGGCCTATTTGTTAGGGTTTTGTATACTAGAAATCACCTTTCGAGTGATTGGATACTGTAAAACTCTAATGGTTATTTTCCAATAAATGCAACAGATTATTTTTGTCATAATGTTGTTATGTTTTACATTTAATAATTGTTTATTACATATTTAAATGTATGAGCAAACGTAACAAAGTCTAAGTCTTTGTTTTAGTAGACCGGTTGTGGGCGTCGTCCAATTTAAGGTAACACGGTTAGTTCTAAACAAAGAAAAATAAAAATTTCACAACCTAGATAGGCCTAGACTACCTATCGCGAAAGGTTGCAATGTCAGTCCGATTATTTCTAAACCTTATTGAAATAAGATGACGTTGGTGTGGTATAGCATTGAATGGATCTAACAGCAAGACGAGTCTTTATGCTATCTACTGAAAGACGAGGTCTTGAGAATTAATTTCTTAATCAATGTACGTTAGCATTGAGCATACGATATTGAGTATCCACTACTTTGACTTACCAAAGGTGCGGGTTTTTCGTAACCCAACGATCCAGGTATATTGGGTAGTGGTGATCATTATCTAGAGGTGCTAGGATTGCTATTATGTTGAAACGTGCGCGAGGAGAGTCTCGTTTGATAACATCCACAAGAGGAGCTCGAAACGAGGTTTTATTATTCGGAACCTAGCTAGTTGGAGTTTGATTACTCTATGAATAATAAATAAGAGTTTCTTGCTAAGTCCACTCTTGGAATTCGAAATATGTTAATTAATTAAGTCTATAGCAGACATTAATTAATTAATGGATGTTTCCATCTTAAGCGCGAGAAATAAATCAAATACAATTAAAGGAAACCCGGAATACTTGTAATTTCAGATTTGGAAGGCAGTGCAATATTACTTCTGTAGTGGCTGCTCGTAATATTCCAATATAAGCTTATATTAAATTGTGGGTTCAATTTGATTAGTAAAAAGCTAATTGGGTGAGGCATGTTCCAGATTCTTCCTTAGATCCCTGACTGGGCCCAATATGTGACTTATATAAATAGGAGAATAAATGAGACAGAAAACACAACAATTATTTTACAAAATTTTCGTCCCCCCCCCTCTTGAGAGAGTTTTCGAAAATTGTGCTCCCTCTGTGAGCTGAGTTCTGTCTTCCATTATTCGAGTCCTAGTACGTTGGTGAGATTTGCCCACACAAATATCAGCGTATAGTCCGGGACACCAGTCAGAAGATCCGAGGTCTTGTATTGAAGATCTTCACGTGGAGACGGAGCAAGCCATCATCGATTCTTGATTGAATCAACGAGGTAAATTGGCTAATTCCGTAGTAAGCATGTTTTAGGAATTTTATGTGCTAAAGCATGTTTTAATTCAAGTTATGAGCATGATACATGTGATAATTACGCGAATAGATTTTGTCTAAATAATCTGCTAAATAGATCAAATTCATGTGATCCGTTTTGAACGCACGCTTCCGCTGCCAGCCCCTTCACTATTATCAAATATGTAGAAGGTAAGCATCTCCCAAAAAAAGAATAGGAAAATCACTAAACCCTACCAAAAGCATAGTTTAATATTAATCACATAATTTACCTATGCCATATTTCTCCAGAAGATTTGGATGACTTGAGACCACCAATAACTTTATCAATCATTTAGAAGCCACTGTCTCGTCCAAGGGGATGAAAATTTTTGAAAGAAGTAAAGGGGAAAGGGAGAGAAAGGTGAAAGGGTGAAAACCGATAAATGAGATGAAAAACGACAAAGGTTTTCCTTTTATCCATGTCAGATTTTCTTTATTCTCATTTTCTGCCACATAGATAATAAAATAAGTATGCATTTTCCACGTCATCTTCAATTTGATCGGAATTTTTAATCGGGGAAAAAACAAAAAAGTCTAAAGTTCATGCATTTATATTCAATAAAATAAAGTTTTGGGGTAAAAACAGAAAAATTGAAAGTTTGTGAATTTACAGGCTAATAACCCTAAGATTTACCATATGAATTCAAGTAATAGAATTCGAACTCCTTCTTCAATCGATCTCTACCATGGATCTTTTGATCTGTTCCCTTTAACTCAGAATGACCTCTGTGTGGCCAAAGCTTGGCAAATCCTCAAAAGCTGGAGGAGAATTGAAGACAGAACTATGAAAACCTAAATTTCAAAAATTTTCACTCTCTCTTAAAATGCAGAGATCGAAATTAATTGATTAGTTACGTTTGTCTTCTCTTCTTCTCCTTTTTATATTAAGTTAATTATTTTGGGTCAGACCAGTGATCTGTGGAAGATTGGATTGGGCCATAGTGCTTCCACTAATTAAATTGAAACTAATTTAATTCAAACCCAGACTTAAATATTATTATCATCTACTAGATATAATATTGAATGCTCATCCAAACCGAAACTATGAGTATTACGTGATTTCCTCTTTAATTAAATCATTTCCCATGTTTAAGATCTAAATATTCATTAATTAATATGAAGGCTGCTATATGACTTTTATTAATTAATTTCTTTTTCTAAAAGTGGTCTTGTTTAGAAACATTATTTATTATTCATGGAATAAATTTCAACTAGCCAGTTATCTGAATAATAAAACCTTTTTCTAAACACCATAATTCACTTGATCGACACTTCCAAGAAGGTAAGAAAACTTGGATTTGCTAATCCATTTGCAAAATGTCTATTTTTTTAAAAAAGTGAGCAAACTAATAAATTTACAGCCATAGCTAGATTCAGGGTGAAGGCGGAGAAACCGTGAAAGGGAGGAGGAGGACCGGAGAAGGGTGAAGGCGGAGGAAATTAAATCCCTCCCTTACAGAATTATCGCAATTGTTTTTTCAATTGGAATTCAAATTTAAGATGAGTAGTTTGGGCAATTGATAAATGTTGTGAGAGAAATAATAAGATAAAAGAAGAGAAAAAAGCAAAAAACAGAAAATTAATTGTTCTAAAAAATTAGCATATCTCGATCTCAACGCTCTGAAAAGACAGATAAATATAATCTCAAATTTTTGAAAATTCAGCACTCAAATTCCGAAATTTGTCTAAACAAGCACATTGCTTATGGCATATGGGAATATGTAAGTTTTTTATAGTAGAAGTATTTAAGGGTGTCCACTATGGAACCAACGCGCCTATAGCCCCGGCGGGGGCGATCCCGGGGTGACTTATAGTGGATCAGACGTCCGCCCCGGGGCGGATGTACGAAAGGGGGCGGATGGGTATGCGGCAAAACCGGGGCGAGGACGCGCCGGTCGGCCTTCGCCGCGCCTATAGGCGCGCCGACGCCCCTCAAATTTTTTATTTTTTTATAAATTAACTCTATAAATACCACTCCTCCACCACCTATTTTTTCACCATTTTCACACACTCTCCCTTCATTCACTATCTACACTTTCACTCTCTAAAAATGCACGGTGGAGATGACGAATCACCCGACTCGCAGGAATCGGGCTATGGCGGCAATCTTTCACAACCGTCGGGCGGCTATCCTTCACAGCCGTCGGGATATGACGGCTATCTTTCTCAGCCGTTTGGATATGGCGGCTATCCTTCTCAGCCCTCGGGATATGGAGGGTCTCCGTCCCAGCTGTGGATTTAGAGTCAATCTCCCCGCCGTGGGCATCGTGTCCAAACCTTCCTCCATCTCAATCGTGGAGGTCTTTTCCAACGCCCCAACCTTTTCAGCGGAATCTAAGTCGCTCGCCGTTTGGAAATTACAGACCCAACCTCGACATGCTTAACCAGCCGCGTCCGGAGTCCCCTTTCCTATCTAGCCAATCTCGATGTGCAGTTGATGCAACAACTGTAGGACGTCTGCAGCAAATATCTAGCCACCGATGACCCGTACATCAGGAATATATACCAGAAGCTCATCAATCGGATTGAGCGTCGTCTATGGTTGGCTGATGATGCTCCTGGGGCAACTGTGGCCGGCAGCAGCGAGGGAGGAGGATGAGAAGAAGAAGAAGACGAGGAAGCCGACTCCGATACCGAGTAGACGGTGGCGGAGTTTTTATTTGTATTTTTTTTAAAATATTCGTTGTATAATTTTACCATTTTCAATACAACGAATATTCGGTCTCAATTACCTTGTTTTCTAATTATTTATATTGCGATGATTTTAATTATACTTGATTGAAACTAAAAACATTTTAAAATGAAAATTGATTATAAAATTTGGGGCTGTTGGAAGTATCCACTATAGTAGTGAAAATAAATTTATGGGGCTGTGGATAATAAAATTGGGGCTGTGGACAAAAAAAGGGGCGGGACTAATGGAGTGTCCGCCCGGTGGACACTGTAAGTAGATATTCAATTCTGTACCTCGGAACATCCAATTTACGACATTCCTCTTGTGTGAAAATGATAAAGATGATTTCAAGTGACTAAAATCGATTTGTTAATTTGTTTATTGAATTTCCTCACCAGATCCAGTTGAAAATCGAAGGAGGTCCTATAAGCTTGGACCCATTGAACTGAAAGAGTAATCTCCAGCTCATCTTACTGCCAATTGATCCTTCGACAGAATTTTTTTCCGCACCAGTTGTCACGAAGCTGCGTTCGGTTTCGTATCATGTTTCTGATGCACAGTTAAGTGTTACTTTTTCAGAAGTATTTATTTATATAATATTGAAGTATGCTGTTAATGACGAAGGAGTCGTGCAAGCTCTACGATGCTCAATTCAGGAATTCCATTGTTTAGTTGTTTTCCTTCATTTTTGGAAATGTCTATTTTAGGATATCGGGCTTCTATAATACATATATGAAGATACTGACTCTATTAAACTGCGATTATTATAATCATCGATTTCATCATATAATGTCTCTTTGATGGATTGTTTGGATTGGTCATGAATCGTGTTTACATTTGATTTTATATGCTAAACTGTTGCTTTGTTGCATCAGATACTGTTCAGATTCTTGCTCAAGGCATTTCATATGCTATGTGATATCATCCAAATTTTGTTTGTAAGCTCAATGAGTCCGGTTTTTTTTCAGTCTACTTGGTTTTATAACTTTTTGTTATGATCTTTTAGTTCCAGGTTCTGGATTTAGGAGCTCCAAGCTTGAATTGTTTTGAAATAGGAGTGACAGATCGTTTTCTGTGATTTGTGTTGGAAGAGATGAGTGGACATCAAGCACAGGAGAAATATGAAGTTAAAGCTTCTTCCAGTAAAGGAGTGGAGAATATCCAATGCAGCTCAATTTTTGGACAGTTTTCAGAAAAAGAAATTATAACTCAGTTAAAAGGGCTTGCTCGTAATCCTTCTATGCCACAATTTGCAATTGATAACATTCAGCCTTTGTGGACTCAGATTCTTGGTCTCAGAAAATTAATGGCTCTCGAAGCTTCTGAAATGCCTTGGGTATGTTCTTTGATATTCAACTCTTCCCATTTCCACATGATTTAAAATTATAGCATTTGACCTTGCTTTATTAGTTGGGCTTGATTTTTATGCATCTCTTTATAGTTACCGCAACTTTAGTTAAATTGATATTGTGATAGCAATCGCCCTTGGAAGGTCTACACACGTGGACCACGACAGGTGGCGAATTATAATCAGTAGCCAAATCAGCAAGAATTAAGGAGATCATGGTAATTGCTGGAATTGAGGATTCGTTGTGAAGAAGAATGAAGATATCATGGTCAAGATTTGCTGATTGAGGATTGCAGAGATATTGGCTAATTACAATTATTATTTCCCTTTAATAGCTCTCATCATTATCAATTACTATTATATTATAATAATGATATGATTGATTGCTTAGCTTATTTAGACACTTTTGTAAACTCCTATAAAAAGGAGAGCCTTGGAGATTAGGAGAATCATCCAGAGAGATCATTGTTAGGCGGTTAGAACCGTGGCCTCAAGGAGGAGTTCTTCCATCTCTTTTCCCCTTTCAATAAAACGAGAGTCTTTTCTATTAGTTCCTTGATTCCAATATTTACTGAATTTCCTTAAAGCTCTGTTTTGCCTTTCACTGCATAACAAATTGGTGCGGTGAACGATAGTTGAAACACGTTCCTCGGGATCACGCGCAGATGACACACTCGTGCGTGTCGATGGTTTGGAGAAGGCAATGGCGGAACTTACTACTCATGTCCGCTCTTTGGATACCACTCTGGACGAAAGAATTCGTCGTTGTATTGAACCAGTTCTCCGTCAGCTTCGCGGAACTCCCATTGAGGAGCCTATATCAGAGGCTCATCCACACAAGTCGGGGGAAAATGCCTTGGATGAAGATGCTTCCAGCCCAACTCCCACAACTGCAGTTCCACCATCAATGGCCTTACCTTCATTTGATGGAACTGATGTCTTGGTTGGCTTGCGAGGGCTGGCCAATACTTCATGGTCAATAAAACACCAGAAGCTGCTCGTATGGATCTCGCACTCATTGCGTTATCAGGTCCTGCCCTTCCCTGGATTCAAATTGTCAAACGACGCTACCCTTCGCTCTCATGGAGTCAGTTTGCACGTGAACTCATTATCCGTTTCGGTGATTATAACACCCATGATGGATATGAAGCTCTAGCAGCAACAAAACATGATGGCTCCCTCACGGACTACATATCTCTGTTTGAGTCACGTTTGGCTCAATTGCCCGATCTCACAGATCCTCAATACATTGGGATTTTTCTGGCAGGTCTTAAGCCTTCAATCCACATGTACTTACAAGACCCCTCTACCTACTCAGATGCTGTCCAAATGGCTAAACGATATGAGAATATTTCTCAGTCTTTGGCTCCTACTACTTAGCACGTTTCTGGTAGTTCTTCCACCAGTCGCTATTTCTCGCAACAATCTACTAATCATGGGAAACAAGCTCCACAGATTTCAGCCCCATCAGCAGCCTCGGTGGGACCTCGACCGCCCAACCGTTTCCAAAGTATGTCCACAGAAGAATATCGGAAACATCTTGCTGCTGGCACATGTTTTAAATGCGGCTTGAAGTATAGCCCTACACACCGTTGCCCACCAAAAACTCTAAAGGTCATTGTTGAGGACGACGATTCCACAGATGAAGACGAAGAAACAGGGAAAGACGAGGAGCACACTAATTCTGATCTTGCGGCATTCCATGATCTACAACTATCCGAACTGTCATCACATGGCTTGGACAGCTATCAAACGATGAAGTTCTCAGGGACGATTGGGGCATCGAGCATCAAAATCATGGTGGATAGTGGAGCTAGCCATTGTTTTATTGCCGATCACATGGCCACTTCGCTTGGCCTAGAAATTACTCCCACAGCCACATTCTCTGTTCGTTTAGGCGACGGGTCCAAACTGCGCAGCGGCGGAATTTGACAGAATGTCAAACTAGGCTTAGCATCAGAGGAGTTCATCTTATCTTGTTATGTTTTTCCCTTGCGAGGAGTGGATCTGATCTTGGGCATCTCTTGGTTAGCATCGTTGGGAGAGGTCAAGGCAAATTGGCGGGAGCTAACGATGGAATTCAAACTATCAGGACGTTTAGTATAGCTGCAAGGCGATCCTACTCTCACTCGGAGGGCATGCACATCCTCTGAACTCCGTTCAGTCAGCGAGATCGATGATTCTTGGCTGTTATGGTCACTCGAAGGGACCCAGGCCTTGCCAGCATTAGGCTTGAATGACACCCTCCCATCTTCAGCCCGACGCCAACTACGAGATCTTCTTGAGGCATTTCCAGCTATCTCTACAGCAGCCACCTCGCTGCCACCCCATCGCACGACGGATCATCGCATCACGCTACAACCGGGATCAGAGCCAGTGTCGATCAGACCCTATCGTTATAACCACACACAAAAGGAAGAAATGGAGAAGTTGGTCTCAGAGATGCTGGCCGCAGGGATTATACAACCGAGTACAGGCCCATATTCAAGTCCAGTACTCTTAGTCCGGAAGAAAGACGGGTCCTGGCGATTTTGTGTTGATTATCGCGAACTTAATAAAAGGACCGTGCCTGACAAGTATCCCATTCCGGTGATCCAAGAGTTACTGGATGAATTACACGGTTCACAGTGGTTCAGTAAACTCGATCTTCGTGCCGGCTATCATCAGATACGTGTGGCTCCATCAGATGTATCTAAGACGGCCTTCCGTACCCATTCGGGCCACTATGAATTCCTCGTTATGCCGTTCGGATTGACGAACGCACATTTCAGAGCCTCATGAACGATATTTTTCGACCTTTTCTTCGAAAATTTGTTCTAGTCTTTTTTGACGATATCCTCGTCTACAGCCGTACGTGGGAAGAACATATTGGTCATCTCCATCAAGTCTTTCAGCTGCTGTACGATCATGCCCTGATACTTAATCCAAAGAAATGCATTTTGGGCCGTCAACATGTAGAATATCTGGGGCATGTTGTGTCATTCGAGGGAGTACGTATGGATCCTATGAAGATAGCCGTTGTCATGCGCTGGCCGACCCCATCAACAGTGCGCGGCATAAGAGGATTCCTTGGCTTAACCGGCTATTATCGCCGTTTCATTCGTGACTATGGTAAAATTACTGCACCTCTCACATCCTTGTTAAAGAAACCCGATGGCAAGAAGTTTCAGTGGACGAAGGAGGCAGATGAAGCTTTTCAAAATCTCAAGCTTGCTCTCACCACAGCCCCCTTGCTCAGAATGCCAGATTTTTCAAAAGATTTCATCGTGGAATGTGATGCCTCGGGGCGTGGTTTTGGCGCTGTTCTGATGCAAGAGAACCAACCCGTTGCCTACTTCAGCAAGACAATCTCTCCACAATTTCTCTCCAAATCTGCCTATGAGAAAGAATTGATGGCCCTCGTGCTTGCTATCCAACATTGGAGACCATATCTCCTAGGTCGCCGTTTCATCGTGCGAACAGACCAACGAAGCCTCCGCCACTTGCTCACACAATCGTTGACCACCCCAGCGCAGCAAAATTGGGCTGCTAAGCTTCTCGGCTATGACTTTACAATAGTCTACAAGAAGGGCTGGACGTGTGGATTGCGTGCTTTTCGTTGTGGATAGGTTCTCAAAATATGCCCATTTCTTGGGTCTCCGTCATCCCTTTACAGCTCGTCAAGTTGCTGATCTCTTCACTAGAGAAATTGTGCGGCTGCACGGGCTGCCCACTTCTATTGTATCAGATCGAGATCCAATTTTTCTCAGTTCATTTTGGCAAGAATTATTCCGATTCTCTGGCACTTCACTCCGGATGAGTTCCGTCTATCACCCCGAAACTGATGGACAAACTGAATATTGCTACAATTCTAGCTTGCGTGGGCTGAGTATTGCTACAATTCTAGCTTTCAAACGGCTGCTCATACTACTCCCTTCGAAGTGGTGTATGGTCGTCCTCCCCCCACTATTCAAAGCTTTCTGCCAGGAGAGGTAAGAGTTAATGCTGTCGCAGAAGATCTGCATGCCCGTGATGAGTCATTAGCTCACCTACGTTTTCATCTTGAGAGAGCACAGCAGAAAATGCTACGTTCAGCAAATAGACATCGCCGCCACGAAGAATTCGATGTTGGAGATCTGGTCTATCTCAAGTTCCGGCCATATCGCCAATCGACGTTGTTTCGCTCAAAGAATCGTAAGCTTGCTCCAAGCTACTTCGGTCCCTTTAGTGTGGTGGCGAGAGTGGGATCTGTGGCGTACCAGTTGCAACTACCTCTTGAGTCTCGTATTCACCCAGTCTTCCATGTCTCCCTTCTTAAGAAAGCTATTGGGGCGACTGTTGCTGAACCATCTCTCCCTGAGGATCTCTTGTGTGTGGATCCACCTTATTTATCAGAGCTGATCCTGGATCGTCGTTCAGTTATGAGGGACAGTGTCTCAGTGGCTCAAGTGTTAGTGAAATGGGTCGGATTATCAACAGATGAGGCAACATGGGTGGATGAAGAGGATATGCGATGCCAATTTCCGTTCTTCAGCCTTGTGGACAAGGCTGTTTCCACCGGGAAGGCAATTGATAGCAATCGCCCTTGGAAGGTCTACACATGTGGACCACGACAGGTGGCGAATTATAATCAGTAGCCAAATCAGCAAGAATTAAGGAGATCATGGTAATTGTTGGAATTGAGGATTCGTTGTGAAGAAGAATGAAGATATCATGGTCAAGATTTGCTGATTGAGGATTGCAGAGATATTGGCTAATTAAAATTATTATTTCCCTTTAATAGCTCTCATCATTATCAATTACTATTATATTATAATAATGATATGATTGATTGCTTAGCTTATTTAGGCTCTTTTGTAAACTCCTATAAAAAGGAGAGCCTTGGAGATTAGGAGAATCATCCAGAGAGATCATTGTTAGGCGGTGAGAACCGTGGCCTCAAGGAGGAGTTCTTCCATCTCGTTTCCCCTTTCAATAAAACGAGAGTCTTTTCTATTAGTTCCTTGATTCCAATATTTACTGAATTTCCTTAAAGCTCTGTTTTGCCTTTCACTCCATAACATATTGGGAAAGGGAAATGAATTAACAAAGAGGGAAAGGAAAAGAAAAAACAAATGATTTCCAAAGAGAACTGAATTCCCTCTTATTCCCATTCTTTACTTTTAACTGTCATATGGGAATCAACTCTGGCTGCAGTTCTGGGGGTTATCACCGTTGATGGAGGAGGTGGCAATAATGGTGGAAGATGGGGTGGTGATGGTGGAGGGTGGTAGTGGTGTATGAGTGTGACAATGGTAGAGGTGGCATCAGTGGCAGAGGTTGGTGTCAACGGTGGAGGAGGAGGGTGGTGACAGGGGGTGGTTGGCTAGCGGCGTTGTTGCTGATAGTAGGCATATGCCCAATGAGTTAGAACACCACTCTCCTGTTCCGCATGTCCTATCTGTAGTTCTGCATTGGCTGATGTTGATATCTAGAATGCTTTATTGTTTCTTACTAAAAAAGAATTCCTAGAGATCGTGGTAGCTATGTGATTAATAAAAGGGATAATGCTTTTTCTTGTTCAGTGAAGTCTCTCATGTGATGCTAGTTTTGTATCTCAGTCTAACTAAACTATTTTCTCATTAATTATGTCTATGCATTTCAACCAAATTTACAAAGTTAACTCTCATTAAGCATTATTTTTTGTATGATGCCATTTGGTATGTTTTCCTATCTTTCTTTGGTTACTAGTAAATATCATACCTTCTCTTTATAACTCCTACAAAACAGTTTATGCCAACACTTTATTGGATTGTATGTTGCTTATGTTTAACATCCTCGTCCATCTCAACTGTTGAATGTTGCCGTCTGATGCCCACACAATAAATGGAATATCCTGTTAGAGGCAAACAATGGATTGTATTGTATTGTGTTTTGCTTGGTGTACAGGGGCGTCACCGCTTACCGTTACCTAGCATGAAACCTTGTGGTATTAGATATGACAGATCCGTTGGTTGTGGCAAAAATATATTGTGCCCCTTTCCTTCCTAGATGAATTATAGTATAAAGATTTTGTGTCATCCTTACATTTTTTCTCGGATATAACCATCATGGTCCCGCACTTAAAATCAAGCTTTGTATGTTGAATGATATTCCCGTGAAATTTGCTTACAAAATATTTTTTGTTTTGTTAAAGAGAAAGCGGAAACTTGAGCAGCTTGTCAAAGATACCCTGAGAGCTCCAGCTGGCTTTGTTTCACCACACCAACAGAACATGGCAAAATGCAGAAGACGGCAGTCATCCCAAGCTTCGTCATCATTGTCATGCTTGCTCAATTCAATTGACTCTGCCCACAGTCATGATGACAAATTCATCTTTGAATCTCTAGTGACCTTCGATGAAGCTTTTCCAGAGAAACAGGTAACAACTGAATGTTCATTTGCTGATGATGTGGTAGATTTGAAATGCACCTCCAAAGATGTATCTCCGGTAGTAGATTCTGATGAATCTGTAAATGTTTCAAACCCTTCCAATATAGAGGACTCATCTCCTAATGTAGCACACCATTTAGCTATTAGTAAAGTAGTTCGCAACTTGAATTTACCAACATTGAGTGGCACACAGAGAAAACACCTTGAGCCTTCTCATCGGTCAATCAGTTTGCTGAATTTCATCGGAGATCATCTTCAAAGGAAGGTTATTCCAGTTGGACCTCGTTTTCAGACTGACATCCCCGAGTGGGATGACACGGTGGACATGAGCATTCGTATAAGCTCATACAAGAGTGATTCTGATAATTTGAAGTGGTTGGGCTCCCAAGTTTGGCCAATCGTAACTAGAAATATGAAATCCACTAGAAGAGAAATTGGGAAAGGGAAAAACATATTTTGTTCCTGTGCATCTCGGGCATCTGCTGATTGCATTAAACGCCTTGTATGTGAGGATAGGCTACTTCTTCAACACGATCTGGGCCCTGCCTTTTCTAGTTGGAAGTTTGATGAAATGGGTGAGCAGGTCTCAGAGTCGTGGTCTCTCAAGGAGCAACGAGCTTACGAGTCACTAATGAAAATGAGGCCATCAGCTAATGGGAAAAGCTTTTGGAAGCGTACCTTGAAGCGTTTACCCAGAAAGTCTAAGAAAGACATTGTGAACTATTATTTCAATGTTTACATTCCTCACCGCATGAGCCTACACAGGTCGTCACCAACCATTAATCAAGTCGACACTGATGATGAGGACGAGGATGAGGCTGATAATTCTGATCACAAGGGTTTGCAGAAAGGAGCCGAAGGGAGAAGTCCTACAATCCCCAATAAGAAGGCTAGATATTTACGTACTAGCTAAGTTGACCTTCAAGTCCATTGATCGAGTCCCATTAGAAGGTTCGTTTCTTGACCAATTTTTTTGTCCAATCAGCTTACCGTATATACCAATGAAAATCTTGACTTTGGATTTCAATTCATTAATCACTTGACTCTTGGTCACATCCTTAGTGTGTGCATTCAAGCAGAAATGCATCATGCTATATATATTCTGGTTGTGAGTTTTGAAAATGGTGATGGGAGACTTCTTGTTTATGTTCTCACAATTATGAAATTATGATACTGTAGGGAATATGAACTCAGACTAAACTTGAGCTGAGTTGAGAGAAAAGCTAGGCTTAATTTGCAGCTTTACCGCATATCAACTGTTGAATGTCTCAAAATGAAATCTTTAAATCCTTGTTTGTATCATTACCCTTTCTGCTTTGAAGTTCCAAAAAGAAAAAAATAAACAAGAAATCAAGAGAACACACTTTATGTAGTTAATAAGGTTTATGTTTTTGTACTTGTTCACTAGGATTAGTTATTCTTGTAGGGTTTGTGATTATTTCAAGTTTTAAAATTTTCGTAAAACTTGTTAATGAAAATTTGATGGACTTTTTTGTTAAAGCATTTATTTATGTGATTATTATCTTTTGAGGGGACTATTTGGTCATTAGTATCTGATAAGATTTATTATTCTATTATTTATAACTTTGAATGATTTAGTTGTGTCAAATTTCTTTTTCTTTTTACTTTTACATAATAGTTACACCCCAATCCCATAAAATATGTTTCATTTCTTTCAAGTTTGTCCAGTGAAGATGTCACATTTCTATTTTTGAAAAAATGCAAGTCAATATTAAGAGCATCCACAATGGAAAGATAGAACTGTGGAGGGGTAGCGCCACTGGGATCTGTGGCAGACACCTCCCTCCATGAGGATGCTCGCGGACGGTTGGACGATGGGTGGGGTGACGAAGGCGGGGCCCTGGGTGCCAGGAGGGGTGTATGTAGAAGGATTTGTTCGTTGCGCCCTCCTGACACGACGTCGGAGGGGGTGGGGAATGGAGTACGAAAATTGATTTTTTTTTATTCTCAAATTTTTAGATACATACCATTAACATCTGAACTTCATTCTTTTATCAACATATTCATCTCTCATGAAATTTATTTCTCTAAAAATCATGAATGCGCCGTCGGAAAAAAAAATGCTCTTCTAAGTTATGCCCAAAGAATTGGTCATAGATGCACTGCTTACACTCTCAAGATATTGACAACGAGATTGCTACACAATCAATGCATGGTTGCAAGTATGACTGCGACGATGTTGCTCGCCTTTTCAAGATTATTTCTTCAAGAACCTCGATGGCATGAGCATACTTTCCGCTGGCTATTCTGGATGTAGAGACTGCTATTTTCGCTCGTTGCTTGTAACGAGTAATTTCTTCAACGCCCTGACAGATTTAGATATGCATGCCACTTGGCGTTGAGAAAACCAGCATATGGCAACACTCCAGATTCGTTTGATAATTTATCCATAATGTCAACACAGCAGGATGACAGTGCTTGACTAGATTATGTCGGTGGGTGATTGCAGCTTTCCAGAACACTTATTTGCATAAGCCAACATCCAAAGACGCCCTGATGTTGGTGACATGCACAACTGTATTCATAGATTTCCTGTGTTCATAGATTTCCTGAGATATTTGGCACTATGATTGGAAGAAGAATTGTCTCGTGGCATGGAGGACTGCATTCACTTGGGAGCACAAAGGCACACATCTGTCAATCGTGTTAGACGCGGTTGTCCACCAATGTTTATAAATTTGGCATGCGTACTTCAGAGTCGCTAGGTCCAACAATGTCCTCAATATGTTGAACGAGTCCCCGATTTCTATCCTAAATTCTCACCCGACGTATAGTTCACAACCAATGGCCGCTTGTACAATATGAGCTATTATTTGGCTGATGGGATCTACCCACGATGTCTGTTTTAGTGAAGACGACAACGTGCCTGAAAACTCTGAAAAGGATGTTACTATTTTCTTAGAATCAGGAGGTGGCTCAACAGATGTGGAGCGTGTGTTCGGGGTCGTTGAAGCACGTTGGGTCACAATGTAAGGGACAACACGTGTGTAGTAGCGAAATTGACATCATGTATGCATGTATCGTAATGTATAACATTATAGTGAAGATGAAGGAAACAACGTCACGGTTTGACAAGATGAATCTGTTGCCACAAGTTTGGCCATTGTAAGCGATCCCCCAACTCAAGGTGCGCTTCCAAAATTTCGCGAATTTGCGGTTTGTTCGCGAATTTGCGGTTTGTCGTACTTCTATGCGCGAAGGCCAAATCCAAACCAACTAGTCCAAGTATACCAAATTGAAGAAGTTTGAACACTCACCAATATTTTCAAGCATTAATGTACTATTTCATTTTTCTTGTTTTTTTATTTGTAATTTTATCTTTTAATATACTCCCTTCGTCCCATTAGAAATAAACATTTGTTTTTGGCATTAAATTTTATTCAGTGTTGTTTTGTGAGTTATGATGAAGGAATAAAGTAAGAGAGGTGAAAAGGTAGAGACGATATTATTTATATTAGAATAGGAACATGTTTCATTTTTAATGGGACAGAGGGAGTATTTGTCTACTCGTATTTCAATTACAGAAATAAAATAGTGAATACTACAAAATAATGTACAAGGCGTGGGAAGGGGTATGGAAATAGGGTGTCCATTGTGACTCAAATATATATATATATATATATATATATATATATATATATATATATATATATAGGGTTTAGGGTCGAAAGGTGATTTCTAGTATACAAACCCTAACACTTTATACTATTTTGCCCACATGATTTAGCTGATTTACTAGAAGTCCGTATCACAACAATACATACAATATATATATATATATATATATATATATATATATATATATATATATATATTGTATGTATTGTTGTGATACGGACTTCTAGTAAATCAGCTAAATCATGTGGGCAAAATAGTATAAAGTGTTAGGGTTTGTATACTAGAAATCACCTTTCGACTGATTAAATACTGTAAAACTTTAATAATTATTTTCCAATGAATGCAACAGATTATTTTTGTCATAATGTTGTTATGTTTTACATTTAATGGATATTTATTGCATATTTAAATGTATAAGCAAACATAACATAAGTCTAAGTCTTTGTTCTAGTAGACCGGTTGTGGGCTGTGCTCAATTTAAGATACGCGGTCAGCTCTGAACAAAGAAAAATTAGTTTTTGATGGATATTCGATTTCTTTTAATGACAATTGCGTTATTAAGAAAGATGGTTCTTATATCTGTCGTGGTATGATGGAAAACAATCTGTACACAATCACATCTACACAGTTTAATAATCGCAAATCAGAACTCAATACAACATCGGAAATTTCGAAGAAATGAAAGGAACCTTCAAGTTCAATGAACGAAACGTACTTATAGCACCTTAGACTTGGTCATGCCAATGAAAGGAGGATTCATTCTCTTATCCAACAAGATCTTATTAAAGATCGAGAGGAGGAACCTTTTCATAAGTGTGAGTCATGCTTAGAAGGCAAGATGACCAAGAGGCCTTTTCAGGCTAAGGGTAATAGGGCCAAGGAAGTACTTCAGCTCGTTCATTCCGATGTATGTGGTCCAATGTCTACTGAGGCAAGAGGTGGTTTTCGATACTTCATCACATTTATTGATGACTTCTCGAAAATTGGATACGTCTATTTGATGCGCCACAAGTCAGAGTCTTTTGATAAGTTCAAGGACTTTAGACTCTTGTGGAGAAGTATCATGGTAAGAGTATCAAAAGCCTACGATCTGATCGTGGAGGTGAGTACCTTAGTACTGAGTTTTTAGACTACTTGTTGGAGTCGGGAATTGAATCCCAACTGACTGCGCCGAGCACGCCCCAGCATAACGGCGTGGCTGAAAGAAGGAACATGACCTTATTAAACATGGTTAGATCGATGATGAGTTATTCACGACTACCTATTTCGTTTTGGGGACATGCCTGACTTTCTGTAAGCCACATTTTAGACAATTTACCATCAAAATCCGTACCTTCTACTCCTTATGAGTTGTGGACTGGGCGCAAGCCCACTCTAGCACCTCTCAAGATTTGGGGTTGCCCGGCTCATGTATTGGAAAATAATCCAACTAAGCTAGGATCAAGGACGGAGGTATGTTTGTTTATAGGGTACCCAGAGGAACGAAAGCTTATGAATTCTTTAGTCTCCGAGATAAGAAAGTTATTGTGAGCACTCGTGCCACATTCTTAGAGGAAGACTATGTAATGAATCATAAACCCAACAGTGAAGTGGCTCTTGATGAGCTAACTTCTGTCACAAATTCCATTAACCAAGAACGAGTACCAAGTGTAATTCCAGAAACTTCAACTTCTATTCCAAGAATTGTAGTACCGCGCCGCAGTGGGAGGGTCTCACATGAGCTCGAAAGATACATTGGTTTGGGGGAATCTATGGATCACTCCTCAGACAGCAATGTATTAGATCCCTGGAACTTTGCGGAAGCGCAAGCAGATGTCGATCATTGCGAATGGGTGAAAGCAATGGATTCAGAACTACAATCTATGATAGACAAAGACGTCTACGATTTGTCCGTCCTACCCGAAGGCTGTACTGCCATTGGGAGCAAGTGGATATATAAACGTAAACGTGGACCCGATGGACGAGTTAAAGTCTTCAAGGCAAGACTAGTGGCTAAGGGGTATACCCAAAAGGAAGGTATCGATTACGACGAGAATTTCCCCCCCAGTGGCCATGCTCAAATCGATCCGGATACTATTGTCTATAGCAGCTTATATGGATTGGGATGTATGGCAGATGGACGTTAAGACTGCGTTTCTAAATGGCGGTCTTGAGGAGGCCATCTACATGGAACAACCAGAAGGTTATGCCATAAAAGGCAAGGAACACATGGTTTGGAAGCTTAAGAAGGCCATTTATGGCCTTAAGCAAGCATCTAGATCATGGAACCAGTGTTTCGATCAAACTGTTCGCAAGTTTAGATTCGAAAAATGCCCAAGTGAAAGCTGTGTGTACAAGAAGGTTGAAAAAGGGAATGTAGTGTTCTTAGTTTTATATGTAGATGACATTCTTCTAATTGGAAACAATAAAAAGATGTTGTCATCAGTACGAACATGGTTGTCAAATCAGTTCGAGATGAAGGATATGGGAGACGCGGGACACATCCTCGGGATCAAGGTTCTTAGGAATCGAGAAAAGAAGATGATATGCTTATCTCAAGAACCTTACATAGAAACAGTACTTAGTCGCTTGAGCATGCAGGACGCCAAGAAAGGTTTCTTACCTTTTAGACATGGCATCCATCTATCTCAAGAGATGTGCCCCAAAACGACGTCTGAGATACAAGCAATGAGAAGGATTCCATGTGCTTCGGCAGTTGGAAGTCTCATGTATGCTATGCTTTGTACGAGGCCTGATATTTGCTTTGCTGTTGGCATGGTGGCAAGATATCAGTCGAATCCGGGCCAAGGACATTGGACTGCCGTAAAGAACATACTCAAGTACCTTAAACGGACTAAGAACTATGCTCTAGTTTACAATGCAGTCGAGCTCTGTCCTTTGGGATATTCTGACTCAGACTTTCAAGCTGATCAGGACTCGAGAAAATTTACTTCAGGATATGTGTTCACCTTAGGAGGTGGAGCCGTAATTTGGAAGAGTGTGAAACAGAAATGCATCGCGGACTCGACCATGGAAGCCGAGTATGTGGCCACTTCGGAGGCTGCAAAAGAGGCAGTATGGTTCAATAACTTCCTTATGGATTTAGGTGTGGTTGCGAATCTGCCCAAGAGCATCACGGTTTATTGTGACAATTCTGGTGCTGTGGCAAATTCGAAGGAACCAAGAGCTCACAAAGCGAGCAAACACATAGAGCGGAAGTATCATATCATAAGGGATATAGTGCAGAGAGGTGTAACATCCCAAATTTTGTGACATTCATTTAAGATATGTCGATTGGAAATTTCATTTATGAAATTTAAATTGTTGCTACGTGATTGAGTTTGATTATGTGGAATAAATCGTCATGGGGAAATTGGAATGAAGTGCTAGTTATATTTTATGTGAGAAATCAATTTAAATAAAGATTATGCATCTTGTTCTAGCCAAATAAAGTGGCTATTGTCGGCCCCTCCAATTATTGGTAATTTTCTTGGATTTAATTAATTGTTTTGGGATATTCATCCAAATTAAATCCAAATCAAATTATCCCTAAATTGTGCTACATGAAACTCAAACTCTAACCTATTATTTTTGTGAGTTTCGAATATCCTCTACTTGAATTAAGAGGATGAATTAGTTTCTTTGATAAAATTGGTACCTTGTTGATTCCTTCATTTATTTTAAATCCAATTAAATCTTGCCACATTGTATTCCCTCACCCCAATTAAATTAAGAGTTGCATTATTTCATTGTGGCTAATTAAGCCAATTTTCGCCCCCCCTTTGTAGAGGATAATATAATTGTTTCCTATTTTGTGGAATTCCCTTTATTCAATACCAAATTAATACCTAAGCCAAATTAACTGGGGATGTGAATATTTTCCTTCTATTTTGTCTCCATCCCACACTTTTTTTAGCTTAATTTCCTTGGGGAAAATCTATTTTATTGCTGCCTATTTTATGGGAGTCTTTTCCTATAAAGAAATTACCAAATTTAAATCCTATTCTATTTAATTGAGGATTTAAATAATTTCCTTGTGCACACCATCAAGATTTTCGCCCCTTCCCTCATTATTTTCCTACTTAGAGATTTAATTTATTTTGTTCTCTTGTTTATGGAATATTCATTGACTTATTTCCTAAATTGTAAATCTATTGCTCTCCAAGTAAATACCAAATAAATTCCTTATTGAATTTATTAACCTAATTTTTGAAATTTTGCCTTCTTTTTAATTGTGGGATTATATTTATTGGCCTCTATTTTATTCCTCCACAATTAATTAATTAATTAATTAATGGGATTAAACCTAGAACTATATAATCACCTAAACTAAACCCTAGCCCCCATTCTCCCTCATAATTTTCGTGCCTCACCACTCCTCCCTCTCTTCATCCTCTCCAAAATTTCTTCCATCATTGTTCTTGCATCCATTGAAGTTTGATTTCCCGATGAATCGCATCAATCTTTGCTTCTACTGTTTGGTTTTCGATTCAAGAAGGTATAACTAAATTTTTTCCTCATCTTCTCCATTGAAACCTTGTTCTTGATTCCTTCATGCATATAGTGAGTGTAGGAATCATAGATCGCAAACTAATCGGTGGGAATTTGTGTTTGTATGAGAAAAACAGTGAATATGCGATTTTGAATGAATATGTGTAAAGTTTGAATGATTCATTGGTGAATGATGTGTGGTTATATGAGAACATGATTGTGAGAACCTTTTGAAGCATGTTTGTGTGTGAGAAGCATGAAAAATTGTGTTTGGTTGAATGAGGAAGAAACCCTAATTTTGAAATTTTGAGACCTGAAAACTGTGGTGTTCGGACAATGGATTCCGACGTGTGTTTGACTGACCAAAGGATCTTATTTTGGTTTGAATTTTTAACTGAGTAAACTTCAAGGTGTTTTCTGTGTGGTGTGTAAATTTCAGCCCCTTTTGACGAAAGATGAATTTTTAATAAACTTTTGAAGTCGACTGCGCAATTCTGTCAGAAACTTGTATTCTCGCCCAGAAAGTTTCGTTTTCTATTTGACCGACCAAATGGCCTCATTTTGAAAATTTCAGCCTCATTGGGCATCGGATGAATTTTTGGTGAATTTTTCAAATGAACTGCGCCGTGCTGCCAGAATTTTTATGTTCCGACCAGAGAGTTGCATTAATGTTTTGACTGACCAATCGACATGATTTGAGTGAGAAATTTTAACTGGATGAACTTGAATGTGTCTATTGTGTTGTGACCAAATTTTAGCTTCATATAAGGTCGGATGGATTTTTGGTGATTTTTACAAACAAACCGCGTAATTCTGCCAGATTTGTTGTTATGTGGAAATATCACTTGTTGCCATGTTTTAATGAATTATATGATGCATGTATGATTTGGGAAGGTATCCTGTGACGTGATTATGTGTGACACATTGAGAAATATTATGGCATGTTGTTCCTTAGGTTGATGAATGTTGGGATGGGTAAATTAAGGGAATGATAAAAGGAACGATAGGACATGCATGGTAATGTGAATTTATGGAAGACTGATTTGTGTTGTGATGATTGGCAAAGGTTATTGTGTGTACGTGAGCACAAGGAACGAGGGTTGCCTTAAGTGGATATTGAATTGATTAAACCAACGAGGTGGGCTTTCCTTACAAATCTTTTTATTTTCCGAAAATATGATGTGGTGTTATAAGGGTGGTTTAACTTGTTAGGTCATGCCATGGATTGTTTTGATTGAGATTGTGTGCCTGATGCCTAGTTCGTCTGAGTTTACTCCGTTAGGCTTTATGGCTGTGTTGTGAAACGAATTCGGGTCTGAGTAGGGCCGCAAACCCTATCAGGCTGTGTACACTGGTGAGATCGGGAGCCGTCCTTGCTAGTCGGCCGGTCTCGTGGGCGAATAGTGTGGCCACACTTTCGTCTCACTGTGGATTGGTGATTGTGATTAATGGATTGTTGAGAAAATGGGGAGATTATTTGACTGGCCAGTCTTTGAAACGTTTTTGTGTTCTCGATGATATTTCTTTACTACGTATAAAACTCGAGATCACTGGTATGGATGACATAACTGTATAAATGTTTTCGGTATGAGCCCATTGAGTACAACAAGTACTCAGCCCTGCATATGTTTTTCCCTATGTGCAGGTTGAGCGGGATGTTGCGGTGGATGTTGAGTTGGCTTAGGAACTTTGGATGCGTTGTGTCTTCATACATAGACGTCATCCTTGACTCTCTTTAAACCTTATTTCCGCTACTATATTTTTGAACTATGCCTCAAGACTTTATTCTGTTTCGTACTGTGTTTGAGCATGTTTGATTGTGTTAGGCGTTAATCTGATGTTTACCCTGTTACTCTGAAATGGTTTTTCGTGAACTAAACCAAATGTTTTCTTTTGGAAGTTAATTGGATTTTAATATTTATTTTCTCCGCTGCTTCTTTTGAAAAATCCTTTGCCATAAGTCGTTCCTAATTAATAATAAATTTATAACATTAAGTTTCTTTAAACTAAAAATTTGTTGTCTAAACTTTTAATGAACTAAAATATTATTCCTTTAAGCTAATTAAGTTTTCATATAAAATGTTATCCTTAAATGTTGTCTTTAATGTTATCCCGTGGTCACGATGGCCTCGTTTGTAGTACCCCTAGTTTGGGCGGTCGTGATAAGAGGAGATATACAAGTGGTCAAGATTGCGTCAGAGAACAACCTGGCATATTCTTTTACAAAGGCATTGTCGGTAAAACCGTTCGAGGGCCACGTTGAAGGGATGTGAGTTTGACTCATTCAAGACCACAACTCGCTTTCAGTATAAGTGGGAGAAATTTGACGTGTGCACACTATTTTGTATACTCGAAAGCTGTTTTGAGTATAAGTGGGAGATTGTTAGGGTTTGTATACTAGAAATCACCTTTCGAGTGATTGAATACTGTAAAACTCTAATAATTATTTTCCAATGAATGTAACAGATTATTTTTATCATAATGTTGTTATGTTTTACATTTAAAGGATGTTTATTGCATATTTAAATGTATAAGCGAACATAACATAAGTCTAAGTCTTTGTTCTAGTAGACCGGTTGTGGGCTGCGCTCAATTTAAGGTACGCGGTCAGTTCTGAACAAAGAAAAATAAGAATTTCACAACCCAGATAGACCTAGACTACCTATCGTGAAAGGTTGCAATGTCATTCCGATTATTTCTAAGCCTTATTGAAATATGATGACGTTGGTGTGGTATAGCACTGAATGGATCTAACAGCAAGATGATTCTTTATGCTTTCTACTGAAAGACGAGGTCTTGATAATTAATTTCTTAATCAATATACATTAGCATTGAGCATATGATATTGAGTATATACTACTTTGACTTACCAAAGGTGCGAGTTTTTCGTCACCCAACGATCCAGGTATATTGAGTAGTGGTGATCATTGTCTAACGGTGCTAGGATTGCTATTATGTTGAATCGTGCGCGAGGAGAGTCACGTTTGATAACATCCACAAGAGGAGCTCGAAACGAGGTTTTATTATTCGGAACCTAGCTAGTTGGAGTTTAATTACTCTATGAATAATAAATAAGAGTTTCTTGCTAAGTCCACTCTTGGAGAATAAAATATGTTAATTAATTAAGTCCATAGCAGACATTAATTAATTAATGGATGTTTCTATCTTAAGCACGGGAAATGAATTAAAAAAATAAAAGGAAACCCAGAATACTTGTAATTTCGGATTTGTAAAGGCAGTGCATTATTACTTCTGTAGTGGCTGCTTGTAATATTCCAATATAAGCTTATATTAAATTGTGGGTTCAATTTAATTAGTAAAAAGCTAATTGGGTGAGGCCATGTCCAAATTCTTCCTTAAATCCCTGACTGGGCCCAATATGTGACTTAATATAAATAGGAGAATAAAGGAGACAGAAAATATAATTATTATTGTTAGAATTTTAGTCCCCCTCTAGAAAGAGAGAGAATTCAAAAATTGCTCCCTCCGTGAGCTGAGTTCTGTATTCGTTATTCGAGTCCTAGTATTCTGGTGAGATTTGCCCACACAAATATCAGTATACAGTCCGGGACACCAGTCAGGAGATCAGAGGTCGAGTACTGAAGATCTTCACGTGGAGACGGAGCAAGTCATCATCGATTCTTGATTGAATCAACGAGGTAAATTGGCTAATTCCGTAGTGAGCATGTTTTAGGGATTTTATATGCTAAAGCATGTTTTAATTCAAGTTATGAGCATGATACATGTGATAATTATGCGAATAGAATTTGTCTAAATAATCTGCTAAATAGATCAATTTTATGTGATCGGATCTCGTGCACGCTTCCGCTGCCAACCCCTTCATAAAGAACACTCCTTTGTTCATAATTAATAATCATGTTCTTTATATTTTGTACCGTCCATAAAAATTAATCCCTTTTCATTTTTGTAAGTTTATCTATTTAAAGAATTAGGCCTATTATCAACTAAAAAATATCGTAATCACTTTTTCTTTTTATATCTCTTATACATTACTCCCTTCATCCCCCATTTAAAGTCTGGATTTGACTTCGCATAAGTTTTAAGAAATCGCATTGAATTTGTAATGAGTCGTAGTTGTAATGGGGTCCATTATGTATAAATGTATTTTGTTTCATTAGATCTTTTTAGAATTTTTTGTTTCATGAGGTTATTTAAAGAATTAGGCCTATTATCAACTAAAAAATATCGTAATCACTTTTTCTTTTTATATCTCTTATACATTACTCCCTTCATCCCCCATTTAAAGTCTGGATTTGACTTCGCACAAGTTTTAAGAAATCGCATTGAATTTGTAATGAGTCGTAGTTGTAATGGGGTCCATTATGTATAAATGTATTTTGTTTCATTAGATCTTTTTAGAATTTTTTGTTTCATGAGGTTCTTACACTTAGGGATGTCAATTCAACCCAAAACCTGTGGGTCAGCCCGAATAGCCCGGTAAAATTAGTGGGTTAGGGTTGTAATTTTGTAACCCGAATACAAAACGGGCTAAATGGGTTAGCCCGGATGGGTTGGCGGGTTAAACGGGTTGGCCTGAACAGGTGTAGGTCGGCCCTACGGGTGGCAACTTTTAATTAAAAATATTACTAAGTGTTGGGGGTTTTTTTGTACTTAAATTTCACGTGGGACAATATTCATTAGTCTTCTTCAATCTTTATTCTACAGTTTTCCACTTTATCCCACACTATCAACTTCCATGTTCCACCTAGACTCATTATTCCATAATCCCATCATCTGCTGTCTTACCATCACCAAAGCCAATCAACCCAAAATTAAGAACTAATCCATCAAAATCTCAATATATTTATCATTTTAATAATGATTAATCTAAGATACTGTATGATTTTTTTTAAATTTTCATAAAGAATTCATTATGAACAATTCCAAAATAATGACTAGAACAAAAGCATTGATTCAAATTGATTAATTTAATTTTAATTTATCATTGTTTATGTTGTAATTGATTGAAATGAAAGGTTCACTACAACTATTATTAAAGAAAACAATGAAATTTGCAGGTTTTATATAATCATGTAAGTCAGGAAGAGATTACTCCTACAAAACCTAGGTAGGATTCAATTTCACGATCGATAGTAGTGGATGATGTTGAACACCAATGCACCGACCTTACTGCCTAAGAGGAAACGTCTGAAATAGAATCAGAAGTACCACAAGAGGGAACCGATGAGGAGAAATACGAGGAGGAGAGGAAACGAAAAGGAAAGGCACCTGCACAGAAGAAGAAAAGCAGTGAAACACCCCGGAAGGTCTTGACAGCAGTTGTGATAAAAGAATCGGGAAAGGGGAGACTGCGAACAAGGAGGATAGTAGCGACTATGAGTATGCCACCTCCGAGGATGAGCCATCCTCTGAAGATGACATCTCCTTAGAAGATGAGGAATTCAACGAGCAAGTTTTGGAGGCCGAGGGAGAGCATAGAGAGCTGGTTTACCCTCAATTCGAGAGAGTAGGATACGTGTCATGGCATGTCGAGCTGGATAACAAATTGGTGGAATGCAGGAAGCTAACCGAAGCCTTTGAAGACAAGGATGACGACAACAAGGAGGTAAAAAAAACGGCAAGGTACTCCACTTACCCTCTCTTGATGACCTTTCAATTCGAGAAGCCTTTCTCTATATGTCTGCTGTTGGTTTTGATTGGTTGGTGAACAATGATATACTGAACATCGAAGTTAGGTTAGCCAAGGAATTTTTCATTACTTTTAGATTCAAAGTGACTACTAACCTAGATGACGTTTCAATATCATTCTGGTTGTTTGGAAGAGATATGGAGATTAGCCTGATTGAGTAGATTATGAGGCTAGGGATGTGTGCCTAAGAGCAGGCTATGAGCCAAGAGTGGAGAAACAGTGAAATAGGGATACCTCATAGACACTTTGGTTTCGATCAACAAGCAGCGTGGATAGAATTGACACACCTTAATGCCGGAACATTTATGTCCACCCATTCCAGATCCACCCACTTCAATGACCTAGAGCTACGCCTAGTTCAGCTCTATCTTTGTTTCAACCTACTTGGTCAAATAAACTCGGCTGTTAGGACGTCTATTACGGAAGTCTACCTAGTGTGGTGTGCCAAGTGAGGCCGAAAGGTACATCTAGGATTTTGGACAACTTACCAATACCACCTTATAGCAACTCATCCTACCCGAAACCTTTCTCTTTGTAATATACTAAGGGCCTTCGTACGTAACAACTTTGTCATCACAGAATCTGAAGGTTTGAATCCCATGATCATGGTTGATCCCCCTGGTTTATTTGATATCAGCTTGTTCTTGCGCACGAATATTATCTTTACAAGGGAAGGAGTCCCCCATTTTTATGCAATGGGTGCGGCTGCCCCTCCAACTGGTAGAAATCTTGCAGATCAAGGCATACAGGTAGAAGGGAATGTGGTAAGCTTGGAAAGAACTATGGCAACACTGGTGGAAGACAATAAGGAGAAAAGGAATCAGATAATCAAGCTAGCAGAAGTGATGGAGAACTTTGTGAAAAAGTTCATGGAGCGAATTTCTCCACAGGGAGCTAGCTGGATCAAGCGCCCAGGCTAGCCAAGAAACCAAATCTCCAAACCTATCAAAAGAAGAAACTGAAGAGGGCGAGAATGAATCCCAGGACTTAAAAGAAGGAGACCGTGAACACTCCGATGGTGTACCACCTGAAACACCCAGCACAACAGCTACACAAGGCTCCACCCCGAGGAGGAGCCTGAGGAAACGATGATCACCCCCCATACTGACAAGTTAGCTTTTCTTTTAGTTTTCGAAATTTTCGTGTCTTTTCTATATGTGTCGGTTTTATGTTTATATGTGTTCATATGTTTGTATTAGCATGCGTATACCCCTTTTCATAACACTTAGCCTATTCCATAGTCTAAGGCAGGGTTTACAATGTATATATGTGTTTAGGTTGTTAACTTTTATGTGATTTGGTTTGTTTAGTCTGATATCTAGGGATGTCAATCGGGCCAGACCAGCGGGTTTCAGGCTAACCCTATCGGGTTTTAGGTTAATCGGGTTGTGATTTTTTCGGGTTATAAAAGTTCAACCCTATCCCTAAAAGCTCGAGTTTCGGGCTAGCCAATAGGTTAATCGGGTTGCTACCGATAAAATTAACATACGGTCAGTCCAATGAATAATGATGAAAATTAGTTATATTTATAAAATGTAAAACATTTAATTATGATAAATTTGATAATTTGAGATATATGATTAAACTCAAACATAAACATTAACAAATATTAATATTTGAGATTTGTGCAAAATGAAGTATAAACATATTTCAAGAATATTTAAAGCATGTTTTAGAAATTTATATATTTTTTAGTGAATTTGAAGTTTCTAATTTATTTATCTATTATTATATTAATAAAAATTTAATAGTATATAATTGGTATATTTAATATAAAATTGAAATTTATTTTTGTAGTTATATATTATAAAAAAATCAATGAAGTGACGAATTATGAGTCAAATAAATAGAACAATTTATCGGGTTTTCGGGTCTGGCCCTAACGGGTTGCGGGTTAATCGGGCGCGGGCTAATCAGGTTGTAATTTTATCGGACTATAAAGTGACTGAAGATGATGGTGTGAAGTGTGGAATATGAAGTGACTTAAGATGATGGTGTCGAACTCTCTTTTGTGTGCACTCTCTTCACTATTTATAGGATGACACTTGTCTTGACATTAATGCCCTTGAGATGTTATCTTTTCTTCTCTCTCCTATGACTCATCATCTCTTGTGGTGAACTCCACTTGATCAACTTGCTGGCTAGGCAGGCTCCATTACTTGTTCGCAACTGATCAACTTGTCTTTGCTTTTGGCCATATTTCGCTTCTTTTCTGAGTTGATCAAGTTGTTCCTGTATGCTGCTGCTTCAGCACTTTTTAGCACCTGCACACTCAAATTCGCCACTTTTTCGGACATTGTCAACCCTGTTAGTGTATTAAACCCCTATAAAACCATGCTTGTAACGTGTCTTACCAAACTGCTCACACTTAAACCATTCTTGTCCTCAAGTATGAAAGAGCGACAAGAAAAGGGCATGTTACATGCATGGGTCCCTGACCGTCTCCTAAAACCAAACAGAACTGACTCGACCTACTATCAACACAGACTGATACACAAAAGAAACACTTAAGCAAAGATTTACATGTCCACGTTTGAAACTGCCTCAACTTCTGGCAATATTCCCCACAAGCTCAAGGTCATTCCAAATATTTTCCAGTCTCAAATTCCCCCCCCCCTTTTGTTCAGTCTAATCAGCCTATCAGTTTGGCTAAAATTATTTCTTTCTATTCCTTCTACCCCCAGTCGGTTAGCTGCTCAATGGTTACTAGGGGGTGCCCTTACAATGAGGTGGGTTCATCTGGTTCGAAAGAAAAAGTCCCAACTGGTTATTTCCTATTGCCTTTAGTCCTTACTAGCCTATGTCATTTTCCTCTCAGCATCAAGTGGTAGCCACTCTATTTTTTTATTTCAGTAGAAAGTGTTCTACTCTTGCTTCTAACTCACATTTAGAGAGTTTCACAGTTGGCTAAAATCTGGGCTTTTCAATCGTTCTCACTTCATCTAAGCTGACTTCAACTTATTTTTAGAAAGACGGGTCTCACAATTTAACATGCATTTTCTTCTTCATTCACTTTCACTAAGGGTTTTATGTCTGTTATTGCCAGCTCATTCATGTTTTCTTAACACAACTTGGACAAACACATAGGGACTGATTCGACATGCTTCGCACAAATGACTCATTATCCTACCAACTGACCTATCAACTAATCATGTTATGGTTCCACATGCTTCGCTCAAATGACTCAGATGATTAACATGTTCAAAAGGCAAACATAATTAAGTCAAGGCATACTTATTTCCATATACTCCACACTACTCCCCCCTCTCACTTTATCTTAGCTTGCCCTCAAGCTGGCATGATAAAGTGGAAAAGAGTAGTAAGTGCTGCAACAACAAATACTCTAAAAACATGAAAACCCTATTGGCAGATAAAAACTCTTCACACTTAGACCGAGCATCGGACTAAGTGGGAGAAGATGACACACCAAACATAGAAAACATATAAACAAGGTACAAACTTCTCACACTTAGACTGGACACCGGGCTAAGTGTGATGAAGATAAAACAGACACATATATATACAGAACTAAAACTAAAATTACTTGGTCATGTGGGGGGTCATTTCCTTAGCTGATCCCTTCTGAAGTCAGCTGCTCTGGGGTGGGATTCATCTCTTCCAGCCGGTTGTCTGCTGCTTGTGCCTTGGGCTGTATGTTGGGGAACCCTTTGCCGCTGTGGAACTATCTCTCTGGCCACCAGGGATACCATTTCTCGCACCGCGTAGACCGCTGTCCTAACATCCTCATTGTGTTTCAATTGAACCTCCGGCTGGGTTGTTAGTAACTGCGTGTGGGCCTCGGAGCTCAGGGCTATTCTTTCAGTGTTCAGAGCTATTCTCTCAATCAGCCCTTCCATCCTGGACCTCCAATCATCCAGGTGTCCCACCAGCTCCACCAGGCTAGCATGTCCAGGAGACACCGCAGGCGTAGCAGACGTAGCAGGTGGAGCAGCGTCGTTGAAGCAGCATATTTAACTGAAGATTCGTGTGTACTTTTATGCTGGGTCGAGCCCTCAGGTCCAGAGAATCCGCTAGATCACAAGGTCTAGGAACTCAGAGGATCCTGGAAGTCTCGGTCGTCGGACACACAAACCCCCCGCGCTTTCAAAAACCCTCAACCAACTATACTATGGATTAGTATAGGGAAGCAGGGGTCGATCCCACGAAGATGGACGCATAAGAAAGCATTTAGGAGACTCTGGGAAAGTTGTTGGCTGCTGCCACGCAATTTTAGGTTGAGGTTTAACTACTACTAAACCTAAGAACGAAAATCAGACACTGGACCTAGGAAACTGAAAGCATCATGCTGAAGCCGAACATCCTTATAACCACGAGATCTCAAACTAATTTCCTAGACCAAGTAAAGAACTTCCTAATATAGCTAAACAGAAAGCGAGTAAACAGTGGGGACCATTTTCCAGAAATAGAAAGTACGGAAGAAAAGCTGCAACTAACAAACTAAGAATTTAACTAACAATGACGTGCATCTCATTACTTGAATCAAACGCGAACATGAAGAAAACAGAGCACAAATCCAGATTCAAACAAAATGTAAAAGTTTGGACGTCGGAAACTTGCAATTAGCCGGAAATAGAACAAATCTACATATACTAGACGGAATGAAACGAAAACACGAAAACCAGGCATCGACCACGACCAATTCTGTTTCCGATCCAGACGTCGGATGCTTAATCCACTCTGGATCCAAGCATTCCGAACCAAACAACCAACAAAATCAACTCCATAACTTCCGATTCAACAGATCTACCCCAATCTACACAAGCTTCCAACAATTCTACTCAAACTCAATAAACCAACGCGAGAAACAAACATCAAGTTCAGCAACTACGTCAAACTAAAAACAATTTGCATCCATAATTGAAATCAACAGCAGTAAAGTAAATACGGAAACAAAAAATGCATAGATAAAAAGAATTCAACAGAAAACAGGGCCGAGCATCGAACAACGAAGTTCGGTGAAATTCACGACGACAAATAAAATGAAAGCAAAAATTGTATCTTCGCCCTACACAAGGACGGTGTTACCCAACATCAAACAACAAATGAAATTACCTGAACCCCTACAAATTCCCGAACAGTCCCCCCAAGTGTGTGGAAGTGAGTGAGCTAAGAGAGCCAAGAGCAAAGTGCCCAAAAAAGGTGGTCCTCTTCCTACTAGATTGTATGCTCTCTTCCTTATATAGGTGCGGGTTTGATCTTCTAGAAGCCTTCGTAGAAATCTCCATTCTGCCCTTCAGCTTCGTGATCTCCTCCGTCTAGTCATTTTTCTCCACAATGCTCACTTATTCGCCAGATTCCTTGGGGTCATGCAATTGTCCTCTCTTCTTCCTGGACCTGGCAAACTTTCTACAGACCTAGCTTAAAAAGATGTGTTAGACCCCGTAAATGCACGAATTTAACCCTTTAATCAATGCATGAAATTAGCCTTATCAAACTGCTCACACTTAAACCATACTTGTCCTCAAGTATAAAGACAAGAAAAGGAAATAAGGCCAATTTCAATGTATGGTTATCCCTAGACCAACTCTACAGACAAAACAAAACCAAAAACTCCTAGACCTAGACACACTAACAGATTAACAAAGAGAACATAACACTTAAAGAAAACAACACACAAAGACATGAACTAGTTTCCATTTTTAGGCAGTCGTCCCCACAAGCTTAAGGTCTATCCGATTCGTCTACAGTCTCCAAATCCTCCTTTTTCCTTCTTCTACCTAATCGGTCTGTCAGTTCGTCAAGATAGCCTATTGACTTCCCACTTGTTGGATTCATTCGATCACTCATTCCTCATCAGGAATGTTAGGATCGAATCACTCTTAAGTCAACGTTATACCACTGATGCGTCGGGTTATGAGAGTTTCTCATTCCTAGATTCCCCTTTTTTTCTTTCTGGGTCAGGGTACTATTGGTTCCTGCCCATAGGATTTTTTTTTCTATTCCCTCTCTTTGTTTTAATTTTTATATTTCCCCTGGACTTCGTCCAGCTTATACCTCATTTTTTTTATATTTTACTCCTCCCCTGGACTTCGTCCAGCTTATACCTCCATTTCCTGGACTTCATCCAGCTTATACCTCCATAACCAGACTTCGTCCAGCTTATACCTCCAGAACCAGACTCTACTCCCTAAGCATCAAGTGGCGGCCCCTTTCTTACAAGTTAGCTCTAAGTGTATAGGCTTATAACTTACATTTATAGTGGGGCTTCATAGCTAGGTTATCTAAGGCATCTTCTATCGTCCTTACTTCATTCAACCGATGTCAGTTTATTAAGGAAACAAGCCTCAAAGTTGACATGCATCCTATCTTCTGTAGCTCTAACTAAGGGAATCTTACCTTATTATATTCACTAGCTCATGCGACACACATAAAGAAACTAAACCTAAAGACACCTAATCCCATTAAAACACAACTGTACGACTCCCTCCCCTTCCCACTTCACTCAGCTTGTCCCCAAGCTATCCTAGTGAAGGGGGGGGAACAGGGAAGTACAAAACAGACTACCACGAAACACATATCAACAGACACTCACAAACAAAACAAATTTCTCACACTTAGACCGAGCAACGGGGTAAGTGGGAGAAAGCATAGCAGACATAAACCAAAACATGTCCAAAAGAAACTCAAACTTCTCACACTTAGACCCAAAATTGAGCTAAGTGGGAGAAGACACATATAGGCGCAGACAAATATATACAACACGCGGCATGCTGGAAAAAACAAACACATAACACAAATAACAAGCAATCAAACATAATAATAAAACTGAAAGAAGATAAAAGAAAACTGAAAGTAAAGTTACTTGGTCAAGAGGGGGTTCAATTCGGGGTTTGGCCCCCTCGGGAGCCAAACTGGGGTGGTACGTAGGGTCGGGTCACTTTTGCTTTCTTCCTGGTCGGCGACTCCGGCTTATCCTCCTCTTTCTCACTCGGTCTAGACACTGGCTTCTTAACTGTTACGGGCTTCGATGCAGACGGGGCTATCAGGGGCTTGGAAACTGGTGGGGACTGCTGGAGAGAAGAACTTCCCTGCCCTGGCAGCTTGGACACATTGCTGGGTCCTGCGGCCAATTTCTTCGGGGACTCGGGAAATTTCTCCTTCAGCCACTTCGTCATCATCATCATCAAGGTTACGACCTCCGCCATTCGATCATTCTGCGCGGATGACCTCCCCACCAGCTCAGTAAAACTGCCCCTAAGGGCCTTAATCTCGTCCCTGACATCTCCAAGCTCCTTTCGCATCAATCCCACTTCCTTTCTCATCTTGTCATACTCTACACTGGCCACCGTTTCAACAACATCCTGTTCTGGCTTCACTTGGGGTTCCATTCTGCCGACCTCATAAAAGCAAACATCCTTCCCATGCATGTAGAACAAGCTCTTGTTGAAGAAGTAGTCCACACTGAAGATCTCGGGCGGCTCGCACATCACTACCTCCGGCGCAGATTTTGCTATCTTCATGATTGAGTTTCGCTGAAGGTAAGCACAAAGAAGGTGGCATGTGTATATGTGGTGGGAAGGATTTGCGGCCATCTGATGCAAGCCTGGGCTAACCAATAACCCAGATGCACTTTCACCCCCTTGGCCATGCACCATGTGAAGTATAGGTCGATTGTAGTCAAAGCAGAATTGGCAGTTCCCATCAAATTATAGCTTATGAAAGTTTGAGCAAAACGCAGGATTCGGTTGTCGATATGGAAGGCCTTCGAGTAGCTGGTCTTAAACTGTCCCACTTTTGGATGCGTGACAAACTCCCAAGCAGACTGCGGTTTGAATCCAGGAGTGTACTTTGGTGGTCCCACCACGCGCTCATTCCAGATACCTTCGTCGTCTTCTGCGCGGGTAAACAAACCCAGTCGGAGGGACCAGTCCCTGATGCTCATTTGATGTTCCTCTGTAAAGAGTCGGAAAGTAATTGAGTCCGCATCCAAATCAGTGGTGGTCTTCAGTCGGAAGGTGGAGAAAAATTCCCAGGCCAATGCTGCTGGTACCTCCGTGTCACTGTGCTTTAACAGCCAATCAAACCCTATTGCGCCGATGAACTGACGAAACTCCTCGTCGGAGTCTATCTCCTCCTACTCCTCCCGGACATATCATTTCCTGGACTTTGCTAGCTTTCCAGAACCACATCTCTCTTTGTACGTTGCCGTTCTTTTGGGATCCTCGAACTTCCCCATTACTTCAAGTAATCCCTTCGTTATCCAGACTTCAGCTGGCTCAAAATCCAGCACCTCCTCTGGTTCATCCAACGCTTCCTCTTCAGACTCGCTTCCCGGGGTAGGAAGTAGCAGCATGTTTGCCCTTCCTTTTCCGGTCTACCACCAGGCGGTGCTCTTCTATTTCGTCCTCATCCATGCTAGACCCAGGGACTATCTCCGCTCGTTCGCCCTCCATTCCTGTGGCTAGACATTCCCCCTCCGTGGGTAGAGTCAGATCTTCAATCTCGTCACTCAAGTTTCACCAGGCCCTACGCCTGGCCGCTCTCTTGTCTACCAGTGAATCTGCATTCGCTGGATTCTCCTCCAGATCTACTATCAACTTTAGCCCGCTCTCCATGGGCTCCGAAACTTCAACAGTAATGGGGGCCTCCCCCCTTCAGACAAAATAGGGGTCGCCCCCTCAATGTACACAGGGTTTCCCCCCCAGCAACTGTCTGATCAGAAATTAGGGCTTCACTGCCCACGAGCCTTTCTGGGGTTTCCCCCTGAACAACTTTCTCAGAAATAACAGGGGTTTCCCCTTCCAAAACATCGACAGAGGTCTCCCCCTCAGCAACTTCAACAGAAACAACAGGGGTTTCCTCCTCAATCACACCGTCAACAGAAATAGGGGTTTCTCCCTCACCCATACTCGCAGAAATAACAGGGGTTCCTCCTCAATGACATGTGCTAACCTTTGATCACCAACCGCCATTTGCTCCAACCCCGCAGCCAGATCCGCCTCCTGTCCCTGTTCTTCGCCTAACGCGGCGTCTTTCTTCGGTGCGCTGGCAGACGGTTCGGCTACTGTATGTACAATAGCGGGTTGGGCCTTTGAAACTTCCGGAATTTTGCGGTGGTGGTGGTGCGGTAGGTGCTGCTTTCTCCATCATCGTCGTGAACAGGGCGAAAGCTTTCATCGCCTCTTCTGCACCGCCGAATTTCTGCATTAATTCTGCCATGAACGTTGTCGCACTTGAATCGGCAGATGTGGTGGGGTTCCCTGCATTTGGTGCGTTTTCCATGATCTGAATCTGAAAATTACACAAAATTCTTGGGAGAAAAATTCCGATTAGGGTTAAAGAAAGGTGGGTATTGCGAGAGAGAATTTGGGGATTTTTTTGAGTGAGAGAGAGTTTAGTTTGGGAAATAAAGAATAAAGAAGGAAAAGAAGTAATTTAGGTAGGGATGAGAATGGTTTGCAGGCGGTTGCAGGCATGATGTAAGCAACCGTACGCCTTCCCGTAAAGTGAAAATTTAAATTTCGAAACTTTACCACTTCCCTCCCAAACTAAAATCTCTCTGCCCCATATAAACGCTACCTTCCCGCAATACCACACTTAGGCAAAAACAAAAAAAATGAAACGCCAGACTCCTAGGTCAAGGATTCAAAGGTGACAAAACAATTTCCCTAAAGAAATCTGGCATTCCGAAAATATTTTTGGAAGATTAAATTTTTTTCTTTGTTTGGGTTTTTCTTTACTTTTATAAAACAACTAAATATTTACACTTTCAATTTAGTACTCCCGAGATCCCCTGGTTCAGTAAATAGATTAAAAATGCATTCCTATTTACCAGACCTAGGAATTCGTCGAGAGCACTCCTCACTAGACCAATCAGGTGATAATAGAGAGTGCGCGTAGTGGAACTTCCTCCACCACACACGACTCAGAAATATCCCTAAAAACCTTTACCCGATGACCATTAACAAGGAAAGGAGTAGAGTTCAAGACACTTCCCTGGATTTCCACAGCTCCGTTTGCTCGAAGACCGACAACAGTGTACGGCCCTATCCACTTGGACTTCAGCTTCCCAAGCATCAGCTAGAGCCGGGATTGGAAAAGGAGGACCTTTTGACCCACTTGTAGTTCCTTGACCCGGAGGTTCTTGTCATGCCAGAGTCTTGTCTTCTCCTTGTACCACATTGCAGACTCATATGACTCCAGTCTTAGCTCCTCCAGCTCTTGAAGTTGCAATTTCCACTCTTCCTCGCAGGATTGGGGTCTCATGTTGATCTCCTTGACCGCCCAATATGCTCGGTGTTCTATTCCCACGGCAAGTGGCACATCTTGCCAAACACTAACCTCTAGGGCGACATCCCAATAGGCGTTTTGTATGTTGTCCGGTAGGCCCACAATGCATCACCAAGCCTCTTACTTCAATCATTCCTTGACGGATTCACCGTCGTTTTCAATATTGCCTTGATCTCCCTATTCGAGATCTCTGCTTGTCCATTAGACTGAGGATGATACGGAGTTGAAAGCCTGTGGTGGACTCCGAACTTCCTCATCAAAGCTTCTGTGGTTCGGTTACGGAAATGCATCCCTTGATCAGATATAATCGCTCGGGGCACGCTGTATCTGTTAAAAATGTTAACCCTAAGAAACTTAGCCACCTCATTGGCTTCACAAGACGTGGTAGCCTTGGCTTCTATCCACTTTAAAACATAGTCAACTGCCACAAGAATGTATGTATTCCCGTATGAAGATGGAAATGGACCCATAAAATCCATCCCCCAGACATCGAAGATCTTACAGACAATCACTGGGACTTGCGGCATTTCATCTCTTTTAGAAATTCACCCTGTTTGCTGGCATCTCTCATAGTTCTGACAGAATTCAAAAGCGTCCTTGTGTAGCGTAGGCCAATAAAATCAACTGTCTAGGACTTTTCTCGCTGTCTTCCTCGGTCCAAAGTGACCTCCACACGCTAGCGCATGGCAATGATTAAGCACATCCTTCTGTTCCCATTCTGGGATACACCTTCGGATTATCTGGTCAGCTCCCATTCTCCACAAGTAAGAATCGTCCCAGAAGTAATACATGGCCTCGCACTTGAGTTTCATCTTCTGGGCACGGGGAATTTCTTGTGAACTAGGCACCTCTATTGTGACCAAATAATTTGCCAGGTCTGCGAACCATGGCTCAGTGTTCAGATGACATTTCCCTTTCTCAGAATCTCCTGGACCTGTTACCGCCATTATCATATCCCAACTGATAGGCCTAGGAAATTTTCCTAAATGGTACAGATGTTCCTCCGGGAATGCATTATGTATAACTTCGTCCGTTTCCCCCTGAAAAATCCGACTCAGATGGTCAGCCACTTTATTCTCTGTCCCTTTTTTGTCTCTGACTTCCCAATCGAATTCCTGCAAAAGCAACACCCAACGGATTAACCTTGGCTTGGATTCTTTCTTCGCCAGCAAGTAGTTGATAGCCGCATGGTCGGTGAAAACTTTCACTCTCGACCCTAGTAAGTATGGGCAAAATTTCTCAAATAAATACACGACTGCCAGGATTTCCTTTTCCGTGGTGTCATAGTTTCTCTGGGCCTGGTTGAGTGTCTTTGATGCATAGAAGATCACGTAATTTTTTCCATCAATCCTTTAACCTAGCACCGCCCCCACTGCGAAGTCTCTCACATCACACATTATCTTAAACGGCTGACTCCAGTCGGGTGCCCTAATGATAGGGGCAGATACTAGCTTATCCTTCAATAGCTGAAAAGCTTTCTTACACTCTTCGTCGAAGATGAAATCAACATCATTATGCAAAAGATGGGTAAGTGGCTGAGCAATCTTTGCGAAGTCCTTTATGAATCTCCTATAAAACCCTGCATACCTTAGGAATCCCCTGACTTATTTCTGATTCGTAGGGTAAGGTAATTTTGAAATCACATCGACCTTTGCTTGGTCCACCTGTATACCCTTCTCTAAGATTACATGCCCCAGGACAATTCCTTCGGGTACCATGAAGTTACATTTTTCGAAGTTAAGGACCATATTCTTCTCCTGGCACCTCCTCAATACTACGTCTAGCTAAACAGGAATCGAACGAGTCCCCATATACGGTGAAATCATCCATGAAAACCTCGATACAATCCTTTAGTAGATCTGAGAAGATACTCATCATGCAACGTTGAAAAGTGCCTGGCGCATTGCACAGTCCAAACAACATTCTTCTATAAGCATACGTGCCAAAAGGGCAAGTAAACGTAGTCTTCTCTTGATCCTCGGGGTCTACATAGATATGGAAGTATCCACTATACCCGCCAAGGAAACAAAAATATTGCTTCCCAGCCAACCTCTCTAGCATCTGATCAATGAAGGGTAAAGGAAAATGATCTTTCTTGGTTGCTTCATTCAGTTTCCTGTAATCGATGCACATCCTCCATCCAGTGACAAGTCGGGTAGACACCAATTCATTCTTATCATTCTTAACTAATTGAATTCCTGACTTTTTAGGTACCATGTGAAACGGGCTGACCCATTCACTATCTGGAATAGAGTAGATGATTCCCAGCGAAAGCAGCTTCAAAACTTCCTTCAAAACTTCCTCTCTCATATTTGGATTCAGCTTGCGTTGCGGGTCTCTACAGGCCTTCGCACCTTCATCCAGCCTGATGTGGTGCATGCAAAGATCAGGACTGATCCCGACTAGGTCTGAGAGAGTCCATCCTATTACCTTCTTGTTCTTTCTGATTACCTCCAGTAGCTCCCTTTCCTGTTCCTCGGTCAAATCGCTGTTGATGATTACCGGGAAGGTCTCGTTCTCTTCTAGGTAGGCATACTTGAGTCCTGGCGGAAGCATTTTCAACTCCTTCTTGGGGGTACTTGTTTCCTGGGGCAAGGGATTTTTTTTTGTAGCATCTGTTGTCATTCCTTTCCCAGACCTGGAAGAATTTTCCATACTAGCTACATGAGCTAATCCCCTTGACCTGGCTGACTCTGGATTCGTACAAAATTCCGAAATAGCTTCGGCTAGCTATTCATCTGATAATTCCCTTGTATTCATTGCCTCGCACCATCCAGCTACTTCTCTGTCAATAGAGTGACTTAATTCTGAATTATCAATCTGCTCCTGCATCAACTCAGTCTCAAGATATTCCTGGACCAGGGGGTTAATAGCATCGATATCATGCATATTCTCAACATCTAATGGTTTTTTCATTGCTTCATCTCTGCTAAATGTATATTTTTCCCCATTATAATCCAGGCATATGGTTCCATCAAAAACATCAATTATGGCCTTGGCAGTACGGAGAAAAGGTCTCCCTAAAAGCACGCCGCTAGACTCAGCAAATTCATTATCACTCATTCTAATAACATGGAAATCGGCCGGATAAAGAAAATCATGCACTTTGACTATAACATTTTCTAAAACTCCCTCTAGACAAATGCACGACCTATCCGCCAATTGGATTACCACCTTTGTATCTACCATCCCTACTCCTACCAGCTTCTTGTAAATGGAAAGCGGTAAAACATTTATCGATGCTCCTAATTCACACATGGCATGCTCAATTCTGACATCACCGATTGAAATGGGTAAGGTGAACATACCTGGGTCAGTGCATTTCGAGGGCATCCTTCACTTCTGAATCACCGCGAAAACATTTTCTCCAATCAGAATCTTCCCACTGGGCCTTGTCTTCCCAGCTATAAACTCCTTGATGAATTTGCTGAAGACCGGTAATTTCAAAGCTTGTAAGAATGGTAAGTTGATCCCCAACTTTCCAAAGATATCCATAAAATCCACCGGTTCATCCTTCTTCCTCTTTGCCTCTCCTCGGTGCGGGAACGGTTTCAATTGTTTCTCCGCACTTGTAGATCCTTCAGCTGAAAACTCACCCGTTTCTTTCCTCACTAGCTAATTTTCCACTTCTGGCCCTGGGTCTAGGAAAAATTGTTCAGTCATACTCGGTAATGGTTTCTTCAAATCACCTTCCCGAAGGTCATCTCTTCTCTCAGAACTTCCTGCTCCAAAATTTTCAGACTCAGGAACTAGATCCTTCCATTCCTTTCCCTTCATTGGAGTTGTTTCTTCATCCTTCCTCATGGCTGGACCTTCATATCCTCGCCCAGATCTCAAAGTGATTTGACTGATATTTGCCCTATCTGGCGGCCTTACTGAGGTAGGAATCTTTCCTTCGCTTCCTCGTATCTCGCTCAAGGAAGTTGCGATCTGAGACAATTGCTTTGCCAGCATATCTATTGCTGCCTTCTGCTCCAGCTGAGCGTCCTGAAGCTTATGCACCACGTCATTGTTGGACTGCAAGTTGTTCTGCATATGTTGTTGAGAACTAACTAGATCATGCAGTATGTCATCTAGATTCCTTGGTATCTTAGAACTAGACTGGCCAGAACTTGGTCCTGGACCAGATGTGGTCCACTTCCTTAATTCTGGCGAAAGTTCCCCTGGCCTCCTGAACTGTTGTTGTACTGATTTCCTGGCCCTTGGTTTCCCTGGTAATTGGTTTGGGGATTCTGATAACTTCCGGAATAGTTTCTTTGGTGTGGCGGTACATAAGAGTTCCCCTGATGGTTTTGATTCCTATTCCCTCAATTTGAATGATCTCCCTGGTTCCGGCTGCTCCAGCTGTTCTGCCCCTCCTGATTTCTGCCAGACCAGTTAGTCTGTCTTTCTGGTTGATGTGTTAATGTAGCACCCCGAAAAATTGTGACTTTTTTATTCTTTTATTGGATGGCTTATTTTATTTTAAATAATGTGGATGTCGAATGCGAATTTCTTTTGTGGAAATTGAGTCTCTATATGTTTGTGTTAATCATGTGAAATTAGTTGTTGTGAGTTATGTGAGTTAATGTGATTAAGCATCCAATATGTGAATTAAATTAAATGGGATAATGCATAATCATTCTAGCCATTTTATTTGAAATTCCCGGCCCTCCTATTTATTGGAAATAATACTTTCTTTCTTGGATTTAATTAATTGCTTTGGGATATTTATCCAAATTAAATCCAAACCAAATTATGTCATCCCTTGAGATTTTCGAAATCGCCTAGTAATTAGGAGAATGAATTATTTTGTGGATTTAATTGGTATCTTGTTTGTCTCATTCCTTGATTTAAAATCCAATTAAATCTTACCATATCTTACCAAATTTAAATCCTATTCCTATTTGATATGAGGATTTAAGTATTTTTCCTTGATTTTTCCCATTATACACGCCTATTTTCCTTTTAATGGTGAGATTTATTCATTGACCTCTATTTTATTCTTCCATAATTTTAATTGCTTTATTGTGGGATTTATCCTAGACTATAAATTAAAAGAACCCTAACCCTAGCCCTCATATTTTTTGCCTCCCTCTCTTCTCTCCTCCCACACGTTTTTTTTCCTCCCTTCCTCTCCTTCTCCACCAATTCTTCACCAATCCTTTGTTCTTGCATCAATTTGGAGTTGGAAATTCAAGATTCATCGAAGAATCGCATCAATTATCTTTCCTACCTTTTTTTTTGAACAAGAAAGGTATATTTGAATTCTCTTTCTCATCCTTTCCATTGAACCCATGTTTCTTGATTCCCTCATGCATATAGTGAGTGTAGAAATCATAGATCTAAAAATTAGTCGGTTGGGATTGATGTTTTGCATGAGAAACTATGTGGATATGCGTTTATGTATGTGTATGTGTGAGGTTGTGGATGATTCGTTGGTGAATGATATGTGAATATATGAGAACATGGTTGTGAGATCTTTTTGAAGCATGATTATGTGTTGGAAGCATGAATATATGTGTTTGGATGAATGATAGATAAACCCTAATTCGAATTTGTGAAGCATAAAAACTGTGGTGTTCGGACAGTAGATTCCGACGTGTGTTTGACCGACCAAACAATCTTATTTTGACACGAAGTTTTTACTGAGTTAGATATGAGATGTCTTCTGTGTTGTGTATAAATTTCAACCTCCTTTGACAAAAGATGAATTTTAAATGAATTTTTAAAGTTATCTGCGCAGTTCTGTCAGAATTTGTATTCTCGTACAAAATTTTCGTTTTTGAATTGACCGACCTAAAGATGTGATTTTGATGTGAAATTTTAACTGGATGATCTTTGATTTGTCTACTGTGTTGTGGTTAAATTTTAGCACCAACGGAGGTCAGATGGATTTTTAATGATTTTTACAAAACGACTGCGCAGTTCTGCCAGATTTCTGTGATGTTAAAATAATACTTGTTTTCAAGTTTGAATGAATTACATGATGCATGTGTGATTAAGGAACGTATCCTATGTTGTGATTATGTGTTGCACATTGATGTATCCTTTTGAAACGTAAAAGAGTTTAGTAAAGAAAGTCCACCTCGCTTGCTTAGACAACACAATACACAACTCAAAGCAACCTTCGTTCTTTGTGCTCACGTACGCACAACAACCCTTGTTAATATCACCACACAATCAGGTTTTCCATTATTACAATTATCATGCATGTCCTATCGTTCCTTTCATCGTTTTCTTAGATTGCCCATCCCCAAACGTTCATCAACAAAAACGAAACGAACACTTAAGCATACATCAACGTGTAACACATAGCCACATCATATGATACGTTTCTTATTCACACATGTATCATTTATTCACTCAAAACTTGACAACAAGTATTATTTCAACATGACAGAAATGTGGCAGAACTGCGCAGTTGTTTTGTAGAAATCATTAAAAGTCCATCGGACCTCCGTTGGGGCTGAAATTTTATCACAACACAGTAGACACATCAAGGATCATCCAGTTAAAACTTCACATCAAAATCACATCTTTAGGTCGGCCAAATCAAAAAGGAAACTCACTGGACGAGGATACAAATTCTGACAGATCTGCGCAGTTAACTTCAAAAATTCATTATAGCTTCATCTTTCGTCAAAAGAGGCTGAAATTTATACACAACACGGAAGACATCTCAAATTTTACTCAGTTAAAAATTCGTGCCAAAATAAGATCGTTTATTCGGCCAAACACACGTCGGAATCTACTGTCCGAACACCACAGTTTTCAGGCTTCACAAATTCGAATTAGGGTTTATCTATCATTCATCGAAACCCATATATTCATGCTTCCAACACATAATCATGCTTCAAAAAGATCTCACAACCAAGTTCTCATATATTCACATATCATTCACCAACGAATCATCCACAACCTCACACATACACATACACATACACATACATAAACGCATATCCACATACTTTCTCATGCAAAACATCAATCCCAACCGATTAATTTTTAGATTTATGATTTCTACACTCACTATATGCATGAGGGAATCAAGAAACATGGGTTCAATGGAAAGGATGAGAAAGAGAATTCAAATATACCTTTCTTGTTCAAAAACAATCGGTAGGAAAGATAATTGATACGATTCTTTGATGAATCTTGAATTTCCAACTCCAAATTGATGCAAGAACAAAGAATTGGTGAAGAATTGGTGGAGAAGTAGAGGAAGAGAGAAAAAAAAAATGTGTGGGAGGAGAGAAGAGAGGGAGGCAAAAAATATGAGGGCTAGGGTTAGGGTTCTTTTAATTTATAGTCTAGGATAATTTATAGTCTAGGATTAAATTGTGGGGGAATAAAATAAAATCCCACAATTAAAAATGAAAGTAGGCGTGTGGAATGGAAGAGATCAAGGAAAAAAAATACTTAAATCCTCAAATCAAATAGAAATAGGATTTAAATTTGGTAAGATATGGTAAGATTTAATTGGATATTAAATCAAGGAAGGAGACAAACAAGATACCAATTAAATCCATAAAATAATTCCTTCTCCTAATTACTAGGAGATTTCGAAAATCTCAAGGGATGGCATAATTTAGTTTGGATTTAATTTGGATAAATATCCCAAAGCAATTAATTAAATCCGAGAATAAAATATTGTTTCCAATAAATAGGAGGGCTGAAAATTTCAATAGAATGGCTAGAACAATTATGCATGATCCCATTTAATTTAATTACACATTGGAAGCTTAATCACATTAACTCACATAACTCACAACAACTAATTTCACATAATTAACTCAAACACATAGAGACTCAATTTCCACAAAAGAAATTCTTATTATACATCCACATAAATTAAAAAAAATAATAAGCCATCAAATACAAATAATAATAATAAAAAGTCAAAATTTCTGGGGTGCTACATCCTTCCCCTCTTAACAGAAATTTCTTCCCGAAATTTGGTCGTCTAACAATATATTGAGTGCCCTTGTGTGCGGGTTGTTTTATCCGTGCCATTTACGCAAAGACGAAGGTTTTCCAACATATATTTTATCTCTTTATTTGTAATAGATCTAAGTTCGTCACGCATCACCAAATTTGAGGCCATCCTAAGGCTTCCTATGTTCCCATGCTTACTTCGTAGTACTTTCACACATAACACATACTTAGGACATCATGCCAATCTTGCTCATGTCCCATATAATCATACCATAACAATATCATATTCACACCTACAACATGTACTTAGACCATCTTGCCAATCATGTTCATATTCCACATAATCACACTATCATATTCACACATATAACACGTGTTTGAATCATCATGCTAATCATGCTCATGTTCCATATAATCATATCATCACAGTATCATTTTCACACATAACGTTTATTCATATGCGTACACTTGCCAAAACATCCTCATCATATAATTATCAATTTTATACATCGATCTCACATTCTTTCAACAACTTAGAACATACCTCACTTTCTTTGGTTGAGCGTGATGCTTTGGATGTTGAGCCTTCGTGACACTTCTAGTCTAAAGTTCACTAATCTAGACTTAATCTGAAAGAAGACTCTCGGACCAGAGCGAAAGAACGAAGCTCTGATACCACTTTGTCACGGCGGCCCTTACTAAGGATAGTAAAGACGGGGAAATCGTGACTAAGGAAGGGACTAAGGAGCGGGGAAGAAGAAAGGGAAAACAATGAAAGACAACATCTTAAACAAAGCTTCAAAAGAAAAGTTTTAATCGATTAAACAATTAAGCAGCGGGTTAATATCTCATGGTAATTAATGTCATAAAGGAGTGTAGAGCAAAACGAAAGACTTTATCAAGAACGATTCGAAACAAGGCAGCGGAATAAAGGTGTCTAGAGAAGCCTATGTATGAAGACACGACTTATCCAGAATTTCTTAAGGCTAGACTTAACATCCGCCGCAACATCACCGCTCAACCTGCACATAAACAAAACATATGCAGGGCTGAGTACTTGACATACTCAGTGGACACACGCCAAAATATTTGATAAAAGTTATGTCATCCATACCATAGTGAACTCGAGTTTTAACATTTTAGAAAAGAATATCATCGAGTATTACAAAACATTTTCGTAGACTGGTCAGTCAAAACAATCTCCCCACTTTCTCCACAATCAATCAATCACATCATCTTACCATAGTGCGCCGAAAGTGTGGCCACACTATTAGTCTAAAGTTCACTAATCTAGACTTAATCTGAAAGAAGACTCTCGGACCAGAGCGAAAGAACGAAGCTCTGATACCACTTTGTCACGGCGGCCCTTACTAAGGATAGTGAAGACGGGGAAAACGTGACGAGGGGAGGGACTAAGGAGCGGGGAAGAAATGGGGGACACAATAATAGTTGACACTTAATGCAAAAATTTGATTAACTTCCAAAAGGGAAAATACTTTAGTCTACAAAATCATTTTAATTTATCAAAAGTAAGCAACGGAATAAAGTCTCAAAGTATTTGACACAATAAAGTCATACGAATTAAAGTAAACTCTTGTGACATCAGTTTTCAAAAGAAGCAGCGGAAATAAGTTATAAAAGAGAGTCATAGGATGACGCCTATGTATGAAGACACAACGCATCCAAATTTTCTAAGCCGACTCAACATCCATCACAACACCCCGCTCAACTTGCACATAAAGAAAACATATGCAGGGCTGAGTACTTGATATGCTCAGTGGACACACGCCAAAATATTTGATAAAAGTTATGTCATCCATACCATAGTGAACTCGAGTTTTAACATTTTAGAAAAGAATATCATCGAGTATTACAAAACATTTTCATAGCCTAGCCAGGCAAAACAATTCCCCACTTTCTCAACAATCAATCATTCACATCCTCTTACCATAGTGCGACGAAAGTGTGGCCACACTATTCGCCCACGAGACTGGCCGACTAGCAAGGACGGCTCACGATCCCCTCTGTGTACACAGCCTGATAGGGTTTGAGGCCCTACTCAGACCCGAATTCATTTATTATAGCCCTATAGCCTAATGGAGCGAACTCACAAACTACGCATCAAGCACAATCTCAACATAGCCCTATAGCCTAATGGAACAAGTTCAAACGAACTAGGCATCAGACAACAATCTCAACATCAAAACAAACATGGCATGACATAATACTTTAAACAACCCTTATAGCTCCACAATCATACTTTTGAAAAGTAAAAGAGTTTAGTAAAGAAAGTCCACCTCGCTTGCTTAGACACCACAATACACAACTTAAAAGCAACCTTCGTTCCTTGTGCTCATGTACGCACAACAACCCTTGTCAATATCACCACACAATCAGGTTTTCCATTATTACAATTATCATGCATGTCCTATCGTTTCTTTCATCGTTTTCTTAGATTGCCCATCCCCAAACGTTCATCAATAAAAACGAAACGAAACACTCAAGCATACATCAACGTGTAACACATAGCCACATCATAGGATACGTTTCTTATTCACACATGTATCATTTATTCACTCAAAACTTGACAACAAGTATTATTTTAACATGACAGAAATCAGGCAGAACTGCGCAGTCATTTTGTAGAAATCATTAACACTACATCTGACCTCCGTTGGGGCTGAAATTTTATCACAACACAGTAGACACATCAAGGATCATCCAGTTAAAATTTCACATCAAAATCACATCTTTAGGTCGGTCAAATAAAAAACGAAACTCTCTGGATGAGGATACAAATTCTGCAGATCTGCGCAATTAACTTCAAAAATTCATTAAAACTACATCTTTCGTCAAAAGAGGCTGTCCGAACACCACAATTTTCATGCCAAAATAAGATCGTTTGGTTGGTCAAACACACGTCGGAATCTACTGTCCGAACACCACAGTTTTCATGCTTCACAAATTCGAATTAGGGTTTATCTATCATTCATCCAAACCCATATATTCATGCTTCCAACACATAATCATGCTTCAAAAAGATCTCACAACCAAGTTCTCATATATTCACATATCATTCACCAACGAATCATCCACAACCTCACACAGACACATACATAAACGCATATCCGCATACTTTCTCATGCAAAACATTAATCCCAACCGATTAATTTTTAGATCTATGATTTATACTGCCACGACCGCCCTTTAGGGTTAATAAATACGGACGATCGTGATTAAAAGAATTTAATAAACAGACGAAAATAATTAGGGTTTCAACACAAGTTGGACCAACAATTAATATCCCAATAAATAACCAAGAGTTTGATATTATCCAACAAGAAATTCAAAATATCCATTATCCTAACAATTAAAGTTGTCGGCCCAAATAAAACATAATTAAACGAAACGTCACAGCGGAAACGACCAAGAGAAAGAGTGACGTCATGTGTGAAGACACAACGACACTCAAGGTTCAAAGACAACATTAAAATCTTAAATTCACTTGCTCAACACCACCACATCCTCGTCGCCGCTCAACCTGCACATAGGGAAAACACATGCAGGGCTGAGTATTATAAAATACTCAGTGGCTCATGCCGAAAACATTTTCAATAAACAATAATTTATCACGCCATTCACAAGTAACCATCGGGGTTTAGCTTTAGAAATGCCCGAGGCACTCAAAATCATTTCCATTTTAAACATCGACTGATCAGTCATTTTCCCATAGACGTTAGCCATATCTGCTCATACATGACTTGGAATGTGGCCACAAACTAAGCCACTAGACCGGCCAGCCCGTACGCTAGCACACAGTCTACCATAGGTGTACACTAATCCAAGTAGGATTTGCGGCCCTACGAGGACCCGAATTCGATTTAAACAATATTGGCCAGAGCCACATCAGATAGGCACGTTAAAGCAAAACACGACATGATAAACACAATTTCATTCTCATAAAGAAAACATTTAGGACTTTTGTCCTTATTTAAAAAGGAAGCCCACCTCGATTGCTTAAAATCTCAAGTACTCTCTTCCCTTTGGTCTCACGATTCACTTGCGATGATTCACCTTTAACATTTAGATAATACATAAATCAACACATTTTTCAAATAAATAGGTAAAAATGCATGCATCCTAAGCGAAGTTATTTATCTCGGTTTTCGATTATTCGGCGACCGCTTACACCCCTAATTCCTCCGTTAGCTCGTCGTATTTTTCTCAACGATATCGAAATAAATTCCCAAAATTATAAAAGTGTATAATTAAATTATCGCAACTACTTCTGTTTGTTAAGAAAATTATGTATATATTCCGGGCCTCAGACAAAGTATCCACACTTCATAATTAATTCGGGATTTAATTAAATAATTTCATCACGATTAATTATCGGCCCAAAGATTTATTTAAAAGCCCCAAAGCTTAAATATTTCCCCCACCTTATATCTCCAATTAAAATTTTGAAGCCCAAACAATTAAATGGAGCCCATACTTTTAATAATTCTACCTATGTCAATTAATGAAGCCCAAACAATTTAAAAACAAAAGGCCCAAAATTAAGTATACTCCCCTCATCTTCCTCGTCTCACTCTCTCTCTCTCTCCTCTCACCCTCTTCTTCTCTCTCGCTCGACACTTGAAGGAATCCGATCTGGCGTCGCCTTCCACCTCCGCCGTCGGCCGATGCTCACCGCACGCCGCTGTACCGTCGGGATGAGCTGCTGCCGACCGCGGCGCTGCTCCGTTGCCGTTCGCTCAGAGCCGTCTCCAGCCGTTGCACCCGACGCCGTCGCTGATGTGCGGTACAACCTCCGCTGCGAAGAGTGCCGCCACCGGTCGGCCCCAGCGGAGATTCGCGCCGCTGCTGTTCCGTTCGTACACCGTCGTCGCACACGCCGCCACCACCGCTATCCCCACATTCAATCGGGGCAAACCCTACTTACCCCGAACAGATACCGTGCTCGTTCTTAGTTTTCAATTCGCAGCAGGGGGTTCCAACTCGTACCGTTTGATTGGTTTTGATTGCTTGATTGCTATTGATTAGTTCTTTGTTTGGGAGATTGATGCTGAGTATGTGATAGATGGCGCAGAATGCGATAATTTATGTTCAAAATTTGGGTAGGAAATTACCTCTTTGAATTGAATTTGGGTTGTGAAGTTCACAAGGCTGAAAGGCAGGTTCTTGAAGCTGGAGAATTTTGATTACTGCTGATAGCAACAATTTGATGTTAGATTCTGAAGCAGGAGAAAATTTAGATACAGATAGAACATAGTTTACCTTGGATAGGAGTTGAAGAAGAAAAAAATTTGATTGCAGAGACGATTGGTGAGGGAAGAAATAACTGATTAGAGATTTAATATAGGGGAAAGGGGGTTGAGATACGGGAGAGATTTGTGGGAGAGATGGAGGACGGTTTTTTTCCAACGTGGGGAAAGTGTAGGATTCAAATTTTCTTTTTTTTCAACGTGATTTTGATTAAATCTGGGTTTGTTTGGTATTTTATTTGCAGCTTACAGAGGAGGAAAAATTCCATCACGGAGGAGGAAAAATCTGCATAGAATCTTTAATTACAATTTGAATTAAAGATATTTTATTTTAATTAGTTTAGTTTAATTCACAGCCCATTGTATTTTATTTTAAATTGTGCAGTCCCCAATTTATTTATCACGGACTGGATTTTTATGTTATTGATTTAATTTATCGGATCCAACACGGAATCGAGTCCAATAAATATTCCTCACGGACAGGAATTATTTTAGATTCACGCAATAATTTATTTCACAAATCTCTAGTCTAGCAACAATTTATTCTCCAACAATTAATTCACGGACTTCGCAATATTAATAGCATTAATACAAGTATGGTTCGAAAATTAGGGTTCAAAAAGTGGGGCGTTACATCCTACCACCCTTAACAGAAATTTCATCCCGAAATTTGTTACCCTCAAGTAAAGAGTTCTGGGTACAATTCCATCATCTTGTCCTCATTGTCCCACGTGGCTTCTTCATGTCCGTGATTTTCCCATAACACTTTCACACAAGCAACAGGTTTATTCCTCACATTCTGGATCTTCCGGTCCAAAATGGATTGGGGTCTCTCCTCATAGCTCAAGTCTGGATTCAACGCGACTTCCTCAAAACAGATCACGTGCTTTGGGTCGAATACGTATTTTCGTAACTGCGACACATGAAAAATGTTGTGCACATTACCAAGGTTTGGTGGTAGCGCCAATCGATATGCAACGGGGCCCACTCCTTCGAGAATTTCGTATGGTCCAATAAATCGCGGCTTCAATTTGCCCTTGACGCGAAATCGTGTTATCTCTTTTGACGGAGATACCTTCAAGAAAACTTTATCGCCAGCTTGGAATTGTAAGTCGGTTCGTCGGACATCTGCGTATGATTTCTGTCTGTCTTGAGCTTCTTTTATCCTCTCATGAATTTGTCGAACGATTCCCACCATCTCTTCGACTGCATTAGGTCCGAGTATTCTTCTCTCGCCAACTTCATCCCAGTAGAGCGGCGATTTACACTTTCTTCCGTATAATGCCTCATACGGTGCCATGTTTATCGTTGCCTGAAAACTGTTGTTGTAGGCGAACTCGATCAGTGGTGGTGCTGCCTCCCAACTTCCTCCTCGGTCGAGTACCACGGCTCTCAACATATCCTCGAGAGTTTGGATTGTTCTTTCGGACTGTCCATCGGTTTGCGGGTGAAACGCTGTACTAAAATTCAATTTGGTTCCAAGCTCCTTCTGTAGACTTACCCAAAATCTTGAGGTGAATTTCGAGTCACGGTCGGACGTGATAGTCACTGGGACTCCATGCAATCGAACTATCTCCCTCATGTAGATTTGAGCCAGTTTGTTGGACCCATAGCTTATGAGAATCGGTATGAAATGCGCACTCTTGGTAAGTCGATCTATAATTACCCAAATGGCGGTGTTCCCTCTCAGAGTCCTTGGCAAACCTGTCACGAAATCCATGGCTATGTGCTCCCATTTCCACTCAGGAATTTCCAGTGGTTGTAACTTCCATACGGTCGTTGATATAGAATCTTCACTTGCTGGCAGACTAAACATCTCTCGACAAATGACGCTATATCCCTCTTCATACCATTCCACCAAAAGGATTTCTTCAGATCTTGATACATTTTCGTACTTCCTGGGTGAGCGGTGTAAGGAGTCTCATGGGCTTCACTCATAACCTCGTTTTTGAGCCCCTCGTTATCCGGCATGCATAATCTTCCTTCGAAAGTAAGGGCATTGTCACCTTCTTCACTAAAATTCTCAGATTCGCCAGTTCGCACTTCTATATGAATTTCATCCAATTTCGCATCCATCCGTTGTGCTTCAATAATCCTCGACCTTAGATCATGTTCAACAGCTAGAGTGGCGATTCGTGCATCCACTGTTTCAGGTGCCCTCACCATTTCCAAACGCAACTTGCTGAACTCGCGAATCAAGCTTTCCTCTTTGGTGAGAAAAGTGGCCAGTTGGGAATGGTCCTTCCGGCTCAATGCATCTGCCACTACATTTGCTTTGCCGGGATGATAATTGATGCCACAATCGTAGTCCTTTACCAACTCGAGCCATCTTCGTTGCCGCATATTCAGGTCTTTCTGCTTGAAGAAATACTTCAGGCTTTTGTGATCCGTGAAGATCTCACATCGGACTCCGTAGAGATGATGTCTCCAAATCTTTAAGGCGTGCATTACCGCTGCTAGCTCCAAGTCGTGGGTTGGATAGTTCAACTCGTGTGGCCTCAATTGTCATGACGCGTAAGCAATCACTTTGTTGTTTTGCATCAATACACATCCAAGTCCCACCTTTTAAGCGTCAGTGTATACCACGTAGTTCACTCCAGGCTCTGGCACAGCTAGAATCGGTGCACTAGTTAGTTTTTCCTTCAACAGCTGGAAACTTGCCTCACACTTTGGGGTCCATTTGACTTTTACCCCCTTCTTGAGTTGTTGGGTCATGGGTCTCGCTATCTTGGAGAATCCCTCTATAAACCTTCGGTAGTATCCTGCCAAGCCTAGGAAACTCCGAATCTCGTTTGGTGTTGAGGGTGCTTTCCATTGTTGTACCGCCTCAACCTTGGCAGGGTCCACTCGGATTCCCTCTGCTGACACAACGTGACCAAGGAAGTTCACTTCCTTAAGCCAAAACTCGCACTTGCTGAATTTGGCATACAGTTTCTCACTCCTCAACGTCTCCAATGTGATTCGCAGGTGTTCCTCATGTTTCTTCTCGTCCTTCGAGTAGACAAGTACATCATCTATGAACACCGAAACGAATTTATCCAAATATGGATGGAACACTCGATTCATCAAATCCATGAATACCGCATGTGCATTTGTCAATACAAACGGCATTACCACAAACTCATAGTGACCATATCTCGTGCGAAAAGTAGTCTTCGGTATGTCTTCTCGTCGGACTCTCAACTGATGGTATCCGGACCTTAAGTCCATCTTTGAGAACACACCAGCTCCTCGAAGTTGATCGAATAGGTCATCTATTCTCGGCAGTGGATATTTGTTCTTGAGAGTCATCTTGTTCAACTCTCTATAATCGATACACATTCTCATCGATCCATCCTTCTTCTTCACAAAAAGCACAGGCGCGCCCTACGGTGAAACACTGGGTCTAATGAAACCCAAGTCCATAAGCTCCTGTAGTTGTATCTTGAGTTCTTCCAACTCTTTAGGCGCCATTCGATATGGGGCCTTGGACACCGGTGCCGACCCTGGCTCTAGGTCGATTGTGAACTCCAATTGTCGATCTGGCCGTGGACCAGGCAACGCTTCAGGAAAGACGTCTAGAAATTCTCGTACCACAGCAACATCCTCCACTTTCCTTTCTTTCTTCTCATCTCCTTGTAGATAGACTAGATAGGCAGGACGCCCTTTTCTCAATATCGTTGTGGCTTGGAGTGCGGAGATGATTGACGTTTTTCTGTTCATCGGGATTCCATGATACACGATTGGTTCCTTTCCAGGGGCTCGTAATGATATTTGTTTCTCCTTACATCGGATCGTAGCAAAATTCGCAGTCAACCAATCCATTCCCAAGATTACATCGACATCTTTCATGGCCATAACTTGTAAGTTGTGCGCGACTAGCCTAAGTTCTCCCATAACAATTTCTACGTTCGAGCATATTTGAGAAATCTCTATTACCCCTCCCACTGGTGAGGCCACCATCATCTTATGTTCAGATTTAGTAACTGGCAAACTTAATGTGTCCACACATAGTTCTGATATGAATGAATGTGATGCGCCCGTATCAAACAACACAACAATAGGTGTATCGAGAAGTTCGCCCATACCTGCCAAATTCCAGTTCTCATAACTCCCTTGTTCAGTCTTGGGTTGTCTAAAACTCAGTGCATATGCTCTAGCCTGGGAGGGAAGTCTTGGACGGTGAGGTTGTTGTTGTCGCGGAGGTTGATCATGATTCATCCTTGGTGGTGCTGGTGGTGCTCTCGACTGCGGACGGAACCCTTGGTTGTTCTGCCTTGAACCCATCCCCGCGTTCTTGCTCGGACACTCTCTAGAGAAGTGGCCATTTCCACCACAGTTGAAGCACTTTGTGGTGTTCTGTATTCTGCATTCTCCGAAATGGTACTTGGAGCACACATTGCATTGTGGTGGTCTGGGTCGGAAGTCACCCCTTTGGCTAGAGAAATTCTGTCTGCCTCCATACTGTGGTCGGTTTTGGGTCGGCTGGTACATCTCCCGGGAATGATGTGGTGGGGGTAAGGCCAGTGTAGCGTTCTCCGTCACTCTCTCCTTGGGCATAGCTGCCTCAACATCTAACGCAAGGCCCAACGCTTCTGCATATTTAAGCCTCTCACGACTAGCTAACGCCATCTTTATCTCATGTCTTAGACCCTCACGGAACTTCTCAGCCAGTTTCTCATCAGTATCAACTTGTTCAGGTGCATACTGGGTCATATCGCAGAGTGTGCGATCATATTCTGTCACTGACATGCGCCCTTGGGTTAAGTTATAGAACTCAGCTGCCTTCGCCTTTCGGTAGCTCTTTGGCACGTACTTGTTATATATTGCATCCTTGAAATTCTCCCAAGTTATTCTACCCACTTGATCTCGTGGTGTGGTCTTCATCTTGGTATCCCACCAGAAGTCAACAGACCCAGTTAATTGGTAGGTCACACAAGCCATTCGTTCTGCATCGTTGCACATCAGAATCGTGAAAATACGCTCCAAAGCGCGTATCCAACTTTCAGCCTTTTTCGGCTCTCCCATTCCATCGAAGACAGGTGGTTTTTGTTTCAGGAACAACTTCAAAATTTCTCGGTTTACTTGAGGCGGAGGAGGTGGTGAAGGTGGTTGTGGGGTTGTTTGCGCTACACTCTCGTCTACCGTCGTCTGAGGTGTAGGCGTCCGGTTCCCATTCCTTACATTACGTCTTGGCGGCATTCTGATTCATTACCAATCAAACGGGTCATGTTGTATAGTTGGAAAGGTCATATAATATTTCACAAGTAGGGATCAAGGGACAATTGCACAACAAGACAAAAGATAATTGTGTCATGGATAGAGTAGGACCATTGTATCATGGTGTAGCAAAAGATATTCGCTCAACAGGATTGCAAAAGACATTTGCACGATAGAATAAAGAGAAACAATTGTATCATGGATTAGCAAAAGATGTTCGCACAATGGGACAACAAAAGATGTTTGGACAACAAAATAACAAATGACGATTACACGATAAGATATCAAGAACAATTGCACAATAGAATATCAAAAGATAATGGCCCAACAAGGTAGCAAACGTAGAAGTTTCCATAATTAAACGTTGCCTCCAAGAGGTCTTAGTATCAATCATAACCAAAGAAGGGGAAGCCAAAACGTGGAAATAAAATAATTAATAGTCTAGCAAAACAATATGTTATCAAAACAAGAGGGAAACGAAACAATCTATCCCATGACTATTGTTCCTAAATTTCTCCTTCCTCCCTCTCCTCGTCCTCCTCGGTCTCACCATCAGTCTCCATATTCGGGTTCCCTTCTTCCTCGAAGGGTTCCTCCTCTTCATCCTCAGCGCGTACTGGTGAAGGAACTGTCGTGATTATCTTCTCGACCTCCCTTTCTATTCTTAAAGGGGCTGAAGTGCGCATCCCTAGCCTTGTTCTTTTAGGCACGCGTGAGACATGTGGCTCACTATCGTATCGATACTTCTTTATGAGAGCTTGATCCGGCGGAAAGATCTGCAGAGGTGGGGAACGTGGCGGTCCATCGGTTGCCCTCACTAAGGCCGGAAGTAGTATTTCTAGAAGGCCGGGCAAGTCCCCTCGCGATGTGTACTCGGGCGGACTATACCATATGAACGATTCTGCCGCCTGAGCCACCCATTGGCTCCAAGATGGCGGTAGGGTGTGAATAAGCTTTGCAATTCCAGCATGGTGGGTGGCTCCCCCGAACGCATAGGCGTCCATCCACAGATCCCAAAATTTGGCAACGTAACTCATGAGATCGACCTCTCCATCCCATTCATATTCTCGGTACTTCTCAATGGTGAGGTTCCTATTTTTGGCATAACGATTACGCATTTGAGCAAAGTACGATCCGGCCATCTACATAGAAGGAAACCTCAACATCAACTCAAAGATAGAAAAGAATAAGGAAGGTATATGGCTCAAAATGATGCTGAGAGTAATAAGTAGATGCATATGAATGTGTATCTAAGATAGGGGTGTTATGGTTGTATCACTCCAAGAATAAACTTTTGCTCTCAAGTAAAAGTTTCGCTCATTTTGTTTGATTTTGTATCTCATCATATCACAGTACGTCGACTTCTGTTTCCCATAGGCTACTTGCCTCGTATTTAGTACTTCCACGTTTATTTTCGTCGCGAGATTATTTATCACGTACTCAATAGGTACATATGGTTACACGCAAGAAGTTCATCGTCATAGGCATTGTATTTCATATTTTATATCTTTGTATCTATCAAAATCAACATGTATCATACCCGCGTTCCACAACTCCCAAGACCATGTAAATCCCACCATATATGGGATAAAATAAAAATTACCCAAACAATCACGGAAGTTCAACAACCTTCGCATACTTTCCTCATCACAAAGATACAATTTCTCATGCTTGACAATAGTCATCATATTATGTTTCACAATCAAATAAGAGTAATCTTATATATCATTCCACATTTCGAAAACCATCGTATTGACTTCAATCTCCAAAATATATATTTTTTTTATTGTAACTTTCGACATTCAATAATCCCATCCCATAATCACCAAAATACTTTTACCTCTTTCTTCGCGGTTGGGCGTGACGAGTTGTGGTGTTGAGCCTTTGATGTTTATACCTTAGTCAATTAATAATACAAGAATAGACTTTAACTCAAAAGGTCTCTTGGGTCCAGAGCGGAAAGAAACCTGGCTTTGATACCAAACTGTCACGACCGCCCTTTAGGGTTAATAAATACGGGCGATCGTGATTAAAAGAATTTAATAAACAGACGAAAAGAATTAGGGTTTCAACACAAGTTGGACCAACAATTAATATCCCAATAAATAACCAAGAGTTTGACATTATCCAACAAGAAATTCAAAATATCCATTATCCTAACAATTAAAGTTGTCGGCCCAAATAAAACATAATTAAACGAAACGTCACAGCGAAAACGAGCAAGAGAAAGAGTGACGTCATGTGTGAAGACACAACGACACTCAAGGTTCAAAGACAACAATAAAATCTTAAATTCACTTGCTCAACACCACCACATCCTCGTCGCCGCTCAACCTGCACATAGGGAAAACATATGCAGGGCTGAGTATTATAAAATACCCAGTGGCTCATGCCGAAAACATTTTCAATAAATAGTAATTTATCATGCCATTCACAAGTAACCATCGGGGTTTAGCTTTAGAAATGCCTGAGGCACTCAAAATCATTTCCATTTTAAACATCGACTGATCAGTCATTTTTCCATAGACGATAGCCATATCTTCTCATACATGACTTGGAATGTGGCCACAAACCAAGCCACTAGACCGGCCAGCCCGTACGCTATCACACAGTCTACCATAGGTGTACACTAATCCAAGTAGGATTTGCGGCCCTACGAGGACCCGAATTCGATTTAAACAATATTGGCCAGAGCCACATCAGATAGGCACGTTAAAGCAAAACACGACATGATAAACACAATTTCATTCTCATAAAGAAAACATTTAGGACTTTTGTCCTTATTTAAAAAGGAAGCCCACCTCGATTGCTTAAAATCTCAACTACTCTCTTCCCTTTGGTCTCACGATTCACTTCCGATGATTCACCTTTAACATTTAGATAATACATAAATCAACACATTTTTCAAATAAATAGGTAAAAATGCATGCATCCTAAGCGAAGTTATTTATCTCGGTTTTCGATTATTCGGCGACCGCTTACACCCCTAATTCCTCCGTTAGCTCATCGTATTTTTCTCAACGATATCGAAATAAAATTCCCAAAATTATAAAAGTGTATAATTAAATTATCGCAACTACTTCTCTTTGTTAAGAAAATTATGTATATATTCCGGGCTTCAGACAAAGTATCCATACTTCATAATTAATTCAGGATTTAATTAAATAATTTCATCACGATTAATTATCGGCCCAAAGATTTATTTAAAAGCCCCAAAGCTTAAATATTTCCCCCACCTTATATCTCCAATTAAAATTTTGAAGCCCAAACAATTAAATGGAGCCCATACTTTTAATAATTCTACCTATGTCAATTAATGAAGCCCAAACAATTTAAAAACAAAAGGCCCAAAATTAAGTATACTCCCTCCATCTTCCTCGTCTCACTCTCTCTCTCTCCTCTCACCCTCTTCTTCTCTCTCGCTCGACACTTGAAGGAATCCGATCTGGCGTCGCCTTCCACCTCCGCCGTAGGCCGCTGCTCTCCGCACGCCGCTGTACCGTCGGGAAGAGCTGCTGCCGACCGCGCCGCTGCTCCATCGCCGTTCGCTCAGAGCCGTCTCCAGCCGCTGCACCCGACGCCGTCGCTGCTGTGCGGTTCAACCTCCGCCGCGAAGAGTGCCGCCATCAGTCGGCCCCAGCGGATATTCGCGCCGCTGCTGTGCAGTTCAACTTTCGTTTGCACACCGTCGTCGCAAAGAACAAAGGATTGGTGAAAAATAATCGGTAGGAAAGATAATTGATGCGATTCTTTGATGAATCTTGAATTTCCAACTCCAAATTGATGCAAGAACAAAGGATTGGTGAAGAATTGGTGGAGAAGGAGAGGAAGAGAGGAAAAAAACGTGTGGGAGGAGAGAAGAGAGGGAGGCGAAAAATATGAGGGCTAGGGTTAGGGTTCTTTTAATTTATAGTCTAGGATAAATCCCACATTTAAATAAAATAATTAATATGTGGGGGAATAAAATAAAATCCCACAATTAAAAATGAAAGTAGGCGTGTGGAATGGGAGAGATAAAGGAAAAAAAATACTTAAATCCTTAAATCAAATAGGAATAGGATTTAAATTTGGTAAGATATGGTAACATTTAATTGGATTTTTAATTAAGGAAGGAGACAAACAAGATACCAATTAAATCCACAAAATAATTCCTTCTCCTAATTACTAGGAGATTTCGAAAATCTCAAGGGATGGCATAATTTGGTTTGGATTTAATTTGCATAAATATCCCAAGGCAATTAATTAAATCCGAGAAGAAAATATTGTTTTCAATAAATAGGAGGGCCAAAAATTTCAATAGAATGGCTAGAACAATTATGTATGATCCCATTTAATTTAATTAGACATTGGAAGCTTAATCACATTAACTCACATAACTCACAACAACTAATTTCACATAATTAACTCAAACACATAGAGACTCAATTTCCACAAAAAAAAATAAGCCATCAAATAAAAATAATAATAATAAAAAGTCAAAATTTCCGGGGTGCTACAGATGTTGATAAGGGTTGTTGTGCGTACGTGGGTACGAAGAGCAGGGATTTAAATAATGTTGTGAACCGTGTTTGTAAGCAATCGAGGTGGGCTTTCTTTACTAAACTCTTTTACGTTTCAAAAGTATGATTGTGGAGCTATAAATGTGGTTTAAAGTGTTATGTCATGCCGTGATTTTTTTATGTTGAGATTGTTGCCTGAAGCCTAGTTCGTTTGAGCTTGCTCTGTTAAGCTATATGGCTATGTTGAGATTGTGCTTGATGCCTAGTTTGTGAGTTCGCATCCAATTTTCCTAAGCCGACTCAACATCCATCGCAACACCCCGCTCAACCTGCACATAAAGAAAACATATGCAGGGATGAGTATTTGATATACTCAGTGAACACAAACCAAAATATTTGATAAAAGTTATGTCATCCATACCATAGTGAACTCGAGTTTTAACATTTTAGAAAAGAAGTATCACCGAGTATCACAAAAACATTTTTATAGTCTGGTCAGGCAAAACAAGCACAATCTCCCTATGACACTCTAGATCTCTTTATTTCGCTGCCTTGTTTCGAATCGTTCTTGATAAAGTCTTTCATTTTGCTCTACACTACTTTATGACATTAATTACCTTGAGATATTAACCCGCTGCTTAATTGTTTAATCGATTAAAACTTTTCTTTTGAAGCTTTGTTTAAGATGTTGTCTTTCATTGTTTTCCCCTTTTTCTTCCCCGCTCCTTAGTCCCTTCCCTAGTCATGATTTCCCCATCTTTACTATCCTTAGTAAAGGCGGCCGTGACAGTTAACTGGGCGTGCTGTTGTGTGAGTGACTGGGTTGGATCGTTGTCAGACATCTAAAATTTGGATGGTTCCTCCAGGGTGCATCCTTTGTTTCCCGGGGTTCCAACTCTATAACATCCCAAATTTTTGTGACTCTTTTTATATGTTTATGTGAAATTTCAATTATGAAACTTTTGTTCTTTGTGATTAAGTGAATTGCGCGAAATAATTATCGTGAGTGATGTGGAATGAAGTGTTTGATATTTTATATTTTCCAATGTGGGGAAATAATTAATAGGGTCATGCATTTATATTTTTCAAACCAATTCGTAGAAATTTTCGGCTCTTCCTAATTATTGAAATAGTATTTCATTTCATGGATTTAATTAATTGTTTTGGGGTATTTATCCAAATTAAATCCAAACCAAATGACCCCTAAGTGGTACTACATGAAATTCGAACACTAGCCTATTATCTTTGGGAGTTTTGAAAATCTCCTATTTTAGGAGAATGAATTATTTTCTTTGATTTACTTGGTGCTTTGTTGACTCCCCTCTTGGGAATTAAATCCAATTAAATCATGCCACATATTATTTCTTCACCCAAAATAAATGGAGAGTTGAAATATTTCCTTGGCTGTTTGAGCCTAATAATTTTCGGCCCCTTCACTAATTTTTGGAGAATAATTTAATTGTTTCCTATTTTGTGGAATCCCTTTTTATTCAAATAAATACCTATGTCTAATTAATTGGGGATGTGAAATATTTTCCTTCTATTTTTGTCTCCATCACACACGCCCCCTATGCCTTATTTTTCCTTGTGGGAATTTAATTATTTGTTACCTATTTTATGGGAGCCTTTTCTCATAAAAGAAATTACCAAATTTAAATCTTATTCTATTTAATTGAGGATTTAAATAATTTCCTTGTGCATTCCCCCTCAAATTATCGGCCCCTACCCCATGTTTCCTACTTGGAGATTTAATTTATTTTGTTCCCTTGTTTATGGAATATTCATTTTCCTTATTTCCTAAATTGTGGATTTATTTCTCTCCAAGTAAATATCAAATAATCTCTTGTTAATTTGCAGCCATAATTTTCGAAAATCATGCTCCTTATAATTGTGGAATTTTTATTCATTAGCCTATATTTTAATTCTCCACAATTTATTTATTTAATTTACTCATGTACCTAAACCTAGAATATATTTACCACTTAAACAAACCCTAGCCCCCATTCTCTCAAATTTCGCCACCCCCTCTCCCTCATTCTCTCCCACACGTCTTCTCTCTTCTCCCACTCTCCCATCTCCAAAAATCTCCCATTCAAGCTTATTCTTGCAACCATTGAAGGTATTTTTCAAGAGTCTCCGACGGATTGCTTCGTTCTTTGCTTCTACCGATTTATTTTTGTCAAAGAAGGTATATTTGCTCACTTTTCCTCATCCTTTTTCGTTTGAACTGTGTTCTTGAGTCCTACATGCATGTAGTGGTTGTAGGATTGATAGATCACAAGTTTTAACGGGGGAAAGTGTGTTTTCGTAAGAACTTGGACGGTATTGTGTGTTTGATCGAAATCATGTGATATTGGATTGGAATATTGGTGAATGATGTGAGTTTATGTGCAAATATGTGTATGAGAACCTTGTAAGCATGATTATGTGTTTTCAAGCATGAAAAATCGGTGTTTGTTTGATGGATGATGAAAACCCTATTTACGAACTATGAACCTGAAATCTGTGGTGCACGACCAGTAACTTATGATCTATAATTGACCCATCAAACGAACGAATTTTGATATGAAATTTTTACTGAGTAAACTTCAAGGTGTTTCCTGTGTCTCGTGTGAATTTCAGCCCTTTTTATCGAAAAATGAATTTTATTAAATATGTGAAGTTGACTGCGCAAATCTGCCAGAAACTCGTGTTCTCGCCAGGAAGGTTTCGTTTTCTGTTTGACTCACCAAATGACCTCCGATTGATGTGATTCTTGAACTATATCAAAATTTGAAGTGTCTTCTGAGTCGTGTTAAATTTTCAGCCTTTTTGGACATTGGATGAATTTATGGTGAATTTTTCAAACAAACTGCGCAGTGCTGTCAGAAAGTATATGTTCCGACCAGAGAGTTTAATATGTGATATGACTGACTAAATGACGTGATTTCAGTGTGAAAATTTTCATGGTTGAACTTGAATGTGTCCTCTGTTTTGTGACCAAAATTTTGCTTCTTTTGAGGTCAGGTAAATTTATATTGATTTTTACAAATACGGTCGCGCAGTTCTGCTAGTTTTCTGCCTTGTTAAAATGACACTTATTTTCAAGTTTAAAAGTATTATATGATGCATGTATGTCCAAGGAACGTGTTTAAATGATGGGATCACGTGTGATAAGTTGAAATGTGTTACGGTGTGTTCTTCCATCTTTGTGACGTATGTTGGATCGGGAATTTGAGAAAAACGATGAGAGAGAAAACGATAGGACATGCATAATAAAATGTTGTTGTGGAAAGCTGACTTGTGTTGTCGTTGACAAGGGTGTTGTGTATTTGTGAACTCGAGGATCGAGGGTTGCTATAAGTTGGGTTGTGATTTGCTAAGCGAACGAGGTGGGCTTTCTTTTCAAATCTCTTTATTTTACGAAAATACTATGTGGCGTTATAAGGGTGGTTTAACTTGTTATGTCATGCCATGTTGTTTTTATTTATGAGATTGTTGCCTGATGCCTAGTTCGTCTGAGCTTGCTCCGTTAGGCTATAGGGCTGTGTTGTGAAACGAATTCGGGTCTGAGTAGGGCCGCAAACCCTATCAGGCCGTGTACACTGGTGGGATTGTGAGCCGTCCTTGCTAGTCGGCCGGTCTTGTGGGCGAATAGTGTGGCCACACTTTCGTCGCACTGTGATATGATGATTATTATTGATGGACTGATGAGAAAAGTGGGGAGATAAATTGTCTGGCCAGACTTGAATATTTTTGTGTTCTCTTGATATTTTCTTACTACATAAAACTCGAGATCACTGGTATGGATGACATAACTTATTAAAATGTTTTCGGCATGAGTCCATTGAGTACAATAAGTACTCAGCCCTGCATATTATTTTTCTTATGTGCAGGTTGAGCGGGATGTTGCGGCGGATGTTGAGCTGGCTTAAGTACCAAGGATGCGTTGTGTCTTCATACATAGGCGTTATCCTTGACTCTCCTTAAACCTTATTTTTCCCGCTGCTATAATTTGAACTATGTCTCAAGACCTTAATCTTTTCTTTATGTTTTGTGTTTGAACATGCATGGTGGTGATAGGTTTTAAAAAAGTATTTACGTTGCCTTTTGAAAATGGTATTCTCTGAGATTTAAGTTAAATGTTGTTTTGGTTTAGTTATTAATTGTTGTTTTACTTAAGTCAAATTCTTTCCGTTGTCTTTTTACAAGTATTTTACCTTATGTCTCTTCAAAAAAAATCATAACCTTAAACTCTTTAAACTAAGTTGTTTTTCTTTCTTTAAGTTAATTAAGTTGTTCTTTTAAATTGTTATCCATGCATGTCGGTCACGATCGCCGCGTCTGTGGTACCCCTTGTATGGGCGGTCGTGACAAACTCCCATCAAGATTCCAACTCCCATTGCATTATCTCCCGTTGATAATCCCGATCTGGTGGTGACCGTAGATGCTGTGTCTCTGACCTGCCAAGTAAACTGATCGTTCCTCCACCCAGATGAGTTACCCAGTGTCCAAACCGTGAGCCCTTGCTCATAAACTGAAAATAAAGGAAAAAGAAACAAAATCAAAAATATGTACGACAAAATCTCATAAACACAATCGCAAATTACGCTATCCATCCCAGGCAACGGCGCCATTTGAAGCAGCATATTTAACTGAAGATTCGTGTGTAGTTTTATGCTGGGTCGAGCCCTCAGGTCCAGAAAATCCGCTATATTACAAGGTCTAGGAACTCAGAGGATCCTGGAAGTCTCGGTCGTCGGACATACAAAACCCCCCGCGCTTTCAAAAACCCTCAACCAGCTATACTATGGATTAGTATAGGGAAGCATGGGTCGATCCCACGAAGATGGACGCGTAAGAAAGCATTTAGGAGACTCTGGGCAAGTTGTTGGCTGCTGCCACACAATTTTGGGTTGAGGTTGAACTACTACTAGACCTAAGAACGAAAATCAGACACTGGACCTTGGAAACTGAAAGCATCATGCCGACGCCGAACATCCTTATAACCTTGAGATCTCAAACTAATTTCCTAGACCAAGTAAATAACTTCCTAATATAGCTAGACAGAAAGCGAGTGAACAGTGGGGACCATTTTCCAGAAACAGAAAGTACGGAAGAAAAGCTGCAACTAACAAACTAAGAATTTAACTAACAATGACGTGCATCTCATTACCTGAATCAAACGCGAACATGAAGAAAACAGAGAACAAATCCAAATTCAAACAAACTGTAAAAGTTCGGACGTCGGAAACTTGCAATTTGCCGGAAATAGAACAGATCTACATATACTAGACGGAATGAAACGAAAACACGAAAACCAGGCATCAACCACGACCAATTCTGTTTTCGATCCAGACGTCGGATTGTTAATCCACTCTGGATCCAAGCATTCCGAACCAAACAACCAACAAAATCAACTCCATAACTTCTGATTCAACAAATCTGCCCCGATCTACATAAGATTCCAACAATTCTACTCAAACTCAATAATCCAACGCGAGAAACAAACATCCAGTTCAGCAACTACATGAAACTCAAAACAATTTGCATCTATAATCGAAATCAACAGCAGTAAAGTAAATACGGAAACAGAAAATGCATAGATAACGAGAATTCAACAGAAAACAGGGCCGAGCTTCGAACATCGAAGCTCGGTGATATTCACGACGACAAATAAAATGAAAGCAAAAATTGTATCTTCGCCCTACACAAGGACGGTGTTACCCAACATCAAACAGTAAATGAAATGACCCGAACCCCTACAAATTCCCGAACAGTCCCCCCAAGTGTGTGGAAGTGAGTGAGCTAAGAGAGCCAAGAGCAAAGTTCCCAAAAAAGGTGGTCCTCTTCCTACTAGATTGTATGCTCTCTTCCTTATATAGGTGCGAGTTTGATCTTCTAGAAGCCTTCGCAGAAATCTCCATTCTGCCCTTCAGCTTCGTGATCTCCTCCGTCTAGTCATTTTTCTCCAATTGCTCACTTATTTACCAGATTCCTTGGGTCATGCAATTTTCCTCTCTTCTTCCTAGACCTGGAAAACTTTCTACACATCTAGCTTAAAAAGATGTGTTAGACCCCGTAAATGCACGAATTCAACCCTTTAATCAATGCATGAAATTAGCCTTATCAGTCGTTCTGTGTTTTTGTCTCCTTTTCCTTTTCAGCTACAACCACCTCCATTTGCTTCTTCTTAGTTCTCTTCCTGACAATCCCCTCCGACTACAAGCCTGGCTTCTTTAACTGATATAAACGAGTTTAGCCACCTCTCTGTTCCAGGATCCCCACATTTGTGAAAAATTGTACACTAAACATCTCCAGATTGGGGCAATAGGACAACCTGAGTATCCTCTCTACTATTGTCACGACCGCCCATACTAGGGTTGCTACAAACGCGGCGATCGTGATATAACATGTAAAGGGTAGATTTCTATTGAAAACTTAATTAACTTAAAGGATGAAGAAAAATTTTCTTTTTGTTTTAAAGAAACTTAAAATTATAACTTTGCTAAACAACATATGATAAACATTTTTAAAAGAAACAGCGGAGAAAAATAGTTATTTGAGACCCAATCAACTTCTAAGAAAAATATGTAGTCTAACTCACGTGAAAGACATCATTTCCAGACAATAATGTAAATAGACGTTTAAAACCTAACGTGACCAAAACATGCTCAACATAGTACGAAAAGATTTAAGTATTGAAACATGATTCAAAACCTAGCAGCGGAAATAAGGTTCAAAGGGAGAGTCAAGGATCATGCCTATGTATGAAGACACGATGCATCCTAAGGCTAGCTAACATCCTCCGCAACATCCGGCTCAACCTGCACATAAGAAAATAATATGCAGGGCTGAGTACTTGATGTACTCAATGGGCTCATGCCGAAAACATTTTAATAAGTTATGTCATCCATACCAGTGATCTCGAGTTTTATATAGTAAGAAATATCACGAGAACACAAAAATCCAAGTCTGGCCAGACAATTTATCTCCTCATTTTCCACATCAATCAATCAATCACATCCTCTTATCATAGTGCGACGAAAGTGTGGCCACACTATTCTCCCACGAGACCGGCCGACTAGCAAGGACGGCTCACGATCCCCTCTGTGTACACAGCCTGATAGGGTTTGCGGGCCTACTCAGACCCGAATTCCTTTATCATAGCCCTATAGCCTAATGGAGCGAACTCACAAACTAGGCATCAAGCACAATCTCAACATAGCCCTATAGCCTAACGGAGCAAGCTCAAACGAACTATGCATCAGGTAAAAATCTCAACATCAAAACAATCACGGCATGACATAACACTTTAAACCACCCTTATAACACCACATCATATTTTCGGAAAAATAAAGAGGTTTGAAAAGAAAGCCCACCTCGATCGCTTAGCAAAATCACAACCCAACTTATAGCAACTCACGATCCTCGAGTTCACGAGTACACAACAACCTTGTCAATGACAACACAAGTCAGCCTTCCACACCAACATTTTACTATGCATGTCCTATCGTTTTCTCTCTCATCGTTTTTCTCAAATTCCCCAACCCAACATACGTCACAAAGGTGTAAAGACACACGTAACACATTCCAACTTATCGCAAGTGATTTCAACATTTAAACACGTTCCTTGGACATACATGCATCATATAATACTTTTAAACTTGAAACTAGGTGTCATTTTAACAAGGCAGAAAACTGGCAGAACTGCGCAACCGTTTTGTAAAAATCACTATAAATTCACCCGACCTCATATGAAGCTAAATTTTGGTCACAATACAGAGGACACATTCAAGTTCATCCATGAAAATATGTACACCGAAATCACGTCATTTAGTCAGTCATATCACATATTAAACTCTCTGGTCGGAACATACAATTTCTGACAGCACTGCGCAGTTTATTTGAAAAATTTACCATAAATTCATCCAATTCCCAAAAAGGCTGAAACTTAACACGACTCAGAAGACACTTCAAATTTTCATCTAGTTCAAGAATCACATCAATCGGAGGTCATTTGGTCAGTCAAACAGAAAACGAAACGTTCTTGGCGAGAACACGAGTTTCTGGCAGATTTGCGCAGTCAAATTCAAAAATTTATTAAACATTCATTTTTCGATTAAAAAGGGCTGAAATTTACACGAGACACAGGTAACACCTTGAAGTTTACTCAGTAAAATTTTCATATCAAATTCGGCCGTTTGATAGGTCAATTACTCATCAGAAGCTACTGGTCGAACATCACAGATAACAGATACACAATTTCTAAATTAGAGTTTCCTTCTCAATCATCCAAACACCAATTCTCATGCTTATAACACACAATCATGCTTGATAAGACTCTCTTAAACATGTTTGCACATAAACTTACATCATTCACCAAAGATTCCAATCAAACTTCACACAATTCAATTGAAACGCATATTTATCAAGGTTTTCAAGCAAACTCACTTTTCCCCCCGATTAAACCTGCGATCTACGATTCCTACACCCACTACATGCATGTAGGATTCAAGAACATGGTTCAAATGAAAAGAATGAGGAAAAGTGAAGCCAATATACCTTCTTTGACAAAACGAATTGGTAGAACCAAGAAACGAGGTGATTCGTCGGAGATTCTTGAAAATAAACTTCAATGGATGCAAGAAACAATGGTGGAAGAAGTTTTTTGGAGAGAATGTGGAGAGGGAGGAGGGAGGCACGAAAATTGAGGGAGAATGGGGCTAGAGTTTAGTTTAGGTGTTTTTATAGGATTAGGGTTAGGTTTAAAATCAATTAATTAATTAATTATGGGGAAAAATACAATTAAATAAATCCCACAATTAAAAGAATAAAATAAGCATGTGGGAAGGGGAGGAAATTTTCAAAAATTCCATGTAGGAATAGCAAGGAATTTATTTGGTATTTACTTGGAGAGAATATATTCACAACTTAGGAAATAAAAGTGAATATTTCATGAACAAGGGAAAAAAATAAATTAAATCTCCAAGTATGAAAATAATGGTGGGGGCCAAAAATTTCCATAAGGAATTGCACAAGGAAATTATTTAAATCCCCAATTAAAATAATAGGATTTAAATTAGGCAATTTATTTATAGGAAAAAAGCTCCCATAAAATAGGCAACAATTAATTAAATTCCCACAAGGAAAATATTGCATAGGGGGCGTGTGATATGGAAGAAAAGTAGGAGAAAAATATTCACATCCCCAATTAATTAGACCTAGGAATTTATTTGAATAAAAAGGGATTCCACAAATTAGGAAACAAATAAAATATCCTCCAAAATTTAGTGGAGGGGCCGAAAATTGCTAACCAAGGAATGTCCCAACTCTCTATTTATTTTAGGTGAAGAAATAAATTATAACATGATTTAATTGGATTAAATTCAAAGGAAGAGAGTCAATAAAGCACCAATTAAATCAAATGAAAATAATTCTTTCTCCTATAGGAAATTTTCGAAAACTCCCAAGGAAAATAAAAATGGAGTTCGAATTCCATGTAGTATCATTTAGGGTCATTTGGTTTGGATTTAATTTGGATAAGTATCCCAAGACAATTAATTAAATCCAAGAAATGAAATACTATTTCAATAATTAGGAAGGGCCGAAAATTCCAATGAATTGGCTCGAAAAAAATAAATGCATGATCCTATTAATTATTTCCCCACATTGAAAAATATAAAACATCAAGCTCATCATTCCACATTAACCACGAAAATTTATTTCACGCAAAACACTTAATCACATAGAAACGAAAGTTTCATAATTCCAAGAATCCAAAATTCGAATAACATATAAGAAGAGTCACACAAAAAAAATTTGGGATGTTACAACTATGGTCATATCCACACAGTTCTTGAAGAGAGCCCCTAGCACATGATAGCAATTCAGATTGCAGGAAGCGCGACTGGAGATCGACTGACAAGTCCTAGCGATCCAATATCCCAAATGTACATTCCCCTTTTTCATCATACACCACATGAAGTATAACTCTGCTTCTGTGATGGAGGCGGCGCTGTTGGCTAGGGCCAACAGATTTGCGCCCACAAAGACTTGGGCTAAACGGTGGATGGGATATTTGTTGCAATCAGCTCTGGATGTTGTTTGTTGATAAGCTTCAGTGCCCTTTGGAACCATCTATTCCCAAGCGGCTTTCTTGTTGAAATCTGGGATTTCCTTTGGAGTGCCAATATCTCTCCTAAACCATTCAACTTCTTGGTCCGCATTGTACATGCTAAGTTTTACCGACCACTCCCTGATGCTCATCCTCATTTCTCTCGTGAACAACCTGAAGCTGATAGATTCAGCCCCCACATCAGTCGTGTACATGAAACAGAACGAAGTGAAGAACTCCGGGGCCAATTCTATTGGCATTCTTGGCGTGCGCAGTTCCAAAAGCCAATCAAATCCTATCCCCGTAATGTACTTCATGAACTCCTCCACTCCTTTGAGCTTTTCCAGGGAGAATTGGTACAGCCGCCTTCTAGATCTTGCTTTCTTGCTCGACCCTACCCTTGTTGCACATTCCTTCGTTGTTTTGGGGTCGTCAAACGTGATCATTTGTTCGAGCAAATCATTGTCAAGGCGGACCTGTATCTTCTCAAATTGTTACCTGGCCATCTCTGGCCTCTGCTCGGACGTACTTCTTGCCCCATTCTCAGCGCCTCATCTTTCGCATCGTCTCTTTCCTCAAACCCTCTGTCTTCCTTCTTGAATCACCAAGGTTGTTGAGGCTTGTCTTGGCTTCTTCTTCAATGGGACATTGATGGCTTTCCCTTTTCTTTTTCGCTCCCTCCTTTCTCTTTCACTTTCTTCCACCTCAGCAGGTGGATCTGGCTTCCCCGAGCTAGGCTGTGCATCTATCGGTGTGAAGATGACCTCCTCTTCTTCCTCAGGGTCTTGATCAATTAGGAGCCAGCTTCCGCGGCGTGGGATTCCCACCGCACTCCTTGCCGGACTATCCGTGTCCTCCCCTGCTTTCTGTCAAGGGACTTCCCTCAGTTGTTCTTCTTCAGACCTCCTCCCTGAGGTTTCTTCTCTAGCTGTCCTTCACTGATAAGTACGGACGACAGCAGCTCTTTCTTCAGTAACCTCATTACTAAGGGGCAACTTTTCTATCTCCTCATCTTCATCAGTTACTATCACCACCTCCCTTCTCTCCAGTGTTTCATTAGTAGTTTTCTCTACCCTCTCAGTACAGTTCCATCCCCGCAGTCTATTTATCATCCACTTCCATATCCGTCTCAGTAGCCTCAGAATTCCTTGCCGCCAAGTTTGTTGCGACCTCCTCAGGAGTGAGTAGTAGTTGCTCGGTTTCCTCTATTTGTTCATTCACCGTTGCCATTTCCATGGGAATTGACTCCGCTCAAGTCTCCTCCGATATTTCAGCTATCGAGCTTGGCTCCACCTCCTTGTCTATTTGCCTGACAATATCGAGGTTGGCAACTGTTGCTCCACCTCTTCTCCCTATTCCTCAGTGTTCACCCCAACTTCTTCCATCCCTCTATCAGCATTTAAACGATGCTGGTCTACCTCTTCTCCATGTTCCACTGCTTCAACCATTCTCATCTCCCCCTCCCTCTCGGTGTCACTCAAAACTAGTGTCCCCTCATTATTTGTTTCCGGGATATCGGGTTTGCTATTCGGCGGTGTAGTAGAATGGATTTGTTGCACGGTTGGTAGGAGAGTTTCTTCTATTAGGGCTATGATCGAAGCAGGGTCCACTTCTTTGTTCAACGATTGTATCATCTTCATGAGCTCTCCTCTGAAACACGTAAAGGTAGATAGGCTGCTTTCAGAAACATTGGGTGCCTCATTGATCGGAATTGCTCATGCCCTTTCCATTTCCTGCTGCAGGGATTCGAACTATCAGCGGATTTGGGTGCGGAGACACTTCCTGAAGCGTTCTGTGACTTTCCTTCCATTTACCTAGGTGGATTCAAGAGCTAGGGTTTGCTATTGCTGGAATCTGCAGAGAAAATCGTGGTGAGAATTTTTGGGGAGCAAGTGGGAAGTGGAGTACGGAGACTCAATGCAGTTGACAAGACGGCTACATGATCGTGAGATCGAAGTCCAGCTGGGCGATGCTACTAAAGTGGCAACCGTTGCAGTGGGAGACATTTATTTACATTTTAGTAGTGATAGATTTTTTATTTTGAAGAATGTTTTATTGATACCTTCTTTTAGAAGAAATTTAATTTCAGTTTCTAAATTACTTTTTGATGGATATTCGATTTCTTTTAATGATAATTGTGTTATTAAGAAAGATGGTTCTTATGTCTGTCGTGGTATCATGGAAAACAATCCGTACACAATCACTTCTACACAGTTTAACAAACGTAAATCTGAACTTAATACAACATCGAAAGCTTCTCGAAAGAGAAAATACCTTGAAGTTCAATGAACGCAACGTACTTATGGCACCTTAGACTTGGTCATGCCAACCAAAGAAGGATTCATTCTCTACTGGACCAAGACCTTATTAAAGGTCTAGAGAAGGAGCCGTTTTCAACGTACAAATCCTACTTGAAAGGCAAGATCACTAAGAGACCTTTAAGGGTAAAAGGTAATAGGGCTAAGGAAGTACTTGAGCTCGTTTATACTGATGTATGTGGACCAATGTCGACTGAGGCAAGACGTGGTTTTCAATATTTCATCACCTTCATTGTTGATTATTCGAAAATTGGATACGTCTATTTGATGCACTACAAGTCTGAATCCTTTGACAAGTTCAAGGAGTTTAAGGCATATGCAGAGACGCATCATGGTAAGAATATCAAATACCTACGATCTGATCGTGGAGGCGAATACCTTAGTGCCGTGTTTTTGGACTACTTGTCAGTGTCGGGAATTGAATCTCAATTGATTGCGCTGGGCACACCCCAGCAGAATGGCGTACCTGAAAGAAGGAATAAGACCTTGTTAGAGACGGTCCGGTTGATGATGAGTTATGCGCGGTTACCTATTTCATTTTGGGGACATGCCTTGCTTTCTGCGAGTCATGTTTTGCACAATTTACGATCAAAATCGGTTCCTGTTACTCCATATGAGTTGTGGACTGGGCGCAAGCCTAATCCAGAACATCTCAAGATATGGGGGTGTCCGGCTCATGTTTTGAAAAATGATCCAACTAAGCTGGAATCCAGGACAAAGGTATGTGTGTTTATTGGTTACCCTAGAGGATAGAAAGCGTATGAATATAGTCTCCGGGACAAGAAAGTCATTGTGAGTACTCACGCGACATTCTTAGAGGAAGACTTTGTTATGAATCATAAACCTACTAGTGAAGTGGTTCTGGACGAGCTAACTTCAGTCACAAGTTCCATTACCAAAGAACAAGTAGCGAGCGTACAAACTACACCAGAAATTTCAACTTCTATACCTAATGTGGTAGTGTCGCATCGCAGTGGGAGGGTTTCTCATGAACCCGATTGGTACATTGGTTTGGGGGAGTCCTCGGACGGTAATGTATCAGATCCCTGGAATTTTGCAGAAGCGCAGGCGGATACCGATAATTGCGAATGTGTGAAATCAATGGATTCGGACCTACAATCAATGATAGACAAAGACGTATACAATTTGACGGTCCTACCTAAAGGCTGTACTTCCATTGGAAGAAAGTGGATATACAAACGTAAACGTGGACCCGATGGACGAGTTAAAGTCTTTAAAGCAAGACTAGTGGCCAAGGGGTATACCCAAAAGGAAGGTATCGATTATGATAAGACCTTCTCCCCAGTGGCCATGCTTAAATCGATCTGGATACTATTCTCTATAGCAGCTTACATGGATTGGGATGTGTGGCAGATGGTGTTAGGGTTTGTATACTAGAAATCACCTTTCAAGTGATTGAATATTGTAAAACTCTATATTTTATTTTTCAATGAATGCAACAGATTATTTTTGTCATAGTGTTGTTATGTTCTACATTTAATGGATGTTTATTGCATAATTAAATGTATAAGCAACGTAACAAAGTCTAAGTCTTTGTTTTAGTAGACCGGTTGTATGCGTCGTCCACTTTAAGGTAACACGGTTAGTTCTGAATAAAGAAAAATAAAAATTTCACAACCAAGATAGGCCTAGACTACCTATCGTGAAAGGTTGCAATGTCAGTCCGCATATTTCTAAGCTTTACTGAAATAAGATGACATTGGTGTGGTATAGCACTGAATTGGATCTAACAGCAAGACGAATCTTTATGCTATCTGCTGAAAGATGTGGTCTTGATAATTAATTTCTTAATCAATGTATGTTAGCATTGAGCATACGATATTGATCATGTACTACTTTGACTTTGTTATGGAAGAATAGAGTAATTGTGTATTCGACAAACGAAAGAATGTAAAGAGACACAGAATTTACGTGGTTCGCCAATTGGCTACATCCACGGGCAAGAACGAGAACAAATTGTATTATGATTGCAATTACATATTTCAGATTTAAGATCACGATCACAGAATTATGTGCTCTACTCCCATGTAAATAGGCACAAATGAGATCCTATCCTAATTTAGAAACAAATTCAAGGCATACTAACAAGTATCAACATTGACTTGAATCTCAACTTCAGATATCGGTGCATTATCCGATAACAAATGAATATTTGTAGCACTTGGAGTATCAATAGGTTTAGCTCCAGACATGCCAAATCTTGACAGAATCTTCTCAATGTAGCTCTTCTGTGACAAACAGAGCTTCTTCTTTGCTCTTTCCCTAGATATCTCCATGCCCATAATTTTCTTCGCAGCACCCAAATCCTTCATATCAAATTCATCACTAAGATGAGCTTTCAACTTCTGAATTCTTACTTCGACTTTGCAGCTATAAGCATATCATCTACATACAGAACGAGATAGATCACGGAACCATCATCAGTTTTATTGTGATACACATGATAAGTCGCATTCTAGGCCTTGGTTACTGGTCAGTATAACGTGCTTAATTGGATTATAACTGCAAAACAGTTGCTAAAGTGTGCAGGGAAAGGGTTCTAGTCAGTATGAAAAGGTTCGGACAACTCAGGTGAAAAAGAGCGCTAGAAGGGTGCAATACTGAGCAGGATGCATGCCAAAAAGGCTCGAGATGGAGAAGAAGGATTGCTGGGAAGGATCAACCACAAACAAGAGCAAAAGAGTCATTTCACGAAGAGAGTTTACCCTAAAAATCAAGGGCAGACCTCCCTATAAAAGGAAGCCACTTGGAGAGAGGAGAGGCATCATCAACATCCACACTTAGTTAGAGTATCCTCTCTCGGTAGATCAGTTCCTTCAGCATTGTCCTACATTTTCTCATTCCTCGCCACAGCCATGGTCACCTGAAGTTCCATCAGCTCGCCGGAGATTCGCATTCCATCGTTCCAGCCAGTCTATTTTGTAGTCGTAGCAGTTCCATCGCCCGGAGTGGCAAAACAATCTTAATTTGCTTTCTTAGTTAATCTTTGCTTTTTCCTTACGTGGATTTGTTGCAATTTCAGTCCCTGTTTGCTTTTGAAGTGTTTCATTTAGATCCAGACGCCTTTTATGCAATGAAGTTGTTTTTATGCATTTCTTCGGTTCGAATCTATTTCATTCTGCCTAGGTAGCTTAGATCTAGTTGTTGTGGTGTTTTCAAGGTGTTAAAGGCATGATTTTATTTGGAATTGTTGGATCTGTGATTGTTAGCTTAGTTGCTGTTTAGATTCAAATATCTGAAGTGTTCAAGTACAAGATCTGAGTATACGTGATTCTGCCACCTTGCATGTCGTCCAGTATGTGTAGTTCTTAATTTCGCTTTGTTAATCTTCGAAATTTAGTTAGTTAATTTGTAGATCTAAATTGTGAAGTTGTTAATCTGCAAATGTTATTCATGGAATTTGAGTTTGTTTGATTTCTGCATTTTTGTTGAAGAAGATAACATTCACATCTAAGTTTGGGACCACTTTTACCTTCTAGTTACTTTTTGTTTTTGCCCATTGCTTTTCATGCTTGTACCCTACAGATTTGTCAGCGCAGGCACCTAACTACCTTTTATTCTCTAAAATTCCGTTTAGCTTCCACATGGCCCTGAAACACTTTGTCCCACACTCTCACGTACACAGCCACATGTCGATCACTTTCACACCACCCAGTCAGTAGAGTACACCCTTTTAATTCCTGTCTTGGTAGAATCTCAACCCAAGCGTGGTAGCTAACTAACGCTTCCAGATTATCACCACAATTACCAAACGCATCATCTCCGTGGGATTCAACCCTTACCTCCACTATACCAATCGGTAGAAGTGGGTTGAGGAATTTCTTTGATAGCCAGGTTCAGGCTTAGGTGGGGTTTCTAACCTGATCAGTAGGATACATCCTTGCTTTACACGACACTTGCATACCTGTGAGTAAAAAAAACACTATCAAATGGCGTCGTTGCCGGGGATGAATGGCGTTATTAACTGTTATTGTGTGTGATACTTTGGCGTATATATTGTGCATAATTCTTTTTTTTCTTTTATATTTCAGTTTATGAGAAACAACTCGGCTCCTGACCATTGGAGACCGAAGATACTCCAACGAGGGACTATACTTGTGACCACTCGTTCTGTCCTGTCGACAGCCCTGTCTGACCTAGGCACGAGTAGTGACGAAGAGCATGACACCATAGAAGGAGGAATACCAGAACCGGTGCTACAAGGAGGATGGCTGCCCAAGTAGATGATGATCCGGAGATCGGATCGCTGAACGTGCATACCGAAGGAGAATCGTCGCAAGCTATAGTTGTGTCACGACCGCCCTTACTAAGGATAGTAAAAACGGGGAAATTGTCACTAGGGAAGGGACTAAGGAGCTGGGAAGAAGAAGGGGAAAACAATGAAAGACAACATCTTAAACAAAGCTTCAAAAAAAAGTTTTAATCGATTAAACAATTAAGCAGCGGGTTAATATCTCAAGGTAATTAATGTCATAAAGTAGTGTAGAGCAAAATGAAAGAATTTATCAATAACGATTCGAAACAAGGCAGCGGAATAAAGGTGTCTATGTATGAAGACACGACGAATCGCTCGACTCAACATCTGCCACAACATCACCGCTCAACCTACACATAAAGAAAACATATGCATGGCTGAGTACTTGACATACTCAATGGACATACGCCAAAATATTTAATAAAAGTTATGTCATCCATACCATAGTGTACTCCAGTTTTCGTAGACTGGTCAGTCAAAACAAACTCCCCACTTTCTCCACAATCAATCAATCACATCCTCTTACCATAGTGCGACGAAAATGTGGCCACACTATTTGCCCACGAGACCGGCCAACTAGCAAGGACGGCTCCGATCCCACCTGTGTACACAGCCTGATAGGGTTTGCAGCCATACTCAGACCCGAATTCGTTTCACACATAGCCCTATAGCGTAACGGAGCAAGCTCAAACGAACTAGGCATCAGGAAACAATCTCAACATCAAACAATCACAGCCCTATAGCCTAACGGAGCAAGCTCAAACGAACTAGGCATCAGGCAACAATCTCAACATCGAAAACAATCATGGCATGACATAACACTTTAAACCACCCTTATAACACCGTATCATACTTCTGAGAGCATAAAAGAGTTTATTAAAAGAAAGCCCACCTCGATTGTTTACAAACACGGTTCACAACTTTATTGAAATCCTTGCTCTTCGTACCCACGTACGCACAACAACTCTTATTAACATCATAACCATATAATACAACACAATCAGTTTTCTATCAACACAATACTCATGCATGCCCTATCGTTCCTTTCATCGTTTTCTCATATTACCCATCCCAATGTTCACCATAATAAACGATATGAACCATTTGGCATACATCAACATGCAACACATAATAACATCATAGGATAAGTTCATACTCACACATGTATCATGGATTTCATTCAAAACTTGCCAACAAGACTATTTCAATCAAGACATGAAACTGGCAGAACAGCACAGTCGTTTTGTAAAAATCATTAAAAATCCATCCGATATCATTTGAAGCTAATATTTGGTCACCACACAGTAGACACATCAAGGTTCATCCGGATAAAAATTCACACAAAAATCACATCTTTAGGTCGGTCAAAACAAAAATGAAACTCACTGGACGGAACACACAATTCTGGTGGTACTGCGCAGTTCGATTGAAAAAATTCGTTAAACATTCATCTTTCGACAAAAGGGGCTGAAATTTTGACACAACACAGAAGACACTTAAAATTTCACTCAATTAAAAATTCGTGGTAAAATAAGATCGTTTGGTCGGTCAAACACGCGTCGGAACCTACTGTGCGAACACCACAGAATTTATGCTCAACATTCACAAACTAGGGTTTGTCTGTCATTCATCCACACATACCAATTCATACTTTCCACACAAATTCATGCTTCAAAATCGACCTCACAACCATAGTCTCATATTTACACATAGTATTCACCAATGAATCATTCACAAACTCACATACACAGATACATACGCGGGCATACACAAACCTTCTCATGCAAACATCCTCCCCGACCGATTAATTTTTAGATCTACGATTTCTACACTCACTATATGCATGAGGGGATCAAGAAACATGGATTCAATGGTAAGAAAGAGAAAGATGAATCAAAGTATACCTTTCTCTTGAAAAACAATAGGTAGGAATGACTAGTGGTTTGATTCTTCGATGAATCTTGAATTTCCAACTCCGCAATGATGCAAGAACAAGGAATTGGTGAAGGATTTGTGGAGAAGGAGAGGAAGAGAGGGAAAAACGTGTGGGTGGAGAGAAGAGGGAGGCGAAAATATGAGGGCTAGGGTTAGGGTTCTTTTAGTTTATAGTCTAGGATAAATCTCACAATTAAATAAAGCAATTAAAATTGTGGAAGAATAAAATAGAGGTCAATGAATAAATCCCACAATTTTAGCAAAATAGGTGTGTGTTGAAGGGGTGTAAACAAGGAAAATATATTTAAATCCTCAAATTAAATTGGAATAGGATTTAAAATAGGGACAATTTGGTTTGGATTTAATTTGGATAAATATCCCAAAACAATTAATTAAATCCAAGAAAGAAAATATTATTTCCAATAAATAGGAGGGTTGAAAATTCCAATAAAATGGCTACAATAATTTTGCATGATCCCATTTAATTTAATTCACACATTGAAAATTTAATCACATTATTTCACATAACTCACAACAACTAATTTCACATAATTAACTCAGTCACATAGAAATCAAATTTCATAATTGAATTTCCCAAAACAACATCCTCATTAAGAAAAATAAAATAAGTCACAAATTTTTGGAGTACTACATCCTTCCCCTCTTAACAGAAATTTCGTCCAGAAATTTGGTCGTCTCACAAAAACAACTCGGGGTACTTTTCTTTCATCCTATCTTCTAACTCCCACGTGGCTTCCTATGTTCGCATGCTTATGTCATAGTACTTTCACACTTTCTTACACATAGCACACATTTACAACATCATGTCACTCATGCTCATGTTCCAACATAATAGTATCATCACATTAGCATATTCACACATAACTTCCATACACATGCACACTCTTGTCAATACACTCTTATCATATCATCATTAATTTCATATTCTTTCAATAACTTAAAACATACCTCACTTTCTTGTGGTTGAGCATGATGCTTCGAATGTTGAGCCTTCGTGACACTTCTAGTCTAAGGGTACTAATCTAGACTTAATCTGAAAGAAGACTCTCGGACCAGAGCGAAAGAACGAAGCTCTGATACCACTTTGTCACGACCGCCCTTACTAAGGATAGTAAAGACGGGGAAATCGTGACTAAGGAAGGGACTAAGGAGCGGGGAAGAAGAAAGGGAAAACAATGAAAGACAACATCTTAAACAAAGCTTCAAAAGAAAAGTTTTAATCGATTAAACAATTAAGCAGCGGGTTAATATCTCATGGTAATTAATGTCATAAAGGAGTGTAGAGCAAAACGAAAGACTTTATCAAGAACGATTCGAAACAAGGCAGCGGAATAAAGGTGTCTAGAGAAGCCTATGTATGAAGACACGACTCATCCAGAATTTCTTAAGGCTAGACTCAACATCCGCCGCAACATCACCGCTCAACCTGCACATAAACAAAACATATGCAGGGCTGAGTACTTGACATACTCAGTGGACACACGCCAAAATATTTGATAAAAGTTATGTCATCCATACCATAGTGAACTCGAGTTTTAACATTTTAGAAAAAAATATCATCGAGTATTACAAAACATTTTCGTAGACTGGTCAGTCAAAACAATCTCCCCACTTTCTCCACAATCAATCAATCACATCATCTTACCATAGTGCGCCGAAAGTGTGGCCACACTATTCGCCCACGAGACCGGCCGACTAGCAAGGACGACTCCCGATCCCACCTGTGTACACAACCTGATAGGGTTTGCAGCCCTACTCAGACCCGAATTCGTTTCACACATAGCCCTATAGCCTAACGAAGCAAGCTCAAACGAACTAGGCATCAGGCAACAATCTCAACATCAAACAATCACAGCCCTATAGCCTAACGGAGCAAGCTCAAATGAACTAGTCATCAGGAAACAATCTCAACATCGAAAACAATCATGGCATGACATAACACTTTAAACCACCCTTATAATACTGTATCATACTTTTGAAAGCGTAAAAGAGTTTAGTAAAAGAATGCCCACATCGATTGTTTACAAACACGGTTCACAACATGACATAACACTTTAAACCACCCTTATAACACTGTATCATAACCAGATAATATAACACAATCAGTTTTCTATCAACACAATACTCATGCATGCCCTATCGTTCCTTTCATCGTTTTCTCATATTGCCCATCCCAACGTTCACCATCATAAACGATGCGAACCATTTGGCATACATCAACGTGCAACACATAATCACATCATAGGATAAGTTCTTACTCACCCATGTATCATGTATTTCATTCAAAACTTGCCAACAAGACTATTACAATCATGACATGAAGCATCTGTGGGCATGAGTGACTGAGCGAATCTGAAGCATCTGTGGTTTAGCATTATGAGAGAATACAGTCCTAATATCCCCGGTGAGGAATGAGTGACTGAGCGAATCTGGTGTTTGGCCGAGAGTTTGGGTGATCTTGACGAGCAGATATACTGACTGGGAAGGAAAAGGGGGTGACAGAAGTTCAAGGCTGTCTAAGGCCGGATTGCACCTGATCCCAAGGGGAGGGATGGTTGAGAATATAGCCCGATCAATGTGTTTAACTGTTTTGTGTGTCTGTTATATGTGATTGTCCGTCACTTAAGTGTTTTCTTTTTTCTTGCGTCAGAGTTTAGAGTTTAGTTTAGGATAGAGTCGGTCAGGGGTGTAACCAGGCTAGAATTCGACTAATTTCTTTTTGTTTGTTCTTCACGCTTGAGGATAAGCATGTGGTAAGTGTGAGGAGTTTGATAAGTCGCATTCTAGGCCTTGCTTACTGGTCAGTATAACGTGCTTAATTGGATTATATTTGCAAAACAGTTGCTAAAGTGTGCAGGGAAAGGGTTCTAGTCAGTATGAAAAGGCTCGAGATGGAGAAGAAGGATTGCTGGGAAGGATCAACCACAAACAAGGCAAAAGAGTCATTTCACGAAGAGAGTCTATCCTAAAAATCAAGGGCAGGCCTCCCTATAAAGGAAGCCACTTGGAGAGACGAGGGGCATCATCAACATCCACACTTAGTTATAGTATCCACTCTCGGTAGATCCGTTCCTTCAGCATTGTCCTACATTTTCTCATTCCTCGCCACAGCCATGGTCACCTGAAGTTCCATCAGTTCGCCGGAGATTCGCTTTCCATCGTTCCAGCCAGTCTATTTCGTAGTCGTAGCAGTTCCATAGCCCGGAGTGGCAAAACAATCTTTATTTGCTTTCTTAGTTAATCTTTGCTTGTTTCCTTACGTGGATTTGTTGCAATTTCAGTCCCTGTTTGCTTTTGAAGTGTTTCGTTCAGATCCAGACGCCTTTTATGCAATGAAGTTGTTTTTATGCATTTCTTCGTTTCGAATCTGTTTCATTTTGCCTAGGTAGCTTAGATCTAGTTGTTGTGGTTTTTCAAGGTGTTAAAGGCATGATTTCATTTGGAGTTGCTGGATCTGTGATTGTTAGCTAAGTTGCTGTTTAGATTCAAAATTCCGAAGTGTTCAAGTACAAGATCTGAGCTTTCGTGATTCTGCCACCTTGCATGTCGTCTAGTATGTGTAGTTCTTAATTTCGCTTTGTTAATCTTCGAATTTTAGTGAGTTAATTTGTGGATCTGAATTGTGAAGTTGTTAATCTGCAAATGTTATTCATGGAATCTGAGTTTGTTTGATTTCTGCATTTTTGTTGAAGAAGATAACATCCACATCTAAGTTTCGGACCACTTTTACCTTCTAGTTACTTTTTGTTTTTTGTCCTTTGCTTTTCATGCTTGTACCCTACAGATCTGTCAGCGCAGGCATCTAACTACCTTTTATTCTCTGAAATTCCGTTTAGCTTTTTATAGTAACACCCTTCTTTCCACATGGCCCTGAAACACTTTGTCCCACACTCTCACGTACACAGCCACATGTTGATCACTTTCACACCACCTAGTCAGTAGAGTACACCCTTTTAATTTCTGTCTAGGTAGAATCCCAACCCAAGCATGGTTGCTAACCAACCCTTCAAGAATATCACAACAATTACCAAACGCATCATCTCTGTGGGATTTGACCCTTACCCCCACTATACCGATCAGTAGAAGTGGGTTGAGGAATTTCTTTGATAGCCAGGTTCAGGCTTTGCTGGGGTTTCTATCCTGATCAGTAGGATACATCCTTGCTTTACACGACACCTGCATACCTGTGAGCAGAAGAACACTATCACACACAACAATCATACGGACTCCTGTTGTATCCCAGCTGGACCATGTAGCTGTCAAATCTCTTATACCATAGCCTCAGAGACTGCTTTAGTCCATACAAGGACTTCTTCAGGTTGCAAACATAATCCTCCTTGCCAGGAACCACGAATCCCTCTGGCTGAGCCATGTAGATATCTTCTTCAAGCAATCTGTGTAGGAAAGCTGTCTTCACGTCTAGTTGGTCAAGCTCCAGATCATAATGTGCAACTATTGCTAGTAACACTCTGATGGAAGTGTGTCTGACCACTGGCAAGAAAATCTCATTATAGTCAACCCCCTCCTTCTGCGTGAACCCTCTTGCAACTAGCCGAGCTTTGTATCTAATACCCTCATATACTGTGGTCCCTTTATTCTTCTTGAAGATCCATTTGCAAGTAACAATCTTTCTCCTCTTAGGCCGTTTGACTAGCTCCCATGTCAGATTCTTCCATAGTGATTCCATCTCTTCTTCCATTGCAGCGAGCTATTTAGCACGCTCACTGCTCGCAACAGCTTCCTTATAGGTGGATGGTTCTTCAGTAGATGGTTCATCTTCCACCTCACTGGCAACTTGTCCTCAAAGCCGTACTTCAACGGAGGCGTCACACCTGTCCTCCTAGATCTGTTAAGAGCAATGCTTCTCTGACGAGCTTCTGGATTAACATCACAACTAGTAGTATCAATAATAGCTTCAGCAGTAGTGTGTTGATCTTCTCCACCTTGGAGTTGTGATCCACTCTCTTCGTGAGTGACTTGTAGCTCCACGTGTTTATCAACACCTTCCAAATTCTCTGCAGCAATAGATTTTCGGACTAGGGTTTTGAATTCCGCATCTGTTAGGGTTTCTGTGTTAATCGATCAAGATGTCTGCTCTGAACGTGAAAGTCAACAAGTTCACCGGGAGAAATAGTTTTAGCTTATGGCAGATCAAGATGCGATCCCTGCTGAAGTAGCAGGGTTTGTTGGCGCCACTCAAAATAAAGAAGGAAATGGAGGATGATGAGGAGTGGACAAACTTACACGAAAAGGCCCACTCGACCATCATGTTGTGCCTGTCTGACGATGTTATCATCAAAGTTGTTGATCAGGAGACTGCTGCTACCCTTTGGACGAAGTTGGAGCAACAAGTTGCTCCTGAAGCAACGTTTGTTTTGATTACACATGCAGGAAGGTATGCCCCTTCGGGATCATCTGGAAAATTTGAACAAAATTTTGCTGGATTTGCGTAATGTTGATATTAAAGTAGAAGACGAGGATGCTGCTTTAATTCTGCTAGTTTCTTTGCCTGAGTCGTACGAGAATTTCGTTAAGTCTTTTATGACGGGGAAAGAAACTATGTCTATGGAGGATGTTCGATTTGCTCTTCACATCAGAGAGGATCGTCAACAGGCAACGAGTTCAGCAACAGAAAATTGAGCATCGGGATTATCTGTTACGGGTAAGGGACAGAAGAAATTCGGACACAAGAGCAGAACTTCAAAAGTTCAAAAGGTCCTAAAGCCCCTAAGTCAGATGACATTTGCAGATATTGTAAAGAACCATGGCATTGGATGGTTGATTGTCCAAAGATAAAGAAGAAGTTGGGCAAGAAAGAGGATGCTAACGGTTCTGCGACTGTGGCAGAAGTTGATGACACAAACTAGAAAGAAGAATTGGCCTTGGTTGCGGATGAACAGCCATACTGTAATGATGTGTGGATTTTGGATTCTGGAGCATCGTATCATCTCTATCCTCACAAGGAGTATTTCACCACTTATGAGCTGATAGATGGAGGCAATGTTACCATGGCCAACAGCGTTGTCTGCAAGGTGGTTGGCATCGGCTCAGTCAAGATTAGGACGCATGATGGGGTCTTCTGCACCTTGAACGATGTTATGCATGTTCCACAAATGACGAAGAATCAGATATCTCTGAGTACGTTTGACAGTAAGGGTCTCAGTTTTAAAGGTGAAGGTGGAGTAATGCGTATTCTGAAAGGTTCGAAGGTGGTTCTGACAGCTCTAAAATGAGGTACCTTGTATGTTCTTAGAGGTTCCATCGTGGAAAATCCTACTGATATTGCATCATCTGAGGTTGCAACCAAGGATATGACCAAGCTGTGGCATATGAGGCTCGGTCATATGGGAGAACATGGCATGAGAATCATGTAAAATCGTGATTTTCTTTCTGGGCATAAAGTGCAGAAACTTGATTTCTGCGAACACTGTGTATTTGGGAAGCCTCATCGCAGCATGTTTCCAAAGAACGGTGTTCATCGAACGAAAGGGACACTTGACTACATTCATATGGATTGTTGGGGTCCCTCATGTATTGAATCTATTGGAGGATTACATGTCTCCAGTCCCGTACTCTAATGCAGTAGGGAGTTTGATGTACGCTATGGTCTGTATTAGACCAGACATAGCACATGATGTTAGTGTTGTCAGCAGGTTCATGGGACATCCAGGAAAGGAGCAATGGCAAGCCGTGAAGATAATTTTTCGCTACTTGAGAGGTGCGCCTGATATTGGTCTCATTGATGGAGGTGATACTCATTGTTCAGTGACTGGTTATTCTGATTCTGACTATGCTGGAGATGTCGATAGTAGAAGATCTATGACCGGTTATGTTTTCACTCTTGGTGGTTCTGTTGTTCGTTGGAAAGAAACTTTGCAGGTTGCTGTTACTTTGTCTACGACTGAAGCAGAGTATATAGCGTTGACAGAAGCTGCTAAAGAGGGAATATGGTTGAAAGGGCTAGTTGGTGATCTTGGTTTAAATCAAGATCAAGTTGTTGTGTTCTGCGATAGTCAGAGTGCTATTTGTTTAGCCAAAGATCAAGTGCACCACGAGAGGACTAAACATATTGAAGTGAGGTATCATTTTCTGAAGAATGATAAAATAATTGAGGTGAAGAAAGTTGGCACTGCCGTGAAGAAAGAAGGAGCACTGGCAAGCCGTGAAGAGAATGTTTCGGTACTTGAGAGGTGCGTCTGATGTTGGTCTCATTTATGAAGGTGATACTCACTATTCAGTGACTGGTTATTCTGATTCTGACTATGCTGGAGATGTCGATAGTAGATGATCTATGACTGGTTATGTTTTCACTCTTGGTGGTTCTGTTGTTTGTTGGAAAGCAACTTTGCAAGCTGCTGTTACTTTGTCTACGACTGAAGCAGAGTATATAGCGTTGCCAGAAGCTGCTAAAGAGGGAATATGGTTGAAAGGGCTAGTTGGTGATCTTGGTTTAAATCAAGATCAAGCTGTTGTGTTCTGCGATAGTCAGAGTGCTATTTGTTTAGCCAAAGATCAAGTCCACTGAGAGGACTAAACATATTGATGTGAGGTATCATTTTCTGAAGAATGAGAAAAGAATTGAGATGAAGAAAGTTGGCACTGCTGATAATCCTGTTGATATGTTTACCAAGCCGGTCCCGCAGAGCAAGTTTCAACATTGTTTGGACTTGCTTAATGTCATAAGCTGTTAGTTGCCCGTGGAGGGCAAATTTGAGGCAAGGATGAAGAAGTTTGTTTGTTTGGTATTATGATGATGCATTTGGAAGGAGGATTCAAGTCAAGGTGGAGATGTGATAGTATGCCTTGAATTTGTTTCCTAATTGGGATAGGATTATGCTTCCTAATTGGGATAGGATTATGTTTCCGAATTAGGATCGAATCTAATGTGTGCCTATTTATATGGGAGTAGAGCACATAATTCTGTGATTGTGATCTTAGATCTGAAATCTGTAACTGCAGTCATAATATAATTTGTTCTTTGTTCTTGCCCGTGGATGTAGCCAATTGGCGAACCACGTAAATTCTTGGTTTAGGGTTCAGAAGATCCGTGGTTTAGTACTCAAGATCTTCACATGGAGAAGGCGCGAGCTATCTTCGATTCTTCAGTGAATCAATGAGGTAAATTGGTATAAGAGCCAGTCTTTGGCTTTGAATCAACGAGGTAAATTGGTATCTTCGATTACTCCGGAGCAAACATGTTTTAGGTGTTAATAGTATTTGTCTAAATAATCTGCTAAATATATCAGAATTATTATGTGATCCGTTAAAACGCACGCTTCCGCTGCCAACCCCTTCAATTGGTATCAGAGCCAGTCTTTGGCTCTGATTATTTGGATTTAAATTTTGTGAAATTCATGTATGCTTGTGTTATTTCATTGCGAAGCGTGTTCTTGGTGTTTTTGTTTATATTTTATGCATGATGAACTCAAGAACTATCGAATCAAAGAACTTGAATTTTTTGATCGTACGAGACATGCGATCCGTGGGCGCTCGCACCAATACAGATCACACCACGCGCGATCGAGATAAGGTCGTCGAATTGAGTGGGAGCCAAGGAATTCACGATCACGGGGTGATGCGCAGACGAGCGTGGGCTATTGTGCGCCGCCAACTGAGACCGCGAACCCTAGGCGGTTCTCGCCCGGAAATCTCGACAAGGCGGCAGCTAGCGCGGCATGGCGGTTCGTCTGAGAACCGCCGAGGCACCACGAGCCGCCAGGCCGAGAACCCTAGGCGGAAGGTCCCGACCGTCCGAACCAGCCTGACCGAGGGCGTCGTGCCTGTGTGCGCATCGTTGGCTTAAGCAGTGGGAGCATCAGGTCTTGGGATGCCGAGACGAGGCGACGCGTCGCCTGGCCGAGAGCTGTCGCGCCACTCGGCGAACCGTTGGGCGAAGAGCCGACGCAGCCCGACGCGCACGGTTGCGTGTCTTACAGGCCGATGCACCGAGCCAGGCGGCCGACAGCAGGTGCGCTACCGCGCTATCTACTAGCCTTGAGCCCCGACACCCGACGAGCCGGGCGGCCGATAGCTAGCGCACCACCTGTGCGCGGCTGGCCGAGACGATGTGTCCGTTGTGATCCGGCGATGTATTCGTCGGGTATTCATCGTTCATCGTTCGTGCAAACCTCGTGCGATGAGATATCGATGATGGATTATTTTAATGATTATGTAATTCATTGGATATCATTAAAATATTATTATTTAATGGAAATAAAATATTTTGGGAAGATTTCCCTAGATTTTAGGAATATTTCAATTATTGACTATATCTATGGAAATAAATAATATTATTTTGATTCCAAGATGATATGGACAAGAATAATTTAATAGTTTCCTAATATTTATATATCTGGAATCTTAACAAGGATAGATATATAGGAATACATTAAATAATACAATAATATAATTTTTCTTCCTTATATTGAACATGGAAATAATATGAATTTAATTTTTCATGTCTAATTAAGATTAAAATAATTCCTTTATTTTAGAATATCTTATAGAAGACATGAATAAGAATTAAATTCTAGAACAATTAATTTCTTAAAGAAAGATACTAAAAGATAACGAAAGATTTAATTATCCAGTCAATTAAATGCCAATAGAATTTAATTACGCATATATCCGCCTCAAGGCTAAGGATAATTAAATAAAAATCATAACCCAAATATCTAAGCTATAATTACGAACTTAATGTTTATATATGGTATCCATCGATTGGTCTGCAATTGTGAAGCTAATTTCTAATATTATCGCCACCCATTATGTGGGGACAATAATCCTAAGAAATAGTAAGTTCGGGGGGCGGACTTCTCAAATACAAATAGTATGAACTAGAATGTGATTTCAATATTATCGCCACCCATTATGTGGGGACAATAATCCTAAGAAACTACGAGATTCAGGAGTTCACACAGAATTTATGAGATAGCTTGATTTTAATAGCAGCACATGAACATTGTTATGGGAGTGTGTTGTAGAAATAAGATACTGTAATGCTAAATCTGGTGGTCTTGCTTAGGCAACATTAGGCGGTCATGCCATTATGTGGTCTGTGGACTATTCGTAGGTGTTGTAAAATTGTAAGATTTTGAAAAGTTTTATAGTTAATCTACTCAAACTTCTTACATAATTTTATGACAAATAGTAAATATTATGTTTAGCAGTGCAAACTAAATCGTCAAGATGTCATTCAATACTCTTTCTGCAATTCTTAAAGAAAACAAACTCGAGGGCCAAAATTACATAGAATGGAAACAAAATTTAGACATCGTTCTTACAGCTGAAGAGTACAATTTTGTGCTCACAACCCCACGACATCCAGTGCCGGTGGCCAACGCCACGGCAGGAGTCTGAGATGCGCATAGACAGTGGCATAAGGCGAATAAGATGGCTAAGTACTACATGTTGGCTTCTATGTCTTCAGTACTCAAGCATCAGCATTTTGCCATGGCGACTGCTACCGAGATCATGCAAAATCTCACAAATCTTTTTGGTACTCAGAATCGAATGACCAAGTCTCAGGCCTTTCGGAGTATCATAACGGGTTCCATGAAGGAAGGCACGTATGTGGTTTTGGCATAAGTCTCAGGCCTTTCTCGAGATGATAGGCCACCTCAACCAAATTGAGGTTTTGGGAGGGGCGATTGATCCCGAGTCCCAAGTAACAATTATCCTTCAGAGTCTTCCCCCTAGCTTCCAGCAGTTCAAGCTTAACTTCGAGATGAATAAAAGGAACTACACCTTGGCATAATTGTTGACTGAACTTCAGTTGGCAGAGGACCTTATGGTTCAGGCTAAGGTAGTTATGCTTAGTTTGGCACATCATTCCTCTGGCTCTAAGCCTGGCGCAGGAAAGAAGAGAACGCCGAACCCAGTTGCGGCTAAGAGTGCTAAGGGAAAGAAGAAGAAAAAGGCTAACAAGAGGCCTTCGGGGAAGTGTTTCAAGTGTGGAGAGAAGGGACATTGGAAGCCAGACTGTCCTAAAAAGGGCAAGGCTACAGGTATGCACCAAGCTCTAGTAGTCAAGTCATGTTTGACTTCGACATCTACTTAAACTTGGTTTATTGACACTGGAGCTACTAATCATATTTGTTTTGATCCTGACTTAATGCAGGTGACAAGACGACTATATGACAATGAGATCGAACTCCAGCTGGGCGATGCTACTAAAGTGGCGGCCGTTGCAGTGGGAGATGTTTATTTGCATTTTAGTAATGATAGATTTTTGATTTTGAAGAATGTTTTTATCACGGCCGCCCTTATTAAGGATAGTAAAGACGGGGAAATCGCAACTAGGGGAGGGACTAAGAAGCGGGGATGAAAAGGGGGAACAATAAAACACGACATTTAACACAAAGCTCGACTAAACTTCAAGAGAAAATATTTTAATGTATTGCATGGTTAAGCAACGGATTAATGTCTCAAGGTAATTAATGTCATAACATAGTATGCAAAAAAAACGGAAGACTTTTAGAAAGAGAGCAATTTCAAACAAGGCAGCAGAAATCTAGTATGTAGAGAGAGTCATAGGATGACGCCCATGTATGAAGCCACGACGCATCCGAGAAATCTTAAGGCTCGACTCAACATCCGCCGCACCATCATCGCTCAACCTGCACATAGGGAAAACATATGCAGGGCTGAGTACTTAATATACTCAATGGGATCATGCCGAAAACATTTGATAAAAGTTATGTCATCCATACCATAGTGAACTCGAGTTTTACATTTAGAAGAGGAATATCATCGAGTATCACAAAAACAGTTTCATAGTCTGGCTAGACAAAACAATCTCTCCACTTTCTGAACAATCAATCATTCACATCCTCATACCATAGTGCGACGAAAGTGTGGTCAGACTATTCGCCCACGAGACCGGCCGACTAGCAAGGACGGCTCACGATCCCACCAGTGTACACAGCCTGATAGGGTCCTACTCAGACCCGAATTCGTTTAACACAACCCTATAGCCTAACAGAGCAAGCTCAAACGAACTAGGCATCAGGCAACAATCTCATCATCAAAAAAACATGGCATGACATAACAATTTAAACCACCCTTATTACACCATCATCATACTTTTGAAACGTAAAAGAGTTTTAGTAAAAGAAAGCCCACCTCGCTTGCTTATACAACACAATTCACAACTTTAATATCACCCTTGCTCTTTGTAACCACGTACGCACAACAACCCTTGTCAACACCATAACACAATCAGTTTTTCCATCAACACATTTATCATGCATGCCCTATCGTTCCTTTCATCGTTTTCTTATATTGCCCATCCCAAACATTCACCAACATAAACGAAACGAACACTCTAGCATACATCAATGTGCAACACATAACCACATCATCGGATACGTTCCTTATTCACACATGTATCATGTAATGCATTCAAAGCTTGTCAACAAAGCTTATTTCAACAAAACCAGAATCTGGCAGAATAGCGCAGTCTTTTTGTAAAAATCATTAAAATTCTATCCGACCTCATATGACCCTAAAGTTTGGTCACCACACAGTAGACACATAAAGGTTATTCAGTTAAAATTTCACACCATAATCATGTCTTTTGATCGGTCAAAACAAAAATGAAACTCACGGACGAAACACAAAATTCTGGCAGTACTGCGCAGTTCGATTGAAAAATTCATTATACAATAATCCATCATCAAAAGAAGCTGAAATTTTGACACAACAGAGAAGACATCTAAAACTGCATCCACTTAAAAATTCGTGTCAAAATAAGATCGGGTGATTGGTCAAAAACTTGTCGGAACCTACTGTCCGAACACAACAGTTTTCATACTCAACATTTACAAACCCTAGTTTGTCTATCATACATTCACACATACATATTCATGCTTCCCAGACATATTCATGCTTCAAAACGAGATTACAACCATGCTTTCATAATCACACATAACATTCACCAATGATTCAACCACACGCTTACACACACACACATAAACATTCTTGTGCAACCATCCTTCCCAACCAAATAATTATTAGATTTACGATTCTCCACTCACTATATGCATGAGGGGTTCAAAAATTATGGATTCAATGGGAAGAATGGGAGGGATGAATCAAAGTATACTTTTCCCTTGAAAAACAATCGGTATGAATGACGAATGATGCGATTCTTCGATGAATCTTGAGTTTCCAACTCCAAAACGAAGCAAGAACAAAGAATTGGTGAAGGATTTGTTGAGAGGGAGAAGAGGGGGAGGGAGGCGTGTGGGAGAGGAGAGGGAGAGAGGGAGGCGTGAAAATGAGGGGTTAGGGTTACGGTTTTTTTTTCAATTTATAGTCTAGGAATAATCCCACAATTAAATAAAACAATTAAAATATGGGAGAATAAAATAGAAGTCAATGAATAAATCCCACAATTTAAATGAAAATAGGCGTGTAGTATGGGGGAAAGGGTTTTTGAAATTATGCTATTTAATTAGCATAGATATTGATTTGGTATTTACTTGGAGAGAAATATACTCACAAATTAGGTAAAAAGATATTGAGCATCCCATAAATAAGATAACAAAATAATCCAAGAATTCTCCAAGTAGGAAAGAGGGGGGGGGGTGTGTAAAATAGGGAGTAGTCAAAGGAAATATTTAAATCCTCCAATTAAGTAGGAATATGATTTAAATTTGGTAATTTCTTGTGGGAAAGACTCTCATAAAATAGGTAACAATTAATTTAATCACACAAGGAAAATGAAAGGCATATGGGGCGAAAATTATATGGTCGTAAAGATGGAAAGAGTCAAATCCTAATTAAAGTAGGATGTGGAGAGATTTAATTGGATTTTAATTCAAGGAAGGAAATAAACAAAGTACCAATTAAATCTGCAAAATAATTCCTTCTCCTAAACAATAGGAGATTTTCGAAAATCCCAAGGAATGGGGCAAGGGACGAAAATCATATAGAATAAATTTAGGGGTATTTTGGTTTTGGATTTAATTCGAAATCACACATTGGAACATAATTCACCCTTATTCCACATATCTCACAACAACTTATTTCATATAATTAACTCAATTACCTGGAACAAATAAATTTCATAAAAGAAATTCTCATTCAACATCCAAATCAATGAAAACAAAAGTCGCAAATTTTTCGGGGTGCTACATCCTTCCCCTCTTAACAGAAATTTCGTCCCGAAATTTGGTCGTCTCACAAAAACAATTCGGGGTACTTTTCTTTCATCCTATCTTCTAACTCACACGTGGCTTCCTCGGGACCATGGTGTTTCCACAACACCATCACTGATGCTATTGACTTGTTTCGTAACTCTTGCACCTTTCGATCTAGGATTGCTTCGGGTCTCTCCTCGTAGCTCATGTCGGGTATCAGGACAACTTCTTCTTGATTAATCACACGCTTGGGATCAAACACGTACTTGCGCAACTGCGACACATGGAACACGTTGTGCACATTCCCAAAACTAGGAGGTAACGCCAGGCGATACGCTACAGAACCTACTTCATCAATAATCTCGTACAGCCCAACAAAACGCGGTTTCAATTTGCCCTTCACTCCAAACCTCACAACTCCTCTCGTCGGGGATACTTTCAAGAAGACTTTGTCTCCAACATCGAATTTGATTTCCGTTCGGCGCACGTCAGCATACGACTTCTGCCTATCTTGAGATTCTTTGATCCTTGCACGGATTTGATGCACAATTTCGGTCATCTCCTTGATAGCGTCGGGTCCTAACAACCTTCTTTCACCAACTTCATGCCAATAGAGTGGGGATCGACATTTCCTACCATACAGGGCTTCATACGGCGCCATATCGATTGTCGCTTGATAGCTATTGTTGTAGGCGAATTCAACCAATGGCAGAACAGTTTCCCAACTTTCACCTCAGTCTAGGACAACGACTCGCAGCATTTGAATCATCCTTTCCGATTATCCGTCAGATTGCGGGTGAAAAGCAGTGCTAAAGTTCAATTTCGTGCCTAGCTCTCGTTGCAAACTCATCCAAAATTTCGACGTGAACTTCGTATCGCGATCAGATACAATGGTCTTTGGCACTCCATGCAAACGCACAATCTCACTTACGTAGAGTTTAGCTAATTTGTCTGATCTGTAGGTAATCCTAATCGGTAAGAAGTGCGCACTTTTAGTGAGTGGATCTATGATCACCCAAATCGCAGTGTTCCCCTTTTGTGACTTTGGTAAACCCGTCACGAAGTCCATGGCTAAATCCTCCTACTTCCATTCGGGAATTTCGAGCGGTTGCAATTTCCCATACGGTCATTGGTGTAAGGCCTTCACTTGTTGACACGCTAGACATCGTTCCACAAACGATGCTACATCCCCTTTCATTCCATTCCACCAAAAACGTTGCTTCAAGTATCGATACATCTTCGTGCTTCCAGGGTGAGAAGTGTAAGGCGTGTCGTGTGCTTCACTCAAAATCTAATCTTTCAGCGCCTTATCGTTTGGCACACACAAACATCTTTCGAACGTCAAAGCATTGTCCGCCACCTCACGAGAGTGGTCTTGTTTCTCGGTTCTCACCTTCGTACGTGTCTCTTCCAACTTCTTATCACGTCGTTGAGCTTCTATGATCTTGGTTCTTAAGTCTGGCTCAATTACTAGCGTCGCTATTCTTCCTCCTACTATCTCGGGCGCTTTCACTATTTCCAAATGCATCCTATCGAACTCACGGATCAACGTTTCATCTTGAGTTAGGAGAGAAGCCAGTTGCGGGTGGTTCTTCCTACTCAAAGCATCGGCTCCCACGTTCGCCTTGCCCGAATGGTAGTGGATACCACAGTCATAATCCTTCACGATCTCCAGCCAACGTCGTTGTCGCATGTTCAGCTCCTTCTGCTCAAAGAAGTACTTGAGACTCTTGTGATCCGTATAAATTTCACATCTCACTCCATATAGATGATGTCTCCAAATCTTTAGTGCGTGCACCACTGCTGCTAGCTCCAAGTCATGAGTCGGGGAGTTCAGCTCATTCGGCCTTAATTGCCGGGAAGCATATGCTATCACCTTCTCATCATGCATCAACGCGCATCCAAGTCCTACTTTCGACGCGTCAGTATAGACGGCGAAGTCCTTGTTGGGTTCCGGCACCGCTAGAACAGGTGTTGTAGTCAATTTCTTTTTCAAACGTTGGAAACTCGCCTCGCATTTCGGCTTCCAAATCCACTTTGACTCCCTTCGTCAATAATTGCGTCATTGGTCTCGCAATTTTAGAGATCCCACGACGAAGCGTCGGTAGTGTCCTGCCAATCCCAAGAAACTGCGAATTACGCTCGGCGTTTTCGGCGATTTCCAGTTTTGGCGTAAAGTTGTTCCTTCCGCAATGTTTCCAACACGGTTCGCAGGTGCCATCCATGCTCATCCTCGTTCTTCGAATACACCAACACATCATCAATGAAGACTAGCACAAAATTGTCGAGATACTCGTGGAAAACTCGGTTCATCAGGTCCATGAAAACTGCCGGGGCATTAGTCAGTCCAAATGGCATCACGACGAACTCGTAATGGCCATAACGAGTGTGAAAAGCAGTCTTAGGCACATCCTCTCGTCGGACCTTTAGTTGATGATATCCCGACCTCAAGTCCATTTTTGAAAATACGCCAGCTCCTCGAAGTTGGTCAAATAAGTCATCAATTCTTGGCAGAGGGTACTTATTCTTCAAGGTCAACTTGTTGAGCTCACGGTAGTCGACGCACATCCTTATCGTCTCATCCTTCTTCTTCACGAATAAAACAGGCACTCCCCACGGTGACAAACTAGGTCGAATAAATCCCAAATCTAGTAATTCTTGCAACTGAGTCTTCAATTCTTCCAACTCCTTAGGGGTCATTCGTATGGTGGTTTCGATACTGGCGCAGATCCAGGTTCCATGTCAATGGGAAACTCCATTTGTATGTTAAAAGATCAAGCTTTTGCCTTTCCTTAGAGTGTTGCATTAAGAACTCAGAATATGAATCAAGAACTCAAAATTTAATCAAACAGTCTTAACTTGGATATGAACCGATTTCAAATTATACACACTGTAAAAAAATGCTTTAAATTTGAAGAGTTCTAAAATCTCTCAAGGGAACTAGAATTACAATTTCAGCTCGACTTTTGTTTTGAATCTCACTAACTTGCAACAATTGGTTAGGATCATCCCCACGGAGCTTGAAAGAACATAAGATAGGTCATGAACATAAGATGGAATCGAATTAAATCTCAATTCTCATGATAAGCTTCCAAACAAGATAATTCAGTTGTTAGACCAAATTTGAAATGTCCACACATCAATGGATAAGGACTTAAACATGTCACGGCCAAAAATGATCAGTTGCATAAGGATTTAGAAATGTAGGCAGTTGTCACAAAGCAGCACTGATCACGGTTCAACGAAAATCATAATATGGAACAATAAAATCACATCAATTGGTTCATAAGTTTGTGAAAGGCAACCAAGGTCAAAGGAACTTTTGAAAAAAATCAAGTGGATTAAATTTGTTAAGGCAAGGTACAAAATGTAGGCCTTAACTTCATCTTGTAGAAAGAAAAGTTCTAATATGGAAATGATACATATAGTGGGACTGAACCAAAATGAATTTTACTCTGTAAAAAAGAACTTGTCACGACCGTCCATACTAGGGGTACTACAAACGCGGCGATCCTGATACAACACGCAAAAATAGCCTTTTATGAAAACTTAATTAACTTAAAGGATGAAAAACTTTTTTTTTATTTTAAAGAAGCTTAAAGTTATAATTTTACTATTAAATAAAAACGACTTATGATAAACACTTTTAAAAGAAGCAGCGGAGAAACAATAAATATTAAAACTCAATCAACTCCTAAGAAAACATTTAGTTTAAAGAGCGGGAGACATCATTTTCAAGTAACATTGTAAATACTCGTTTCAAGCCTGACACAACCAGAACATACTCAAACATAGTATGGAAAAGATTAAAGTAGTGAAACATAGTTCAAAAAAAAAAACATAGCAGCGGAAAATAAGGTTTAAAGAGAGTCAAGGATAACGCCTATGTATGAAGACACAACGTATCCTAAGGCAAACTCAACATCCTCCGCAACATCCCGCTCAACCTGCACATAAGAAAAATAATATGCAGGGCTGAGTACTTGTTGTACTCAATGGGCTAATGCCGAAAACATTTTATATTAGTTATGTCATCCATACCACTGATCTCGAGTTTTATATGTAGTAAGAAATATCACGAGAACATAAAAACATTTCAAGTCTGGCCAGACAATTTCTCTCTCCAATTTTCACCTCATTTCATCAATCACAATCATCATATCACAGTGCGACGAAAGTGTGGCAACACTATTCGCCCACGAGACCGGTCGACTAGCAAGGACGGCTCACGATCCCACCAGTGTACACAGCCTGATAGGGTTTGCGTCCCTACTCAGACCCGAATTCATTTCACAACACAGCCCTATAGCCTAACGGAGCAAGCTCAGACGAACTAGGCATCAGGCAACAATCTAACAAACAAAAACATGGCACGACATAACAGTTGAATCTCACTAACTTGCAACAATTGGTTAGGATCATCCCCACGGAGCTTGAAAGAACATAAGATAGGTCATGAACATAAGATGGATTTGAATTAAATCTCAATTCTCATGGTAAGCTTCCAAACAAGATAATTCAGTTGTTAGACCAAATTTGAAAGGTCCACACATCAATGGATAAGGACTTAAACATGTCACGGCCAAAAATTATCAGTTGCATGAGGATTTTGAAATGTAGGCAGTTGTCACAAAGCAGCACTGATCACGGTTCAACGAAAATCATAATATGGAACAATAAAATCACATCAATTGGTTCATAAGTTTGTGAAAGGCAACCAAGGTCAAAGGAACTTTTGAAAAAAATCAAGTGGATTAAATTTGTTAAGGCAAGGTATAAAATGTAGGCCTTAACTTCGTCTTGTAGAAAGAAAAGTTCTAATATGGAAATGATACATATAGTGGGACTGAACCAAAATGAATTTTACTCTGTAAAAAAGAAATTGTCACGACCGCCCATACTAGGGGTACTACAAACGCGGCGATCGTGATACAACATGCAAGAATAGCCACCTCAGACCCGAATGTTAGGGTTTTGTATACTAGAAATCACCTTTCGAGTGATTGGATACTGTAAAACTCTAATGGTTATATTCCAATAAATGCAACAGATTATTTTTGTCATAATGTTGTTATGTTTTACATTTAATGGTTGTTTATTGCATATTTAAATGTATGAGCAAACGTAACAAAGTCTAAGTCTTTGTTTTAGTAGACCGGTTGTGGGCGTCGTCCAATTTAAGGTAACACGGTCAGTTCTAAACAAAGAAAAATAAGAATTTCACAACCTAGATAGGCATAGACTACCTATCGCGAAAGGTTGCAATGTCAGTCCGATTATTTCTAAACCTTATTGAAATAAGATGACGTTGGTGTGGTATAGCACTGAATGGATCTAACAGCAAGACGAGTCTTTATGCTATCTACTGAAAGACGAGGTCTTGAGAATTAATTTCTTAATCAATGTACGTTAGCATTGAGCATACGATATTGAGTATCCACTACTTTGACTTACCAAAGGTGCGGGTTTTTCGTAACCCAACGATCCAGGTATATTGGGTAGTGGTGATCATTATCTAGAGGTGCTAGGATTGCTATTATGTTGAAACGTGCGCGAGGAGAGTCTCGTTTGATAACATCCACAAGAGGAGCTTGAAACGAGGTTTTATTATTCGGAACCTAGCTAGTTAGAGTTCGATTACTCTATGAATAATAAATAAGAGTTTCTTGCTAATTCCACTCTTGGAATTCGAAATATGTTAATTAATTAAGTCTATAGCAGACATTAATTAATTAATGGATGTTTCCATCTTAAGCGCGGGAAATAAATCAAATACAATTAAAGAAAACCCGGAATACTTGTAATTTCGGATTTGGAAGGCAGTGCAATATTACTTCTGTAGTGGCTGCTCGTAATATTCCAATATAAGCTTATATTAAATTGTGGGTTCAATTTGATTAGTAAAAAGCTAATTGGGTGAGGCCTGTTCCAGATTCTTCCTTAGATCTCTAACTGGGCCCAATATGTGACTTATATAAATAGGAGAATAAAGGAGACAAAAAACACAACAATTATTTTACAAAACTTTCATCCCCCCCCTCTTGAGAGAGTTTTCGAAAATTGTGCTCCCTCCGTGAGCTGAGTTCTGTCTTCCATTATTCGAGTCCTAGTACGTTGGTGAGATTTGCCCACACAAATATCAGCGTATAGTCCGGGACACCAGTCAGAAGATCTGAGGTCTTGTATTGAAGATCTTCACGTGGAGACGGAGCAAGCCATCATCGATTCTTGATTGAATCAACGAGGTAAATTGGCTAATTCCGTAGTAAGCATGTTTTAGGAATTTTATGTGCTAAAGCATGTTTTAATTCAAGTTATGAGCATGATATATGTGATAATTACGCGAATAGATTTTGTCTAAATAATCTGCTAAATAGATCAAATTCATGTGATCCGTTTTGAATGCACGCTTCCGCTGCCAGCCCCTTCAGTTGGTGTCAGAGCCAGTCTTTGGCTCTGATTATTTGGATTTAAATTTCGCGAAATTGATGTATGCATGTGTTATTTGATTGCGAAGCATGTTCTTGGTATTTTATTTAATTAATTATGCATGATGAACTCAAGAACTATCGAATCAAAGAACTTGAATTGCTCGAACGCACCACGTGCGATCGAGATAGGGATGTCGAGACAGTGGGAGCCGGGAGCCGTGATCACGGGGCGACGCGCGAACGAGTGGGGACTCGTGCGCACCGCCGGCCGAGACCACACATACCAAACGGAACCCGGGTCAAGGTCGACACGGCGGTGACTGGCGCGGAGTGGTGGCTCGTCCGAGAGCCACCGAGACACCGCGAGACACCGGGCCGAACCTTAGGCGGAAGGTCCGAGCTGGCCGAGAGCGGGCGCGCCACCGTGCGCGCCGCTGGCCAAGAGCTCGCGACACCAGACGGCTCGGAGGGTCGAGCCGGGCGCCGAGACGCTGGCCGAGAGGCGCGCACCACCGTGCGAGCGCCTGGCCGAGAAGCGTCTCGGCGCCCGATGAGCCGAGACGCCGAGACAGGCGTCGAGCAGCTGGCCGAGAGGCGCGTGCCGCCGTGTGCGCGCCTGGGTGAGAAGCTGCGACAGCCGACGAGCCAGGCGGCCGAGACGCTGGCGCGCCACCTGCGCGCTGGTGGCCGAGACGCTTCGTGCGTCGTGGTCCGACGAAGAACTTGTCGGATTTTCATCGTTCATCGTTCGTGCGAACCTCATACGATGAGATAACGATGAAAGATTATTTTAATGATTATTTAATTATTTTATTAAAAGATATCATGAAAATATTATTATTTAATGGAAATAAAATCTTTTTGGAAGATTTACCTAGATTTTAGGAATAATTTTATTATTATCTATATCTATGGAAATAAATAATATTATTTTATTCCTAGATGATATAGATGAGAATAATTTAATAGTTTCCTAATATTTATCTAGATTTAAGGAATATTTATATTATTTTCTATATCTATGGAAATAAATAATAATATTTTGATTCCTAGATGATATGGATAAGAATAATTTAATAGTTTCCTAATATTTATATATTTAAGATCCTAAAAAGGATAGATATGTATGAATACATTAAATAATGAAATATCTCTTCCTAATCTTGAACATGGAATTAATTTGAATTTAATTTTTCATGTCTTATTAAGAATTAAATAATTTGTTTATTTTAGACATACCTTATAGTAGACATGAATAAGATTTATATTCTAGAACAATAATTTCCTAATGGAAGATACCAATTAATAAAAGATTTAATTATCCAGTAGATTAAATACCAACAGAATTTAATTAAGCCTTAAACTGCCTCAAGGCTAAGGATAATTAAAGTAAAACCATAACCCAAAATATCTAAGCTATAATTACGAACTCAACGTTTGTATATGGTCTCCATCAATTGGTCTGCAATTTATGAAGCCTTTTTCTAATATTATCGCCACCTGCTCTGTGGGGACAATAATCCTAAGAAAATAGCAAGTTCATGAGGGCGGACTTCTCAAATATAAATAGTATGAACTAGAATGTAGTTTCCAATATTATCGCCACCTGCTCTGTGAGGACAATAATCCTAAGAAACTGCGAGATTCAGAAGTTCACACAGGATTTATGAGATAGCTTGATCTTGTTAGCAGCACACAAGCATTGTTATGGGAGTGTGTTGTAGAAATGAGACTCTGTAATGCTAAATTCGGTGGTCTTGCTTAGGCAACATTAGGCGGCCATGCCACTCTGTGGTCTCTGGACTATTCATCGGTGTTGTGACCAGTAAAATTGTAAGATTTTAATGCGTATTGACTTCCTCTGGAGGGTACAAAATTTTAATTTTACAGTTGTAAGATTTTGAAAAGTTTTATGGTTAATCTAATCAAACTTCTTACATAAGTTTATGACAATAGTAAAATACTCTGTTTTGCAGTGCAAATCAAATCGTCAATAGGTCATTCAATCCTCTTTCCGCAATTCTCAAAGAAAATAAACTCGAGGGCCAAAATTACATAGAATGGAAACAAAATTTGGACATCGTTCTCACAGCAGATGAGTACATCTTTGTGCTCACCACCCCGCGACCTCCAGTGCCGGCGGGTACCGCTGCGGCAGGAGTCAGAGATGCACACAGACGGTGGCATAAGGCGAATGAGATGGCTAAATGCTACATGTTGGCTTCTATGTCTTCAGTACTCAAGCATCAGCATTCAGCCATGGAAACAGCCGCCGAGATTATGCAGAATCTCAAAAAATCTTTTTGGTACTCAGAATCGAACGGCGAAGTCTCAAGCCTTTCGGAGTATCATGTCGAAGACAATGAAGGAAGGCTCGTCTGTGAGGGACCACGTCCTCGAGATGATGGGCCACCTCAACCAAATTGAGGTCTTGGGAGGGACAATCGATCCCGAGTCCCAGGTAACGATAATCCTTCAAAGTCTTCCCCCTAGCTTCCAATAGTTCAAGCTCAACTTCGAGATGAACAAAAGGAATTACACCTTGGCAGAGCTGTTGACTGAACTCCAGTCGGTAGAGGACCTTATGGTCCAAGCTAAGGCGGCCATGATGATTTCGGCGCCTCGTTCCTCTGGCTTAAAGCGTAGCAAAGGAAAAAGGCAGGCACCGAACTCAGGACCGGGCAGGATAGCTAAGGGAAAGAAGAAGAAGAGGGCTAACAAGAAGCCCACGGGAAAGTGTTTCAAGTGTGGAGAAAAGGGGCATTGGAAGCCAGACTGTCCTAAACGGGGCAAGGCTACAGGTATGCACCAGGCTCTAGTTGTCGAGTATTGTTTGACTTCAACATCAATTTGCACTTGGGTTATTGACACAGGAGCCACTGATCATATTTGTTTTGATCCTGACTTATTGCAGGTGACAAGACTGCTACATGATCGTGAGATCGAAGTCCAGCTGGGCGACGCTACCAAAGTGGCGGCCGTTGCAGTGGGAGACATTTATTTGCGTTTTAGTAGTGATAGATTTTTGATTTTGAAGAATGTTTTGTTGATACCTTCTTTTAGAAGAAATATAATTTCAGTTTCTAAATTGGTTTATGATGGATATTCGATTTCTTTTAATGACAACTGCGTTATTAAGAAAGATGGTTCTTATATCTGTCGTGGTATCATGGAAAACAATCTGTACACAATCACTTCTACACAGTTTAATAATCGCAAATCAGAACTCAATACAACATCGAAAATTTCAAAGAAACGAAAAGAACCATCAAATTCAATGAACGAAACGTACTTGTGGCACCTTAGACTTGGTCATGCCAATGAAAGGAGGATCCATTCTCTTGTTCAACAAGATCTTATCAAAGGTCTAGAGGAGGAACCTTTTCATAAGTGTGAGTCATGCTTAGAAGGCAAGATGACCAAGAGGCCTTTTAAGGCTAAGGGCAATAGGTCCAAGGAAGTACTTGAGCTCGTTCATTCCGATGTATGTGGACCAATGTCAACTGAGGAAAGAGGTGGTTTTCGATACCTCATCACATTTATTGATGACTTCTCGAAAATTGGATATGTCTACTTGATGCGTCACAAGTCTGAGTCTTTTGACAAGTTTAAAGACTTTAAGACTCTTGTGGAGAAGTATCATGGGAAGAATATCAAATGCCTACGATCTGATCGTGGAGGCGAATACCTCAGTGCCGAATTTTTGGACTACTTATCGGAAGTGGGAATTCAATCCCAACTGACTGCGCCGGGCACGCCCCAGCAGAACGGCGTGGCTGAAAGAAGGAACAAGACCTTATTAAACATGGTTCGATCGATGATGAGTTATGCACGTCTGCCTATTTCGTTTTGGGGACATGCCTTGCTTTCCGCAAGTCACATTTTAGACAATTTACCATCAAAATCCATACCTAAAACTCCATATGAGTTGTGGACTGGGCGTAAGCCCAATCTAGCACATCTCAAGGTTTGGGGTTGCCCGGCTCATGTATTGGAAAAGGATCCAACTAAGCTAGGATCTAGGACGGATGTATGTTTGTTTATAGGATACCCCAAAGGAACGAAAGGTTATGAATTCTTTAGTCTCCGAGATAAGAAAGTCATTGTGAGCACTCACGCGACATTCTTAGAGGAAGACTATGTAATGAATCATAAACCCAGCAGTGAAGTGGCTCTTGATGAGCTAACTTCTGTCACAAGTTCCATTAACCAAGAACAAGTACCAAGTGTACAAACAATTCCCGAAACTTCAACTTCTACTCAAAATATTGTAGTGTCGCGCCGCAGTGGGAGGGTCTCACATGAGCCCGACAGATACATTGGTTTGGGAGAATCTATGGATCACTCCTCGGACAGCAATGTATTAGATCCCTGGAACTTTGCGGAGGCGCAGGCAGATATCGATCATTGCGAATGGGTAAAAGCAATGGATTCGGAACTACAATCTATGATAGACAAAGACGTCTACGATTTGTCCGTCCTACCCGAAGGTTGTACTGCCATTGGGAGCAAGTGGATATATAAACGTAAACGTGGACCCGATGGACGAGTTAAAGTCTTCAAAGCAAGACTAGTGGCCAAGGGGTATACCCAAAAGGAAGGCATCGATTATGATGAGACCTTCTCCCCAGTGGCCATGCTCAATTCGATCCGGATACTGTTGTCTATTGCAGCTTATATGGATTGAGATGTATGGCAGATGGACGTTAAGACTGCATTTCTAAACGGCAGTCTTGAGGATACCATCTACATGGAACAACCCGAAGGATATGCCATAAAGGGCAAAGAACACATGGTTTGGAAGCTTAAGAAGGCCATTTATGGCCTCAAGCAAACATCCAGATCGTGGAACCAATGTTTCGATCAAACTGTTTGCAAGTTTGGATTCGAAAAGTGCCCAAGTGAAAGCTGCGTGTATAAGAAAGTTGATAAGGGGAATGTGGTGTTCTTAGTTTTATATGTAGATGACATTCTTCTAATTGGAAACAATAAAAAGATGTTGTCATCAGTTCGAACATGGTTATCAAACCAGTTCGAGATGAAGGATATGGGAGACGCGGGACACATCCTCGGGATCAAGGTTCTTCGGAATCGAGATAAGAAGATGTTGTGCTTATCTCAAGAATCTTACATCGAAACAGTACTTAGTCGTTTTAGCATGTAGGATGCCAAGAAAGGTTTCTTACCTTTTAGACATGGCATCCATTTATCTCAAGAGATGTGCCCTAAAACGCCGTCTGAGATACAAGCAATGAGAAGGATTCCATATGCTTCGGCAGTTGGAAGTCTCATGTATGCTATGCTTTGTACTAGACCAGATATTTGCTTTGCTGTTGGCATGGTGGCAAGATATCAGTCGAATCCGGGCCAAGAACATTGGACTGCCGTAAAGAACATACTCAAGTACCTTAAACGGACTAAGGACTATGCTCTAGTTTACAATGCAGCCGAGCTCTGTCCTTTGGGATATACTGACTCAGACTTTCAAGCTGATCAGGACTCGAGAAAATCTACTTCAGGATATGTGTTCACCTTAGGAGGTGGAGCCGTAATTTGGAAGAGTGTGAAGCAGATATGCATCGCGGACTCGACCATGGAAGCCGAGTATCTGGCCACTTCGGAGGCTGCAAAAGAGGCTGTATGGCTCAAGAACTTCCTTATGGATTTAGGTGTGGTTTCGAATCTACCCAAGAGCATCACCATTTATTGTGACAATTCTGGTGCTGTGGCAAACTCGAAAGAACCAAGAGCTCACAAAGCGAGCAAACACATAGAGTGGAAGTATCATATCATTAGAGATATAGTGCAGAGAGGAGACATAAAAGTGGTCAAGATTGCGTCAGAGAACAACCTGGCAGATCCTTTTACAAAGGCGTTGGCGGTAAAACCGTTCGATAGCCACGTTGAAGGGATGGGAGTTCGACTCATTCAAGACCTCAACTCGCTTTCAGTATAAGTGGGAGAAATTTAGACGTGTGCACTACTATTTTGTATACTCGAAAGCTGTTTTGAGTATAAGTGGGAGATTGATAGGGTTTTGTATACTAGAAATCATCTTTCGAGTGATTGGATACTGTAAAACTCTAATGGTTATTTTCCAATAAATGCAACAAATTATTTTTGTCATAATGTTGTTATGTTTTACATTTAATGGTTGTTTATTGCATATTTAAATGCATGAGCAAACGTAACAAAGTCTAAGTCTTTGTTTTAGTAGACCGGTTGTGGGCGTCGTCCAATTTAAGGTAACACGGTCAGTTCTAAACAAAGAAAAATAAGAATTTCACAACCTAGATAGGCCTAGACTACCCATCGCGAAAGGTTGCAATGTCAGTCCGATTATTTCTAAACCTTATTGAAATAAGATGACGTTGGTGTGGTATAGCACTGAATGGATCTAACAGCAAGACGAGTCTTTATGCTATCTACTGAAAGACGAGGTCTTGAGAATTAATTTCTTAATCAATGTACGTTAGCATTGAGCATACGATATTGAATATCCACTACTTTGACTTACCAAAGGTGCGGGTTTTTCGTAACCCAACGATCCAGGTATATTTTGGTAGTGGTGATCATTATCTAGAGGTGCTAGGATTGCTATTATGTTGAAACGTGCGCGAGGAGAGTCTCGTTTGATAAAATCCACAAGAGGAGCTTGAAACGAGGTTTTATTATTCGGAACCTAGCTAGTTAGAGTTCGATTACTCTATGAATAATAAATAAGAGTTACTTGCTAAGTCCACTCTTGGAATTCGAAATATGTTAATTAATTAAGTCTATAGCAGACATTAATTAATTAATGGATGTTTCCATCTTAAGCGTGAGAAATAAATCAAATACAATTAAAGAAAACCCGGAATACTTGTAATTTCGGATTTGGAAGGCAGTGCAATATTACTTCTGTAGTGGCTACTCGTAATATTCCAATATAAGCTTATATTAAATTGTGGGTTCAATTTGATTAGTAAAAAGCTAATTGGGTGAGGCCTGTTCCAGATTCTTCCTTAGATCTCTAACTGGGCCCAATATGTGACTTATATAAATAGGAGAATAAAGGAGACAAAAAACACAACAATTATTTTACAAAATTTTCGTCCCCCCCCCCCCTCTTGAGAGAGTTTTCGAAAATTGTGCTCCCTCCGTGAGCTGAGTTTTGTCTTCCATTATTCGAGTCCTAGTACGTTGGTGAGATTTGCCCACACAAATATCAGCGTATAGTCCGGGACACCAGTCAGAAGATCCGAGGTCTTGTATTGAAGATCTTCACGTGGAGACGGAGCAAGCCATCATCGATTCTTGATTGAATCAACGAGGTAAATTGGCTAATTCCGTAGTAAGCATGTTTTAGGAATTTTATGTGCTAAAGCATGTTTTAATTCAAGTTATGAGCATGATACATGTGATAATTACGCGAATAGATTTTGTCTAAATAATCTGCTAAATAGATCAAATTCATGTGATCCGTTTTGAACGCACGCTTCCGCTGCCAGCCCCTTCACCGAATTCGTTTCACAACACAGCCCTATAGCCTAACGGAGCAAGCTCAGACGAACTAGGCATCAGTCAACAATCTCACAAACAAAAACATGGAATGACATAACAGTTAAACCACCCTTATAACACCACGTAATATTTTCGGAAAATAAAGAGGTTTGAAAAGAAAGCCCACCTCGATTGCTTAACAACACAATTCCAACTTATGCAACTCTCGTTCCTCGAGCTCACGTATACTCAATCACCCTTGCCAACGACAACACAATCAGCTTTCCATAAACTTATGTTATCATGCATGTCCTATTGTTCCTTTTTATCGTTTCCCTTAAATTACCCATCCCATCATTCATCGACATAAGGAAAAATATGCCATAATATTTCTCAACGTGTCACACATAATCACGTTATAGGATACTTTCCCAAATCATACATGCATCATATAGTTCATCAAACTTGCAACAAGTGATATTTTCCCATAACAACAAAACTGGCAGAACTGCGCGGTTGGTTTGTAAAAATCACCAAACATTCATCCGACCTCATATGAAGCTAAAATTTGGTCACAACACAGTAGACACATTCAAGTTCATTCAGTTAAAGTTTCACACTCAAATCATGGCATTTGGTCAGTCAAAACATTTATACAACTCTCTGGTCGGAACATAAAAATTCTGGCAGCATTGCGCAATTCATTTGAAAAAATCACCATAAATTCATCCGATGTACAATGAGGCTGAACATTTTACCCGACTCAGACGACACTTCAAATGTTCATTTAGTTCAAGAATAACATCAAACGGAGGTCATTTGGTCGGTCAAACAGAATACGAAAAGTTATGGGCGAGAACACAAGTTTCTGGCAGAATTGCGCAGTCAACTTCAAACATTTATTAAAAATCCATTTCTGGACAAAAAGGGCTGAAATTCCCACGAGACACAGAAAACACCTTGAAATTTACTCAGTAAAAGTTTCACATCAAAATTCGATCGTTTGATAGGTCAATTACACATCAGAAACTGCTGTTCGAACGTCACAGATTTCAGGCTCACAAATTCGAAATTAGGGTTTCTTCCTCAATCATCCAAATACAAATTTTCATGCTTATAACACAAAATCATGCTCAAAAAGGTTCTCATAATCATGTTTGCACATAAACTCACATCATTCACCGAAGATTCAAATCAAACTTCACATAAACTCAATCAAAATCGCATAATTATCAAAGTTCTCACATTTTCCCACCGATTAATTTTGCGATCTACCATTCCTACACTCACTATAAGCATGTAGGGTTCAAGAACAATGATTATATGAAAAGATTGAGGGAAAGTGAATCAAATATACCTTTCTTGATGAAAACGAATCGGTAGAACAAGAATTGATGCGATTCGTCGGAGACTCTTGAAAATTAACTTCAACGGATGCAAGAACAAGGATTGAATGGATGATTTTTGGAGAGAATGTGTCTAGGAGAGGAGAGGCGTGTGAGAGAGAGAGGGAGAGAGGAGAGTGGCGAAAATTTTGAGGGAATGGGGGCTAGGGTTTAGTTTAGGTAATTATATAGTCCTAGGTTTAATCCCACAAAATTAATTAATTGTGGAGAAATAAAATAGAGGCCAATAATTAAAATCTCACAATTAAAAAGAAGGCATAACTTTCGAAATTTATGGCTGGGAATTAACAAGGAATTATTTGGTATTTACTTGGAGAGAAATAGATCCATAATTTAGGAAATAAAACAATGAATATTCCATAAACAAGGGAACAAAATAAATTAAATCTCCAAGTATGAAAAATAATGAGGGAGCCGAAAATTCAAGGAGTGTGCACAAGAAAATTATTTAAATCCTCAATTAAATAGAATAGGATTTCAATTTGGTAGTTTCTTTATAGGAAAAGACTCTCATAAATTAGGTAACAATTATAATCTTCTCTACAAAATATAGGGGGGGCGAAAATTGGCTTAATTAGCCACAAGGAATAATTCAACTCTTAATTTAATTTGGGTGAAGAAATCAAATGTGACATGATTTAATTGGATTTAATTAAAAAGAAGGGAATCTATAAGGCACCAATTAAATCAAGGAAAAATAATTCATCCTCCTATTAAATAGGAGATTTTTCGAAAACTCCAAAAGAATAGGTTAGATTTCGGATTCCATGTTGTACAAATTAGGGATAATTTGGTTTGTATTTAATTTGGATAAATATCCCAAAACAATTAATTAAATCCAAGAAATGTAATACTATTTCCAAAAATTAGGAAGGGCCGAAAATTCCAATGAATTGGCTCGGAAAAATATATGCATGATCCTATTAAATTATTTCCCCACATTGGAAAATATAAAAATATCAACCACTTCATTCCACATCACCCACGACAATTATTTCACATAATTCACTTAATCGCATAGAAACAAAAGTTTCATAATTGAAATTTCAAATCAACTTATTAAATAAACATCACAAATTTTTGGGATGTTACAGAACTTGACACGGACATGGTTACAAAATAAAAAGCTGAACAAAAGTTTGAAGAAGAATATCCCATAGAAAACATTTCTGCAAAACGTGATTATATTGAAGGACATAACTTCAAGCAGCCTTAGGAATGAAATTCAATAGCAAAGGCTCACAAAGTCAAAATATTGTTCGTATAAATAATAAGTCAAAGAAGACTACATTCATTCCAAGTGTCCAAAGTTATGAAGGCAACACCACTTTCCATGAGCTGAAAATGAGTTATGACACAATGGAAGAAAAGAAATAATATGTCTTACTTGCAAAGAGTGAGTGAAACAAGCTGTTAAATAGATAAGGGCTCACGGTTATTTGAAGGGTCCTGAAAAATAACTCCTTAGAATCCAAGTAAGAACTGTTGATTAAAATAGTTTGTTCTAGCTATTAAAGTCGCACTCGCTCGTTCGTCTTTAGCAAGCCGAAACGGGTAACATCTCTCTAAGAAACTGTGGATTCCACGCTTCATCGTGCCATTGCCACTAATAATGATAGTCGGCATCCATATCTTCATAATATTCCTTGCATGTCATAGCAATCATTCTCTTAAAAACATTGAAATTATACTCGCGCTCTCTACACGCAATAATAGTCGTTTGCATCGCATCGCCACGTATGAATAGGTTTAGCTTATCAGATCGCAGGTACGATCTCTCTCCCCGTTGTAGGATTACATCATTTGGCATCTCCTCTTGTCTCGTACTTTTTCTCATTCGGAAAAATCTCTGCAATTTGCACACCTTCTCCTCTTGAGCTCATTATCGTATGTAATGTCTCTTCGCATTCTCCTTATTCTTATCGTTCAGAAAGACAATAGTGAATTTGTAATTTTTCAATGAAGTTCGAATTCGAACCACATATTTCCATTTTTCTTATCACTCGAAAAAGTGGTATCGCAGTTGTAACAACTAAGTTTGATATCGTTCGATTTAACAAGCATCTATGTTTGCATACAAAGTTAATAGTATCATAATTTCTTCTATCAGCACTTTCATAAAATACCTCACACTTCAACGTTCACAAACGATCACTTAATCATTATTCACATACTACATAATTAAACTTGCATAAATGTATATCGCTATACATAACCACATCATACTTCTCTTTCACTTCAAGATCTCAATTTCCCAAAAGAAAAGAACTAACATGCTTTCATTTAAAGTTCAAAGATATTTTTTATTTTATTTTTATTTTTATTTTTTTCAAAAATTTCCAACAACTTTCAGAACATAAATATTTTTCCTCAATCAAACTCCCCCAACACAACTAGTCATTACCATTGCAAAACATCAACCTCAAAATCCTTTTCCCTTTTTTTTTACATACCAAACACCATGCAAATCTTTCGAAACTCATAACTTGTTCTTTTCTCCACACAACAAAATAATTCTTCCTTTTCTATACCAATTTCCTCAAAATATCTTTTATCTCGTTGTTTGTGATATATCTAAAGCTCGTCACGTATCATCAGGTTTGAGGTCATCCTAAGGCCTCCTATGTTCACATGCTTACGTCATAACACTTTTGCACATAACACCTATTTATGACATCATGTCACTCATGCTCATGTTTCAACATAATAATACTATCACATTATCATATTCACAAATAACATTCGTACACATGCATACTCTTGCCAACACATCCTTATCATCTCATCATCGATTTCATATTCTTTCAACAACTTAAAACATACCTCACTTTCTTTTGGTTGAGCGTGATGCTTCGGATATTGAGTCTTCGTGACACTTCTAGTCTAGGGGTGGTAATCTAGACTTAGACTGAAAGAAGACTCTCGGACCAGAGCGAAAGAACGATGCTCTGAAACCACTCTGTCACGGCCGCCCTTATTAAGGATAGTAAAGACGGGGAAATCGCGACTAGGGGAGGGACTAAGAAGCGGGGAAGAAAAGGGGGAACAATAAAAGACGACATTTAACACAAACCTCGACTAAACTTCAAGAGAAAATATTTTAAAGTATTTCATGGTTAAGCAGCGGATTAATGTCTCAAGGTAATTAATGTCATAACATAGTATGGAAAAAAAACGGAAGACTTTTAGAAAGAAAGCAATTTCAAACAAGGCAGCGGAAATCAAGTATCTAGAGAGAGTCATAGGATGACACCCATGTATGAAGACACGACGCAATCCGGGAAATCTTAAGGCTCGACTCAACATCCGCCGCAACATCATCGCTTAACCTGCAGATAGGGAAAACATATGCAGGGCTGAGTACTTAATATACTCAATGGGCTCATGCCGAAAACATTTGATAAAATTTTTGTCATCCATACCATAGTGAACTCGAGTTTTACATTTAGAAGAGGAATATCATCGAGTATCACAAAAACAGTTTCATAGTCTGGCCTGACAAAACAATCACCCCACTTTCTCAACAATCAATCATTCACATCCTCATACCATAGTGAGACGAAAGTGTGGCCACACTATTCGCCCACGAGACAGGCCCGACTAGCAAGGACGTCTCACAATCCCACCATCTTACACAGCCTGATAGGGTTTGCGGCCCTACTCAGACCCGAATTCATTTAACACAGCCCAATAGCCTAACGAAGCAAGCTCAAACGAACTAGGCATCAGGCAACAATCTCATCATCAAAACAAACATGACATGACATAACAATTTAAATAACCCTTATTTCACCATCATCATACTTTTGAAACGTAAAAGAGTTTTGGTAAAAGAAAGCCCACCTCGCTTGCTTATACAACACAATTCTCAATTTTAATGCCACCCTTTATCTTTGTACCCACGTACGCACAACAACCCTTGTCAACACCATAACACAATAAGTTTTTCCATCAACACATTTATCATGCATGACCTATCGTTCCTTTCATCGTTTTCTTATATTACCCATCCCAAACGTTCACCAACATAAACGAAATGAACACTCTAGCATACATCAACGTGGCAACACATAACCACATCATAGGATACGTTCCTTATTCACACATGTATCATGTAATGCATTCAAAGCTTGTCAACAAAACTTATTTCAACAAAACCAGAATCTGGCAGAACAATGCAGTCTTTTTGTAAAATTCATTAAAATTCCATCCAACCTCATATGACCCTAAAATTTGGTCACCACACAGTAGACACATAAAGGTTTATTCAGTTAAAATTTCACACCAAAATCATGTCTTTTGATTGGTCAAAACAAAAACGAAACTCGCTGGACGGAACACACAATTTTGGCAGTACTGCGCAATTCAATTCAAAAATTCATTATAATTCATCCATCATCAAAAGAAGCTGATATTTTTACACAACACAGAAGACATCTAAAACTTTATCCAGTTAAAAATTCGTGTCAAAATAAGATCGTTTGTTTGGTAAAACACTCGTCGGAACCTTCTGTCCGAACACAACAGTTTTCATGCTCAACATTCACAAACCCTAGTTTGTCTATCATACATTTACACATACATATTCATGCTTCCAACACGTATTCATGCTTCAAAATGAGATTACAACCATGCTTTCATAATCACACATATCATTAACCAATGATTTAACCACAAACATACACGCACACACATAAACATTCTTGTGCAACCATCCTTCCCAACCAAATAATTCTTAGATTTACGATTCTCCACTCACTATATGCATGAGTGGTTCAAAAATTATGGATTCAATGGGAAGAATGAGAGGGATGAATCAAAGTATACCTTTCCCTTGAAAAACAATCAGTGGGGAATGACGAATGATGCGATTCTTCGATGAATCTTGAGTTTCCAACTCCAAAACGAAGCAAGAACAAGGAATTGGTGAAGGATTTGTTGAGAGGGAGAAGAGGGGGATGGAGGCGTGGTAGGAGAGGAGAGGGAGAGAGGGAGGCGTGAAAATAAGGGGTTAGGGTTAGTTTTTTTTTTCAATTTATAGTCTAGGATTAATCCCACAATTAAATAAAACAATTAAAATTGTGGGAGAATAAAATAGAAGTCAATGAATAAATCCCAGTAATTTAAATGAAAATAGACGTGTAGTGTGGGGGAAAGGGGTTTTGAAAGTATGCTATTTTAATTAGCATATAAATTGATTTGGTATTTACTTGGAGAGATAAATACTCACAAAATTAGGTAAAAAGATATTGAACATCCCATAAATAAGGTAACAAAATAATCCAAAAATTCTCCAAGTAGGAAAAGAGGGGGGACGTGTAAATTAGAGAGTAGTCAAAGGAAATAGTTAAATCCTCCAATTAAGTAGGAATATGATTTAAATTTGGTAATTTCCTTTGTGGAAAGACTCCCATAAAATAGGTAACAATTAATTTATCCCACAGGAAAATGAAAGGCATATGGGGGCGAAAAATTATATAGTTTTAAAGATGGAAAGAGTCAAAATCCTAATTAAAGTAAGACATGGAGAGATTTAATTGGATTTTAATTCAGGAAGGAAATAAACAAAGTACCAATTAAATCTTCAAAATAATTCCTTCTCCTAAACAATAGGAGATTATCGAAAATTCCAAGGAATGGGGCAAGGGTCGAAATTATGTAGAATAAATTAGGGGTATTTTGGTTTTGGATTTAATTTGGATAAATATCCCAAAACAATTAATTAAATCCAAGAAAGAAAATATTATTTCTAATAAGTAAGAGGGCCGAAAATTCCAACAAAAATGGCTAGAATAAATATGCATGATCCCATTTAATTTAATCCACACATTGGAACATAATTAACCCTTATTTCACATATCTCACAACAACTTATTTCACATAATTAACTCAATTACCTAGAACAAATAAATTTCATAAAAGAAATTCCTATTCAACATCCACATTAATGAAAACAAAAGTCGCAAAATTTTTGGGGTGCTACAGTTTTGTTGATACCTTCTTTGAGAAGAAATTTAATTTCAGTTTCTAAATTGGTTTTTGATGGATATTCGATTTCTTTTAATGACAATTGTGTTATTAAGAAAGATGGTTCTTATATCTGTCGTGGTATCATGGAAAACTATCTGTACACAATCACATCTACACAGTTTAATAATCGCAAATTAAAACTCAATATAACATCGAAAATTTCAAAGAAAAGAAAGCACCTTCAAGTTCAATGAATGAAACGTACTTATGGCACCTTAGACTTGGTCATGCCAATGAAAGGAGGATCCATTCTCTTGTGGAACGAGACCTTATAAAGGTCTAGAGAAGGAACCTTTTCATAAGTGTGAATCATGCTCAGAAGGCAAGATGGCCAAGAGGTCTTTTAAGACTAGGGAAATATGGCCAAGGAAGTAACTTGAGTCTAAGGCATATGTGAGACTTATCATGGAAAGTAGTTCAAAAGCTTGCCTCTGATCGTCGGAGGCGACTACCTCGTGGTCGGATTCTTGACTACTTGTCGGTGGGCGGTAATTGATCCCAACTTGACCGCCTTGGCACGCCCCATTGTTAGGGTTTTGTATACTAGAAATCACCTTTCGAGTGATTGGATACTGTAAAACTCTAATGGTTATTTTCCAATAAATGCAACAGATTATTTTTGTCATAATGTTGTTATGTTTTACATTTAATGGTTGTTTATTGCATATTTAAATGTATGAGCAAACGTAACAAAGTCTAAGTCTTTGTTTTAGTAGACCGGTTGTGGGCGTCGTCCAATTTAAGGTAACACGGTCAGTTCTAAACAAAGAAAAATAAGAATTTCACAACCTAGATAGGCCTAGACTACCTATCGCGAAAGGTTGCAATGTCAGTCCGATTATTTCTAAACCTTATTGAAATAAGATGACGTTGGTGTGGTATAGCACTGAATGGATCTAACAGCAAGACGAGTCTTTATGCTATCTACTGAAAGACGAGGTCTTGAGAATTAATTTCTTAATCAATGTACGTTAGCATTGAGCATACGATATTGAGTATCCACTACTTTGACTTACAAAGGTGCGGGTTTTTCGTAACCCAACGATCCAGGTATATTGGGTAGTGGTGATCATTATCTAGCGGTGCTAGGATTGCTATTATGTTGAAACGTGCGCGAGGAGAGTCTCGTTTGATAACATCCACAAGAGGAGCTCGAAACGAGGTTTTATTATTCGGAACCTAGCTAGTTGGAGTTTGATTACTCTATGAATAATAAATAAGAGTTTCTTGCTAAGTCCACTCTTGGAATTCGAAATATGTTAATTAATTAAGTCTATAGCAGACATTAATTAATTAATGGATGTTTCCATCTTAAGCGCGGGAAATAAATCAAATACAATTAAGGAAACCCGGAATACTTGTAATTTCGGATTTGGAAGGCAGTGCAATATTACTTCTGTAGTGGCTGCTCGTAATATTCCAATATAAGCTTATATTAAATTGTGGGTTCAATTTGATTAGTAAAAAGCTAATTGGGTGAGGCCTGTTCCAGATTCTTCCTTAGATCCCTGACTGGGCCCAATATGTGACTTATATAAATAGGAGAATAAAGGAGACAAAAAACACAACAATTATTTTACAAAATTTTCCCCCCCCTCTTGAGAGAGTTTTCGAAAATTGTGCTCCTCCGTGAGCTGAGTTCTGTCTTCCATTATTCGAGTCCTAGTACGTTGGTGAGATTTGCCCACACAAATATCAGCGTATAGTCCGGGACACCAGTCAGAAGATCCGAGGTCTTGTATTGAAGATCTTCACGTGGAGACGGAGCAAGCCATCATCGATTCTTGATTGAATCAACGAGGTAAATTGGCTAATTTCCGTAGTAAGCATGTTTTAGGAATTTTATGTGCTAAAGCATGTTTTAATTCAAGTTATGAGCATGATACATGTGATAATTACGCGAATAGATTTTGTCTAAATAATCTGCTAAATAGATCAAATTCATGTGATCCGTTTGAACGCACGCTTCCGCTGCCAGCCCCTTCAGTTGGTATCAGAGCCAGTCTTTGGCTCTGATTATTGGATTTAAATTTCGCGAAATTGATGTATGCATGTGTTATTTGATTGCGAAGCATGTTCTTGGTATTTTGTTAATTAATATGCATGATGAACTCAAGAACTATCGAATCAAAGAACTTGAATTGCTCGAACGCACCACGTGCGATCGAGATAGGGATGTCGAGACAGTGGGAGCCGGGAGCCGTGATCACGGGGCGACGCGCGAACGAGTGGGGACTCGTGCGCGCCGCCGGCCGAGACCACACGCACCAGACGGAACCCGGGTCAAGGTCGACACGGCGGTGACTGGCGCGGAGTGGTGGCTCGTCCGAGAGCCACCGAGACACCGCGAGACACCGGGCCGAACCCTAGGCGGAAGGTCCGAGCTGGCCGAGAGCGGGCGCGCCACCGTGCGCGCCGCTGGCCAAGAGCTCGCGACACCCGACGGCTCGGAGGGTCGAGCGGGCGCCGAGACGCTGGCCGAGAGGCGCGCACCACCGTGCGAGCGCCTGGCGAGAAGCGTCTCGGCGCCCGACGAGCCGAGACGCCGAGACAGGCGTCGAGCAGCTGGCCGAGAGGCGCGTGCCGCCGTGTGCGCGCCTGGCGAGAAGCTGCGACAGCCGACGAGCCAGGCGCCGAGACGCTGGCGCGCCACCTGCGCGCTGGTGGCCGAGACGCTTCGTGCGTCGTGGTCCGACGAAGAACTTGTCGGATTTTCATCGTTCATCGTTCGTGCGAACCTCGTACGATGAGATAACGATGAAAGATTATTTTAATGATTATTTAATTATTTTATTAAAAGATATCATTAAAATATTATTATTTAATGGAAATAAAATCTTTTGGAAGATTTACCTAGATTTTAGGAATAATTTATTATTATCTATATCTATGAAATAAATAATATTATTTTATTCCTAGATGATATAGATGAGAATAATTTAATAGTTTCCTAATATTTATCTAGATTTAAGGAATATTTTTATTATTTTCTATATCTATGGAAATAAATAATAATATTTTGATTCCTAGATGATATGGATAAGAATAATTTAATAGTTTCCTAATATTTATATATCTAAGATCCTAAAAGGATAGATATGTATGAATACATTAAATAATGAAATATCTCTTCCTAATCTTGAACATGGAATTAATTTGAATTTAATTTTTCATGTCTTATTAAGAATTAAATAATTTGTTTATTTTAGACATACCTTATAGTAGACATGAATAAGATTTATATTCTAGAACAATAATTCCTAAGGAAGATACCAATTAATAAAGATTTAATTATCCAGTAGATTAAATACCAACAGAATTTAATTAAGCCTTAAACTGCCTCAAGGCTAAGGATAATTAAAGTAAAAACCATAACCCAAAATATCTAAGCTATAATTACGAACTCAACGTTTGTATGGTCTCCATCAATTGGTCTGCAATTTATGAAGCCTTTTTCTAATATTATCGCCACTGCTCTGTGGGGACAATAATCCTAAGAAAATAGCAAGTTCATGAGGGCGGACTTCTCAAATATAAATAGTATGAACTAGAATGTAGTTTCCAATATTATCGCCACCTGCTCTGTGGGGACAATAATCCTAAGAAACTGCGAGATTCAGAAGTTCACACAGGATTTATGAGATAGCTTGATCTTGTTAGCAGCACACAAGCATTGTTATGGGAGTGTGTGTTGTAGAAATGAGACTCTGTAATGCTAAATTCGGTGGTCTTGCTTAGGCAACATTAGGCGGCCATGCCACTCTGTGGTCTCTGGACTATTCGTCGGTGTTGTGACCAGTAAAATTGTAAGATTTTAATGCGTATTGACTTCCTCTGGAGGGTACAAAATTTTAATTTTACAGTTGTAAGATTTTGAAAAGTTTATGGTTAATCTAATCAAACTTCTTACATAAGTTTATGACAATAGTAAAATACTCTGTTTTGCAGTGCAAATCAAATCGTCAATATGTCATTCAATCCTCTTTCCGCAATTCTCAAAGAAAATAAACTCGAGGGCCAAAATTACATAGAATGGAAACAAAATTTGGACATCGTTCTCACAGCAGATGAGTACATCTTTGTGCTCACCACCCCGCGACCTCCAGTGCCGGCGGCTACCGCTGCGGCAGGAGTCAGAGATGCACACAGACGGTGGCATAAGGCGAATGAGATGGCTAAGTGCTACATGTTGGCTTCTATGTCTTCAGTACTCAAGCATCAGCATTCAGCCATGGAAACAGCCGCCGAGATTATGCAGAATCTCAAAAATCTTTTTGGTACTCAGAATCGAACGGCGAAGTCTCAAGCCTTTCGGAGTATCATGTCGAAGACAATGAAGGAAGGCTCGTCTGTGAGGGACCACGTCCTCGAGATGATGGGCCACCTCAACCAAATTGAGGTCTTGGGAGGGACAATCGATCCCGAGTCCCAGGTAACTATATCCTTCAAAGTCTTCCCCCTAGCTTCCAACAGTTCAAGCTCAACTTCGAGATGAACAAAAGGAATTACACCTTGGCAGAGCTGTTGACTGAACTCCAGTCGGCAGAGGACCTTATGGTCCAGGCTAAGGCGGCCATGATGATTTCGGCGCCTCGTTCCTCTGGCTTAAAGCCTAGCAAAGGAAAAAGGCAGGCACCGAACTCAGGACCGGGCAGGATAGCTAAGGGAAAGAAGAAGAAGAGGGCTAACAAGAAGCCCACGGGGAAGTGTTTCAAGTGTGGAGAAAAGGGGCATTGGAAGCCAGACTGTCCTAAACGGGGCAAGGCTACAGGTATGCACCAGGCTCTAGTTGTCGAGTCTTGTTTGACTTCGACATCAATTTGCACTTGGGTTATTGACACAGGAGCCACTGATCATATTTGTTTTGATCCTGACTTATTGCAGGTGACAAGACGGCTACATGATCGTGAGATCGAAGTCCAGCTGGGCGACGCTACCAAAGTGGCGGCCGTTGCAGTGGGAGACATTTATTTGCGTTTTAGTAGTGATAGATTTTTGATTTTGAAGAATGTTTTGTTGATACCTTCTTTTAGAAGAAATTTAATTTCAGTTTCTAAATTGGTTTATGATGGATATTCGATTTCTTTTAATGACAACTGCGTTATTAAGAAAGATGGTTCTTATATCTGTCGTGGTATCATGGAAAACAATCTGTACACAATCACTTCTACACAGTTTAATAATCGCAAATCAGAACTCAATACAACATCGAAAATTTCAAAGAAACGAAAAGAACCTTCAAATTCAATGAACGAAACGTACTTGTGGCACCTTAGACTTGGTCATGCCAATGAAAGGAGGATCCATTCTCTTGTTCAACAAGATCTTATCAAAGGTCTAGAGGAGGAACCTTTTCATAAGTGTGAGTCATGCTTAGAAGGCAAGATGACCAAGAGGCCTTTTAAGGCTAAGGGCAATAGGTCCAAGGAAGTACTTGAGCTCGTTCATTCCGATGTATGTGGACCAATGTCAACTGAGGAAAGAGGTGGTTTTCGATACCTATCACATTTATTGATGACTTCCGAAAATTGGATATGTCTACTTGATGCGTCACAAGTCTGAGTCTTTTGACAAGTTTAAGAGACTTTAAGACTCTTGTGGAGAACGTATCATGGGAAGAATATCAAATGCCTACGATCTGATCGTGGAGGCGAATACCTCAGTGCCGAATTTTTGGACTACTTATCGGAAGTGGGAATTCAATCCCAACTGACTGCGCCGGGCACGCCCCAGCAGAACGGCGTGGCTGTGAAAGAAGGAACAAGACCTTATTAAACATGGTCGATCGATGATGAGTTATGCACGTTCGCCTATTTCGTTTTGGGGACATGCCTTGCTTTCCGCAAGTCACATTTTATAGACAATTTACCATCAAAATCCATACCTAAAACTCCATATGAGTTGTGGACTGGCGTAAGCCCAATCTAGCACATCTCAAGGTTTGGGGTTGCCCGGCTCATGTATTGGAAAAGGATCCAACTAAGCTAGGATCTAGGACGGATGTATGTTTGTTTATAGGATACCCCAAAGGAACGAAAGGTTATGAATTCTTTAGTCTCCGAGATAAGAAAGTCATTGTGAGCACTCACGCGACATTCTTAGAGGAAGACTATGTAATGAATCATAAACCCAGCAGTGTAAGTGGCTCTTGATGAGCTAACTTCTGTCACAAGTTCCCATTAACCAAGAACAAGTACCAAGTGTACAAACAATTCCCGAAACTTCAACTTCTACTCAAAATATTGTAGTGTCGCGCCGCAGTGGAGGGTCTCACATGAGCCCGACAGATACATTGGTTTGGAGAATCTATGGATCACTCCTCGGACAGCAATGTATTAGATCCCTGGAACTTTGCGGAGGCGCAGGCAGATATCGATCATTGCGAATGGGTAAAAGCAATGGATTCGGAACTACAATCTATGATAGACAAAGACGTCTACGATTTGTCCGTCCTACCCGAAGGTTGTACTGCCATTGGGAGCAAGTGGATATATAAACGTAAACGTGGACCCGATGGACGAGTTAAAGTCTTCAAAGCAAGACTAGTGGCCAAGGGGTATACCCAAAAGGAAGGCATCGATTATGATGAGACCTTCTCCCCAGTGGCCATGCTCAATTCGATCCGGATACTGTTGTCTATTGCAGCTTATATGGATTGAGATGTATGGCAGATGGACGTTAAGACTGCATTTCTAAACGGCAGTCTTGAGGATACCATCTACATGGAACAACCCGAAGGATATGCCATAAAGGGCAAGAACACATGGTTTGGAAGCTTAAGAAGGCCATTTATGGCCTCAAGCAAACATCCAGATCGTGGAACCAATGTTTCGATCAAACTGTTTGCAAGTTTGGATTCGAAAAGTGCCCAAGTGAAGCTGCGTGTATAAGAAAGTTGATAAGGGGAATGTGGTGTTCTTAGTTTTATATGTAGATGACATTCTTCTAATTGGAAACAATAAAAAGATGTTGTCATCAGTTCGAACATGGTTATCAAACCAGTTCGAGATGAAGGATATGGGAGACGCGGGACACATCCTCGGGATCAAGGTTCTTCGGAATCGAGAATAAGAAGATGTCTGTGCTTATCTCAAGAATCTTACATCGAAACAGTACTTAGTCGTTTTAGCATGTAGGATGCCAAGAAAGGTTTCTTACCTTTTAGACATGGCATCCATTTATCTCAAGAGATGTGCCCTAAAACGCCGTCTGAGATACAAGCAATGAGAAGGATTCCATATGCTTCGGCAGTTGGAAGTCTCATGTATGCTATGCTTTTGTACTAGACCAGATATTTGCTTTGCTGTTGGCATGGTGGCAAGATATCAGTCGAATCCGGGCCAAGGACATTGGACTGCCGTAAAGAACATACTCAAGTACCTTAAACGGACTAAGGACTATGCTCTAGTTTACAATGCAGCCGAGCTCTGTCCTTTGGGATATACTGACTCAGACTTTCAAGCTGATCAGGACTCGAGAAAATCTACTTCAGGATATGTGTTCACCTTAGGAGGTGGAGCCGTAATTTGGAAGAGTGTGAAGCAGATATGCATCGCGGACCTCGACCATGGAAGCCGAGTATCTGGCCACTTCGGAGGCTGCAAAAGAGGCTGTATGGCTCAAGAACTTCCTTATGGATTTAGGTGTGGTTTCGAATCTACCCAAGAGCATCACCATTTATTGTGACAATTCTGGTGCTGTGGCAAACTCGAAAGAACCAAGAGCTCACAAAGCGAGCAAACACATAGAGTGGAAGTATCATATCATTAGAGATATAGTGCAGAGAGGAGACATAAAAGTGGTCAAGATTGCGTCAGAGAACAACCTGGCAGATCCTTTTACAAAGGCGTTGGCGGTAAACCGTTCGATAGCCACGTTGAAGGGATGGGAGTTCGACTCATTCAAGACCTCAACTCGCTTTCAGTATAAGTGGGAGAAATTTAGACGTGTGCACTACTATTTTGTATACTCGAAAGCTGTTTTTGAGTATAAGTGGGAGATTGATAGGGTTTTGGTATACTAGAAATCATCTTTCGAGTGATTGGATACTGTAAAACTCTAATGGTTATTTTCCAATAAATGCAACAAATTATTTTTGTCATAATGTTGTTATGTTTTACATTTAATGGTTGTTTATTGCATATTTAAATGCATGAGCAAACGTAACAAAGTCTAAGTCTTTGTTTTAGTAGACCGGTTGTGGGCGTCGTCCAATTTAAGGTAACACGGTCAGTTCTAAACAAAGAAAAATAAGAATTTCACAACCTAGATAGGCCTAGACTACCCATCGCGAAAGGTTGCAATGTCAGTCCGATTATTTCTAAACCTTATTGAAATAAGATGACGTTGGTGTGGTATAGCACTGAATGGATCTAACAGCAAGACGAGTCTTTATGCTATCTACTGAAAGACGAGGTCTTGAGAATTAATTTCTTAATCAATGTACGTTAGCATTGAGCATACGATATTGAATATCCACTACTTTGACTTACCAAAGGTGCGGGTTTTTCGTAACCCAACGATCCAGGTATATTTTGGTAGTGGTGATCATTATCTAGAGGTGCTAGGATTGCTATTATGTTGAAACGTGCGCGAGGAGAGTCTCGTTTGATAACATCCACAAGAGGAGCTCGAAACGAGGTTTTATTATTCGGAACCTAGCTAGTTGGAGTTTGATTACTCTATGAATAATAAATAAGAGTTTCTTGCTAAGTCCACTCTTGGAATTCGAAATATGTTAATTAATTAAGTCTATAGCAGACATTAATTAATTAATGGATGTTTCCATCTTAAGCGTGAGAAATAAATCAAATACAATTAAAGAAAACCCGGAATACTTGTAATTTCGGATTTGGAAGGCAGTGCAATATTACTTCTGTAGTGGCTACTCGTAATATTCCAATATAAGCTTATATTAAATTGTGGGTTCAATTTAATTAGTAAAAAGCTAATTGGGTGAGGCCTGTTCCAGATTCTTCCTTAGATCTCTAACTGGGCCCAATATGTGACTTATATAAATAGGAGAATAAAGGAGACAAAAAACACAACAATTATTTTACAAAATTTTCGTCCCCCCCCCCCCCCTCTTGAGAGAGTTTTCGAAAATTGTGCTCCCTCCGTGAGCTGAGTTTTGTCTTCCATTATTCGAGTCCTAGTACGTTGGTGAGATTTGCCCACACAATATCAGCGTATAGTCCGGGACACCAGTCAGAAGATCCGAGGTCTTGTATTGAAGATCTTCACGTGGAGACGGAGCAAGCCATCATCGATTCTTGATTGAATCAACGAGGTAAATTGGCTAATTCCGTAGTAAGCATGTTTTAGGAATTTTATGTGCTAAAGCATGTTTTAATTCAAGTTATGAGCATGATACATGTGATAATTACGCGAATAGATTTTGTCTAAATAATCTGCTAAATAGATCAAATTCATGTGATCCGTTTTGAACGCACGCTTCCGCTGCCAGCCCCTTCACCGAATTCGTTTCACAACACAGCCCTATAGCCTAACGGAGCAAGCTCAGACGAACTAGGCATCAGTCAACAATCTCACAAACAAAAACATGGAATGACATAACAGTTAAACCACCCTTATAACACCACGTAATATTTTCGGAAAATAAAGAGGTTTGAAAAGAAAGCCCACCTCGATTGCTTAACAACACAATTCCAACTTATGCAACTCTCGTTCCTCGAGCTCACGTATACTCAATCACCCTTGCCAACGACAACACAATCAGCTTTCCATAAACTTATGTTATCATGCATGTCCTATTGTTCCTTTTTATCGTTTCCCTTAAATTACCCATCCCATCATTCATCGACATAAGGAAAAATATGCCATAATATTTCTCAACGTGTCACACATAATCACGTTATAGGATACTTTCCCAAATCATACATGCATCATATAGTTCATCAAACTTGCAACAAGTGATATTTTCCCATAACAACAAAACTGGCAGAACTGCGCGGTTGGTTTGTAAAAATCACCAAACATTCATCCGACCTCATATGAAGCTAAAATTTGGTCACAACACAGTAGACACATTCAAGTTCATTCAGTTAAAGTTTCACACTCAAATCATGGCATTTGGTCAGTCAAAACATTTATACAACTCTCTGGTCGGAACATAAAAATTCTGGCAGCATTGCGCAATTCATTTGAAAAAATCACCATAAATTCATCCGATGTACAATGAGGCTGAACATTTTACCCGACTCAGACGACACTTCAAATGTTCATTTAGTTCAAGAATAACATCAAACGGAGGTCATTTGGTCGGTCAAACAGAATACGAAAAGTTATGGGCGAGAACACAAGTTTCTGGCAGAATTGCGCAGTCAACTTCAAACATTTATTAAAAATCCATTTCTGGACAAAAAGGGCTGAAATTCCCACGAGACACAGAAAACACCTTGAAATTTACTCAGTAAAAGTTTCACATCAAAATTCGATCGTTTGATAGGTCAATTACACATCAGAAACTGCTGTTCGAACGTCACAGATTTCAGGCTCACAAATTCGAAATTAGGGTTTCTTCCTCAATCATCCAAATACAAATTTTCATGCTTATAACACAAAATCATGCTCAAAAAGGTTCTCATAATCATGTTTGCACATAAACTCACATCATTCACCGAAGATTCAAATCAAACTTCACATAAACTCAATCAAAATCGCATAATTATCAAAGTTCTCACATTTTCCCACCGATTAATTTTGCGATCTACCATTCCTACACTCACTATAAGCATGTAGGGTTCAAGAACAATGATTATATGAAAAGATTGAGGGAAAGTGAATCAAATATACCTTTCTTGATGAAAACGAATCGGTAGAACAAGAATTGATGCGATTCGTCGGAGACTCTTGAAAATTAACTTCAACGGATGCAAGAACAAGGATTGAATGGATGATTTTTGGAGAGAATGTGTCTAGGAGAGGAGAGGCGTGTGAGAGAGAGAGGGAGAGAGGAGAGTGGCGAAATATTTGAGGGAATGGGGGCTAGGGTTTAGTTTAGGTGATTATATAGTCCTAGGTTTAATCCCACAAAATTAATTAATTGTGGAGGAATAAAATAGAGGCCAATAATTAAAATCCCACAATTAAAAAGAAGGCATAACTTTCGAAATTTATGGCTGGGAATTAACAAGGAATTATTTGGTATTTACTTGGAGAGAAATAGATCCATAATTTAGGAAATAAAACAATGAATATTCCATAAACAAGGGAACAAAATAAATTAAATCTCCAAGTATGAAAAATAATGAGGGAGCCGAAAATTCAAGGAGTGTGCACAAGAAAATTATTTAAATCCTCAATTAAATAGAATAGGATTTCAATTTGGTAGTTTCTTTATAGGAAAAGACTCTCATAAATTAGGTAACAATTATAATCTTCTCTACAAAATATAGGGGGGGCGAAAATTGGCTTAATTAGCCACAAGGAATAATTCAACTCTTAATTTAATTTGGGTGAAGAAATCAAATGTGACATGATTTAATTGGATTTAATTAAAAAGAAGGGAATCTATAAGGCACCAATTAAATCAAGGAAAAATAATTCATCCTCCTATTAAATAGGAGATTTTTCGAAAACTCCAAAAGAATAGGTTAGATTTCGGATTCCATGTTGTACAAATTAGGGATAATTTGGTTTGTATTTAATTTGGATAAATATCCCAAAACAATTAATTAAATCCAAGAAATGTAATACTATTTCCAAAAATTAGGAAGGGCCGAAAATTCCAATGAATTGGCTCGGAAAAATATATGCATGATCCTATTAAATTATTTCCCCACATTGGAAATATAAAAATATCAACCACTTCATTCCACATCACCCACGACAATTATTTCACATAATTCACTTAATCGCATAGAAACAAAAGTTTCATAATTGAAATTTCAAATCAACTTATTAAATAAACATCACAAATTTTTGGGATGTTACAGAACTTGACACGGACATGGTTACAAAATAAAAAGCTGAACAAAAGTTTGAAGAAGAATATCCCATAGAAAACATTTCTGCAAAACGTGATTATATTGAAGGACATAACTTCAAGCAGCCTTAGGAATGAAATTCAATAGCAAAGGCTCACAAAGTCAAAATATTGTTCGTATAAATAATAAGTCAAAGAAGACTACATTCATTCCAAGTGTCCAAAGTTATGAAGGCAACACCACTTTCCATGAGCTGAAAATGAGTTATGACACAATGGAAGAAAAGAAATAATATGTCTTACTTGCAAAGAGTGAGTGAAACAAGCTGTTAAATAGATAAGGGCTCACGGTTATTTGAAGGGTCCTGAAAAATAACTCCTTAGAATCCAAGTAAGAACTGTTGATTAAAATAGTTTGTTCTAGCAATTAAAGTCGCACTCCCTCGTTCGTCTTTAGCAAGCCGAAACAGGTAACATCGCTCTAAGAAACTGTGGATTCCACGCTTCATCGTGCCATTGCCACTAATAATGATAGTCGGCATCCATATCTTCATAATATTCCTTGCATGTCATAGCAATCATTCTCTTAAAAACATTGAAATTATACTCGCGCTCTCTACACGCAATAATAGTCGTTTGCATCGCATCGCCACGTATGAATAGGTTTAGCTTATCAGATCGCAGGTACGATCTCTCTCCCCGTTGTAGGATTACATCATTTGGCATCTCCTCTTGTCTCGTACTTTTTCTCATTCGGAAAAATCTCTGCAATTTGCACACCTTCTCCTCTTGAGCTCATTATCGTATGTAATGTCTCTTCGCATTCTCCTTATTCTTATCGTTCAGAAAGACAATAGTGAATTTGTAATTTTTCAATGAAGTTCGAATTCGAACCACATATTTCCATTTTTCTTATCACTCGAAAAAGTGGTATCGCAGTTGTAACAACTAAGTTTGATATCGTTCGATTTAACAAGCATCTATGTTTGCATACAAAGTTAATAGTATCATAATTTCTTCTATCAGCACTTTCATAAAATACCTCACACTTCAACGTTCACAAACGATCACTTAAATCATTATTCACATACTACATAATTAAACTTGCATAAATGTATATCGCTATACATAACCACATCATACTTCTCTTTCACTTCAAGATCTCAATTTCCCAAAAGAAAAGAACTAACATGCTTTCATTTAAAGTTCAAAGATATTTTTTTATTTTATTTTTATTTTTATTTTTTTCAAAAATTTCCAACAACTTTCCAGAACATAAATATTTTTCCTCAATCAAACTCCCCCAACACAACTAGTCATTACCATTGCAAAACATCAACCTCAAAATCCTTTTCCCTTTTTTTTTACATACCAAACACCATGCAAATCTTTCGAAACTCATAACTTGTTCTTTTCTCCACACAACAAAATAATTCTTCCTTTTCTATACCAATTTCCTCAAAATATCTTTTATCTCGTTGTTTGTGATATATCTAAAGCTCGTCACGTATCATCAGGTTTGAGGTCATCCTAAGGCCTCCTATGTTCACATGCTTACGTCATAACACTTTTGCACATAACACCTATTTATGACATCATGTCACTCATGCTCATGTTTCAACATAATAATACTATCACATTATCATATTCACAAATAACATTCGTACACATGCATACTCTTGCCAACACATCCTTATCATCTCATCATCGATTTCATATTCTTTCAACAACTTAAAACATACCTCACTTTCTTTTGGTTGAGCGTGATGCTTCGGATATTGAGTCTTCGTGACACTTCTAGTCTAGGGGTGGTAATCTAGACTTAGACTGAAAGAAGACTCTCGGACCAGAGCGAAAGAACGATGCTCTGAAACCACTCTGTCACGGCCGCCCTTATTAAGGATAGTAAAGACGGGGAAATCGCGACTAGGGGAGGGACTAAGAAGCGGGGAAGAAAAGGGGGAACAATAAAAGACGACATTTAACACAAACCTCGACTAAACTTCAAGAGAAAATATTTTAAAGTATTTCATGGTTAAGCAGCGGATTAATGTCTCAAGGTAATTAATGTCATAACATAGTATGGAAAAAAAACGGAAGACTTTTAGAAAGAAAGCAATTTCAAACAAGGCAGCGGAAATCAAGTATCTAGAGAGAGTCATAGGATGACACCCATGTATGAAGACACGACGCATCCGGGAAATCTTAAGGCTCGACTCAACATCCGCCGCAACATCATCGCTTAACCTGCACATAGGGAAAACATATGCAGGGCTGAGTACTTAATATACTCAATGGGCTCATGCCGAAAACATTTGATAAAATTTTTGTCATCCATACCATAGTGAACTCGAGTTTTACATTTAGAAGAGGAATATCATCGAGTATCACAAAAACAGTTTCATAGTCTGGCCTGACAAAACAATCACCCCACTTTCTCAACAATCAATCATTCACATCCTCATACCATAGTGAGACGAAAGTGTGGCCACACTATTCGCCCACGAGACAGGCCGACTAGCAAGGACGTCTCACAATCCCACCATCTTACACAGCCTGATAAGGTTTGCGGCCCTACTCAGACCCGAATTCATTTAACACAGCCCAATAGCCTAACGAAGCAAGCTCAAACGAACTAGGCATCAGGCAACAATCTCATCATCAAAACAAACATGACATGACATAACAATTTAAATAACCCTTATTTCACCATCATCATACTTTTGAAACGTAAAAGAGTTTTGGTAAAAGAAAGCCCACCTCGCTTGCTTATACAACACAATTCTCAATTTTAATGCCACCCTTTATCTTTGTACCCACGTACGCACAACAACCCTTGTCAACACCATAACACAATAAGTTTTTCCATCAACACATTTATCATGCATGACCTATCGTTCCTTTCATCGTTTTCTTATATTACCCATCCCAAACGTTCACCAACATAAACGAAATGAACACTCTAGCATACATCAACGTGCAACACATAACCACATCATAGGATACGTTCCTTATTCACACATGTATCATGTAATGCATTCAAAGCTTGTCAACAAAACTTATTTCAACAAAACCAGAATCTGGCAGAACAATGCAGTCTTTTTGTAAAATTCATTAAAATTCCATCCAACCTCATATGACCCTAAAATTTGGTCACCACACAGTAGACACATATAGGTTTATTCAGTTAAAATTTCACACCAAAATCATGTCTTTTGATCGGTCAAAACAAAAACGAAACTCGCTGGACGGAACACACAATTTTGGCAGTACTGCGCAATTCAATTCAAAAATTCATTATAAATTCATCCATCATCAAAAGAAGCTGATATTTTTACACAACACAGAAGACATCTAAAACTTTATCCAGTTAAAAATTCGTGTCAAAATAAGATCGTTTGTTTGGTAAAACACTCGTCGGAACCTTCTGTCCGAACACAACAGTTTTCATGCTCAACATTCACAAACCCTAGTTTGTCTATCATACATTTACACATACATATTCATGCTTCCAACACGTATTCATGCTTCAAAATGAGATTACAACCATGCTTTCATAATCACACATATCATTAACCAATGATTTAACCACAAACATACACGCACACACATAAACATTCTTGTGCAACCATCCTTCCCAACCAAATAATTCTTAGATTTACGATTCTCCACTCACTATATGCATGAGTGGTTCAAAAATTATGGATTCAATGGGAAGAATGAGAGGGATGAATCAAAGTATACCTTTCCCTTGAAAAACAATCAGTGGGAATGACGAATGATGCGATTCTTCGATGAATCTTGAGTTTCCAACTCCAAAACGAAGCAAGAACAAGGAATTGGTGAAGGATTTGTTGAGAGGGAGAAGAGGGGGATGGAGGCGTGTAGGAGAGGAGAGGGAGAGAGGGAGGCGTGAAAATAAGGGGTTAGGGTTAGTTTTTTTTTTCAATTTATAGTCTAGGATTAATCCCACAATTAAATAAAACAATTAAAATTGTGGGAGAATAAAATAGAAGTCAATGAATAAATCCCATAATTTAAATGAAAATAGACGTGTAGTGTGGGGGAAAGGGTTTTTGAAATTATGCTATTTAATTAGCATATAAATTGATTTGGTATTTACTTGGAGAGATAAATACTCACAAATTAGGTAAAAAGATATTGAACATCCCATAAATAAGGTAACAAAATAATCCAAAAATTCTCCAAGTAGGAAAAGAGGGGGGACGTGTAAATTAGAGAGTAGTCAAAGGAAATATTTAAATCCTCCAATTAAGTAGGAATATGATTTAAATTTGGTAATTTCTTGTGGGAAAGACTCCCATAAAATAGGTAACAATTAATTTAATCCCACAAGGAAAATGAAAGGCATATGGGGCGAAAATTATATAGTTTTAAAGATGGAAAGAGTCAAATCCTAATTAAAGTAAGACATGGAGAGATTTAATTGGATTTTAATTCAAGGAAGGAAATAAACAAAGTACCAATTAAATCTTCAAAATAATTCCTTCTCCTAAACAATAGGAGATTATCGAAAATTCCAAGGAATGGGGCAAGGGTCGAAAATTATGTAGAATAAATTAGGGGTATTTTGGTTTTGGATTTAATTTGGATAAATATCCCAAAACAATTAATTAAATCCAAGAAAGAAAATATTATTTCTAATAAGTAAGAGGGCCGAAAATTCCAACAAAAATGGCTAGAATAAATATGCATGATCCCATTTAATTTAATCCACACATTGGAACATAATTAACCCTTATTTCACATATCTCACAACAACTTATTTCACATAATTAACTCAATTACCTAGAACAAATAAATTTCATAAAAGAAATTCCTATTCAACATCCACATTAATGAAAACAAAAGTCGCAAAATTTTTGGGGTGCTACAGTTTTGTTGATACCTTCTTTGAGAAGAAATTTAATTTCAGTTTCTAATTTGGTTTTTGATGGATATTCGATTTCTCTTAATGACAATTGTGTTATTAAGAAAGATGGTTCTTATATCTGTCGTGGTATCATGGAAAACAATCTGTACACAATCACATCTACACAGTTTAATAATCGCAAATTAAAACTCAATATAACATCGAAAATTTCAAAGAAAAGAAAAGCACCTTCAAGTTCAATGAATGAAACGTACTTATGGCACCTTAGACTTGGTCATGCCAATGAAAGGAGGATCCATTCTCTTGTGGAACGAGACCTTATTAAAGGTCTAGAGAAGGAACCTTTTCATAAGTGTGAATCATGCTCAGAAGGCAAGATGGCCAAGAGGTCTTTTAAGACTAAGGGAAATATGGCCAAGGAAGTACTTGAGTCTAAGGCATATGTGGAGACTTATCATGGAAAGAGTATCAAAAGCCTGTGATCTGATCGCGGAGGCGAATACCTCAGTGTCGAGTTCTTGGACTACTTGTCGGTGGCGGTAATTGAATCCCAACTGACCGCACTGGGCACGCCCCAGCAGAATGGCGTGGCTGAAAGAAGGAATAAGACCTTGTTGAACATGGTTCGGTCGATGATGAGTTTTGCACGGCTACCTATTTCATTTTGGGGACATGCCTTACTTTCTGCAAGTCATATTTTAGACAACTTACCGTCAAAATCCGTACCTACTACTCCTTATGAGTTATGGACTGGGCGCAAGCCTAATCTCGCACATCTCAAGATTTGGGGTTACCCGACTCATGTATTGGAAAATGATCCAACTAAGCTGGGATCAAGGACAGAGGTATGTGTGTTTATAGGGTACCCTAGAAGATCGAAAGCTTATGAATTCAATTGTCACGACCACCCTTCTAGGCTATAATAAATGCGGCGATCGTGACTTAACAGGACTTAAATGCAATCAAAGAAAAGGGCTAGGGTTTTATAAAAAGGGGTTTGACAAACCCAAGGAAATAAATGAACAATTAAGTACAAGAAAAGAAGGTCACGCTTTAGCAATGAAACCCAATGAAGAATGACTATCATATTTTAGGTCAAAATGGCAAGGCTCAAAATAATCCAAAACGTAACATGTCTCAATATCCCTAACAAGAATCCAATAGTTTCAGTATCAACCCCAAGATAAGAGTAATCATGTTTTAGCGGAAGCATCCAAGAGAAAAGTGAAGTCATGTGTGAAGACATGACGACACTCGGAGTTTCAAGATAGTCTCATAATTTTAATTAATTTGCTCAATACCGCCAACCGCTCGTCACCGCTCAACCTGCACATAAGGAAAACACATGCAGGGCTGAGTACTATAATAATACTCAGTGGACTCATGCCGAAAACATTTTCAATAAAAGTATTATTTATCATGTCATACATAAGTAACCATCGGGGTTTTATCTTTAGAAAGGCCCGAGGCACTCAAAATCATTTCCCATTATAAAATTCGACTTATCGGTCATTTTCCCATAGACGTTAGCCATATCTGCCAATACATGACTTGGAATATGGCCACAAACCAAGTCACTGGACCGGCCAGCCCGTACGCTAGCACACAATCTACCATAGGTGTACACTAACCCAAGTAGGATTTGCGGCCCTACGAGGACCCGAATTTGATTTAAATAATAGTGGCGAAAGCAACATCAGATAGGCACGTTAAAATCTAAATACCGCATGATAAATATAGTTGCATTCCCATCGATAAATATTTAGGACATGGTCCTTCTTTAAAAGAAAGCCCACCTCGACGGCTTAGATCACAAGCACTTTCTTCCCCTTGCTATCACGTTAAGAGCGAGAGTTATCACCTTTAAAATTTATGTGTATCATAAATCAGTCTCAATTATCGACTCAAAATCATGCATGTCCCCAACGTTTCCCTTTTCCCATCAATTCGTTCTATCAATATAAAGAAACACACCATCGACGCACAACACATCACTACATCATAGAATGGGTTTCTTCACACACATCCATCATGTATATCATTCAAAGCTTAACAACATAGATTATCTTTGCATGACTTAAATCTGGCAGAAAAGCGCAGTCGTTTTGTAAAAATCATTAAACATCCATCCGACCTCTGTTTGGGCTGAACTTTTGCCACAACCCAGTATACATCAAAGGTCATCCAGTTAAAATTTCACATCAAAATCACATGTTTAGGTTGGTCAAATCAAAAATGAAACTCACTGGTCTAGAATACAAATTGTGGCAGAACTGCGCAGTCGACTTCAATAATTCATTAAAATTTCATCTTTCGACCAAAAAGGCTGATATTCACACACAACATAGAAGACACCTTGAAGTTTTCTTAGTTAAACTTAAGCAACCAAATAAGATTGTTTGGTCATTCAAACACACGTAGGAATTATTAGGGTTTATCAAATACTCATCCCAACATATATATTCATACTTCCAACATAGGTCTGGCGAAAATCTTCGACATACCTGGCTTAAAACATGTGTTAGACCCCGCAAATACAAGAATTTTACCCTATAACCTATGCATGAAATTATCCTTATCAATGTATTTCATTCAAAACTTGCCAACAAGACTATTTCAATCAAGACATGAGTCTGGCAGAACAGTGCAGTCGTTTTGTAAAAATCATTAAAAATCCATCCGATATCATTTGAAGCTAAACTTTGGTCACCACACAGTAGACACATCAAGGTTTGTCCATATAAAAATCCACACTAAAATCACATCTTTAGGTCGCTCAAAACAAATACGAAACTCACTAGACGAGAATACAAATTCAGACAGGAATGCGCAGTTTAATTGAAAAATTCGTTAAAAATTTATCTTTTGTCAAATGAGACTGAAATTTTGACACAACACAAATGACACTTAAAAGTTCACTCAGTTAAAAATTCGTGCCAAAATAAGATCGTTTCGTCAGTCAAACACGCGTCGGAACCTACTGTCCAAAACTACAGAATTTATGCTCAACATTCACAAACTAGGGTTTGTCTATCATTCATCCACACATACCTATTCATACTTTCCACACATATTCATGCTTCAAAATTGACCTCACAACCATAGTTTCATATTTACACATAATATTCACCAATGAATCATCCACAAACTCACATACACACATACATACACGCACATACACAAACTTTCTCATGCAAACATCCTTCCCGACCGATTAATTTTTAGATCTACGATTTCTACACTCACTATATGCATGAGGGGATCAAGAAACATGGATTCAATGGTAAGAAGGAGAAAGATGAATCAAAGTATACATTTCTCTTGAAAAACAATCTGTAGGAATGACTAGTGGTTTGATTCTTCAAGAATTTTGTGAAGAATAAATTTTCGAGCACTTGATAGAGAGGGAGAGACATGGCGTGTGGGAGAGAGGGAGAGAGTGAGGGGGGGTGTGATTGTGGGATGTAAACAAGGAACATATATTTAAATCCTTAAATAAATAGGAATAAGATTTAAATTTGGTAATTTCTTGTAGGAAAAGACTCTAACAAAATAGGTAACAAAATAAATAAATTTCACAAAGGAATAGATTTATATAGGGGGCGAAAATTTTGGGTCTCATAGAAAGAGTCAAATCCTAATAAATAGGATAGAAAGGTATGATAAGATATGGTTGGATTTAATTAAGGAAGATAAATACAAAGAATTAATTAAATCCACAAAACAAATCCATCTCCTAATAAATAGAAGGGTTTTGAAAATTTCACAAGGAAAAATGCTAGGGTTCGAAATTTATGGAAAGTTCCATAAGGAAAGATTTGAATTGGATTTAATTTGGATAAATATCCCAAAGCAATTAAATAAATCCAAGAAAGAAAGTATTATATCCAATAAATAGGAGGGCCGAAAATTTCAAATAAAATGGCTAGAATGATTATGCATTATCCCATTTAATTTAATTCACACATTGGAAGCTTAATCACATTAACTCACATAACTCACAACAACTAATTTAACATAATTAACTCAAACACATAGAGACTCAATTTTCACAAAAGAAATTCTCATTCAACATCCACATTAATTAAAATAAAATAAGCCATCAAATAAAAATAATAAAATAAAGTCACAATTTTCCGGGGTGCTACATCCTTCCCCTCTTAACAGAAATTTCATCCCGAAATTTGGTCGTCTTCCATAAACAATTCGGGGTACTTCTCTTTCATCCCATCAGTCCTTGTCGGTTTGCTGCTCCTGCCCTTGATATGCTTTCAGCGCATACGCCCTCGCTTGCTGTGGGGCCACCTGTCAAATGGGTTGTGGTTGTTGCTGTTGTTCCCCTTGTCCCTGCCTATTCCACATTCCTCCTTTGTTGTTATTCGGGCACTCTCGAGACATGTGTCCATTTCCACCACACGTGAAGCATCAGATGCCTCCAGCTCTGCACTCGCCAAAGTGGTATTTGGAGCACCGGTTGCAGTGGTGTCACGACCGCCCATACTAGGGGTACTACGGACGCGGCGATCGTGACCAACATGCATGGACAACATTTTAAATGAAAACTTAATTAACTTAAAGGCAGAAAAAAAGAAAAAAAACATTTCTGTTTAAAGAAGTTTAAGGTTAAAATTTACTATTAATTAGAAATGACTCATGATAAATACTTTTAAAAGAAACAGCGGAGAAAATAAACTTAAAGAAACCAAATTAACTTCTAAAGTAAAACATTGAATTTAATTCACGGAAAACACCATTTTCAAAAACGACATAATTACTTGGTTAAAACCTAACACAACCATACATGTTCAAACACAATACGGAAACGATTTAAAGTCTTGAGACATAGTTATTAATATAGAAGCAGAAAATAAGGTTTAAAGATAGTCAAGGATAACGCCTATGTATGAAGACACAACGCATCCTAGGTTCTTAGGCCAACTTACCATCCTCCGCAACATCCCGCTCAACCTGCACATAAAGAAAAGAAATATGCAGGGCTGAGTACTTGTTATACCCAATGGGCTCATGCCGAAAACATTTTATTATTAATTATGTCATCCATACCAGTGATCTCGAGTTTTATGTGGTAAGAAATATCACGAGAACACAAAAACATTTCAAGTCTGGCTAGACAGTTTATCACCCCACTTTCAACATCATTCCATCAATCACAATCATCATATCACAGTGCGACGAAAGTGTGGCCACACTATTCGCCCACGAGACCGGCCGACTAGCAAGGACGGCTCACGATCCCACCAGTGTACACAGCCTGATAGGGTTTGCGGCCCTACTCACACCCGAATTCGTTTCACAACACAGCCCTATAGCCTAACGGAGCAAGCTCAGACGAACTAGGCATCAGACAACAATCTCACAAACAAAAACATGGCATGATATAACAGTTAAACCACCCTTATAACACCATGTAATATTAATAAAGAGGTTTGAAAAGAAAGTCCACCTCAATTGCTTAACAACACAATTCCAACTTATGCAACTCTTGTTCCTCGAGCTCACGTATACTCAATCACCCTTGCCAACGACAACACAATCAGCTTTCCATAAACTTATGTTATCATGCATGTCCTATTGTTCCTTTTTATCGTTTCCCTTAAATTACCCATCCCATCATTCATCGACATAAGGAAAAACATGCCATAATATTTCTCAACGTGTCACACATAATCACGTCATAGGATACTTTTACAAATCATACATGCATCATATAGTTCATCAAACTTAGCAACAAGTGATATTTTCACATAACAACAAAACTGGCAGAACTGCGCGGTTGGTTTGTAAAAATCACCAAATATTCATCCGACCTCATATGAAGCTTAAATTTGGTCACAACACAGTAGACACATTGAAGTTCATTCAGTTAAAGTGTCACACTCAAATCATAGCATTTGGTTAGTCAAACCATTTATACAACTCTCTGGTCGGAACATAAAAATTCTGGCAGCATTGCACAGTTTATTTGAAAAATTCACCATAAATTCATCCGATGTCCAATGAGGCTGAACGTTTTACACGACTCAGAATACACTTCAAATGTTCATTTAGTTCAAGAATCACATCAAACGAAAGTCATTTGTTTGGTCAAACAGAATACGAAACTTTCTGGGCGAGACCACAAGTTTCTGGCAGAATTGCGCAGTCAACTTCAAACATTTATTAAAAATCCATTTTTCGACAAAAAGGACTGAAATTCACACGAGACACAGAAAACACCTTGAAAGTTACTCAGTAAAATTGTCACATCAAAATTCGATCGTTTGATAGGTCAATTATACATCAGAAACTGTTGTTCGCACGTCACAGATTTCAGGCTCACAAATTCGAAATTAGGGTTTCTTCTTCAATCATCCAAATACTATTTTTCATGCTTATAACACAAAACCATGCTAAAAAAGGTTCTAATAATCATGTTTGCACATAAACTCACATCATTCACTAAGGATTCAAATCAAACTTCACATAACTTCATTCAAAAACGCATATTCATTAAAGTTCTCATGCAAACACACATTCCCACCGATTAATTTGTGATCTATGATTCCTACATCCTCTATATGCATGTAGAATTCAAGAATAAAGTTTAAATGAAGGAGATGAAAAGAAAAACTTAGTTATACCTTCTTGAATCAAGAAAACGTACGGTAGAAGCAAACGTTGACACGATTCGTCGGAAATTCTTGGAAAATCCACTCCAATTGAAGCAAGAACAAAGGTGGAAGAAGTTTTTGGAGAGGATGGAGAGTGAGGGAGAGGAGAGGCGTGTGAGGGAGGGGGAGAGAGGGAGGGGGCCGAAAATTTGTGGGAAATGGGGGCTAGGGTTTAGTTTAGGTGTTTTTATAGGGTTAGGGTTAGGTTTAAAATTAATTAATTAATTAATTGTAAGGTAAAAACAATTAAATAAATTCCAAAATTAAAAGAATAAAATAGGCTTGTGGGAAGGGGAGGAATTCAAAAATTCCATGGTAAAATTAACAAGGAATTTATTTGATATTTACTTGGAGAGAATATATTCACAACTTAGGAAATAAAATAATGAATATTTCATAAACAAGGGAACAAAATAAATTAAATCTCCAAGTAGGAAATTAATGGGGAAGGGCCGAAAATTCCCATAAGCAATTGCACAAGGAAATTTTTTAAATTCTCAATTAAATAGAATAGGATTTAAATTTGGAAATTTCTTTATAGGAAAAGACTCCCATAAAATAGGTAACTATAAATAAATTCCCACAAGGAAAAATAATAGCATGGGGCGTGTGATATGGAGGGTGCAACACAAGGAAATATTCACATCCCCAATTAATTTGGCTTAGGTATTAATTTGAATAAAAGGGTCTCACAAAAAGGAAACAATAAATTCTCCTCTACAAAATAATGAGGGGGCCGAAAATAATTAGGCTTAACTAGTCAAGGAATTATTTCAAACCTTTATTTAATTTGGGTGAAGAAATAAAATATGACATGATTTAATTGGATTTAATTCAAAAGAAGGGAGTCAATAAAGCACCAATTAAATCAAGGAAAATAATTCATCTCCTATTTTAAATAGGGGATTTTCGAAACTCCCAAGGATAATAGGCTAGAGTTCGAGTTTCATGTAGTACAATTTATGGATCATTTGGTTTGGATTTAATTTGGATAAATATCTCAAAACAATTAATTAAATCCAAGAAATGAAATACTATTTCAATAATTAGGAAGGCCGAATATTCCAATGAATTGGCTCGAAAAATATAAATGCATGATCCTATTAATTATTTACCCACATTGGAAAATATAAAAAATCAAGCTCTTCATTCCACATCACTCACGACAATTGTTTCACGCAATTCACTTAATCACATAGAAACAAAAGTTTTGTAATCCAAATTTCAAATAAACATATAAAAAGAGTCACAAAAATTTGGGATGTTACATCCTTTACCTCTAAACAGAAATTTCGTCCCGAAATTTGATCGTCTCACATAAATAACTCGGGAATTTTTTTTTTCATTTTATCTTCTAACTCCCACGTGGCTTCCTCGGGACCATGGTGCTTCCACAACGATCTAGGTATATTGGGTAGTGGTGATCATTATCTGGCTGTGCTAGGATTGATATTATATTGAATCGCGTGCGAGGAGAGTCTCGTTTGATAACATCCACAAGAGGAGCTCGAAACAAGGTTTTATTATTCGGAACCTAGCTAGTTGGAGTTTGATTACTCTATGAATAATAAATAAGAGTTTCTTGCTAAGTCCACTCTTGGAGATTAAAATATGTTAATTAATTAAGTCCGTAGCAGACATTAATTAATTAATGGATATTCTATCTTAAGCGCGGGAAATGAATTAAACAAATTAAACGAAACCCGGAACACTTGTAATTTCAGATTTGGAAAGGCAGTACAATATTACTTCTGTAGTGGCTGCTTGTAATATTCCAATATAAGCTTGTATTAAATTGTGGGTTCAATTTAATTAGTAAAGAGCTAATTGGGTGAGGCCATGTCCAAATTCTTCCTTAGATCTCTGACTGGGCCCAATATGTGACTTAATATAAATAGGAGAATAAAGGAGACAGAAAATACACTTATTCTCATTAAAATTATCATCCCCTCCCTTTTGAGAGAGAGTTCGAAAATTGTTTCTTCCGTCAGTAGAGTTCTGTCTTCGTTATTCGAGTCCTAGTATTCTGGTGAGATTTGCCCACACAAATATCAGTATACAGTCCGGGACACTAGACAGAAGATCCGAGGTTGAGTTCTGAAGATCTTCACGTGGAGAAGACGCAATCCCTCTTCGATTCTTTGGAGAATCAACAAGGTAAATTGGCTGACTCCGTAGTATGCATGTTTTAGGATTTATTTGTTCTAAAGCATGATTTAAATTCAAGTTACGAGCATGATACATGTGATAATTGCGCCAATAGAATTTGTCTAAATAATATGCTAAATGGATCAAATTCATGTGATCGGATTTTATGCACGCTTCCACTGCAAACCCCTTCATTGGATCTGAGCTAGCTTGCATGATCCATGCGTTACAAGAATTGGTATGACATGCGCACACTTGGTGAGTTGGTCTATAATTAACCATATGGCAGTAATCCCTTTTTTGCGTCTTTGACAATGCCGTCACAAAATCCATGGCGATGTGCTCCCATTTCTACTCGGGAAATTCTAGTGGTCGCAACTTTCCGTACGGTCGTTGTTGTAGAGTCTTCACATACTGGCAGGCTAAGCAGCGCTCCACAAATGCCGCTATGTGTCTCTGCATGCCATTCCACCAAAAGGACTTTTTCAAGTGTTGATACATCTTCGTTCTTCCCGGGTGAGCGGTGTATGGAGTCTCATGAGCTTCACTCATGATCTCGTTCTTGAGTTCCACGTCGTTTGGTACGCACAGTCTCCCTTCAAAAATGAGGGCGTTGTCGGACTCCTCACCAAAGCTTCCAGATTTTCCAGTTCTCACTTTAGTTCAAATTTCTCCAAGTTTCGTATCCATCCGTTGTGCTGCAATGATTCTCGTTCTTAGATTAGGTTCAACCACTAAGTTGGCAATTCGGCCTTCCACTGCTTCAGGTGCCCTTACCACTTCCAATTCTATTTTACTAAACTCTCATATTAGACTTTCCTCTTCCGTCAGAAAAGCAGCTAGTTGCGAAAGGTTCCTTCGGCTCAAAGCATCTGCCACTACATTTGCTTTGCCACAATCGTAGTCCATTACTAATTCGAGCCATCTTCGTTGTCGCATGTTCAAATCTTTCTGCTCGAAGAAATATTTCAGGCTCTTGTGGTCCATAAAGATTTCACATCGAACTCCGTAGAGATGGTGCCTCCAAATCTTTTGGGCATGTACTACTGCTGCTAGCTCCAAGTCGTGGGTTGGGTAGTTCAATTTGTGTGGTCTCAATTGTCGTGACGCGTAGGCGATCACTTTGTTGTTCTGCATCAACACGTATCCTAGTCCCACCTTCGAATCGTCGGTGTAGACCACGTAGTTCACTCCAGGCTTCAGCACAGCTAACACTGGCGCGGTGGTCAATTTCTCCTTCAAGAGTTGAAAGCTCGCTTCACACTCCGGTGTCCGATTGACTTTGACTCCTTTCTTGAGTTGTTAAGTCATTGGTCTCGCTATCTTGGAGAACTCTTCTATGAACCTTCGGTAGTATCCTGCCAATCCCAGGAAACTCCTAATCTCGTTCAGTGTCGACGGTGACTTCCATTGTTGTACAGCCTCAACTTTGGCGGGATTCACTTGGATTCCTTCTGCCGATACAATGTGTCCAAGAAAGTCTACTTCTTTCAGCCGAAATTCATAATTTTCGAATTATAAGGCGCAAGAACGCATTGAAAGATGGTTGTATAATAGGATGGCATAATGTGATGATAGGATGAGATAGCAAAGACAAATTTCACAATGGCAATGAAAAAGACATAATGACAGGTTATTGCACCATAAGGTGGTAAAACATGAAAATTCCCCATGACATATCGAATCAAAACGTTGCCTCAACGAGGTCTTAGTATCAAACGCAATCGAATAATTACAATCATATAAAACTTCATTAATCCAACTTATATAGGTTTAACACATATTTGCCGATTTTCTTTATCGAGTAAAATACAAGTTCATTTGCATAACAGCATTCATCATTTTTTTTTGAATAGACATACATAACAATTTCATATCCATGCACATTCATTATTTCATATTCCAAGCAAAATTTCTAAAATGTCATATTAGCTTCGATTCCCATCGAAAATTCCAAACTTCTATAATTCAATCCAAAACTCACAAAATATTTTTACCTCTTTCTACATGGTTGGCCGGAGACGAGTCATGGTGTTGAGCCTTCGACGATTATCAATTTATCAATTTACACATGAAAAGACTTTGACTCAACAAGACTCTTGGGTCCAGAGCGGAAAGAACTGAGGCTCTTATACTAAACTGTCACGACCGCCCTTCTAAGGTATAATAAATGCGGCGATCGCGACTTAAACAGACTTAAAGGTAACAAGGAAAATAGGCTAGAGTTTCATCAAAGAGGTTTGACCAAAGTATTTAATGAACAATTAAGTATAAGAAAAGAAGGTCACACTTTAGCAATAAAATCCAATGAAGAATGACAATCATAATTTAGGTCAAAATGGCAAGTCTCAAAATAATCCAAAACGTAACATGTCTCAATAACCCTAACAAGAATCCAATAGTTTCAGTATCAACCCAAAGATAAGAGTAATCATGTTTTAGCGGAAGCATCCAAGAGAAAAGTGAAGTCATATGTGAAGACACGACGACACTCGGAGTTTCAAGACAGTCTCATAAATTTAATTAATTTGCACAACACCGCTAACCGCTTGTCGCCGCTCAACCTGCACATAAGGAAAACACATGCACGGCTGAGTACTATAATAATACTCAGTGGGCTCATGCCGAAAACATTTTCAATAAAAGTATTATTTATCATGCCATACATAAGTAACCATCGGGGTTTAGCTTTAGAAAGGCCCGAGGCACTCAAAATCATTTCCCATTGTAAAAGTCGACTGATCAGTCATTTTCCCATTGACGTTAGCCATATATGCTCATACATGACATGGAATGTGGCCACGAACCAAGTCACTAGACCGGCCAGCCCGTACGCTAGCACACAGTCTACCATATGTGTACACAAGTCCAAGTAGGGTTTGCGGCCCTACGAGGACCCGAATTCGATTTAAATAATAATGGCTTCAAGCCATATCAGATAGGCAAATTAAAATCAAACGAGGCATGATAAACACAATTTCATTCCCATCGATAAAACATTTAGGACATTGTCCTTATTTAAAAGAAAGCCTACCTCGTCTGTTTAGATTTCAAGTACTTTCTTCCCTTTGCTATCACGCTGAGAGCGCGAGTTATCACCTTTAAATTATGTGTAACACAAATCAGTCTCAATCATTTATTCAAAATCATGCATGTCCCCAACGTTTCCCTTTTGCCCATCGATTCGTTGTATATTTATCGCAACTTATTCGTAATGAATCACATGTTTTGGGTAGAACATGTATTTCCGCAACTGTGATACGTGAAATAAGTTATGAACATTTCTGAGGCTTAGCGGTAGCGCCAGTCTATATGCAATAGGTCCTACTCCTTCTAGAATTTCATAAGGCCCGATAAATCACAGTTTCAACTTTCCCTTAACACCAAAACGCGTTATCCCTCTCGACGGGGATACTTTGAGGAAAACTTTGTCGCCGGCTTAGAATAGCAAGTCGGTTCGTCGGACATCCGCGTACGACTTTTTTCTGTCCTGAGCTTCTTTGATCTTTTCATGAATTTGTCGAACAATTTTAATCATTTTTTCAACTGCATCAGGTCCAAGTACTCTTCGTTCGCCAACTTCATCCCAATAGAGCGGTGATCTACACTTTCTTCCATACAAGTCTTCCTACGGCGCCATGTTTATCGTTGCTTGGAAACTGTTGTTGTAAGCAAATTCAATCAGTGGTAGCACCGATTCCCAACTTCTTCCGCGGTCTAGCACCACGGCTCTCGACATGTCCTCGAGAGTTTGGATCGCCCCCTCGGATTGTCCATCGGTCTGCGGGTGAAACGCCGTGCTAAAAAAAGTCAATCGAGTTCCCAGCTCGCGTTGCAGACTCATCCAAAATCTTGAAGTGAATATCGGGCCACGGTCGGACGTGAATGTCACTAGGACTCCATGCAGTCGCACTATTTCCGTTATGTAGATCTGAGCTAGCATGCTCGATCCATGCGTTACGGAAATCGGTATGAAATGCGCACACTTGGTGAGTCGGTCTATAATTATCCATATGACAGTATTCCCTTTTTGCGTCTTTAGCAATGTCGTCGCAAAATCCATGGCGATGTCCTCTCATTTCCACTCGGGAAATTCTAGTGGTCGCAACTTTCCGTACGGTCGTTGATGTAGAGCCTTCACTTGCTGGCAGGCTAAGTAGCGCTCCACAAATGCCGCTATGTCTCTCTGCATGCCATTCCACCGATAGAACATTTTCAAGTCTTGATACATCTTCGTGCTTCCCGGGTGAGCGGTGTATGGAGTCTCATGAGCTTCACTCATGATCTCGTTCTTGAGTTCCACATCGTTTGGTACGCACAGTCTCCCTTAAAAAATGAGGGCGTTGTCGGACTCCTCACTAAAGCTTCCAGATTTTCCAGTTCTCACTTTAGTTCGAATTTCTCCAAGTTTCGTATCCATCCGTTGTGCTGCAACGATTCTCGTTCTTAGATTAGGTTCAACCACTAAGGTGGCAATTCAGCCTTCCACTGTTTCAGGTGCCCTTACCACTTCCAATTTTATTTTACTAAACTCTCGTATTAGACTTTCCTCTTCCGTCAGAAAAGCAGTTAGTTGCGAAAGGTTCCTTCGGCTCAAAGCATCTGCCACTACATTTGCTTTGCCAGGGTGGTAGTTGAAGCCACAATCGTAGTCCTTTACTAATTCGAGCCATCTTCATTGTCGCATGTTCAAATCTTTCTGCTCGAAGAAATATTACAGGCTCTTGTGGTCCGTAAAGATTTCACATCGAACTCTGTAGAGATGGTGCCTCCAAATCTTTAGGGCATATACTACTGCTAGCTCCAAGTCGTGGGTTGGGTAGTTCAATTCGTGCGGTCTCAATTGTCGTGACGCGTAGGCAATCACTTTGTTGTTCTACATCAACACGTATCCTAGTCCCACCTTCGAATCATCGGTGTAGACTACATAGTTCACTTCAGGCTCCGGCATAGCTAACACTGGCGCGATGGTTAATTTCTCCTACAAGAGTTGAAAGCTCGCTTCACACTCCGGGGTCCGATTGACTTTGACTCCTTTCTTGAGTTGTTGGGTCATTGGTCTCGCTATCTTGGAGAAGTCTTCTATGAACCTTCGGTAGTATCCTGCCAATACAAGGAAACTCCGAATCTCGTTTGGTGTCGACGGTGACTTCCATTGTTGTACAGCCTCAACTTTGGCGGGATCCACTTGGATTCCTTCTGCCAATACAATGTGTCCAAGAAAGTCTACTTCTTTCAGCCAAAATTCACACTTGCTAAATTTGGCGTACAACTTCTCGGTCCTCAACGTCTCCAAAGTGATTCGTAGATGCTCCTCGTGCTCCTTCCCGTTCTTCGAGTAGACCAGGATGTCATCTATGAAGACCAAAACGAATTTATCGAAGTATGGATGGAATACCCGGTTCATCAAGTCCATGAATACTGCAGGTGCATTCGTTAGACCGGACGGCATCACAACGAACTCATAGTGACCATATCTTGTACGAAATGCGGTCTTCGGTATGTCCTCCCTTCGAACAATTGTATAGAAGGAAGATGGAATGCTCTCGCAACACAAGTTATCAAAAGTCTGTCGCATAGAAGGATAGCAAGAGAACAATGTCAAAGTTTTATCATATCAAAGATCGGTTGCGCCATAGGATGACAAAAGGGTCATTGCTCATTAGCAAAAGGGGAAATTGTACAGTAATGTCGCAAAGACAGTTGTGCTACTGAGTAGCGAATTATAAGGCGCAAGAAGGCATTGAAAGATGGTTGTATGATAGGATGGCGTAATGTGATGATAGGATGAGATAACAAAGACAAATTTCACAATGGCAATGAAAAAGACATAATGAGAGGTTTTTTTTTTATCGAACACCTTCACGGTGGAGGGTTGAGTAGGGCCCTCATCCCCTATATATCATCAAAACCGAAGAGTTTTACCAAAGACCATCCCAAAAGTGGATTGTCTTGCAAGAAGCAACAAACAAACAAAACAACTATTACAAAGGAAACAAAATGTAAGTACATATCAGATGAAACTGCATAGTCATCGAACCAGCAACAATCCCCAACGCCACCCCAGGCCAGCACCGAGCCTCCTACCCCTACCTCCCCATCTCTGTCTGCCAAGTAACCAAAGGGAAAATCCAGCTGATCCACAAAATCAGAACCTCCGTCCATTCGGCCAGCCTCACCAGGAACCCCTGCAGCAAAAACCAAAACCAGCAGCCACTTCCAGACACCGAACCAGCCGCGACTTCCTGCACATCAGCTTCAAGCGCCAGCCCCGCACCTTCCTCACCAACCTCCCCACCTCTGTACCCCATCAAAACTGAAAATTTGGTAACCCTAGCTGATCCAGTCTACAAAGAGCCTCGACCCGAGGAGGCGCCGTGGAATCCGTAAAGACAACCTGTTCACCAGCCAGCAGTCCAGCCCCAGCCAGGTAATCTGCCGCCTTGTTGCCTTCCCTGAAAATGTGAGACACCTTCCACTCCAAATCATCCAACGATTTCTTAATCTTTAGCAGATCAGCACAAACCTTCACTGGACCGAGCAGCCCTGAAGAAAGCCAGCGCACCACCTTTTCAGCATCCATCTCGATCCACATCCTGCATCCCTGCTGCTTGGCCAGAGACACTCCAAGGAGGAGAGCCACAACCTCAGCCTCCACACCTGAATTCCTTTCAAAACCTGCAGAAAAGGCAGAAATAATATCACCCTTAAAATCCCGCAGAACCCCTCCGCCACCAGCTCTTTGTGTTGTCAGATAAAATGCACCATCCACATTGAGCTTCAACCATCCCGCATCTGGAGGCCTCCAATGCACCCTCCCCACTGCCCTCCTTCTAACCTTACGTACCCCATCAGCCATCACCCCCAGTTGCGGGTAGCAGTTTTCCCAACTTTCTGGACCTAACACCTTAGCCAAAACCAAGTTTCTCAAGTGAGAAGTAACCCTCCTAATCACATTCTCCACTTCAAAAATTTTCTCCCGGTGCACATATTCATTTCTTTCTGACCAGATAAACCATAAAATCAAGCAAGGAATAATGGTGCATAGATGGTACCCAGCCCGAATTCCCAAATGTCTTTGCCACCACCTAAATCTCAATTCAATGTTCTCCCCTTCTTCCATGAAAGGCGGGACCTGTGGGAACCACCTCCTAAAATGTTGCCACACTCTTCTAGCTGCCTCGCCATTAACAAATAGATGTAATCTTGACTCAACCTGCGGCTTTTCACAACAACTACATTTCGATGCAAGAGAAATTCCCCTCCATTGCATCTTTGCATCTACAGGAATCCTATTTGCCACGAGACGCCAAAGGAACATCGAAATTGATAATCCAATATTTTTACCCCAAATCATTTCAAAAATTAGCCTCTTACCTACTCTATTCCTTACCAAATCCCAAGCCGAAGCTAATGAGAAATCCCCATTTCCAGAAAGCTTCCAACGTCCCCTATCTCTAGCCCCCCTATCAAAGGGCGTTTGAAGAATCTTCTCAGCAATCTTCTCCGGAAAACCCTCTTCCTCCACCAGCAGCCTCACCTTTTCCTCATCCCACTGCTCCCCCACCCAGAGCTCGTTAACTTTCAACGAGGGATATGTTGGGCTTGAGCTGCACAAGCTTGCAAGGGGTGTATTTAGGACCCAGGAGTCATACCATACATTAATGTTGCCATCTCCAAGAACCCAACGAACCTGCTCCCGACAAATATTTCCAACCTTGAACAGCCTCCTCCACATCGAGCTGAACCTGTTTGATCTATACATCACCATCGGGAAGGAGATTGAGCAATACTTCTGGAACATATAATGAGTCCACATAGAATCCTGCTCTCTAAAACGCCACCACATCTTGATACTAAAGGCCTCCACCGAATATGCCAAGCTTCTGATACCCAAACCCCCTCATCGGTAGGGAGGCATACTCTCTGCCATTAAATCCAATGGGTCTTCTTCGAGGAATTACAAGATCCCCACAAAAAGCGAGCCATCACTTGTTCTATCTGCCTCAACGCCCCATTTATAGGATCTAGCACCTGAAAAATATGCATTGGGAGGGCCCCAAGAACACTCCTTATCAAAGTGAGACGCCCCCCAAAAGACAAATGCCTATGACTCCAACTATGGATTCTTGCCGATATTTTATCCCGGATAAACATGAATAGACTTGTCTTTTTCGGTCCCCGAAAAATAGGAACTCCAAGGTAAAGGAACGGAAGACTTCCTTGCTGAAAACCACTCACCTCTTTCACTTCTCTTGCCCAAGCGATATGCTTCTTATCCAGAAAGAAGCAACTCTTCCCCACGTTTACTTTCTGTCCCGAGACCACCATGTAATGGTTTAAGCATTCTTTCACCTCTAGAATAGCCGAGCTTTGAGCCTGAGAAAAAATAATAATGTCATCTGCATACGCCAAGTGAGAAATCCCCAAGGTATATCTTGTCGTGCGATACATCATTTCCTTACGTCCCAAAATGAGGCGATCAAGGCATAATGAGAGATTATTGCACCATAAGGTTGTAAAAGATGAAAATTCCCCATGGCATATCGAATCAAAACGTTGCCTCAACGAGGTCTTAGTATCAAACGCAATCGAATAATTACAATCATATAAAACTTCATTCATCCAACTCATATAGGTTGAACACATATTTGCCGATTTTCTTTATCGAGTAAAATACAAGTTCATTTGCATAACAGCATTCATCATTTTTTTTTGCATAGACATACATAACAATTTCATATCCATGCATATTCATTATTTCATATTCCAAGCAAAATTTCCAAAATGTCATATTAGCTTCGATTCCCATCGAAAATTCCAAACTTCTGTAATTCAATCCAAAACTCACAAAATATTTTTACCTCTTTCTTCGTGGTTGGGTGGAGACGAGTCGCGGTGTTGAGCCTTCGACGATTATCAATTTATCAATTTACACATGAAAAGACTTTGACTCAACAAGACTCTTGGGTACAGAGCGGAAAGAACTGAGGCTCTGATACCAAACTGTCACGACCGCCCTTCTAGGGTATAATAAATGTGGCGATCGCGACTTAAACGTACTTAAAGGTAACAAGGAAAATAGGCTAGAGTTTCATCAAAGAGGTTTGACCAAAGTATTTAATGACCAATTAAGTATAAGAAAAGAAGGTCACGCTTTAGCAATGAAATCCAATGAAGAATGACTATCATAATTTAGGTCAAAATGGCAAGGAGTTAAACTCAAATCCTAATAAAAATAGGATATGGCAAGATCTCCTTAAGTACTGTAAGATTTGCTAGAATATTTATATTTATTCATGGAAGGGAATAAATAAGGGATCAAAATATATAATAAACAATTCCTTCTTCCCTTAAATAAGGGGAATTTCGAAATCTCCCTAGGAATAAGGTAGGGGTCGAATTTCTCATGGAGAAATAAAGAATAATCGGGTTTTGGATTTAATTAGGATAATTATCCCAACAAATAATTAAATCCAGGAAAAAATAAAATTCATCTCCAATAAATAATAGTGGTCGAAAATTTCAAATAAAAAGGGCAAGGTAATTATGGATGATCCTATTTAATCTCACTCACCCTTAGAAAATAGTTCACCACAATATATTTCACCCCGCATCAATTATTCAAACAGTCACATCATAATTCAACAAGATTGACTATTCCACATTGTCGTCACGTCTTCAACGATATTGACCATTCAATGGCCATGTCATTTCTCTAACAATGTTGACTATTCAAACCAAGTCTCAACTCCAAAGCACAATTAGGTCGCACAGAAATCAAGCAATTAATTCACTCGTCAATTAATCCACATACTTCACGGCATTAAAACATTTAATGCAAAATTTTAGGGTTCGAAAATTAGGGTTCAAAAAGTGGGGCGTTACAAATTAATTCTTAGATTTACGATTCTCCACTCAACTATATGCATGAGGGGTTCAAAAATTATGGATTCAATGGTAAGAATGAGAAGGATGAATCAAAGTATACATTTCTCTTGAAAAACAATCGGTAGAAACGACGAGTGGTTCGATTCTTCAATGGATCTTGAGTTTCCAACTCCAAAACGAAGCAAGAACGAAGAATTTGTGAAGGATTGATTGAGAGGGAGAAGAGGCGTGTGGGAGGAGAGGGAGAGGAAGGGAGGCGTGTGAAATGAGGGCTAGGGTTAGGGTTTCTTTTATTTATTAAATGATTATTCCCACACTTGATTAAGACAATTAAAATTGTGGAAGAATAAAATAGAGGTCAATGAATAAGCTCCACAATTAATAAAATAGGAGTGTAGTGTGGGGGAGGGATTTTAAAAAATTATGCTATTTAATTAGCCTAGAAATTGAATGGTATCTACTTGGAGAGAAATATAATCACAAAATAGGTAAAAAGATATTGAGTATCCCATAAATAAGGTAACAAGACAATTCAAGAATCTCCAAGTAGGAAGGGGGGGAGGGGGCGTGTAATATGGGGAGTAATCAAGGAAAATTATTTAAATCCTCAATGAATTAGGCATATGAATTAATTTGATATTTATTTGGATAGAAGGGATCCCACAAAATAGGAAAAAAATATTAATTCCTTTAAAAACAAGGGGTGGATCAAAAATTGGGGGTTATTTCCACAAGGAAATAATTTAAATTCTAATTCAAATAGGGTAAGGAAAGGTTTGGCAATATATGGTAAGATTTAATCGGATTTTAATTTCAATGAAAGGAAATAAACACAGTACCAATTAAATCTACAAAATAATTCCTTCTCCTAATTAATAGGAAATTTTCAAAAATTCCAAGGAAGGGGCAAAGGTCGAAATTTGGGGATATTTTGGTTTGGATTTAATTTGGATAAATATCCCAAAACAATTTATTAAATCCAAGAGAGAAAATATTATTTCCAATAAATAGGAGGGCCGAAAATTCCAATAAAATGGCTAGAACAAATATGCATGATCCCACTTAATTTAATTCACACATTGGAAAATAAATCATATTATTCCACATAACTCACAACAACTAAATTTCACATCGTTAACTCAATCACATAGAAATCAAATTCCATAAATGAATTTCTCAATCAACATCCACATTAATAAACAAAATTAAGTCGCAAATTTTTGAGGTGCTACAAGTTGGGCGACGCTACTAAAGTGGCGGCCGTTGCAGTGGGAGACGTTTATTTTCGTTTTAGTAGTGATAGATTTTTTATTTTGAAGAATGTTTTGTTGATACTTTCTTTGAGAAGAAATTTAATTTCAGTTTCTAAATTGGGTTTTGATGGATATTCGATTTCTTTTAATGACATTTGTGTTATTAAGAAAGATGGTTCTTATATCTGTCGTGGTATCATGGAAAACAATCTGTACACAATCACATCTAAACAGTTTAATAATCGCAAATCAAAACTCAATACAACATCGAAAATTTCAAAGAAAAGAAAAGCACATTCAAGTTCAATGAACGAAACGTACTTATGGCACCTTAGATTTGGTCATGCCAATGAAAGGAGGATCCATTTTCTTGTAGAACAAGACCTTATTAAAGGTCTAGAGAAGGAATCTTTTCATAAGTATGAATCAGGCTTAGAAGGCAAGATGACCAAGAGGTCTTTTAAGACTAAGGGAAATAGGGACAAGGAAGTACTTGAGTTTAAGGCATATATGGAGACTTATCATGGAAAGAGTATCAAAAGCCTGCGATCTGGTCGCGGAGGCGAATACCTCAGTGCCGAATTCTTGGACTACTTGTCGGTGGCGGGAATTGAATCCCAACTGGCCGCACCGGGCACGCCCCAGCAGAACGGCATGGCTAAAAGAAGGAATAGGACCTTGTTGAACATGGTCCGGTCGATGATGAGTTTTGCACGGCTACCTATTTCATTCTAGGGACATGCCTTGTTTTCTGCAAGTCATATTTTAGACAACTTACCGTCAAAATCCGTACCTACTACTCTTTATGAGTTGTGGACTGGGCGCAAGCCTAATCTAGCACATCTCAAGATTTGGGGTTACCCGGCTCATGTATTGGCAAATGATCCAACTAAGCTGGGATCAAGGACGGAGGTATGTGTGTTTATAGGGCACCCTAGAGGATCGAAAGCTTATGAATTCTATAGTCTCCGAGACAAGAAAGTCATTATGAGTACTCACGCGACATTCTTAGAGGAAGATTATATAATGAATCATAAACCCAGCAGTGAAGTGGCTCTTGACGAGCTAACTTCTGTCACAAGTTCCATTAACCAAGAACCCGTACCTAGTGTACAAACAAATCCCAAAATTTCAACTTCTACTCCAAGTATTGTAGTGTCGCGCCGCAATGGGAGGGTCTCTCATGAGCCCGATAGATACATTAGTTTGAGGGAATCTATGGATCACTCCTCGGACAGCAATGTATTAGATCCCTGGAACTTTGCAAGAGGCGCGGACAAATGTCGATCATTGCGAATGGGTGAAAGCAATGGATTCGGAACTACAGTCCATGATAGACAAAGACGTGTACTATTTTTCCGTCCTACCCGAAGGCTGTACTGCCATTAGGAGTAAGTGGATATACAAACGTAAACATGGACCCGATGGACGAGTTAAATTCTTTGAGGCAAGACTAGTGGCCAAGGGTTATACCTAGAGGGAAGGTGTCGAACACGACGAGACCTTCTCCCCGGTGGCCATGATCAAACCGATCCGGATACTATTGTCTATAGCAGCTTACATGGATTGGGATGTGTGGCAGGTGGACATTAAGACTGCGTTCTTGAACGAGAGTCTTGAGTAGACCATCTACATGGAACAACCCGAAGGATATTCCATGAAGGGCAAGGAACACATGGTTTGGAACCTTAAAAAGGCCATTTATTGCCTCAAGCAAGCATCTAGATTATGGAACCAGTGTTTCAATCAGACTGTGAATAAGTTTGGATTCGAAAAGTGCCCAAATAAAAGTTGCGTTTATAAGAAGGTTGAAAATGGGAATGTTGTGTTCTTAGTTTTATATGTAGATGACATTCTTCTAATTGGAAACAATAAAAAGATGTTATCATCAGTATGAACTTGGTTGTCGAACCAGTTCGAGATGAAGGATATGGGAGACGCGGGACACATCCTCGAGATCAGGGTTCTTAGGAATCGTGAAAAGAGGATGTTGTGCTTATCTCAAGAACCCTACATCAATACTGTACTTAGTCGCTTTAGCATGCAAGATGCCAAGAAAGGTTTCTTACCTTTTAGACATGGCATCCACCTATCTCAAGAGTTGTGCCCCAAAACGCCATCTGAGATAGAAGAGATGAGAAGGATTCCATATGCTTCGGCAGTTGGAAGTCTCATGTATGCTATGCTTTGTACAAGGCCTGATATTTTCTTTGCTGTTGGCATGGTGGGAAGATATCAGTCGAATTCGGGCCAAGGACATTGGACTGCCGTAAAGAAGATACTCAAGTACCTTAAACGGACTAAGGACTATGCTCTAGTTTACAATGCAACAGAACTCTGCCCTTTGGGATATATTGACTCAGATTTTCAATCTGATGAGGACTCAAGAAAATCTACTTCTGGATATGTGAAGCAGAAATGCATCGCGGACTCAACCATGGAAGCCGAGTATGTGGCCGCTTCGGAGGCTACAAATGAGGCTGTATATTTCAAGAACTTCCTTATGGATTTAGGTGTGGTTAAGAATCTGCCCAAGAGCATCTCCATTTATTGTGACAATTCTGGTGCTGTGGCAAACTAGAAAGAACCAAGGGCTCACAAAGCGAGCAAACACATAGAGAGGAAGTATCATATCATTAGAGATATAGTGCAGAGAGGAGACATACAAGTGGTCAAGATTGCGTCAGAGAACAACCTGGCAGATCCTTTTACAAAGGCATTGACAGTGAAACTGTTAAAATGCCATGTTGAAGGGATGGGAGTTCGACTCATTCAAGACCTCAACTCGCTATCAGTATAAGTGGGAGAATTTTAGATGCGTGCACAATTATTTTGTATACTCGAAAGCTGTTTTGAGTTTAAGTGGGAGATTGTTAGGGTTTGTATAATAGAAATCACCTTTCGAGTGATTGAATACTGTAAAACACTATATTTTATTTTCCAATGAATGCAACAAATTATTTTTGTCGTAATGTTATTATGTTCTACATTTAATGGATGTTTATTGCATAATTAAATGTATATGCAATGTAACAAAGTCTAAGTCTTTGTTTTGGTAGACCGGTTGTGGGCGTCATCCACTTTAAGGTAACACGGTCAGTTCTGAACAAAGAAAAATAAAAATTTTACAACCTAGATAGGCCTAGACTACCTATCGTGAAAGGGTGCAATGTCAGTCCGCATATTTCTAAGCCTTTCTGAAATAAGATGGCCTTGGTGTGGTAGAGCACTGAATTGGATCTAACGGCAAGACGAGTCTTTATGCTACCTACTGAAAGATGAGATCTTGATAATTAATTTCTTAATCAATGTACGTTAGCATTGAGCATACGATATTGATCATGTACTACTTTGACTTACCAATAGGTGCGGGTTTTTCGTAACCCAACAATTCTGGTATATTGGGTAGTGGTGATTAATATCTAGCGGTGCTAGGATTGCTATTATGTTGAATCGTGCGCGAGGTGAGTCTCGTTTGATAACATCCACAAGAGGAGCTCGAAACAAGGTTTTATTATTCGGAACCTAGCTAGTTGGAGTTTGATTACTCTATGAATAATGAATAATGAATAATGAATAATGAATAAGTGTTTCTTGCTAAGTCCATTCTTGGAGATAATAATTTGTTAATTAAGTAAGTTAATAGCAGACATTGATTAATTAATGAATGTTTCTATCTTAAGCACGGGAAATAAATGACAAACAAATGGAAACCAGGAATACTTGTAATTTCGGATTTGGATGGGCAGTGCAATATTACTTCTATAGTGGCTGCTCGTAATATTCTAATATAAGCTTTAGTTGATGGTATCCCGACCTCAAGTCCATCTTTGAAAATACGCCAGGTCCTCGTAGTTGATCAAATAAGTCATCGATTCTTGGCAGTGGGTACTTATTCTTCAAGGTCAACTTGTTGAGCTCACGATAGTCAATGCACATCCTCATCGTTCCATCCTTCTTCTTCACGAATAACACAGGTGCTCCACACATTGACACACTAGGTCGAATGAAACCCAAATCTAGTAGTTCTTGCAACTGAATCTTCAATTCTGCCAACTCCTTAGGGGCCATTCGGTATGGTGCTTTCGAAACTGGCGCAGATCCAGGTTCCAAGTCGATGGTAAACTCCACTTGCCTGTCAGGCGGCGGTCCAGACAAAGTTTTAGGGAACACGTCAGGAAAGTCTCGTACTACGGCCACGTCTTCCACCTTCATGTCCTTCTTCTCCTCTCCATGTAAGTACACAAGATACGTCGGACGCCCTTTTCTGATCATCGTGGTTGCTTGCAATGCGGAGATTATGTCGGTTCATGGAAATCCCATACAAGATAGTCGGCTATTTGCCAGGGGCTCGAAAAGAAACTTGTCTCTCCTTGCAGTGGATCGTCAAATGTTTCTCGGCAAGCCAATCCATTTCCAGAATTATGTCGACGTTCTCCAAAGGCATGACGAGCAAAAGACGAGCTACTACTCCTAACTCTCCTAAAACAAACTATATGTTCGAGCAAGTTTGCACAATATCAATCAAGCCTCCAACAGGTGAAGACACCCTCAAACCCAAATCAAGTTTAGCAGTGGAGAGTTCTAAGGCATTCACACATGACATCGAAATAAAAGAGTGCGAAGCACCCGTATTAAACAGCACGATAATAGGTAGTTGCTGGAGCTTGCCCATACCTGCCAAGTTATCTTTGCCCTTATTGGCTTGCTGCTCCTACCCTTGATTCCCTGTTAGTGCTTACGCCCTTGCCTGTTGTGGGGCCACTTGTCGAATCGATTATGGTTGTTGTTGTGGCCTCTGTCCTTGCCCGTTCCTCATTCCCTCTTTGTTATTATTCGGACACTCTCGAGACATGTGTTCATTTCCACCACAAGCGAAGCATCGAATGCGTCCGACTCTACACTCCCCAACGTGAAACTTGGAGCACCGGTTGCAAAGGGGTGCCCTCTGTTGATTTCCCTTCTGTTGTGGCACGACCTGTCGGCCATAGTTTGCGGCTGGCAGAATGTGGAGTGGTGTTGCTTGTTGTCAAAAGGGGCTCGGTTGCCCTCCCACTTCCTCTTGTCTCGATAATTCGGTTGCAGTGTTGGTGGTTTAGGATTTGCTACCCTCTCGTTCTTAGGAAGTGCCTCTTCCACATCTAAGGCGCAACTCAAAATCTCGGAGTAAGAAATTCCTTGGCAGCTGGCCACGGCGACTCTTATCTGGGTTCTAAGGCCATAGCGAAACTTTGCGGCCATCTTCTCATCCGTGTCCACCAACTCGGGCGCATATCGGGTCATCTCACAAAGAGCACGGTCATACTTCATCACCCTCATGTTCCCCTATTTCAGGGTGTTGAACTCTACCATCTTGACGAGTCTGTAGCTCATGGGAACGTACTTGTTGTACACCTCCTCCTTGAATTCGTCCCATCTCAACGCCTCACGGCGGGCGGGGTCCATTGTCCTTCGCTTGGTTTCCTACCAATAATCGGAAGGCCCAGTCAATTGATAAGTCACGCAGGCCAGACGTTCCCTATCGATGCACTCCATAAAATAAAAAATACGCTCGAGGTCGCGTATCCAGGCCTCTGCCTTTGGTGGCTCTCCAGTCCATCAAACTTTGGGGGTTTTCCTTTCGGTAGGTCTCGATGTAATCTTTTTCTTTAGGTTGAGGTGGGGGTGGTGGTGGGGACGGGGGTTGATTCCCAACACTTCCCTCTAACTGTTCCTCTTCATTCCCCCCTACTCGTAGGCCACGTCTATGTCTCGGTGGAATCTTGATCTAAAACACAAGTTAGCATCGCTGTTAGTATTCGTTGTTCTCAAAACATAGCTTCCTTGCATTCATTCGCGTGTACGAAACGATAAACCACAAATACGCAAGGTCAAACAAAACCTGGAACTTTTATAGAAGCTCAGAAAGGGAAACAAAACATTCGTTCAAGATCAAAAGCAAAATAGGTACTACTTCTACTCCTCTCTAACAACCTAAGACAGAAACAAACATCGAACTATCTATCGTTATTTTCTTCCTCTTCGGGGTCCTCTTCTTCTTCCGAGTCCTTTTCTTCTTCTGGGTCCTCCTCTTCGTGATACTCGTTAAGCAAACGGAAGTCTTCGTCATCCTCCATGGCATCCCATACATAATCTTCCTCGAAGCCCGGAACCATTCCTACTCGAGCTCCGGCTTCACCTCCCGCCACGGGTCCAACCTCGACCATGGGTTTGTCCTCCCATACTATCTCGTCTTCCTCCTCTTCCGCCGACGGTGGTAGCTCAAAACGGGAATCGACTAGAGCACACTTCACGGCCTTCAGGAAGCCGTTCATGTCACCGTCCATCTCGTTACTTCGCTGTTCGTACCAAGTGAAACGACTGGCGGTCGCTTCCATCCATTCCTTCCAACTCTCGGGCATTAACCCAACTAGCCTTCATATGCCACCATAAGTCGTCTCATAGTGCCCTTGGATCTCTTTCCACAGGGTTTCAAAACGGGCGACAAACTCTCCCAGGGCTTTTCCTTCCTCTCTTTGATAGCGGCGGTACTCGTTCCATGCTTGTCGCGTACTGACATTATATTGAGCGCTCTTGCGTGCGGTTTGTTTTGTTCGTACCATATACGCGAAAACGAAGATGTTCCCTAGAAGACGAAGGTTTCTCAAATATCTTTTATCTGGTTGTTGGTGATAGATCTAAAGCTTGTTACGTATCACTAAGTTTGAGATCATTTTAAGGCTACCTATGTTCACATGCTTATGTCGTAGTACTTTCACACATAACACATATTTATGACATCATGTCACTCATGCTCATGTTTCAATATAATAACACCATCACATTATCATATTCACACATAACTTTCATACTCATGCATACTCTTGCCAATACATTCTTATCATCTCATCATCGATTTCATATTCTTTCAACAACTTAAAACATACATTACTTTCTTTTGATTGAGCACGATGCTTCGGATGTTGAGTCTTCATGACACTTATAGTCTAGGGGTACTAATCTAGACTTAAACTGAAAGAAGACTCTCGGACCAGAGCGAAAGAACGAAGCTCTGATACAATTCTGTCACGACCACCCTTACTAAGGATAGTAAAGACGGGGAAATCATAACTAGGGGAGGAACTAAGATGCGGGGAAGAAATTGGGGGACACAATAAAAGACAACATTTAACAGGAACCTCAAATAAGCTTCAAGAGATAATATTTTAATCTAGCAAACGTTAAGCAGCGGATTTGTGTCTCAAGGTACTTAATATCATAAAACAGTATCAAGTAATGCGGAAGACTTCTAGAAAATAGTTTCAAGAAAGGCAGCGGAAAAATAAGTATCAAAGGAGAGTCTTAGGATGACGCCTAAGTATGACGACACGACGCATTCGGGAATTCCTAAAGCTCTACTCAACATCCGCCGCAACATCCCGCTCAACCTGCACATAGAGAAAACATATGCAGGGCTGAGTACTTGATATACTCAGTGAACACATGCCGAATAGTTGATAAAATTTATGTCATCCATACCACCGTGAACTCGAGTTTTACATTTAGATAAGAAATATCATCGAGTATCACAGAAACAGTATCATAGTCTGGCCAGACAAACAATCTCCCCACTTTCTCAACAATCAATCATTCACATCCTCATATCACAGTGTGACGAAAGTGTGGCCAGACTATTCACCCACGAGACCGGCCGACTAGCGAGGACAGCTCACGATCCCACTAGTGTACACAACCTGATAGGGTTTGCGGCCCTACTCAGACCCGAATTCGTTTAACACAACCCTATAGCCTAACGGAACAAGCTCAAACGAACTAGGCATCAGGCAACAATCTCAACATCAAAACAATCATGGCATGACATAACACTTTAAACCACCCTTGTAACACCGTATCATACTTTTGAAAGCGTAAAAGAGTTTAGTAAAAGAAAGCCCACCTCGCTTGCTTATAAAACACAATTCACAACTTTAATGCAACCCTTGCTCTTTGTACCCACGTACGCACAATAACCCTTGTCAACACCATAACACAATCAGTTTTTCCATCAATACATTTATCATGCATGCCCTATCGTTTCTTTCATCGTTTTTCTTATATTACCCATCCCAATCGTTCACCATCAAACATGCAACGAACACTTTAGCATACATCAACGTGTAACACATAATCACATCATAGGATACGTTCCTTATTCACACATGTATCATGTACTTCATTCAAAACTTGTCAACAAAACTTATTTCAACAAAATCAGAATCTGGCAGAACATCGTAGTAGTTTTGTAAAAATCATTAAAATTCCATCCTATCTCCTATTAAGCTAAAATTTTGTCACCACACAGTAGACATACAAAGGTTTTTCCAGTTAAAATTTCACACCAAAATCATATCCTTTGATAGGTCAAAACAAAAACGAAACTCACTAGATGAAACACACATTCTGGCAGGACTGTGCAGTTCAATTGAAAAATTTGTTATAAATTCGTCCGTCATCAATTGAAGCTAAAATTTTGACACAACATAGAAGACATCTAAAACTTCATCCAGTTAAAAATACGTGCCAAAACGAGATCGTTTGATTGTTCAAATACCCGTCAGAACCTACTGTCCAAACACAACAGTTTTCATACTCAACATTCACAAACCCTAGTTTGTCTATCATACATCCACACATACATATTCATGCTTCCAACACATATTCATGCTTCAAAAACGAAATTACAAACATGCTTTCATAATCACTCATAACATTCACCAATGATTCAACCACACACTTACACACACACACGTACATACGTGCATACACACACATATTATTCTTGTGCAACCATCCTTCCCAACCAATTAATTCTGAGATCTACGATTCTCCACTCACTATATGCATGATGGGTTCAAGAATCATGGATTCAATGATAAGAAGGGGAAAGGTGGATCAAAAATTATACCTTTCTCTTGAAAACAATCGGTAGGAATGACAATTGATTGATTTCTTCGATGAATCCTTGAGTTTCCAACTCCAAAGCGAAGCAAGAATGAAGAATTTGTGAAGGAGTGGTGGAGAGGGAGAAAAGTGGCATGTGGGAGGAGAGGGAGAAGGGAGGCGTGTGGTATGAAAGTAGGGTTAGGGTTTTTTCAATTAATAGTCTAGGTTTAATCCCACAATTAATAAAACAATTAAAATTGTGGAAGAATAAAATAGAGGTCAATGAATAAATCCCACAATAAAATAAAATAGGCGTGTATTGAAGGGGCGGGGGATTTTTCGAATTTTATGCTATTTAATTAGCAAAGATATTTATTTGGTATTTACTTGGAGAGAAACATACTCACAAAAATAGGTAAAAAGATAGTGAGTATCCCATAAATAAGGTAACAAGACAATTCAAAAATCTCCAAGTAGGAAAAGAAGGGGGGAGGGAGGCGTGTATTATGGGAAGCAATTGAGAAAAAAATATTTAAATCCTCAAATTAAATAGGAATAAGATTTAAATTTGATAATTTCTTGTAGGAAAAGACTCCCACAAAATAGGTAACAAATAAATTAATCCCACAAGAAAATTTATATGTATAAGGGGTGAAAATTATGAGGTCTTAAAGAAGGAAAAAGTCAAATCCTAATTAAAATAGGATATGAAGAGATTTAATTGGATTTTAATTCAATGGAAGGAAATAAGTAAAGTACCAATTAAATCTACAAAATAATTTATTCTCCTAATTAATAGGAGATTTCGAAAATGCCAAGAAATGGACAAGGGGTCGAAATTTTATGTAGAATATCATAGGGATAATTTGGTGTGGATTTAATTTGGATAAATATCCCAAAACAATTAATTAAATCCCAGAAAGAAAATACTATTTCAAATAATTAGGTGAGCCGAAAATTCCAATAAAATGGCTAGAACAAATATGCATGACCCCATTTAATTTAATTCGCACATTGGAACATAATTCGTATTATTCCACATAACTCACAACAACTAATTCCACATAATTAACTAAATCGCATAGAAAATCAATTTCCATAAAAGATATTCCCATTCAACATCCACATTAATAAAAACAAAAGTAAAAAAATTTCGGGGTGCTACATCCTTCCCCTCTTAACAAAAATTTCATCCCGAAATTTGGTCGTCTCACAAAAACAACTCGGGATAGTTTTCCTTCATCCTATCTTCTAACTCCCACGTGGCTTCCTCGGGACCATGGTGTTTCCACAACACCTTCACGGATGCTATGGATTTGTTTCGTAACTCTTGCACCTTTCGATCTAAGATTGCTTCGGGTCTCTCCTCGTAGCTCATATCGGGGGTCAAGACAACCTCTTCTTGATGAATCACATGCTTGGGATCAAACACGTACTTGCGCAATTGCGACACATGGAACACGTTGTGCACCTTTCCAAAACTAGGAGGTAACGCCAGGCGATACGCTACATGACCTACTTCATCAATAATCTCGTACGGGCGTACAAAATGTGGTTTCAATTTGCCCTTCACACCAAACCTCACAACTCATCTCGTCGGGGATACTTTCAAGAACACTTTGTCACCAACACCGAATTTGATCTCTGAAAGTTTGTTCGGAACCGTGTGTGCTTTTATGCTAGGTCAGACTTCTCAAACTCAGCGAATCCACTAGATCACGAGGTCTAGGAACTCAGAGGATCTCAGAAGTCTCAGTCGTTGGACACACAAATTCCTCATTCAAAACCCTCAACCCGCTATACTATGAATTAGTACAGGGAAGTAGGGATCGATCCCACGAAGATGGATGCGTAAGAAAGCATTTAGAAGACTCTGGAAAGGTGAATGGGCTGCTGCCACGCAATTTTGGGTTGAGGTAAACTATTACTAGACTCGGGAAGAAAATATGACACTAGACATAGGAAATTGAAAACATTATGCAGGCATGGAACATATTCGTAACTTCAATCTCTCAAACAAATTTCCTTGACCTAGTAAACAACTACCTAAATTAGCTAGACAGAAAAAAACACAAGCAGTGGGGACCATCTCCCTAAAACAGTAAAGTACGGATGAAAAGCTGCAACTAACGAACTATAAATTTAACTAACAACGACATGCTTTTCCTACTGATTCAAACGCGAATATGAAGAAAACAGAGTAGATTTCCAGATTCAAACAGAATGTAAAAGTTCCGACATCGGAAACTTGCGATTAGCCGAAAGTTAAACAGATCTACATATACTAGACAGAAGGAAATAAAAATACAGAAATGAGGCATCAAACTACGACTACTCTATTTCAGATCCACACATCAGATGCTTAATCCACTCCGGATCCAAGCAATCCGAACCCAACTACCACCAAAATCAACTCCATAAACTCCAATTCAACAAATCTATTCCGATTATTAACAATCATCAACGATTCTACTTCCGATTCGACAAGCAAATGCGAAAAGCATCCAATTGAGTAAATAACTACGAGCTCAAGAAATAAAACATCATTCATACTCGAAATAAACTTCACCATATCAGAAAACAGAAATTGCATAAATCCACGATAATTTTTTTCAGAAAAACAGAGTCGAGCTTCGAACAGCGAAGCTCGGTGAAATTCACAGCAACGGAATGAAATCAAAGCGGCAAATTGTATCTTCGCCCTACGCAAGGACGATGTTACCCAACAACAAACAGAAAGTGAAACCCGTAATCCCCTACAACTTCCCGGACATCCCCCCAAGTGTGTAGAATTAAGTGAGCTAAGAGAGCCAAAATAAAACCTAAGGAGCCGAAAAAAAACTCTTCCCCTTTTCTGCATGATCTCTCCCTTATATAGGCGTGGAGGATTTTCTAGAAGCCTTCGCAGAAATCTCAATTTTATCCTTCAGCTTCGTTGTTTCCTCCGTCTAGTCATTTTTCCCATATTGCTCACTTTTATCGCCAATTCCCTTCGCCATGCAATCGTCCTTCTTTCTTCCTGGGCCTGGCGAAACTTACTACACACCTGGCCTAAAAACATGTGTTAGACCTCGTAAATCCATGAATTCAACCCTTTAATCAATGCATGAAACTAGCCTTATCAAACTGCTAGCACTTAAACCATACTTGTCCTCAAGTATAAAGACAAGAAAAAGAAATAACGCGAATTTCAATGCATGATTATCCTATGACCGACTCTACAAACAAAACACAAACTCTTAGACCTAGACACACTAACAGACTAACAAAGTGAAAATAAACACTTAAAGAAAAACACAAAGGCATGAACTAGTTTCAACTTTTAGGCAGCTGTCCCCACAAGCTTAAGGTCTATCCGATTTGTCTACAGTCTCCAAATCCTCCCCTTCCCTTCTTCTACCTTATCGGTCTGTCAGTTCGTCAAGATAGCCTACTGACTTCCCAATTGTTGGATTCACTCGATCACTCATTCCTCACCAGGGATGTTAGGATCATTCACTCTTCAGTCATTGCCACACCACTGATGCTTCGGGTTATGAGAGTTTCTCCTTCCTACAGCTTTTTCCTTTCTTCCCAGGGTCAGGTTATTATTGCTTCCTGCCCTTAGATTTTTCCCTGGACTTCGTCCAGCTTATACCTCCGAATTTTATTTAATTTTTCCCCTGGACTTCGTCCAGCTTATACCTCCTTTTCCTGGACTTCGTCCATCTTATACCTCATTTTCCTTTGTTTTTCTGGACTTCGTCCAGCTTATACCTCCTAATTTAAAATTATTTGTCCCCTATTTTCTCCTTTTGACTCTTCTCCCTACACATCCAGTGGTGGCCACCCTTTTTTTACAAGTTAGCTCTAAGTATATGGGCTTATAACTCACATTTATGGTGGGGCTTCACAACTAGGTCATCTAAGGCATCCTCTATCGTCCTTACTTCATTCAAACCGAATTCAGCTTATTAAGGAAAAAGGCATCAAAGTTGATATGCATCCTATCTTTAATTGCTCTCACTAAGGGGATCTTGCCTTATTATATTCACTAGCTCACGTGACTCACAAAAACCTAGACCTAAAGACTCCTATCGATATTAAACACAAATTGTACTACTCCCTCCCCCTCTCGCTTTACTCAAGCTTGTCCCCAAGCTATCCCAGTGAAGGGGGGAAACAGGGAAGTAATAACAGACCACAACAAAATACAAAACGCACATCATACAGAACAACAAATGCGCATAAACAAAACAAACTTCTCACACTTAGACCGAGCAACGGGCTAAGTGGGAGAAATTACAACAGAACAAAAACCAAAACATGCCCAAAAAACAACACAAACTTCTCACACTTAGACCAAAGATTGGGCTAAGTGGGAGAAGACACACATAACACAAACACAAAACAACAAACATATAAACGCATAAAAAACGGAAAGAAAAAGAAAGAAGAACTGAAAGTTAAAAGTTACTTGGACATGGGGGGTCTCAATTCGGGGTTTGGCCCCCTCGGGAGCCAAACTGGGGTGGAACATAGGGTCGGGTCACTTTCGCTTTCTTCCTGGCCTGTGACTCCGGCTTCTCCTCATCCTTCTCACTCGTGTTAGACATTGGCTTCTTTACTGACAGGGGCTTAGATGCAGACGGGGTTATCTGGGGGCTGGACGCTGGTGGGGGCTACTGGAGAGAAGAACTTCCCTGCCCTGGCGGCTTGGACACACTGTTGGGTCCAGCGGGCAATTTCTTTTGGGGCTCGAGAAACTTCTCCTTCAGCCACTTGGTCATTATTATCATCAAGGTGACGGCCTCTGCCATACGATCATTCTGTGCAGATGACCTCCCCGCCAGCTCAGTAATACTGCCACTAAGGACTTTTAACTCGTCCTGGACTCCGCCGAGGTCTTTCTTCATCTCGCCTATCTCCTTTCTGACGTCACTGAGCTCCTTCTGCATCATGCCCATGTGCTTCTTCATCTCTTCGTACTCTTCACTGTTCACTGTCTCGACACCATCCTGCTCTGGTTTTACTTGGGGTTCCGCTCTGCCGACCTCATAAAAACACACATCCTTCCCGTGCATGTAGAGTAAGCCCTTGTTGAAGAAGTAATCAACATTGAATAGCACCGGGGGCTCGCACATCACTACCTCTGGCGCGGATTTGGCAATCTTCATGATCGTGTTGCAGTGGAGGTGGGCACCTAGAAGATGACACGTTACATGTGGCGGGAGGGATTTGCAGCCATCTGGTGATAGGCTTGGGCTAACCAATAGCCCAAGTGTACCTGCATGCCTTTCGCCATGCACCACGTAAAATAAAGGTCAGCTGTGGTCAACGCAGAATTGGAGGTCCCCATCAAATTATAGCATATAAAGGTCTGAGCAAAACGCATGATACGGTTTTTGATATGGGTGACAAATTCCCAAGCAGATTGCGGTTTGAAACTGGGACTGTACTTTGGAGGTCCCACCACACGCTCGTTCCAAATGTCGTTGTCGTCTTCTGCGCGGGTAAACAACCCCAACCGGAAGGACCATTCTCTGATACTCATTTCATGTTCCTCTGTAAAAAGTCAGAAAGTAATCGAATCCGCGTCGAGATCGGTGGTGGGTCTCAGGCGGAAAGTTGAGAAAAACTCCCGGGCCAATGTTGTCGGCACCTCCACGTCACTATGCTTTAAAAGCCAATCGAACCCAATTGCACCGATGTACTGACGAAACTCCTCATCAGAGTCTATCTCCCGTAACTCTTCCCGATCGTACCGTTTCCCGGATTTCGCTAGCTTGCCAGAACCACACCGCTCTTTGTACATTGCCGCCCTCTTTGGATCCTCGAACTTCCCTATTGCTTCCAACAATCCTTTCGTCAACCAGACTTCTGCTGGCTCAGAATTCAACTCCTCCTTTTGTTCATCCATCTCTTCTTCATCAGACTCACTATTCAGAGTAGGGCCAACTCGTTCCTTGGCAAAGGGTACTTTAGTAGGGGCTGTGAGTGGAGCTTCAGCAGATTTGCCCGTTGTAGTCTGCTTGGACTTCTTAGTCCGGGAGGTAGCAACATGCTTGCCTTTTCTTCTGCGTTCCGCCGCCAGGCGGCGCTCTGCTGCTGCGTCCTCTTCCCTGCTAGACCCAGGGACTTCCTCTGCTAGTTCTCCCTCTGTTCCCGGAGCTAGGCATTCCTTCTTCGTGGGTAGAGTGAGATCTTCAATCTCATCCCTCAAGTTCCTCCGTGCCCTACGCCTGGCCTCTCTCTTGTCCACCGGTGAGTCTGCATCCTTCGGAATCTCTTCCAGATCAACCACCAACTCAAGCCCGCTCTCCATGGGCACCGGAACGTCCTCAGTAACGGGGGCTTCTCCCCCTTCAGACAAACTAGGGGTTCCCCCCTCAATGTAAACAGGGTTTTACCCCTCAGCAACTAACAGATCAACACCAAAGGCTTCACTGCCCACAAACTTTTCAGGGGTTTCCCCCTCAGCAATACCTTCACAACCTAGGGTTTCCCCCTCGGCAACACTTACAACAGAAAACAGGGGTTTCCCCTCAATCACCACTCCTTCAAAAACAGGGGTTTCCCCCTCACCAACATTTGTAGAAACACCAGGGGTTTCCCCCTCAACAACACGGGCTAACCTTTGGTCTCCAACCACCATCTGTTCAAATCCCGCCGCCAGATCAGCCTCATCCTCTTTTTCTTCGCCTACCGCAGCGTCTTTCTCCAGCGCGCTAATGGTCGGTTCGGCCACTGTGGCGCTGTGGTTGTGGTGGTTGCTAACGCGGTAGGATTTGGTTTTTCCATCATTGCCGTGAAGAGGGTGAAAGACTTCATCGCTTCCTCCGTACTTTCGAATTGCTGCACCAAGTCTGACATGAACGCCGCCGCACCGGAATCGGCGGATGTGGTGGGGTTCCCTACTTTCGGTGTAGACTCCATGACATGAATCTGCAAAATTTCACAAGAACTTGGGACAAATTTTCGATTAGGGTTAAAGAACTGTGGAAATTGCGAGAGAAAATTTGGGGGATTTTTAGACTGAGAGGGAGTTCGGTTTGTGGAAAATAAAAGAATAAGGAGGGAAATAGGTATTTTAGATAGGGATAGGAACAGTTACAGGTTGTTGCAGGCGTGATGTAAGCAACCGTACGCCTTCCCATAAAGGGATGATTTGAATTTCGAAATTTCACAACTTCCCTCCCAAACATCTGGTCTGAAAATCTCTCTGCCCCATGTAAACGCTATTCTCAGCAATTCCACACTTAGGAAAAACAATCAAATGAAATGCCAGACTCCCAGGTCAAGGATTCATTAAAAGACAAAGCAATTTCCTTAAGAAGTCTGATGTTTCAAAAATATTTTTGGAAAATTAGATTTTTTATTTTTTATTTTTTATTTTTTCAAAAAGCAAATAAACTATTTACACATTCAATTGAGTACTCTCGAGATCGCCTGGTTCAGTGTATAGATAAAAAAATGTATTCCCATTTACCTGGCCCAGGAATTCGTCGAGAGCACTTACTCACCAGACCGACTAGGCGGTAATAGGGAGTGCGCGTAGTGGCACTTCCTCCACCACACACAACTCAGAATTATCCCTAAAAACCTTCACTCGATGACCATTAACAAGGAAAGGAGTAGAATTTGAGGCACTGCCCTGGATTTCCACAGCTCCGTTTGCTAGAAGGCCAATAATTGTGTACGGCCTGATCCATTTGGACTTTAGCTTCTCAGGCATCAGCTTGAGCCTAGATTGGAAAAGGGGGACCTTCTGACCTACTTGTAGTTCCTTGACCCGGAGGTTTTTGTCATGCCAGAGCCTTGTTTTCTCTTTGTACCACATTGCGGACTCATATGACTCCAGCCTTAACTCTTCCAGCTCTTGAAGTTGCAATTTCCTCTCTTCCTCACAAGACTGGGGTCTCATATTGATCTCCTTCACCGCTCAATATGCTCTGTGCTCCACTCCCACGGGCAAGTGGCACATCTTGCCAAACACCAACATGTAGGGCGACATCCCAATAGGCGTTTTGTATGCAGTCCTGTAAGCCCACAATGCATCTTCGAGCCTCTTACTCCAGTCCTTCATTGACGGATTCACCGTCTTCTCCAGTATTGCTTTGATCTCCCTGTTTGAGATCTTCGTCTGTCCGTTAGACTGAGGATGATACGGGGTAGAAAGCCTATGGTGGACCCCGTATTTCCTCATCAGAGCTTATATGGTCCGGTTACGGAAGTGCATCCCTTGGTCAAATATTATGGCTCGGGGCACACCGTACTGGTTGAAAATGTTCGCTCTCAGAAACTTTGCCACCTCTTTGGCTTCATAAGACGTAGTAGCCTTGGCTTCTATCCACTTTGAAACATAATCTACGGCCACAACGATGTATGTATTCCCGTACGAAGATGGGAACGGGCCCATGAAATCTATCCCCCAGACGTCAAAGATTTCGCAAACGATCACTGGAACTTGTGGCATCTCATCTCTCCTTGAAATTTCTCCAGTTTGCTGGCACCTCTCGCAGTTTTTATAGAATTCAAAAGAATCCTTATGTAATGTAAGCCAATAAAATCCACTGTCTAGGACTTTTCTCATAATTTTTCTCGGCCCAAAATGACCTCCACACCAATGCATGGCAATGATTAAGCACATCCCCTCTGTTCCCACTCGGGAATACATCTCCTGATTACCTGGTCAGCTCCCATCCTCCACAAGTAAGGGTCGTCCCAAAAATAATACTTGGCCTCGCTTTTGAGCTTCATCTTCTGGGCCCGGGAAATGTCTTGTGAACTGGGCACCTCTCCTGTGACCAAGTAATTTTCCAGGTCTACGAACCATGGTTCAGTGTTCAGCTGACACTTCCCTTTATCAGCATCCTCTGGACCTGTTATCACCATTATTTCCTCCCAACTGATAGGTCTAGGAGATTCTCCTATGTAGTACAGATGTTCCTCCGGAAATGCGTCAGGTATAGCTTCCTCCATTTCTCCCTGGAAAATCCGACTCAAATGGTCAGCCACATTATTCTCTGTCCCTTTTTTGTCTCTCACTTCCCAATCAAATTCTTGCAAGAGTAACACCCAACGGATTAATCTTGGCTTGGACTCCTTCTTCGCCAGCATGTACTTGATAGCCGCGTGGTCGGTAAAAACTACCACTCTCGACCCCAGTAAGTATGGTCGAAATTTCTCAAATGAATACACAACGATGAAGTCTTTCACCCTCTTCACGGCAATGATGGAAAAACCAAATCCTACCGCGTTAGCAACCACCACAACCACAGCGCCACAGTGGCCGAACCGACCATTAGCGCGCTGGAGAAAGACGCTGCGGTAGGCGAAGAAAAAGAGGATGAGGCTGATCTGGCGGCGGGATTTGAACAGATGGTGGTTGGAGACCAAAGGTTAGCCCGTGTTGTTGAGGGGGAAACCCCTGGTGTTTCTACAAATGTTGGTGAGGGGGAAACCCCTGTTTTTGAAGGAGTGGTGATTGAGGGGAAACCCCTGTTTTCTGTTGTAAGTGTTGCCGAGGGGGAAACCCTAGGTTGTGAAGGTATTGCTGAGGGGGAAACCCCTGAAAAGTTTGTGGGCAGTGAAGCCCTTGGTGTTGATCTGTTAGTTGCTGAGGGGGAAAACCCTGTTTACATTGAGGGGGGAACCCCTAGTTTGTCTGAAGGGGGAGAAGCCCCCGTTACTGAGGACGTTCCGGTGCCCATGGAGAGCGGGCTTGAGTTGGTGGTTGATCTGGAAGAGATTCCGAAGGATGCAGACTCACCGGTGGACAAGAGAGAGGCCAGGCGTAGGGCACGGAGGAACTTGAGGGATGAGATTGAAGATCTCACTCTACCCACGAAGAAGGAATGCCTAGCTCCGGGAACAGAGGGAGAACTAGCGGAGGAAGTCCCTGGGTCTAGCAGGGAAGAGGACGCAGCAGCAGAGCGCCGCCTGGCGGCGGAACGCAGAAGAAAAGGCAAGCATGTTGCTACCTCCCGGACTAAGAAGTCCAAGCAGACTACAACGGGCAAATCTGCTGAAGCTCCACTCACAGCCCCTACTAAAGTACCCTTTGCCAAGGAACGAGTTGGCCCTACTCTGAATAGTGAGTCTGATGAAGAAGAGATGGATGAACAAAAGGAGGAGTTGAATTCTGAGCCAGCAGAAGTCTGGTTGACGAAAGGATTGTTGGAAGCAATAGGGAAGTTCGAGGATCCAAAGAGGGCGGCAATGTACAAAGAGCGGTGTGGTTCTGGCAAGCTAGCGAAATCCGGGAAACGGTACGATCGGGAAGAGTTACGGGAGATAGACTCTGATGAGGAGTTTCGTCAGTACATCGGTGCAATTGGGTTCGATTGGCTTTTAAAGCATAGTGACGTGGAGGTGCCGACAACATTGGCCCGGGAGTTTTTCTCAACTTTCCCCCTGAGACCCACCACCGATCTCGACGCGGATTCGATTACTTTCTGACTTTTTACAGAGGAACATGAAATGAGTATCAGAGAATGGTCCTTCCGGTTGGGGTTGTTTACCCGCGCAGAAGACGACGACGACATTTGCTGAAGACTTCATGGTCTAGTCTTTCCAGCTATGAACTCTTTGATGAATTTGCTGAAGACTGGCAGTTTCAAAGCTTGTAAAAACGGTGGGTTTATCTCCAACTTTCCAAAGATATCCATGAAATCCACTGGTTCATCCTTCTTCTTCTTAGCCTCTCCTCGGTGCGGAAAAGGTTTCAATTGTTTCCCCTGTCTTGCAGATCCTCCAGCTGGAAGCTCGCCTATTTCTTCCCTTGCTAATTCCTTCTCTGCTTCTGGCTCTAGGTCTAGGAAAAATGGTTCAACTTCACTACGTAGCGGTTTCTCTAGATCACCTTCCCGAAGGTCACCTCCTCTTGTGGTACTCCCTACTTTCGAATTCTCAGGGTCGGGAACTGAGTTCTTCCCTTCCTTGCCTTCAGTGGTAGGTGTCTCTTCATTCGTCCTCATCGCTGGACCGTCATAACCTCGCCCAGATCTCAAAGTGATTTGACTGATGTTAGCTCGGTCTGGAGGCCTTACTGAGGCAGGAATCTTTCCTTCGTTCCCTCGCATCTCGCTCAAGGAAGTCGCGATCTGGGACAATTGCTTGGCCAATATGTCCATTGCTGCCTTCTGCTCCAACTGAGCATCTTGAAGCTTATGCACCATGTCATTGTTAGATTGCAAGTTGTTTTGCATATGTTGTTGCGAGCTGACTAGATCATGCACCATATCATCAATATTTCTCGGTGGCTTAGAAATGGGTTGGCTGGGACTCGGTCCACTTCCTTGGTTCTGGTGGAAGTTCCCCTGAATTCCTAAACTGTTGTTGTACTGATTTCCTGGCCCTTGGTTCCCCTGATAAGGAGGTTGGGAATTTTGATAATTTCCTGGGTAATTTCTTTGGTGTGGCGGTACATAAGAGTTACCCTAGTGGTTTTGATTCTTGTTTCCCCAATTCGTATGATCTCCCTGGTTCCGGTTACTCTAGTTGTTCTGCCCCTCTTGATTTCTCCCAGACCAGTTAGTCTGCCTTTCTGGTTGATGCGTCAACTGGGCGTTCTGTTGTGGGGGTGGCTGGTTCGGATCGTTGTCAGACCATCTAAAATTGGGATGGTTTCTCCATGGTGCATCCCTCTGTCTCCCTGGATTCCAACTTTCATCTGGGTTCCAACTCCCCATCGCATTAACTTGAGCCTGGTAATCTCCTTCTTGAGGACCATAATATTGCTGGGGTGAAATTTCTCCTAGACCCGAAGATTTTCCTTTTTCTTGTGAGGCTGGCGGATTGGCCTTCTCGATTGCATTTAGGAGTGCTTTCTCAAGCCTATCTATTCTCGCCTCGACTCTTTCGCCATCATGCTCTCTCAGCACATTTTGGCCTCTATCAACTTCCCCTAGATCACTCTTGCTTCACTTCCCTTTTTCTTCGTAAAATTTCCCCCGCTCGAGGAATTCATCAGATCCTTTGACTCAGGGTTTGCTTCTTCATAGAACAGATAATAAATCTCTGCCTCAATCATTCTATGATTCGAGCAGGCATCTAACAATCCTTTAAACCGCGACCAATACTAACTAAGAGACTCATCATACTCCTACTTACACTCCACGATTTCCTTTTTGAGAGCGTTAGTCTTGTTTGAAGGGAAAAAGTAATCCAGAAACTCCAACTTGAAATCCCTCCATGTACGGATGGAATCCGGAGGTAGCCTCAGTAGCCATGTGTTAGCCTCTCCCTTCAGTGGAAATGGAATTGCACGTAGGCGATAATCCTCCTCTATTGTGTTGTTGGGGCTTTTCTGAATACTGCACAGCTTGCTAAACTCATTCAAGAACTCGTATGGACACTCGTTCCTACGTCCAGAGAACGTCGGTAGAATGCCTAGCACATTTGTCTTAATATCGATGGCCCTCTTACGCGGATTCATAAGTATAGCCTGGGCTGGCTCACCATCTAGATGGGCAGTGAGCGAACCGATCTCCGGGTCTGGGTCGACTACGTGTGCCATGTCTCTGATCTCTGCCTCCTCTGTATTTGTTTCAGAAGATGACTCGGGATCCTCCCTTCCTGACGAACTCCAATCGTCGTCACTCTCTGAACCAAACGGAAATGGATCTCCCTTAGATAAACCCGATCTGGTGGTGACCATAGATGCTCTGTCCTTGACCTCCCAAGTAAACTGATCGTTCCTTCACCCAGATGAGTTACCCCGGTGTCCAAACCATGAGCCTCTGCTCATAAACTGCGAATAAAGAGAAAGAAAAACAAATCAAAACTATATATGCCAAAATCTATACACACAATCACAAACTACGCCATCCATCCCCGGCAACGGCGCCATTTGAAAAGTATGTTCGGAACCGTGTGTGATTTTATGCTAGGTCAGGCTTCTCAAACCCAACGAATCCACTAGATCACGAGGTCTAGGAACTCAGAGGATCTCAGAAGTTTCAGTCGTTGGACACACAAATTCCTCATTCAAAACCTTCAACCCGCTATACTATGAATTAGTACAGGGAAGTAGAGATCGATCCCACGAAGATGGATGCGTAAGAAAGCATTTAGAAGACTCTGGAAAGGTGAATGGGTTGCTGCCACGCAATTTTGGGTTGAGGTAAACTATTACTAGACTCAGGAAGAAAATATGACACTAGACCTAGGAAACTGAAAACATTATGCAGGCATGGAACATGTTCGTAACTTCAATCTCTCAAACAAATTTCCTTGACCTAGTAAACAACTACCTAAATTAGCTAGACAGAAAAAAACGCAAGCAGTGGGGATCATCTCCCTAAAACATTAAAGTACGGATGAAAAGCTGCAACTAACGAACTATAAATTTAACTAACAACGACATTCTTTTTCTACTGATTCAAACGTGAATATGAAGAAAACAGAGTAGATTTTTAGATTCAAACAGAATGTAAAAGTTCGGACGTCGGAAACTTGCGATTACCCGGAAGTTAAACATATCTACATATACTAGATGGAAGGAAATAAAAATACGGAAATGAGGCATCAAACTACGACTACTCTGTTTCAGATGCACACATCAGATGCTTAATCCACTCCGGATCCAAGCAATCCGAACCCAACTACCACCAAAATCAACTCCATAAACTCCAATTCAACAAATCTGTTCTGATCATCAACAATCATCAACGATTCTACTTCCGATTCGACAAGCAAATGCGAAAAGCATCCAATTGAGTAAATAACTACGAGCTCAAAAATAAAACATTATTCATACTTGAAATAAACATCACCATATCAGAAAACAGAAAATGCATAAATCCACGATAATTTTTTTCAGAAAAACAGAGCCGAGCTTCGAACAGCGAAGCTCGGTGGAATTCACAGCAATGGAATGAAATGAAAGTGGGAGGATCTTCTAGAAGCCTTCGCAGACATCTCAATTCTGCCCTTCAGCTTCGCTGTTTCCTCCGTCTAGTCATTTTTCCCATATTGCTCACTTTTATCGCCAATACCCTTCGCCATGCAATTGTCCTTCTTTCTTCCTGGACCTGGCGAAACTTACTACACACCTGGCTTAAAAACATGTGTTAGACCCCGTAAATGAATGAATTCAACCCTTTAATCAATGCATGAAATTAGCCTTATCAATCTCCGTTCGGCGCACGTCGGCATACGACTTCTGCCTATCCTGAGCTTCTTTGATCCTTGCACGGATTTGATGCACAATTTCGGTCATCTCCTTGATAGCATGGGGTCCTAACATCCTTCTTTCACCATCATCGTCCCAGTAGAGTGGGGACCGACACTTCCTACCATACAGGGCTTTATACGGTGCCATGTCGATCGTCGCTTTATAGCTATTGTTGTAGGCGAATTCGACCAATGGCAGAACAATTTCCTAACTTTCTCCTCGGTCTAGGACAACGGCTCGCAGCATATCTTCAAGTGTTTGGATCGTCCTCTCCGACTGCCCGTCAGATTGCGAGTGATAAGTAGTGCTAAAGTTCAATTTCGTGCCTAGTTCCAGTTGCAAACTCATCCAAAATTTTGACGTGAACTTCGTATCGCGATCAGATACAATGGTCTTTGACACTCCATGCAAACGTATAATCTCACTCACGTAGAGTTTAGCTAATTTGTCTGATCCATAGGTAATCCTAATCGGTAAGAAGTGCGCGCTTTTAGTGAGTCGATCGATGATCACCCAAATCACTGTGTTCCCCTTTTGTGACTTTGGTAAACCCATCACGAAGTCCATGGCTAAATGCTCCCACTTCCATTCGGGAATTTTGAGCGGCTGCAATTTCCCATATGGTCGTTGGTGTAAGGCCTTCACTTATTGACATGCTAGACATCGTTCCACAAACGATGCTACATCACCTTTCATTCCATTCCACCAAAAATGTTGCTTCAAGTCTCGATACATCTTCGTGCTTCCAGGGTGAGCAGTTTAAGGCGTGTCGTGTGCTTCACTCAAAATCTCATCTTTCAGCGCCTCGTCGTTTGGCACACACAATCGTCCATCGAATGTCAGAGCATTATCCGCCTCCTCACGAAAGTGGTAATGTTTCTCGGTTCTCACCTTCACACGTGTCTCTTCCAACTTCTCATCATGTCGTTGAGCTTCTATGATCTTGGTTCTTAAGTCATGCTCAATTACTAGCGTCGCTATTCTTCCTCCTACTATCTCGGGCGCTTTCCTTATTTCCAAATGCATCCTATCAAACTCACGGATCAACGTTTCCTCTTGAGTTAGGAGAGAAGCCAGTTGCGGTTGGTTCTTCGTACTCAAAGCATCGGCTACCACATTCGCCTTGCCCGGATGGTAGTGAATACCACAATCATAATCCTTCACGATCTCTAGCCAACGTCATTGTCGCATGTTTAGTTCCTTCTGTTCGAAGAAGTACTTGAGACTCTTGTGATCCGTATAAATCTCGCATCTCACTCCATAGAGATGATGTCTCCAAATCTTTAGTGCGTGCACTACTGCTGCTAGCTCCAAGTCATGAGTCAGAAAGTTCAGCTCGTTCGGCCTCAATTGCCGGGAAGCATACGCTATCACCTTCCCATCTTGCATCAACACACATCCAAGTCCTACTTTCGACGCGTCAGTATAGACGGTGAAGTCCTTGTCGGTGTCCGGCACCGCTAGGACAAGTGTTGTAGTCAATTTCTCTTTCATCTGTTGGAAACTCGCCTCGCATTCCAGCGTCCAAACCACTTTGATTCCCTTCTTCAACAGTTGCGTCATTGGTCTTGTAATTTTAGAGAATCCCTCGATGAAACATCGGTAGTATCCCGCCAATCCCAAGAAACTTCGGATTTCACTCGGTGTTTTTGGCGACTTCCAGTTTTGCACAGCCTCGACCTTCGCTGGGTCCACTTGAATTCCATCAGCCGTCACTATATGACCAAGAAAGTTCACTTTATTCAACCAAAACTCACATTTACTAAACTTGGCATACAGCATTTCCTTTCGCAAGGTTTCCAACACGGTTCGCAGGTGCCATCCATGTTCCTCCTCGTTCTTCGAGTATACCAACACCTCATCGATGAAAACTAGCACAAATTTGTCGAGATACTCGTGGAAAACTCGATTTATCAAGTCCATGAAAACTGCCGGGGCGTTAGTCAGTCCAAATGGCATCACGACAAACTCATAAGTAGTCTTAGGCACATCCTCTCGTTGGACCTTTAGTTGATGGTATCCCGACCTCAAGTCCTTCTTTGAAAATACGCCACCTCCTCGAAGTAGATCAAATAAGTCATCGATTCTTGGCAGTGGGTACTTATTCTTCAAGGTCAACTTGTTGAGATCACGATCGTCAATGCACATCCTCATCGTTACATCCTTCTTCTTAACGAATAACACAGGCGCTCCCCAACGGTGACACACTAGGTCGAATGAAGCCCAAATCTAGTAGTTCTTGCAACTGAATCTTCAATACTGCCAACTCTTTAGGGGCCATTCGGTATGGTGCTTTCGATACTGGCGCAGATCCAGGTTCCAAGTCGATGGTAAACTCCACTTGCCTGTCAGGCGGCGGTCCAGGCAAAGTTTCAGGGAACAAGTCAGGAAAGTCTCGTACTATGGCCACGTCTTCCACCTTTAACTCATTCTTCTCCTCTCCATTTAAGTATACAAGATACGCCGGACGCCCATTCCTGATCATCGTGGTTGCTTGCAATGCGGAGATTATAGAGGTTCGTCAGTTCATGGAAATACCATACAAGATAGTCGGCTCTTTGCCAGGTGCTCGAAAAGAAATTTGTCTCTCCTTGCAGTGGATCGTCGCGTGTTTCTCGGCAAGCCAATCCATTCCCAGAATTATGTCGACGTTCTCCAAAGGCATGACGTGCAAAAGATGAGCTACTACTCCTAACTCTCCTAAAACAAACTATACGTTCGAGCAAGTTTGCACAAAATCAATCGAGCCTCCAACAGGTGAAGACACCCTCAAACCCAAATCAAGTTTAGCAATGGAGAGTTCTAAGGCATTCACACATGACATCGAAATAAAAGACTGTGAAGCACCCGTATCAAACAGCACGATAATAGGTAGTTGCTGGAGCTTGCCCATACCTGCCAAGTTATCTTTGCCCTTGTTGGCTTGCTGCTCCTGCCCTTGATTTCCTTTTAGTGCGTACGCCCTTTCTTGTTGTGGGACCACTTATCGAATCGGTTGTGGTTGTTGCGGTGGCCTCTGTCCTTGCCCGTTCCTCATTCCCCCTTTATTATTATTCAGACACTCTCGAGACGTGTCCATTTCCACCACAAGCGGAGCATCGAATGCCTCCGACTCAGCACTCCCCAACGTGAAACTTGGAGCACCGGTTGCAAAGGGGTGCCCTCTGTTGATTTCCCCTCTGTTGTGGCACGACCTGTCGGCCATAGTTTTGTCGCGGATGGAATGTGGAGTGGTGTCGCTTGTTGTCAAAAGGGGCTCGGTTGCCTTCCCACTTTTTTTTGTCTCGATAGATCGGTTGCAGTGTTGGTGGTGTAGGATTTGCTACCCTCTCGTTCTTAGGCAGTGCCTCTTCCACATCTATGGCGCTACTCAAAATCTTGGATTAAGAAATTCCTTGGCGGCTGGCCATGGTGACTCTTATCTCGGTTCTAAGGCTAGAGCAAAACTTTGCGGCCATCTTCTCATTCGTGTCCACCAACTCGGGCGCATATCGGATCATCACACAAAGAGCACGGTCATACTCCGTCACTGTCATGTTCCCCTGTTTCAGGGTGTGGAACTCTACCATCTTGGCTCGTCTGTAGCTCATGGGAACGTACTTGTTGTACACCTCCTCCTTGAATTCGTCCCATGTCAACGCCTCATGGCGGGCGGGGTCCATTGTCCTTCGCTTGGTTTCCCACCAATAATCGGCAGGCCCAGTCAATTGATAAGTCACGCAGGCCAGACATTCCCTATCGGTGCACTCCATAAAATCAAAAATACGCTCGAGGTCGCGTATCCAGGCCTCTGCCTTTGGTGGCTCTCCCAGTCCATCAAACTTTGGGGGGTTTTCCTTTCGGAAGGTCTTGATGTAATCTTTTTCCTTAGGTTGAGGTAGAGGTGGTGGTGGGGGCGGGGGTTGAATCCCAACACTTCCCTCTGACCGTTCCTCTTCATTCCCCCCTACTCGTGGGCCACGTCTACGTATCGGTGGCATCTTGATCTAAAACACAAGTTAGCATCCCTGTTAGTATTCGTTGTTATCAAAACATAGCTTCCTTGCATTCATTCGCGTGTACAAAACGATAAACCACAAATACGCAGGGTCAAACAAAACGTGGAACTTTTATAAAAGCTCGGAAAGGGAAACAAAACATTCGTTCAAGATCAAAAGCAAAAGAGGTACTACTTCTACTCGTCTCTAACAACATAAGACAGAAACAAACATCGAACTATCTATCGTTATTTTCTTCTTCTTTGGGGTTCTCTTCTTCTTCCGAGTCCTCTTCTTCTTCCGGGTCCTCCTCTTCGTGATACTCATCAAGCAAACGGAGGTCTTCATCATCCTCCATGGCATCCCATACATAATCGTCCTAGAAGCCCGGAACCATTCCTACTCGAGCTCCGGCTTCACCTCCCGCCACGGGTCCGACCTCGACCATGTGTTTGTCCTCCCATACTATCTCTTCTTCCTCCTCTTCCGCCGATGGTGGTAGCTTAAAACAGGAATCGACTAGAGCACACTTCACGGCCTTCAGGAAGCTGTTCATGTCACCGTCCATCTCGTTACTTCACTGTTCGTACCAAGTGAAACAATTGGGTGTCGATTCCATCCATATCTTCCAACTCTCAGGCATTAACCCAACTAGCCTTCGTATGCCACCATAAGCCGTCTCATAGTTCCCTTGGATCTCTTTCCACAGGGTTTTGAAACGGGCGACAAACTCTCCCAGGGCTTTTCCTTCA